>NC_143512.1:65557752-66168377 GCF_031878675.1 Megascapheus bottae
TCTTCAATAGCCCTTATGGTCCAATGAAAACAATGCAAAAGAAATTTGTAGCAGTAGTGCTATAAACAAAGCCCAAATGAATGAGGTCCAGCTCTATTAATCATGACAAACATCAGAGAGAGATAACGTTTAATGAATTTGGAAAAAAACAGTCCATAATACTTTAAAAGAAAGAAAGATCTAAACCTTTGTAGCAAACAAAAATGAAATGACAAAGCAGCTTCTAGCAATACAAAACTCTGAAGACAATAAGAGGCACCCCCAAATTTGTTGAATTATCTCTTGGGTAGAGAGGTGCTTTTTTAAAAGCCATACCATAATTAAATATGCTAATTTAAGTCTATTCCAGACCAAATTTAATTAGAAAATGAGTATATGTACTCATATATCAAAGGAATGATAGCATTATTTGTTTAGAATTCCAAAGAAGCTGATGTCTTGTTAAAAATACAATTCTCCTTTACAAAGGCTTCCTTGAGAGAAAGTTGCTAATTGAATGAGCCTTGAGAGTAGCAGAAGAGTTTCATGTTTAAAATCTTCTATTATGGAGAATATCCTGACAAGAATTTGACATTGGGAGATCATAAATATTGCTGTTTTAATTGTGATATCAAATTGCTTTTGCTTAAAAATTGGATTTAAGTATTTTAGTACTCAACAAGCTGTGTGACAAAATGAGGAGTGTTTTTTCCCTTACAAAATGCAATAGGGGAAATCATGAAGGCAAAGTTTTTTTTTATTATTGTAATGTATAGAGGAGTTACATTTACATCATTACTTCTCACAAATTGATACCCCTCTCATATTTTTGCCCCATTTCCCTTCCCCATCCCCTCCCAATCATCTTGTTTTCCCCCTTCCCTTTCCTATTTCAAATAAACAAATAAACATATATACAATATGCCAGATAACAAAGTCTGATACTGTAACAATATGAGATTAACCAAAGGACAATAAAAGAGAAGAGAAATAATATAGTACATTAAGCACAACAATCACCCTAATCTTTGATAAGGAAGCCAAAAAAAGGATGAAAGAAAGACAGCCTCTTGAACAAGTGGTGCTGGCAGAACTGGTTAAGCACCTGCAGAAAACTGAAGTTGGATCCTTCTATGTGACCCTGAACCAGGATTAATTCCAATAGGATCATAGACCTCGAGGTAAAAGTAGATGCCTTGAAAACTTTACAAGAAAGAATAGGAGATACACTAGGCCTCCTTGGCACTGGTCAAAACTTTCTTAATAAAGACCAAGAAATACGACAAATTAAAGAAAGTTTGGATAAATGGGACTGCATTAAACTGCAGAGCTTCTGTATGGCAAATGACATAGCTAGAAAGTTAAATAGAAAGCCCACAGAATGGGAGAAGATCTTTACTAACCATACAACAAACAAAGACCTCATATCTAAAAGATATCTATAGCTAAAAAAATTAAATTTCTTGAAACAACCATCGCATTACAAGATGGGCCAAAGAGTCTTTTCTGCAGAAGAAATAAGAATGGCCTATAGACACATGAAGAAATGCTCAACATCTCTGGTCATAAAAGAAATGCAAATCAAAACAACTCTAAGATTCCACCTCACTCCAGTTAGCATGGCCATGATCAAGAAATCTAACAACAGATGCTGGCAGGGATGTGGCCAGGAGGGATCACTACTACACTGTTGGTGGGAGTGCAAACTCGTTCAACCACTATGGAAAGCAGTATGGCAGTTCCTCAAAAGACTAAACATAGAGCTCCCCTATGACCCAGCAATTCCACTACTTGGCATTTACCCAATCGTTCAGAAACAAGGACATACTAAATCCATTAGCACAGTGATGTTCATTGCAGCACTATTTACCATAGCAAAGATATGGAACCAACCCAGATGCCCCTCAGTTGATGATGAGTGGATCAACAGATGTGGTATTTATACACAATGGAATTCTATGCTGTTGTCAGAAAGAATGACATCGCCCCATTTGTAAGGAAATGGAAAGACTTAGAAAAAATTATATTAAGTGAAGTAAGCCAGACTCAAAGGAACATAGGCCCAATAGTCTCCCTCATTTGTCATAATCAGTAGAAACCTTGGGCTCTTCTAGCAGAGATTTACAATAGAGCAAAACCTAGATCCATAAGGCCTTATAGTATGACGCTAAATGAAAGGATCTCCAGAATATAGAAACAAAAGCCATATAATGAGTGATTGTTGTCCTTAATGTACTGTTATCTCTCATCTCCTTTGCTCCTCCTTGGTTATCTCATATTGTTACAGTATCTTACCTTGTTATCTGATATATTGTATATATGCATATTGGGTTATTTGAAATAGGATAGGGAAGGGGGGAACAAGATTAGGAGCGGGGGTGGAGGGAGGGAAATGGGGACCAAGACATGAGAAAGGGTATCAATGATGGTAAAGTAATGCACCTTCTATCTGGTGAATATAATATAACCCTTCTTTTAATTACAATAAAAATATATGGAAAATAATAGAAGATCCAGAAATTATTCAACAGGCCTATGGTCACCTAGTCTTTAATAAGGGAGCCAAACTTGATCGATGGAAGACAGCCTCTTCAACAAGTGGTGCTGGCCGAATTGACTTTACATGGTAGAAATCTGAAGTTTTATCCTTATATTTCACCTTGTACCAGAATCAACTCCAAATGGATCAAAGACATCAAGGTAAGAGCAAATACCTTGGAAACATTACAGAAACTAATTAGAGAATATACTAGGGCTCCTTGGCACAAGTCCTAAACAAAGGTACAAAAACAGAACAAATGAAAGAAAGGCGGCATAAATATGATTGCAATAAACTTCAGAGCTTCTACATGGCAAAGAAAATAGCTAGCAAGATAAACAGAAAGCCCACAGAGTGGGAGAAGTTCTTCAGTAGCTATTCAACAGACAAGAGCTCATATCAAAGACAGACCTATAAATTTCCCCCTTCCCTCAAATAAAAGCAAGTCCTCAAAGCAAATGCTTATTAACCCAGTTAACGAGTGGGCTAATTAAAAAGACAAAAACAAATTAACAAGACTTCTCTGGACAGAAAATAAAAATGGCCCCTAGAGACATGAAGAAATGTTCAATATCTCTGACCATAAAAGAAACGCAAGTCAAAACCACATTGAGATCCCATTTCATCCTAGTTAGAATGGCCATTATCAAGAAAAAAATAACAGAGACTAGCAGGGATGTGACCACAGGGAAGGGGACCACACTGTTGGTGGGAATGTGAACTTGTTCTGCCACTCTGGAAAGCAATATGGAGGTTCTTCAAAAGACTAAACATAGAGCTCTCCTACGACTCAACAATCTACTCCTGGGCATTTACTCAAGCAATTAATGCTACTAGCACAATTATGTTCCTTGAAGCCTTATTTACTATAGCTAAGATGTGGAACCAACCCAAATGCCCCTCATTAAATGAATGGATTGAGAAAAAGTGGCATATATATACACAATGGAATTCTATGCTTCCATCAGAAAGAAGGACATTGACCCATTTGTAAGGAAATGGAAAGATTAGGAAAAAAGATCACATTAAATGAAGTAAGCCAGTCCCCCAAAAACATGGGCTGTATGTTTTCCCTTATTTGTAATAATTACATATATACATATCTAATAATGTTAGGAGAGAATCACAATAGCTTAATAGATATGTATATATGACCATATAAAATGATGCTTATGGAAATGAATTCCAAGATATGGAAACAAAAGGTTTTTTTTCTTTGTGTCATTATTTTTGTTTTTGTTTTCTAATGAACTGAAGTTATTTCTTTTTTCATTCATCTGTTTTCATTTGGCTTATCCCATCTTGCCACTGTTTTTGATTGTGCTATCCTGGGTCATATATACACATTAATTTGGGGGAATAACAAAATGGTGAGACAAGGACACACTGTGAATAAATGATACTCACAAGACACTATATTAGAAATGCACTTTTTAACATGGGGAGGCTGGGGAGTCTTGGGGGGGGTAATAATGTTCAACCAGAAATGTACACATTACCTCACTGGTATAACTGTAACCCCTCTAAACATCATGCTTCCAACTGAATTAAAGAAAATAGAGTACAGATTGGAGAATGACCTATCAGAACTCAGTTTTTCTGGGCTTTAGTCAACAACAGAGGGAGCATGCTTATGAATAATATGCTACTTACCAAATTCTGGGCTAACTCTGTTCTACGAATCTGGTAGTTCATTCATACATCAACATTAGTTATTGACTGAAATCATTATGATCACTAAGGAAAGATTCTTTTTTTTAAATTGTTGGGATAATGTATAGAGGGGTTACAGTTACATTCATCAGGTAGTAGGTACATAACTTCTCACGAATTGATACTCCTTTTCATGTTTTTGTTCCTATTTCCCTCCCACCATCTCCTGCCAATCATCTTGTTTTCTCCTATACCAGGTTAACAAAGTCAGATACTGTAACAATATGAGATTAATCATAAGGGCAACAAAAGAGAAGAGAAATAATGTACAACATTAAGAACAATAATCACACAAGATCAAGTTCTTATTTCCATATTCTGGAGATCCTTTCCTTTAGCCTCATCCTATTATGGCCTTACGTATCTAGGTTTTGAGCTATTGTAATCCTCTTCTAGGAGAGTCCTAGGTGTGTACTAATTATTACAAATGAGGGAAACCATTGAGCCTATGTTCCTTTGGGTCTGGCTTACTTCACTTACTATGATTTTTACTTACGAATGGGGTGATGTCATTCTAGGAAAGATTCTTTCATCACTGTCACTGAAGCATACAGAACTTTAGAGTTATATTTCATTTCAAGAATTTTCTTGGCTATAAATTTGTGGTTACTAATAATTACACACATGTAAAGGAAGAACAAATTCTAGAAAATGTTCCTTTAGACATTTAGTATTGCAGAAAGAGTAGTATTTTTAGAGAAATGTAAACACATTTGTCACTGTAACTTTAACTGATTACTTACTATGTACGATGTGCTCTAAGTGATTTAGAAATAATCTTTGCTGCAGTTTAAAAACAATTAACACAGCACTAACTGAGAATTTATTCAGCTAAGACAGCTCCGGTGCTGAGGGTCCCTTCTTAAGTAATTGAAACTCAGCTCAGAGTGAACAGACAGAGCTTAAGAAATTGAAACTTAATCATCAGAAACCTCAAATTAACCTCTCTCTTCCTGGGGACTTTCCACTTCAACCAACCGCATACAGAATCTTTCTTTATCCTTGGTTTGAATGCCCACATTTTCTGTTATCTGTGGTCAGCCATGTTGGGAAAATAACAAATGGAAAATTCCAGAAAGACACAACCTGTGCTTGAAAGTGCACATGACTCTGAATGCCATGATGAAATCCTGTACCATCCACCTCCATCCTGCCTAGTAAGTTGAGTCCCTCCTTTTTCCAGTGTGTTCCCACCATGTAGATGACCTGCCTGTTAATGCACTTAGTAACCATCTCAGTTCTCACAGCATCAGCAAGGATCTTACACTCCTTATGATCAAATGACTCTTCTTTTACTGATAATGACCCTAAATGAAGGAATACTTATCTTGGCAATTTGGATATACCTCAGAAAAGTAAATTGCTTTCTTCAAGATAAAAGTTGAAAACTTAGACTTAAGTTTGTTTATGAGCTTTCCATCATTGTGACAGTGAAATGGAATAGTGCAAGGAAGGGAGAGGAAGGAAGGAAGAAAAGGAAGGAAGGAAGGAAGGAAGGAAGGGAAAGAAGAAAAAGAAAGAACGAAAGAAAAAAGAAAGAAAGAAAGAAAGAAAGAAAGAAAGAAAGAAAGAGAAAAAGAAAGAGAAGGAGGGAGGGGCTGAGGGAGGGAGGGAGGAAGGAAGGAAGAAAGGAAGGAAGGAAGGAAGGAAGGAAGAGAGAAAGGAAAGAAGGAAGGAAGAAAAAATAAAAGAGAAAGAAAAAAAGAAAGGAAAGAAAGAAGCTGATATGGTTAAAAAGGTAAGATTTTTGCTGGACATTGGTGTATTTCAGAGTCCTGGATAAGAATATGACTTAGGACAATTAGCAAGCTCTTTGAGCTGCATGAAATCATCAGAGGAAGGAATAGGTGTTACACAACATAAATCACAAGAGACTGCTTCATCCTGAGAGTGCTGTCGTTGAATAGATCAGCCAGAGCTTTGTTCTGACATGTGTCTGCATCTGTGAATGGTGAATAGAAAGAGAAGCTGTAGGTAGTTGTCAATGCCCCAAATCATCTTACACTTAGTAGGTGCACAAAAAATGGTAACTAAGCTAAGTCTGAAAGAGGAATGGAGTGCACTCATTGGAAAGACAGTTGGGAAATTGCATAGAAAAGTAAAAGATAACAACTATATGCCAAATATTGAGTCATAATTAAGTTGTGCGTTTCTTCTGTAGATCTGATGGACTACAGGAACTGGAATCCTAGGGTTGTGGGCCTCTGAGTTTGAACTATTTCGTCAGACTTCGGAAAGTATTGACAAAAACAAGCTGCAAGGAATAGACAGAATCTGTTGTTTCTGAGATAAAGTAAAGGATTCCTAAATTGGGTAATTCATCTCAATTCTAAACGAGTGCTGCTGATAGAAAATTATCTACAGGAATCACTAATAACTGAAGCTGGAAAACTTAAGTGAGGTGGTAGAATTGCTTTTGAAGTATTTTCAGAACTAGAGACTAAATAAATCAAGGGTCTCACACATTCCAAACCTAACTCAATCCATCTTCCTTCCAACTCATTTACCACTGGAAAATTTGGAAGAGGAAATGAAAGAATAAGAGCATACATTGGAAAGATAAGATAACTTGCTGCACAGGTTAAGATTCTTCACACGTGCAGAATTAAATCCCCCAAATGAGCAGAATATTAGTTTTCTACCTAGAGCTTCTCTTTCTATTCACCATTCACAGATGCAAACATATGTCAGAACGAAGCTCTGGCTGGTCTATTCAATGTCAGCACTCTCAAGATGAAGCACTCTCTTGTGGTTTCAGTTTTTACAAATATTTATTCATGAGGGAGAGACTCCATACACAAGAAATAGGTCTAAAGTTTATTGTCCATGTCATTTTCAAAATTACTCAACTTTTTGAGAAACAAAAATTTTGATACATATGAAAATAATCGTATTTTATAAAACACAAGTCAAGCTATGCTACATGATTATCAAATGCCAACCACAAAATCCAGAATAAAGTAACCAAAACCCAACATACTCTGAAATAGTAATCATTTTACTGCAATACTGTCCTTCTAGTACATTTTACATTCTGAAATTTAAATTTGTTGTGGGTTTTTGAGACGAGAGCTCACTATATAACCAAGGCTAACCTTGAACTCATGAGCATCTAGATTCACAGTCCTGAAAGCTGGGATTACAGGTATCAGCATCCTCTTAGACATTGCAAGGGACCATTGCACAAGTCACTGTGACAGTGAAGACTTGTTCAGAATGGACTTGTTTGCATGACACAGCTACTGGGGCTCTGCTAACACACATCAGACCTGCCGTGCTAATATTTTACAGGAGAATTCAGTTTTAAAGTTGTGTATAAACTTCAAAACTATTGGTCCTGAGAATCATTTAACTCATGCTCACTAAGATTAATACTGAAACAGTTTACAGTTAGCAATGTATGCAGAATTTAGTTATTTTATAGGTTGCCCCTTGTATAAAAGGTAACACGTGGATTCGGCTTTCTTTCCTTTATTGTAAAGGTGATGTGCAGAGGGGTTACAGTTACATGAGTGAGGAAATGAGTACAATTCTTGTTGAACATTGTTACCTCCTCTGTTTTTCTCCTACTATCCCCTTACCCAAGTTATAACATTCATTTCCAACATAGTGTCTTGTGAGTATCACTGTTGCATTGGTTCACTCTTTGTCCATTGTCTCACCATTTCTGTGATTCTCTATCCCATCTCCCAATCAGATAAACTTATATACAATACAAAGGGTATTGAAATAAAAAGCAGTGACAATAGGTGGTAAACCAAAGGAAAAATAAATAGTGAAACAAAAAAGAAATGACTGCAAACAGTATTTCTTGTTTTATTTTCTGGTCATTCATTTGCATCTTACAAAATCATCAGTCCTTGAGAAACTGGAGATGTTAATGGACTTTCTACCCACAGTTTACAAAGGGTCACTCTTGTGGTCATGCTGAGACACCACCAGAACAGCCTGGAGCCCAGGACAGGAGAACAAGGAGGCCCCAATGTGAGCTTGCGGAGATTGCATCCTTTGCTTCAGTAAGCTTACACGCTGTTCATCTGTTTTAAGTATCAGGATGTAGAGTTTACAGTGGAATGGCATTGTGAATATCTATACTGAAGATTAAAATATTTTATGATTAACTCTACTTACATAAGAGGAGGTATTAAGTAATGTATACATCTTCAT
Source organism: Megascapheus bottae (assembly GCF_031878675.1). NCBI lineage: Eukaryota > Metazoa > Chordata > Mammalia > Rodentia > Geomyidae > Megascapheus > Megascapheus bottae. The sequence continues at coordinate 65,566,151 of NC_143512.1, forward strand.
ACTTTGCTCTTTCCCCATAAATTGCCTTTAGTGGGCCGGGAGTTTGGCCTACTGGTAAAGTGCTTGCTTAGCATGCAAGAAGACCCTATTTGATTCCTTGGTACCACATATATAGAAAAAGCTGAAAGTGGTGCTGTGGCTCAAGTGGTAGAGCTCTGACCTTGAGAAAGTACAAGGACAGTGTTCAGGCCCTGAGATCAAGTCCCCAGACATGCAAAAAATAAAAAAAATTAAAAAAAGAATTGTCTTCACAGATAGTAAATGAAAGTCCTGTTCAAGAGGAAAAGATTTGGAGGCTGAGATGATGAGGAGGGGTAAAAGATCTGGAAAAATTATTATAACCCCAGGAGGAATTAGAACCTAGGAGATACCTTAAAGATAGAAAAAAGCAATAAAGTTTAGAGCCATATTTAATATTCCATTTTAAATATGGAATGTGAGGTTATTATATGCAGAAATGTTCCTCCATTCCCCTCCATTAAATCAATTTTGTAAAAATCAGGTTCATCCAATTGCTATGTATTAATAGAACTCAGGGAATGAAAGTAATGGAATTTTATGTGTTATACATGAGAGAAAGGGCACTGGGCTGCACTTCCCATTCTTAGGCAAATGTACTAGCTCACAAGGCAGCAGTGGCTGAAGAAAATGTACAGAGCAGAGACTAGGAATCCAATAGGAAATGATGCAGCCTATGTTTCTTTTGGTCTGGCTTACTTTGCTTAATAGAATTTTTTTCGCCAAGTCTTTCTATTTCCATGCAAATGGCATATCATTCTTTCTGATGGTGGAGTAGAATTCCATTATGTATATATCATATTTTCTTGACTCATTTGCCCACTGAGGAGCATCTGGTTTGATTCCCTATCTTGGCTATGGTAAACAATGCTGCAATATGCATGGTTGTGCTGGTAACTTTAGGCTGGCCTTGTTTGTGTTCATATGTCCAGGAGTGAGATTGCTGGTCATAGAGAAGTTCTATGTTTAATTTTTTGAGGAACCTTCGTGGTATTTTCCAGAGTGGTTGAACAAGTTTACTTTTCCATCAGCAATGCAGTAGCATTGCCTTTGGCCACATCCCCTCCAGCATCTGTTATAGTTAGTTTTTTTTTTAAATCATGGCCCAGCCCACGGTGGTGAGGTGGAATCTTTTATCTTGTTTGTAAGTGTATCTGCTTGGGGGAGGGGAAAAGGGGGCACAAAAAGGGTGAAACAATGGGTGAACAAATGCAGCAGTAATAATCAATAAATGCTATATTAAAAAGGAGCTATGAGATTGGTGCTAGAGGGAACAGGAGGAAAAAACAGAGAATGAGGGAAGGGGTAACACAATTCAAAATGAACTTAATAGGTTAGTTATATTAGTTATATGTAATATATACATTATATAGTATATAAATTACACATATAATGTAAATTATATAAGTAATATAATCTTATATAATATATAACTTATATATAGTTATATAATTTTAGCCCCTCTGTACAATAACATTAATATATTACTCATATAATTAATATAGTTTTAATATTATGAGTATTATTCATATAGTCAAACTATACATTATCATTATACATGTATACATATATGTACTATATTACAATATGTAATATAATATATAATACTTATATATTCATGTGTTTATATGTATATATACATATATATGAATCTAATGGGGTCTGAACATTCAATGATTAGACATTTAGCTCATTGCTTCTCTGGCCAGGACTCCACTAAAATATTGGTGGAAGGACATTGGTTTTTCACTGAATGTCAAATAAGAACTTAAAAATTGATTAAGTGCGTGAGAAAAAATAAAGGGTGATAATGCCAGACACAAGGAGAAGCAGGTAGACCATAACTATTAAGCAATCCCGATGTGTGAAGTACCAAACCTTTTCACAATGTCTTCCTATTTATCCTTTATAGCAAACTCAGAGTGTAGAATTCTATCACTATCCTATTTTACAATTTTAAAAAAGCTAAGAAGGATGGGCAAATACTGTCATTATATTTAATCTGCATTACATATAGTTACGCTATATAACTTGAGAATATGTGTGGGTTTGGGAAAGAAGTTGGAAAATGTTGGAAGAGGTGATATTGATCAAGATGCATTGTAGTCATAATCAGACATAATCAGGCTGAATTGAAACATTTTCAAGCTATGCATTTTATACAAGAAAAGAAAAGCTAAATGTGAAATGTTAATCAGTTGAAATCACTGATGGAGTCTTTTCCATCTTTAAGTGACAAACCCACAGTCTAAACATAATAAATCATTAACATCATAACACATAATAGCCACTGTCATAGTCAAATCCAAAAGAAGTCCAGTACCTAGAATGGTAGTGTATACTTTTAATCACAATTATGCAGTAGTGGAGATAAAAAGACCATGTTCTAATCTTGCCTCTAGTGAAAACTCTAAAAACTTAACTGAAGTAAAAAGGGTTGGAGGGCCGGGAGCATAGCCTAGTGGGTAGAGTGTACGATGCCCTAGGTTTGATTCTTGGTACCACATACTCAGAAAAGCCATAAGTGGTGCTGTAACTCAAGTGACAGAGTGCTAGCCTTGAACAAAAAGTGTCCAAGGACAGTGAGTTCAAGCTCCAGAACTGGCGAAAAAGGGGAGGGAATGGAGAAATGGTTCAAGTGGAGGAGTTCCCACCTGGCAAGTATGAGACTTAGTTCAAATTCCCAGTACTACCAAAACAATACTTTAAATACAACAAAAAGAACCCAGGCAACATTGCTAAATTTTATTTCCTCCAATAAGACAATATAGAAGGACCAATAGCATAATCTTAACATTTTACAAATACTTGAGATATTGATCTTAAACATTTTTATATCATCCTATCAGGAAATAAAAAGCTTCTTTTACCTAATTTACTAGATAACTTTCTCTTCCTCCTCCTTCCTCCTACACTTCTTCCTCCTCTCCTCCTACATCTTTTCCTTCTTTTCTCCACCAGCACGACACCCCCACCCTGAAGCTCTTTTTCTTGTGGCTCTTAGACCTCCTTTTCATACTTCTAGCTATTCTAATTACAGAAAAAAGTGAGCTCTGTCGGCTGAATTACACAATAAGGTATTCTGTCACGTTAAATGTATTAACTAAAAGTGTAAATGAGGACATCAATTAAGCATCCTCTGGTGATTGAGAATTTCAGAGTAAATATGTTCTAGCGTCCATAGTTTTGTGACTTATTGTAGTTTTCTTAGTTAAGGAGATTTGTTTCTAGGCTCTGACTCTAACAGTTTAATTTTATGCCTAGGGTGAAGAGGACATAACAATACTTTGTGTGAATTCAGTGAATTAAGCAATTGACCACAAGAAGTTCCCTTTATAATAGAGGTTGAGTTTTGTGGTTGAATGCTACGGTATTCAACGTCATACTATGGCGTTCATCAAAGTATGGAATACTGACTTTCAGTCACTGATTCTAGCTGTCATTCAGAAAAGCATTTTTCCCTGCTATGTCATGAACTATAGCTTGTATATATGTTTACATTATTTGACTAGCTTCCTAGACAAAGAAATGATATGTTTGAGACTTTGTTTTTCCTAGCTTATAGTTCATTTATTTTTACCATAGTTTGTAATGTAACTAAGATCATAAAGTTCATTCTAGGAAACCAGGTTTGATTACCCAGATGAAGAAACTATAGCTTGGTGTTTAATGCATAGTAGGTCCTCAATGCATTTATTGACCCATTCAATAAGAGAAGAAATTGTTCAATGTCCAACATGGTGTTCTGGGTTTGGGAAAAATGGAAAATCTTTTCTAACAAGCTCTTAATTTTTGAGATAGGCAGCATTTCTGTGATGGTTCCTAATTATCAAAAGTGCATTAGCAGAAATATGTCCTGCTATTTAAAGTTTGCAAGATCCCTGAAACCATCACTAACATGATGGATTCCAGGGGTGTTTTAAATGTACTCTGCTACCTGATGTTTCTGTGTTCCTTGCCATTTTCTACTTGAATCTCTTGGGTGCCTTGTCAGGAGAAGGGGCGGGGGAGAGAGAGGGAGGGAGGGAAGGAGAGAGGGAGGGAGGGAGGAAGGGAGGAAAGGAGACACAGAGACAGAGACAGAGAGACAGAGAGACCGATCGAAAGACAGAGAGAGAGACAGACAGAGAGAGACGGAGAGAAAGAAAGATAATCCCCTTAGAAGCAGAAAAGGTTTAATTTGGTTCACCGATTTGGAAGTATTAGTACATGTTTGATGGACTTTGTGGGGTCCATTGACAAGCAATGGACCCCATTGGTTTGGAGCCTGTGTCAGCATATTATGGTGCTAGACATGGAACCCTGTATCAAAAGTATTCCATTGATGGCCAGGAAACAAAATAGAAAACGAAGTGGACAAGGTTTCAATATCCTTTTTAAGTGAATGACCCAATAGCTTAAAACTCTCGCATAAGTCCCCACCTCTGAAAGTTATCACCACCTCCCAATAGCCCTATGCTAGGGACCAAGCATTTACCACTTGGATAGTTATTTTGTAATTTATAGCAGCATTGAAATTCTTGTGTCAGAAATCTTAATTATTTTCCCTGTAAACTAGTGCTATGTTTGGCAAGTAATAGATGCTTTCTGCTAACCCAAAATGCATTAAATGCATAAGTTATTAAATGTAAAACAATCACTGAGGAGGATTTTGCCTTTGACCTACAGAAATATGAAAAAAAATCCTGAAGTATATTGGGCCAATGATGATGGCAAAGAATGATTACTGAAGATACTTAAAAAGTTTGACTTAATTGGCTTACCAACTGATTGGATATAGAAAAATTGTGGTAAATTATGAGTGACTGTTACTCTTAGTATTGTGTTTTTCTCTTTTCTCTTGTGTTGCCCTTCAGATAATCTCATATTGTTACAGTATCCCACTTTGTTACCCGGTATATTATATAGATGTTTACTTGTTTATTTGAAATAGGATGGGAAAATGAGGAGAAGGGCTGGGGAGAGGGAAATGGGGACAAAAACATTAGAAAGGGTATCAATGTGTGAGAAGTAATGCACCTTCTATCAGGCGAATATAACTGAAACCCCTCTATACATTAAAATAAAATAAAAAAATAAATTAAATAAAAGTCAACTATTTTGAAAAAAAAAAGAAAAACTATGGTTTGGAACTGTCTCCTAAAGTTAATGTGTTAGAGACTTTATAACCACTGCAGCAGTTTGAAGAGGGTGGGCTTTGAAAGGTGTTTGGGTCATGGGGGCATCTTTCTTAGGGACTAATAAATGTCTAATGTCTATGAATGAACTGGGCTCCCTCTTAATCACACTGTCTTTCTTTTCTGTCTCTTTCACTGTCTACCAAGGGATGATGTAGCAAGAAATCCCAAACCAATCGCAAGCACCAACAAATTATGCTCCCTGAACTCCATAACTGTGAGAAATTAATTTATGCTCATTACCGAATATTTATTATAGCAACATAACATGGACCAATGAAATTGACATTAGAGAAGCAGGATATTACTATACAACAACTGACTGAAGAAGTAAAAGCATGCTGAGTTAGAGCCTGAAGAAATTTGGAATAACATATTTTAAAAAAAAGCCTAGCTTGTCATACGTGGAGAGTTAGAGCTCATTCTGGAGCAGGTTTGAAAAAAAAAAAACAACTTTAAAGGAAAGCCTGAAACTCTGTAAGAGATTAGATAACTTGTTGTGATCAAAATATTGGTGGAAATTTGGAAACTGAAGCCAATTCTGATGCAATCTCAAATGGAAACAATAATGTGCTGAAAACTGGAGTAAAGGCCTTCCTTGTTATGATGTGGCAATGAACACAGTTGAATTGTTCCAGACGCAAAGACATTATGTAAGGGAGAATTCAAGAATAATGAACCAGTAATCAGCAGGAGAGATTTTTAATTAAACCATTGGAGTTACTTTTTGTAAAACAAAAGACTTAAGAATTGAATTCACAAAAGGAAGTAATAAAACAATAAGAAAATTGGAGTAGCATTAGCCTAGCCACTTAAAGAACAAGCAAATGACCCTTTGACAGAAGAATTCGTATTGACAGAGGGATTCTTATCAACAGAGAGCAGCCAGGTTTTGGACTTTTCATTTGTCAATAAACACAATTTTAACGTTCTAAGTTATTGGTATAGAATGAGTAAATTTTGTATATGAGGACATAGACTTGAGAGGTTAATGGGAAAATGTCATGAATTGAATGTGTCCCCCAAAGTTCAAATGAGGGAAATGATGCTGAACAAGTTGTATTGAAAAAATGGGGCCTACTGGGACATGTTTTATAATGCTGTTATGGTAAAGAATGGCTTTATTACTCAGGAATAGGTTCCATTTATGAGAGACAAGAGGGAAGAGGAGGGAAGGAGAAAGGAAAGGAGAGGAGAGATTTTTTTTTTGGCCAGTCCTGGAGCTTGAACTCAGGGCCTGAGCACTGTCCTTGGGCTTTTCTCAAGGTTAGCGCTCAACCACATGAGCCATGGCACACTTCCAGCTTTTTTCTATGTATGTGGTACCAAGGAATCGAACCTGGGTCGATTCCTAGCAAGCACTCTACTGCTAGGCCAAACTCCTGGCCCCAGGAGATAAATTTTGATGAACATTGTGTTCATTAAAATTAAGGATAGGAAACAGCCATTAAAATTTGATGGAAAATACACCTAGATGCACACAGGAAACATTTTGTTTTAGGGGCAAGGGAAATAATATTAGATAATTATTCAAGTACAAAAAAAAAAGGAAAAAAAGACAAGACAGGTGCCAGTGTCTCATGCCTATAATCCTAGATACTCCTTATCTCTGATTAACTACCCAAAATGCTGGAAACGATGCTGTGGATCCAGTGCTAGAGTGCTAGCTTTGATAACCCAGTTGAGAAATAGTGCCCATGTCCTGACTTCAAACTTCAGGACCAGCACAAAAAAATTAACATCATAGGGGCCGGGAGTTTGGACTAGTGGTTAAAGTGCTTGCCTAGCATGCATGAAGACCCGGGTTCGATTCCTTGGTACCACATACATAGAAAAAAGCTGGAAGTGGTACTCAGGCTCAAGTGGTAGAGCTCTAGCCTTGAGAAAGTCCAAGGACATTACTCAGGCCCTGAGCTCAAGCCGAGGACTGGCAAAAAAAAAAAAATTAACATCATAACAAATGAAGTACAATGAAGAGAGCTATTCTGAGTTTAGATGATTATCAATATTAAAGGATTCAAAATAATTCTAGAAAAAAACTTTTTAGATATTCATTGGAGAATATAAGAACTTTTCTCTAGTTAGATTGTTGTATTCCAAAGTAAGAGAAAGCTATTCTAAAAAGCTGTAGATAACAGAAACAATAAAGGAAAATGCAGTCCATATTTTCTTTGTGGGAGAAACAAAATCTATTTGGAAAGTAATTTAGTCTGCCAAGAAATATGCCAAAATCAATGTATCAAGAACATGAAAAAGAGAGAAAAAAAGGCCTTCCAGCAAATATTGAGTGATACTTTAAAATATAGAGTTAACCCCCCCCAAAAAAGCTTTTTACAAAAATAAGTGTTTAGGGGCTGGGAGTTTGGCCTAGTGGTAGACTGCTTGCCTACCATGAACGAAGACCTGAATTAGTTTCCTCGGTACCACATACATAGAAAAAGCCAGAAGAGGTGCTGTGGCTCAACTGGTAGAGTTCTAGCCTTGAGAAAGCAAAAGACAGTGCTCATGCCTTGAGTTCAAGCCCCAGGACTGGCCAACAAATAAAAAATTAAACAAAGGTAAACTAGAAAGCCAAATGTGGATGAGCATGTTTGTTGCAAATGTCAGGAAACAACATGGCAGAAGACCAGAAAAAGAAAATGAGTTTTGAGGTGTTATTACAAGAGTGACTAGAGATGAGTGCTATAGAGGAATTTCACCAAACCTTACAGAATGCATGCTCACAATTTATTGCATGTAGGAGAGCTGGGGAAATTTATACATCTATTGCTAGCCACCATTGGTTCTAATGAGTAAGCAGAGCAGATAGCTCTCCACTGCTGCACTGCAGAGACTAACATCAGAAATCTGGAAGTCAGCAGGACCTCCCTCAGCAGGACCTTCTGAAGGATGTCAGTAAGCCACCAACAGGGTCTGCTGGACTCTGCGTATGTCACTGAATGCAAGCAGTCAGAACCAGCTATTAAGTAATGATTGCATGGCTTAAAAAGTAGTTGAGTGTAAGCTGGCTCACATCTCTGCATCAGGTAGGTAATAAGAGGATGGGGAGGGATATTGAGAGGACAGAATGAGGAAAATTTTGTCACAATTTCTCACAGATGAAAAATGAAAAGAGTCTAGAAATATAGGTCGCAGGATTTGGAAAGAATGAGGCCAATCCTAAATCAGTAACATGGTAATCAGATTCCATTCATATTATGATAGAGAGTAAAGGGAAAGAAACAGAAAATGAAACTAAATAATATAAAATAAATAAATTTATTGTAATTATATGTAAGCATAAAGGAGTCTAATAAAATATGTGTATATAAAACTTATCTGAAGGAGCCGTGAGTGTGGCCTAGTGGTAGAGTGCTTGCCTAGCATGCATGAAGACCCAGGTTTGGTTCCTCAGCACCACACACGTATAAAAGCCAGAAGTGGTGCTGTGGCTCACATGGTAGAGCTCTAGCCTTGAGAAAGCCCAAGGACAGTGCTCAGGCCCTGAGTTCAAGCCCCAGGACTGACCAAAAAAAACTTATGTGAAATAATTCCCAAGTATTAACACAATGTTAAAAATATTATATAAGGTGTAATATCAGGTCAGTGTGGAAGGAATTTTCTGTCAAGTGTGAACTCAAAGTAGAAAGTAGAGTGTCAATAAAAAAAAGTCTTTATTCAGTGTGCTTTCTTGTTTGTCTGTTTGGAATGTTTGATGATTTAACATGAAATACTGTTGTAGGTGAACTAATAAAAACTCATGGTATACCTCCACAATAAGGTGTGCACAAGAAACTAGCTGAAAAATGTCATCAATTCAGACAACAACGTCTGTTGTCTCCTAAAATATGTGTATTCTGCTTTTCCAAATTTGACATTGATATCACATTATCAAAGTGTTGGAAAGCTGACACAGTAATAAACAGTGATTTATGATCAGTCATGACAGAACTTAAATAATCCTTTCTGTCTCTCAAAACAATACCTAAAATTCATTCTTGCTCAAGAAAAACATTACAGAAGAGGTTATAGAGTTTGGATAACGGTCAGAGGGCTTAAACATGTTCATCTTTTCTGACTTTGTAGTCTGTCTTATCTTTCCTCATCCTAAATTATTATTCACTATCTTTGGATTTATAATTTTTTGTTGGTTGTAGGGCTTGAACTCAGAGCCTCGGCACTGTCCCTGAGCCTCTTTGTGCTCAAAGCTAGTATTCTACCACTTGTGCACAGCACCACCACCGGTTTTGAATGGTTAATTGGAGATAAGACTCTCCTGACTAGCTAGGAGTATAGGCATGAACCACTAAACTGGGCATCATTTTATAACACTTTAAAGAATATTTTTAATCTTAAGGATGATTTAAAATTAAATTTAATCCTATAGAATCTAAATCTAAGCCAGGGCTAGGGTTTTGGGATTTCTGTGGGAGAGGGAATACAGACATATTTCTACCTATAAACATGTGCTTACCAGATTTCTTCCAGCAGTTACAAACATACATTTTCCTCAAAAAAATCCCAGAAACAATAGTTATTTGGTATATACTTCTGGACATTATTTTATTAGGTATAGGGCATATTTTTCTTATGAACTCACTATAACTAGATCAATGAGGTTGTCAAGATATACATACTAATGAAATTGGAAAAGGAGAGAAAGAGATCCCAAAATTTACACAGAGATAATTGTGCATGAACTTTAAAGCAGCTCTTCAAACCTGGAGAAATGAAAATCCATTTAATAAATTGTTTGTAAAATAAGCCTTTTCAGAAGGCCCGGATGACAGATATATACTTCAATCCATACATCAAACTACAGTAATTATTCATCTTATTGAGGGATAGGAATCATCAATAAAAATAAAACAAAAAGCTAGCATTTAACTGATTTAGCCACATAACATTGAGAGGACAAATCATTTTAGCTCCAAATAAAAATGTAAGATGATATATTTTCTATTTTATATGGTAAATCTAGGCTTTTCACAAATAAGTAAAAGGGAACTGCTTAGATAGAAAAAGCTACAAGTAAGCATCTCAGAAAAAATGCACATGATTAATTAATATAATAAACATCCTATCCCAGTAATTAAGTATACATAGATTGTAGAAAGTAAGCAATTTCTTTGCTTTTCAAATAGGTGGGTTTTTTTTTGCTGATACTCCAGTTGTTTTCATGGAAATAACATTATTGAAATTATCACCATTCCCAACAATACATCAAACCTTCAGGATAAGCTGTTTAGATGAAAATACCTTCAGAATTTCTACTGTATCCCACCAGGTACTTTGCTCTTCTGAACTATGTATTGTAAAGAAATAAGCATGTCTGCATACAAGGATTAATATAAAAGAACTTTCAGTACATCTATTTACCAGCTAAAGTTTGTAAATCTACACATTTCTAGTACTTGTTGAAAGAATAATGCATGATAGTGCAGTTATATAATGAGCTCTATGAATTCACAAGAAAACTACTGGGTTTGCGAAGTAATAGAAGGAAATGATTATGATATGCATTAAATGACAACATCAAGAGCCAAATGTAAGATTCAAATATGCCTGTTATTCCATACTAGATGATCTTTCTGTGGCTGCCTCTGTGTCATTTAAATCTCATTGCAAAAACTTCTGGCTCAGCAGCATTTTCCTGAGTCCATAATGAAGGAAGAGCTCTATCTTTACCCTCACCATCTGGAGCCACCACCTTATCCACCTGTCTGCCCATAAATTATTAATACTTACTATTTCCACACTTCTTAGCCTAATGATTCTTCCTGCTTACCTAAGCCCCAAAGCATACATATAGCACAAACTCAGTGAGTTATATTTTCTACTACAAAATCCTTGCCTGATAGAATATAATTAATATGTCTGTAATTGATGGATTAAAAAAACTCTATGGGAAAATAAATTAACACATTTTTGTCAATGGTCATTTGTTAGTAGTTATAGTAATTAAAGTAGAACCAGGTTAAAACCATGGAAATAAACTTTAACAACTCAGGTGCAAGATGAATACATAAAGAAAAACAGAAATGTCAAAGATCATTAAAGAAGACTTAAAAATTGATGATGGAAGATACCAATAATTCAGCATCAAAATATTCCATTTTCACTATGCAAACACATGAAGATAGAATGCTATTTAGCCAACCATCCAGAAACAAGGGCATATTAAGTCCACTAGCACAATGATGTGCATTACAGCACTATTTACCATATCAAAAATATGGAACCAACCCAGATGTCCTCAGTTGATGAGTGGATCAACAAAATGTGGTATTTATACACAATGGAATTCTATGCTGCTGTCAGAAAAACGACATTGCCCCATTTGTAAGGAAATGGAAAGCCTTAGAAAACATCATATTAAGTGAAGTAAGCCAGACCCAAAGGAATATAGGCTCAATGATTTCCCTCATTTGTCATAATCAGTAGAAACCTTGGGCTCTCCTAGCAGAGATTTACAATAGAACAAAACCTAGATACATAAGGTCATACAGTGTGACGCTAAATGAAAGGGCCTCTAGGATATAAAAACAAAAGCCATATAATGAGTGATTGTTGTCCTTAATGTACTATGTTATCTCTCATCTCTTTTGCTGTTCCTTGGTTATCTCATATTGTTACAGTATTTCACTTTGTTATCTGATATAATGGATAAATGTGTATTTGGTTATTTGAAATAGGATAGGGAAGGGGGGAAAACAAGATGAGGGTGGGGGTGGGGGAGGGAAATGGGGACCAAGACATGAGAAAGGGTATCAATGTATGTGAAGTAATGCACCTTCTATCTGGTGAATATAATGTAACCCTTCTATTAATTACAATAAAAATATATGAAAAAAGATAGAATGCTAGTGAAATACATTTGTATCTTTTAAGGGTTTTAATAAAGGAGAAGAAATAGGAATTTTGTAAAACAAACAAACAAAACAAAAGGAATCATGGCAATATCCATTTCCCACAATGAGAAATATGACTGATAGTATTTCTATATGTTCAGTAGTGTGGTATCCAATCACAAACATGCCAGCACACCAGTGGAATATAGACTCCCTTGAGTAGCTTGAGTAGATGTTTAGATGATATTTGAAATCAGTGGAAGGAGTTAGATGACTCAACAAATGGTGCTGTGGCAACCAGGTATCCATCTGAGAAGTGAGGTAGAACTATGCCTCACAGATCATGATGGTAAATGCTAAATTAAAAATAAACAAAGGTTGCATGGTTACCCTCATTTGCCCCTCATCCCACACAGGATGTGCCTATATATCTGCAAGTAAACACATTGGGCGGTTGTGCAAGTGGTTACAAAATGAATCAACTGAATTATAATATATTATGTGGAGATCTCAAATAATACAATTTTTATAAGAAAGAGTAGGTGAAAGCCCATCATAATAAGCACCAGGAAATAAATACTTGCAAAGAGGGGCAAGAGGAGGAGTGGTTAGAAGAATGAAACAGGGAAGGAGAGAGAATGCCTTCAGGAATCCATTGTATGTACCACAAAAGTAAGGAAAGTGAGAGATGGGGTGAAGCAAGGGGGTGAAAAAGTTGAAAGGGGTGATGTTGATCAAGATGCATCATATTCACAACTGCTTTATTAAGTGGCACCTCCTTTGTAAACTACCGAAAGATAATAAAAAATTGAAGAATAAATAAGACCACATTAATATTAAGGAATTAAAACATTATAACCCTTAAGAAAGTTTCCCTATGATTCAAAATCTATTCAGTCATAAAAAAACAGCTAGATAAGTTTGATCGCACGAAAAGTGTTTTCTTTACAAAGCTGCAATGAGAAAAGAGGCCAGAGAAAATGATACACTGAGAAACATATTTGAAACTCATCATAGGAAGGGTAAACAGCTGTAAAAATATATAGTGCATGGCTCATAAGGGAAAACCTCATTAGAAGAAAAATGAGTAGAAGTTATAAACACTTCTCAGAAAAAGAAATTGCAAGAGGTTTTCTAATAAACAAACTCTAGTCTCACCTGCTAAAAAATAAAATGAAAATTCCAACTCTACTGGGACATCGAACTGCTGACTTCTTCCTAATTCTATGATTGAAGAAGGATACATTTTGGCACAGGAAGCTTTCCAGGGACTTCTCTGAGATACCAGGAACCCGAATCCCAATAATGGCAGCATCTGTAAAATAAAAAACACATTTCTTCTTTTACTAAGAAATTTTACTTCTGAGATTATCACCTAACAGTTATGCAGATAGTTACTTATTCATTTATAACACTATGTTATTATAGCAAAAGTTAACAATAGAAACTATTCAAATGTATAGTTATACATGTATAAAATTAAACATACTTTAAAAAATGGGTGATATTTTAGTATGGTATGGAAGCAACTCTAAAATGTATGGGAAAAATGTACTGGAAGAAAAAAATAGCCATTCCTTGATGAATGTAACAGTAACCCTTCTCTACATTACTGTGACAATAAAATACAATTAAAAAACTGTGTGTGATTGTGCAAGTTCTGGCATATTATTACTTATTCAAAAATTTACCAACAAACAAATACACAAAACCAAATACATCAGAACAACAACAGCAATAACAAAACCCGATCTGTTTGGGGGAAGGAATATTCTATTCCTAAGCAAAAAACAAGCCATCTTCACAATTTATAAAGCTGCATGTTTTGGAAACTTTCTTGCAAAATATATCTTTTATTACTTCTGCCAGCTCTTTGGGATAACAAATGCAGTCTTGTGAACTGCCCCTTGAGATTCAAAGACTGTCTGCCCTGGTCAAAGAATGTTAAGTTTTAGATGCCCTTACATTTTTGAAGTGCACAGACAAACTCAATGTAGCTACTCATAAAGCTTCTGTCTGAAAAGAAATAGATTTTATTCCAAGCAACTGTACATTTACTTCAGTTTTAAGATGTAATATATTTCTATATACATATATATATCAGATATATCTGTGACCCTCATTTATTCTCGTGATTACAGTATTGTTTGGAACACTTCCAATATTAGAGAAACTCTTTACAAAGCTCGTCCTTACAAAATTCTATTTTTCCAAGGCATTTGTTTATCCACTTTTGAAGCAGAATAAGAGAAACCACAGAAACAGGATATTATTCAGTACATGCACAAAGGTGTGGTTAATAGTGTGCATGTGTTCTTGTGACTAATTTGCCTTTAATTTGATCATTTAATTCACTAAAATTGCCTTATGAATTAGAAATATGAAGTTTCAAGGTTAAAGTTGGAACAAAATCAACAGGAATAAATAAACATGCAGACAGACACACACAACACACACACACACACACATCTTATAACATATGTGATTAAATAGGCTGAGAGATCACACAATCTGCTATTTACAATCTGTAAACTCAGTAAACTGTGGAGTAGTTCTAGCCTGCCAAGTCTGAAGGCCTGAGAACCATTAGAGCTATCAGGTTAAGTTCCACACTGAGGGAAAAGGAACAGCGTACTAATTTTACCACCTATACCTTTATCTGATGGAAACTGCACAGTCTCTTATCCGAGGGAGCTTTGATGGGTTTTCTGTTCACTTGTAAAAATAGTATGTTTTTTGGTACATTTATCTATTTATGTAACATGAACATGAAGAAGAAACTAAGAGTATTCCAGATTATTCAAACTTAAGTCAAATTCAAATATATGAATTCCAAGCTTCAGCATGACTTTCATTCTTCATTTTCACTTTAGACAAGACAACTTATTGTTATTAAGTAAATACTTGTTTTGACAGCAGGTGGTGCATAGAACTCTAAAAACTGTCTTTGCTAATTATTTTCTTCTGTACTAATTTCTGAAGACATGCAAAATACGCAAAGCCAAAGGATCACACTATATGGTAAGTTTTGGTTTCCAAAAGAATCTAGTATTTATTTGAGGTGTAAAGACACATAAAAGGGTAAGATGACCCAGAACGTCTCAGTGGATTCCAGAGTCTGTTCTCTACACTGAGCTTAAAGAAGTACTACAATAATTTGAACAGTTGAGGTCATGGCGGAATGGGAAACCTGTGTGACTTTTTACTAAATGATCTTGAGCACAAATATGACCAAAGAACCTATTGGATAGTTTTGATATCCTTTCTCTTGCTTTAGTTCCAAATAGATGTAAGTAAAATTTTTAAAGTTTCATATGTCAACTATTATAGCTATAACTTGAATGGTTCTATGCTTTCATATAAAAAGAAACTTTTCTATATTAAATTACTGTAAACTGTTGAAAGAATGGATATATTTCTAAATGAAATTATGTAACCAAAGACATTACCAGTGCTTCCTGTCCAGTGTTTCTGTGTTCTGTCCTATCTTTTCTTAGTCCAGGAGTACAAGTATTATTGTGAAAACAAACTTTAAAAGGCCTAAACTAAATTTCAGATCATTTACATATTTACTTATCAGTCATTCCAGCAGAGTCCCAGCTACCCAACACAGACATTAATTTTGTATCAGTCTATTTAATAAGTACCTAATATAATCTACATCACTTTGAGTCCATATAGATATTTCTCATATAAAATAACATATAATTTAGCTCTCTAGAAACACTAAAATATCATCTCTTCTTAGTCTTATTATAAGATCCACCCATTATGCGGCATATTTGCAGATTGGAGTTAGTGGAAGAAGTTTAAGACACCTATGAGAAGTACAGAAGAGTCTGTATGAGTAACCTCATGCTTGCCTTCCATAGGTCAAGGTCAAGATGATGACCCAAGATGGTAGGGATTCTGGTAGCCTATATTGCTAATAGATTGTGACAAACAGAACTCTCTTTCTTTCTCCTAAACCCAGGCTGCACTACGTCTATATTCATAAACTACAGTCAAAACGTTGCTGTGGAAAATTATTGATATCCCAGACGTTTTGGAATTTTCTATCTAAAATAATTCAAAATCACTCTGCAGATCTGACATGTAGTAATCTCTCCAGGTAGCTATATTGACAGATTATGTTTGATATGAAGACTGATGGGCAACAAGAACACAATGGTGTTTGTAATCCAGTTACTCAGGAAGATAAGGCAGGGAGATCACAAGTTCAAAGCCAGCCTCACTGGAAACTGTCTCAAAATAAAAAGAATGGGAGTAAGCATTTCCATTCTTGACTATCTCACATCACAGTAAAGTTTAAATACAGTATGCTTATACCCTTGCTCACATAAAAACGATTATGCATGTAAAATATTATTGAATTGCTTTATGTCCTAGTAGTTTGCTAGTTAGTCACTTTTGCAGCTATAAAATTGGAGGCTTAGTAAGAGAAAATGTTGAACAATTCCTGAGTAAAGTTCCATGAGAACTGGCCTTTCAGCATGCCAGGTTGGATTTCGAATTTAAGATATATCCAGCTGCTCATGATCCAGGAACAGAGAGTTGGGCATTTATACATTAGAAAGTAGTTACAGTAACTGGGTGGTTTATCCTGGGATCAAAGTTGTAGACTGAAACCAAAGATCTTTTAACATGCTAGTTTGCTTCCTTCAAAGGAAGTGAGTAACTTTGTGTTTCGCAGAAAATAACAAATTTCTCTGAAGCTGTTCAGAAAGACCTCCTTGACATCAATGGGCAATTCCAAGAAACTGTGTTGGTGAGGAAAATGAAAAGGTATCAAACTCTTCAGACAGATCGCATGAGGAGGGAATAAGGTCTTTTGTAAGGATACTTTCTATTGGCCAAACTAAAACCCAAATATTGAAACCATAAATTGTGAAGTGCTCACTACAGAAGTAAATCAATTACCTTTCCATTCAGTGTAGCTGTGTCTTCTATAACTAGTCCCAGAATACTATGGGTGGATATCTATCTTCTGTATATAGCTTCATTTCTTTCCTTATTTTGGCCCACATTATACCCTCATCTCTGCCCTGGCAACCATGCATGCTCCTCTCCTCTACCATGTCTTCCCTTCAGAGTTCTGTTCCTGCTGATTTTAACTTCTGAGAAGATGTAGGCTCTCCCATAGAAGATCTTCAGCAAAAGAGGACTTCCTTTCTTCTGAGTCCTTCCTAGCACCTATTAAATTATGTCCAATTTACATTTATTCATTTCAAGAACCACCTCAGATACCAAAAGTCAGAATTGCTCCAGTCCTTATATATACACATTTCCCATATCCTTTAGCCATTTCCAGACACCTAATACAGTGCAAATGCTATGATATTCAAATAGATGTTACACCATGTTATTTATGGGAAATGATATACATAAAGATGCTAATGCTCTAAATCCATGTTTTGGCTTTAGGAAGCACAATTTCAGTTCTGAATTCAGACATCCCGAACACCAATTGTGATTTTTGTCACTTACTTCATAAAGCTAAGCTTTCAATCTTCCTACTTTCTAGGTTATTGCTGTGCATGTGGAATAGCACATATGTTAGTCACATTGAAAGAATTTAATAGCCTTATATATGATTTTATATTTATATATATACATCCGTATACATATATATGGATTTCAATTCATGTCAGTTTATGAATACAATGCTTCTTGAGCAGTGTTATCTCTTTCATCATTGTATCCACTTCTCTCAACTTTACCCATCTCCTAAAGTTTCTTAGTACCATTTTCACAAATATACTTTGAGGGGTTTTGTTGTTGTTGTTGTTTTGTTTCACTTTTGCTAGTCCTAGGGTTTGAACTTAGGGCCTGGGCACTGTCCTTGGGCTTTCTCAAGACTAGTGTTATACCATTTGAGCCACAGCATCACTTCTGTTTTTTTCTATGTATGTGGTAGCAAGGAATGGAGCCTGGGGCTTTGTGCATGCTAGGCAAGCACTTTACCACTGGGCCACACTCTTGGCCTACACTGAGCTTTATGACTATATTCTCCCACCCTTTCTCTGTCCACTGGGTTAACTTCCTTCTTCTTGATGTCATCCCTCCTGACAGCACAACTTTCAGCTTCTTGACATTCTTTCTCTGCACACAGCGTGCCTTAGTGACTGCATTTGTGCATCTATGCATATGTTTCCATATGTATAACATGTATGCTATGTATTTGGAATCACTTAACACGATTTTTTCTATATCCAATCATAGTTGTTTGCTTTGTTTTGTTTTGCCAGTCCTGGGCTTGAGCTCAGGGCCTGAGCACTGTCCTTGGACTTTCTCAAGGCTAGCGCTCTACCACTTGAGCCTCAGCATCACTTCCGGCTTTTTTCTATGTATGTGGTACCGAGGAATCGAACCCAGGTCTTCGTGCATGCTAGGCAAGCACGCTACCGCTAGGCTAAACTCCCGGCCTCAATCATAGTTGTTTTAAAGTCCTGTCTGATAGATTTAAGGTCCTCATTATCTTTGGGTCTGGCTAGAATTTGGGGTTGGCTACAGTTTTATTGTTTGTAATCTAGAGGCCTTGCTTTCTGTTGTGTCTGACAAGTTTTCATATGCTGGCCATTAAAGAACTATAGTACTTCCAATCACAAGATTTTTTCCCAGATAAGTCTTTCCTGTAATAGAAAATAGAGACGTAGCAACAATGTAACCTCATTAAGGACTGTGCTGCCTCTGGGAAGGATTAGAATTATGGCAAAGCTCAGTCTTTCTCTAAATCAGTGTTCCTAGGTTACAGTCTTCTAAAGCTTCAATTGGCAACTGGGTGATTTCTTTCTTACTTTTTTCTTTTTATTGCCGGCATTGAGCTTAAACTCGGGGCCTGAGCACTGTCCTTGGACTTTCTCAAAGACAGAGCTCTACCACTTGAGCCACAGCACCATTTCCGGCTTTTTCTATGTATGTGGTACCTAGGAATTGAACCCAGGTCTTAGTGCAAGCGCTCTACCACTAGGTCAAACTCCGGGCCCACCTGGGTGATTTCTTATCCATGAAGCTGCACACCTGATGTAGTTCTGTTGCTATTCTATGTTGCAATTTGTGAGGTGTCAAATTTTACCTGCTCTACTTTCCAGAAGCTATGATCCAAAATCTTTAGTATCTCATAATACTTCAAACTTAAATGTCTTGTATAGGCAGCTAGCCCAATTTCTAACATTGTTATAGTGGCCCTATGCAATGGCTAAACATTCCATTGCTTTCTTTTACTCTCATAAAAAAATCTTCTGCCTGATACTAAATCCACTAGCACAATGTTCATTGCAGTACTATTCACCATAGCAAAGATATGGAACCTACCTAGATGTCCCTCAGTTGATGAGTGGATCAACAAGTTGTGGTATTTGTACACAATGGAATTCTATGCTGCTGTCAGAAAAAAACGACATCGCCCCATTTGTTAGGAAATGGAAAGACTTAGAAAAAATCGTATTAAGTGAAGTAAGCCAGACTCAAAGGAACTTAGGCTCAATGATTTCCCTCATTCGTCATAATCAGTAGAAACCTTGGGCTCTACTAGCAGAGATCTGCAATAGAACCAAATCTCGATACATAAGGCCATATAATATGAAGCTAATTGAAAGGACCTCCAGGATATTGAAAAAAAGCCATATAACGAATGATTGTTGTCCTTAATGTACTATGTTGTCTCTCATCTCCTTTGCTGTCCCTTGGTTATCTCATATTGTTATAGTATCTCACTTTGTTATCTGATATATTGAATTTATTTGTATTTGGTTATTTGAAATTTGATAGGGAAGGGGGGAAAACCAAGACGGGCGGGGGTGTGGGGGGAGGGTAATGGGTACCAAGACATGTGAAAGGGTATCAATGTATGTGAATTAATGCACCTTCTATCTGGCAAATATCATGTAACCCTTTTACTAATTACAATAAAAAAAATCTTCTGCCTGGATGAGGCCTGATATTAAGTTTCTACTCCATGCCCAGAACCAAATGATCCAAAAAAAGAAAAAGTAAAATCTAATGATCACCCTTTCAAAAATTAAGTGGTTTAACCTCTGAAGAATTATGGCTCTGCTAGATCTAGAACTGTTTTCATAGTTCACTGGTAGATTTAAAAATACCCTAGCACTTTTGTCTTCCAATTTGTCTGTTCTTTTTTAACCTGATTTTCTACCTGCCTGTTCAGAGTGTTTTATTTGTATTTGTCTACCCCTTAAATGCTCATGTCCCTCTGTATATTTAGTGTTTATTTCTGAATATTTAGCAAACAAAATTTCTCCTTTGATATTTACTATAAATCTAGTTGATTAGGAACATGATTATTTACTTTAAAAAGTATAAAGGAGAATATAAATTTAGGGATGAATAAAAGTGAGTGACACAACCTTGTGGTAAGATGAAAAAGAAGTAAGCTGGCATCCAAAATACACTACTCCTTTTCAGAAGAAGACAGTGAACAAAATTATGGAAGCAGTCCCTGTAACACATTGGTGATTTGGCAGGAAATAATAAAAAGAGGATTCAAAAACATCTCACAAATCACATTCTTCTGTGATTTAAAAAAAAGTTGCTGTTAGGATAATGAGCAAACTTGATTTAAAATTATAGATAAGTGTTTAAAAGAACTGATGTTCGTGTCAATAAAACCACTTTTGCATAGAGCTTTAAAAATGTCATCCTAAAAAATTATTAGGTATTTCCTACAAGTACCCAAACAATACAGAGACCAATTCTCCAAAATAATGTTTTAAAGGTTAAAGTACATATGACTGAAGTCATTCTATTGATAAATCTCCCCAAAGATAATATTCATATGGACAACTGATTGCTCAACTTGGAGTTTAAATATTTTAAGATTATGAATTTTCATGTATTGGTAATTATAATAGCCAACATTTAATTTGAATCTTTTCTGAATTAAGATTATGCTAAATGATTTGTAGTTTCCCACTTAAATATCAGCAATCCTAAGACACAGGATCTGTACAAATATCTCACAGAAAAAAATTAAAGTCTAGAGACTTTAATTTCGGTAAATGGAGGAGTGTTAAAAAAATAAGTACTAAAATATTGCTGCTGGTCTAAAAGTTAAGCTCTCAATAAGCTTCCCTTCCCATGTCCCACTACCACCTCAGAAATGGCGAGCATGAAATGTTTTTATAACCTTACTATCCAAAATAGCTGCACTTAACTCTGGCTATTCTAGAGGTAATTGCATGAATGAGTTGCTCCTTTGAACATAGTATGTGACTGTTTTTCAGCGTGGTGAAACTTCCAACTCTTTCCATACAGTGAGTTGACACTTTTTCTGTCAATTCAAATGATTTCTAGATTTCAGTGAAGGTATTTAAAATTTCTCCTTCAAACTTAAATTTACCATTAGGACATGGAAAGGAGTGGCACTTGAATTCTAGTTTTGCTCAATGTTCTTCCTTCAACTCTATTTCACTTCTCTGATGGGCTTCGGCAGAAATCTGTTGCCAGTCACTGCCACACCTTTGGTGTGCATTGAAAAGCTTAGGAAAGCTTGTTTACATGGAATGATTTTTAGTTCTGCACTACTATTCAAAGACTTCTTGAAAACAACGTAAAGTAATAGCTTTTGTGCCAGGCCACCGGAAGCCTTGACATCCGATGAGCCTGTGGATGCCTTAGCAACTGCTGCGTTGTAGTCATGGCAACAGCCTTGCGCTCCATAGGTAAAAACCAATGAGCTGTGAGCATCACTCCATTCTGGCTAAGCTTCTCTGACCTTATCAGGGAGCAGCAAGATCTTTCTGTTCTTCCAAGTGCACGTGCCCCTCTGCAGGAAGGAGGAAGTGTGCATAATGTACCTGATTTAAATGTCATACTTAGATTGTTCAAACAAATGAATCTTCATTCTAGGTTGAGGGAGTTAAATGGCGTGATTTGCTTAAAGTAGATTGTTGATTTTGGTTAGCTGTGTGCACTGCTACAAAAGCAGAGTGTATAGCTTGTATGCTGGCAATGTAGTGGTAACTGAATACATCAGGAAAGAAAATATATCTCTTTATCTTCAGGGACATGGATGAGAAATCCCGGGAGACCTAAAGAATAAATTTCAGGTATTTCTTTTTTTTTTTTTAGTACTTTTCTTCTCATACAAAAGCACAAGAAACAACAGTATCATCTTTCAAGTTAATATGTGTCTTCAAGGTTGCTGAAGCAAAAACAAATTTGTAATTCAATCTAACCTTGCCTGCAATGTCTTAAGAGGGCTTATGATTTCCACTGAATATGTCCTTTATAAAACTAAGCTAATAAACTAGTCTTCAAAATTGCTAATTCAACTTTCTCAAGCTTAATAGCATGAAGAAGAGAGCTAAGACTAAGCAGTCCAATAATTAAAAGGACACAGCATTTACTTTCAGTTAAGTCTACTAGCTGTTCATAAATACATCACACATGATTTCTTAATTCTATATATGAATGTATAATAAAAATGGTTTTCCCAACTTTATATTACTTAATGATAGCTTTTTTCTTAAATTATTGCATACATGACAGCACATACTTTATTACAATTATGAACAAATGTTAGTTATACAAATTAATGGGTTCCACTATAACATTTTTACAAGAACTCATCGACCGTATCATGCATTAGTCATGTCCATCTTCCCATCTCTTATCCTGTCCCACCATCTCTTTCCCTCTAAGACAACTTTCCCAATTCCTAATAGTCTCTCTTCTACTTTCTACTCATTGTTAGTTTTCACATTAAGAGAAAAAAATTGTCTTTCTGTGTCTGGTATATCTCAGTTAACATGATAATTCTCAGCTTTATCTATTTTTATGAAAACAGTAGCTTTTATTTTTATGATTTAATAATACTATATTTTGCTCATATGATTCTTTTATTTTTATCATTTGTTCTGTTGATAGGCATCTCGGCAGATCCCATGACTCTTCTATTGTGAATGATGCTGTAATAAACAGTGGCATACAGGTTTAGCTCTTGAATAGATATCCATGTCTGTATTATATATGACAGCTTGATTTTTTGTATTTTGAATAACCTCTATAATGTTTTCTATAGTGGCTGCTCTAATTGGCATTCCCATCAAATCTATAAGGGTTAATTATTTTCTCTATCATCTTGACAGCATTTTAAAATTTTACTTCTTATTTTGCAATTTTTATTATCTTCAGTTGGACAAAGAGTCAATTCAAATTAGTTTCTGAGTACAATGAATCCTGATCAATGAGCACTTTTATTTTTAAAATAATAGTCTTAACTAAAATAGAATCTTAGTATAATATTCATTTGTATTTCACTAATGATTAAAGGTATTGATAATCATTCATACCTATTAAAATTTATATTCCACTTCAGAAAAATTTATTCTGATCATTTGGCCACTTATTGAATAGATTCCACATGTCTGATTGAGATATATATATCCCTGTCAGATAAATAACTGGCCTACTTTCTCACATTCAATAGATTGTCTGTTCACTCCACCAATCAATTCTACTTCAGTGAATGAATCTTTTAATCTGATTCAATATCATTGTCAAGTCTTATTTGTTTCCTAAATTATTGGAATCAGATCAAGGAAATCATCACCAGTAACTTAAAATATTCCTCTTATATTTTTCTAACAGTCAAAGTTCTATCTCTGATATTTATCTGTTTTAAGTTAGGCAAGAGATAGAATTCTAGTTTCATTTCATATTGAAAATATAGTACAAAATATTTTCCTTTATGTATATTGCATTTTTTTCTTTTAAGTCTATTCTGAATTCATTTGTACTGCTGCCTTTTTCAATTTAGACAAATATGACATAAGAGCTCTCCATAGGAAGTGGTGCAGTTGCTCAAGTGATAGATTGGTAGCCTTGAGCTGAAGAGCTCAGGGGCAGTCCTAAGCCTAGAGTTCAAACCCCATGATCAAAAAAAAAAAAAAAAGAGCTCCCCATAGAACATTAAATTTTATAAAACAGTTCTAATTCAATGAATTTCTAATGCTTTTAACATGCTTCCACTCACAAGAGTTCTCTTTTATTCATGTGTGTATATACACACACATATCGTCATCTTTGGTGCACAATAATGACTTGGAAGATATAATAGAAAGGCACAAAATGTCATTACTTAATAACATTTTTCTCATTGCTTTTACTGTGTTTGTTGTTTTGTTTGGCTAACTCTAGTTTTGTTTTGCTTTGTTTTTAAGGCTAGTTTCGGTGTGAGATGCAATTAATTTACCATCATGTTTGTGCTGTTATAGAGTATTCTTCATCAGCAGTTTATAAAATACCAGCATTGATATTTTTACTGGAATGGTACGTCTTATTTTTTCCCCTTAACAACAGAATCACATTTTTTCCTCAAGCCATCTTCAGTTCCACAGTTTATACCAGACAAAGGAGGTGTTGTTGGCTTAAATGTTGGAACTGTCGGGAAATGGGCAATGAAGAGACAATTTTAAATGAAGCTCAGATTTGGTGAGGTCAACTTAAAAGAAATTACAAAAGAAATGACTTCACCTCTAAATTTTGGGCTTCTCATGAGAAAAGCATACGCCAGATAGATAACACTGAAATTTATCTGTTTAGTGTGAAATCCATTTACCAGTGAAACATTTAGAACTGTAAGATCTTCTATATTGTTTTAATCCTCAATAGGCCATCGCAATCAATATTAATAGCTGATAAGCAGAAAAATTTAAAGAGAGTCATTGTGGTATGAAATCAGAAAAGTAATGTCTGGAATACACATCAATTCAGCTCTCTCTCTTAACTATTATATTGTTATCATCTTTAAATAATGATACAAAGGAGTTAGCATGCAACAAACCAGTTAAAAAGTACAACACATCTCAGTCAATATTCCCCTTCTTACCATTCTCCCCCATCTTTCTCAACCCCTCCTTTATATTTTCTTAGCTCTCTCGTGTATGCACTGAATATTATGACTATACTTCCCTTGCTCAACCCCATGTTTTAGTAAATAGGAAAATTGAGGATGGTAAATTTTTTTCGATCTTTGAATTTCTGATTTGACTATTGACACCTTTATCAAAATGGTTAACTAGTGTGACATCAGTGTTACCTTGCAGTTGTCTGTTTCCGGGAAGATATATTTAATTCATTTGCATTAATGTTTTGCTTACTGTGTTTGCTTTTTGGGTTCATTTAGCCTTACTTTAAATTAAAGCTCATGAACTATTTTAAAGGAGGCAAAGTAAGAAGTGGGGTACACTGATAGGGACTGGTTTTACATTGGAAGGAAATTAATAACAATGAGACATAAAAATTATTTAAAAAATGGAGATTTCTGAGTCATTGAGTTTTTTCTGAGTTTAGAATTCCTGTTGTCTCTGTTACCTGGAGAGTAGTCTTTGCATACCTTTATTTTTTCCCAGTTTATTTCCTTGATCTTTTTTTAAATTCCTTTTTAGTGGCAGGCAAGACATGTACACACACACACACACACCACAATTTTGGAGTAGTCAGAGAGGAACAAGTCTCATTGAAATCTAGAAGCAAATTTAGGGCTGGAGAAACTGCCTTCACCAGTCGCTCCCAGCAACCCCTCTGTCAGTGTCTTCCTGAAGCCCCCACGCATGAACACGGTGCCTCACTTTGTCGTTAGCAATCACACAGAGCAATTTCTTCACTGCAGCAACCCATGTCCTGATGTTGCCTCTCTCTCTCCTTTCTTTGAAAACTTACTTGTTCTAAAAAATCTGCTTCAAGATGGAATCTCAAAGATTAACTACAATCTTCTTATTTGTCTAAAGACACTAATGGAAGATAATGGCATAATGTGCGTTTTAAAAGGACCCTTCAGTGCTTTTTACCTAAAAGATCTAGGGATTTCTAGTCTCTCGTAGGCCACCTGGAGAAATGTTAAGGAGTTATATATACTCTACTGTGTCCTTTAATTCATTCTGTGGACGGATACTCACTATCCAATATGAGCTGCCCTTTGTTATCCACATTTACATCTAGGTTTTCCAATTGAAAGCCTTCAAACGACTCCCATTTACTAGGGTCTGTCAGAAGTCCATATGAATTTATTAGGACTGCCTTAACTAAATACTATCCACAAGTGGTTTAAACAGTGAATAATTATTTCCTCATCATCCCTCAGGCTAGAAACCTTAGTCCCAGAATTCCTTCCTTCTAAGAAACTTTGAAAATTGTCTCCTTTTGATTTTGCAGAAAGGTTAATGGCTCAGGGAAAGGGTGAACCATGAATGTCTGAGTTCTAATTTTCTATTCTTATAAGGACACCAATCATCTTACATTAGGACCCACCCATCTGGACTCATTCTACCTCAATTGCCTTGTTGAAGGTCCTATCTCCACATATAGTCAGATTGGGAAATGTTGGTACTTTTATATTCCATATAATTCATACCACAGTAAACAATTTGCATGCTAGTATCAGTTATTAAGCACTAGAGAACTAGAGCTAGAGAGTTCCAATTCTTCTGCAGAAATAGGGAAAGTAAGGGAAGCTAGGTAGCTTTCCAAGGTCACATTATGAGTAAGGAATTAAATGGGTGCATACATCTCCAAAGCTATATCATTCTCCCTGTAGTTAAGTTTTAGAGCCAGTCAGCTTTGCTTCTGTGTACACTGATCATTTTTCCTGGAAGTTTTACTCCACAGGACACCAAAAAGCTTAATTGGTATGTGGATAAAAATTCTCCTTGAGAGAATATGCTCAAGAAACAGAAAAACTGTTGTTTTGCAATAGCTGGTTTCTTTAACATAACAAATATCTAAAAGGATTATTTTCTTCAGGAAATTGCAGAATTTTTTTTGAAAAAAAGTCTTGCTATGTAGGTTAGGTTGGCTTTGAACTTGCAATCCTCTCACTTCAACCTCCCATTCTGAGTGTGTTTAGATGTCAGAGAAAAGGCTGTAACAGTTAGAAAGTGTTGGGAGTGAAGATATAGAGATCAAGTGTACATGTTGTGACCAAATGACAGTGAATAGAAATCTAGTTTAAATAGAACATTAGAGTGGCAAAATAGCAAAAGTTGGAAGACAATCTTTATTTTTTAAAATACAACAACAAAGACTTGAAAATCTTTTTTCTCACACTTTAGAAGGTTTCTTCATCATGATATGAAGAATGAATTTCATTGTGGCTCATAGGGTTTAACAGATGAAGAAGGTAAAAATGTTACAGAGGTTATTAAAGAGCTGACAATGAAATAAAGGACACAATAAAAACTTGCTGGGGGGGGGCAGAAGTTTGGCCTAGTGGTAGCATGCACGAAGACCCTGGCTCAATTCCTTGGTACCACATACACAGAAAAAAGCAGGAGATGGTGCTGTAGCTCAAGTGGTAGAGTGCTATCCTTGGGAAAAGCCCAAGGACAATGCTCAGGCCCTGAGTTCAAGCCCCAGGACTGTCAAAAAAGAACCTGTTTGGATGATGGCAGGTAAGAAAAGGAATGGAGAAAAACTAAAAACATTGAGAAGTATATATTTGGAGACTGAATAGAAAAAGTACTGGGCCATGGTGGCATCAGCAAGTAGTCTTGTGATCGGGTCTCTTAGGGAAATGAGGAAAGTAGGTATGAAGTCCATTTCTTTTGTCAAATTGATTCATCTTAGAATACTTAACCTTTAATTTGGAATTGGAACATGAATGTAGATAGTCTACATGTAAAAGTGTAATTCAACAAAAATCAGAGCTACAAATAGATATTTATATAAGTAAGATATAATATTGAATCAGTTCTGAAGGAGAACGGCACTTGGTGAACTGGAAAATGTTTACTACCCACATTTACTCTTCGATTTCCATGCCACAAGAACAACTTCCAAATGCCAGAATCTGCAAATCTTTGCTTATAAGATTTCTTTTTGTCCACCAAAGCATTGAAGCTACAGGTGAAGCAAGCTAGAAGAAATACAGAACAAATTACCCTTCAGAGAAACCCTTAGAAATGTCAGAGAGATGCTGTAAGATAAATATCCCTTTCAGTAGAATGAATCTTTGGTGTAGAATTTTTTCTCTCTCTCCGGGTACTCTAATAATATCCAGAAACCCTTTTTCAGAGCCATAGTTTATTTGATGACTTTGTGGCTTGCTGTATCACCTCTCATTGGTGTTATAGCCTATTAATTCCTCCCTGCAATACCTCAAAAATAAACCCCTTGCATTTGTATGCTCTTTTCAGGGTCTGTTGTGGGAGAACTTCAGAACAGTGGAAATGACCTAACATGTCACTCTCAACCACATTTACCAAACTGCAGTAGGGAATTCCAGCAGATCTAGGTGGGCCAAAAGTTCAGAATGAGTGGTAATGAAGTACAAACAAGACATCCCAACAGAGAACCAGAGAACTTGCTTCCTTTGATAAAATGAAGCAAGACTGTGATCTAGATTCCAAAGGCAAAGTTAAAATTAGAATCCAGGCATGGTAATAATTACTTATTACCATGTCTAGAATCCAATTCAGTGAATGAGGCTGGGGTCTTGCTTCTATTTCTTGGAGTTCATTTTAATAAGCATCATTTTATATGATCCTATGTACATAACTTTTTGAATCTTCTAATCTTCCTTTGTTCTCACTATATTAATGTTTAGACTGCTGTTAAATTTATTGTGTCCAAGTGTAGTTATTTGTCTTTTACTGTCCATTGGGTTTACTTGTAGATTTATAAGCACATTTTAATAATTACCAATGAGGGAAAACATGCAACCTATATTTCTATGGATCTGGCTTACTTCCCTTAAAGAGAGTCTTCTCCAAAGAAAAAAATAAGCATTCCCTTTTGGCCATATCCCTGCCAGCATCTGTTATTATTTGTTTTCTTGGTAGTGGCCCAGAGATGTTGAATATCTCTTCATATGTGTATTGGCTATTCTTATTTCCTCTTCAGACAAGTTTCTTTTTAATTTTTTAGCACAGTTATCAATGGGGAGCTTGTTTCTTTGAGGGCTTGTTATTGGGGAGGATTGTTGTATAGTTAGTGAAGATCTTCTGTGGGATTTCTTTTTGTCTTGCAAGCTATGTCCTTTGCCATGTGGAAGTAAGTCAGATCCAAGGAAACATAAGATCCATGGTTTCCCTCACTCGTAATAATTAATATGTCTAGGATAGCTCTAGCAAAGGATCAAAATAGCTCAATATCTATATGCAACTATTTATATAAAATAATGCTTATTAAAATGAATTCCAAAATATGGAATCAAGACCTTGTTTCCCTGTTCTTGTTTTTGTTCTTTTGTGTCCTGTATAAAGTTATTTATTTTTTATTTTATTTTTTTCCCTTTGGTTTATCTTTTGCTGTGATTGATTTTGACTTTAGCAGCCTGTGTCTCGTATATATGTTCATCTGATTTGGGGAAGGGAAGTGGAATAACAAAATGGTGAGACAAAGAACAAATGAATCAATGCAACAATGATACTCATAAGTCATTATGTTGGAAATGGACTTTATAATTTTGGGGGAGGGGAATTAGGGTGGGGTAGGGGAAGTGGGAGACAAGTGAGGGGTAGCAATGTTTGACAAGAAATGTAATCATTACTTTGCTATGTAACTGCAATCCCTCTGACATCACTTTTACAATAAAATCATAAACAATAAATAAATGGCCAATAGACAGATGAAAAGATGTTTAACA
This sequence comes from Megascapheus bottae, assembly GCF_031878675.1. NCBI lineage: Eukaryota > Metazoa > Chordata > Mammalia > Rodentia > Geomyidae > Megascapheus > Megascapheus bottae. Next base: position 65,595,781 of record NC_143512.1, read on the forward strand.
TCTCTGGCCATAAAAGAAATACAGATCATAAGAATATTGAGATTCTACCTTACCCCAATTAAAGTGGCCATTATTAAGAAATGTAATAATAACAGATGCTGACAGGGATGTGGCCAAAAGGGAACACTACTATACTGTTGGTGGGAATGTAAATTGTTTCAGTTGTGCTGGAAAGCAGAATGGAGGTTCCTTAAGAGACTCAATATAAAGCTCTCCGGTGATCCAGCAATTCCACTGCTGGGCATTTATCCACAAACCAGCCACTTTAAGCGACCAGTACAACCATGTTCTTTACAATATTTTTTTTTTCTTTTTATCATAGTGAAACTATGGAATCAAACCAAATGCCCCTTGCTGGACGAATGGATCAAGAAAATGTGGTGTATATATACACAATGGAATTCTAAGTTTCCACCACAAAAAATAACATCGCCTCATTCATAAGAAAATGGAAAAACTTGAAAAAAAATTAACTTACTTTTAAATTGCCTCCTTCCCTTATCCTCAAAATCATGCTTTTAGAAACTTGCCAGTAGAGGCACACTGTCCTACTGGATTTCTATGCTCTCAGGTAACATTGCACTGATTGACAAGAGAACCAAGTTACAGCTGGCTGAATCAGTGACTTGGCAATTACTCATCCTGGTACTCTACTATTGCTGTGGGCCATCTCCTTGAGCTCAGTGCCAGCGTGCTGCTCATCTTTCTAAACCAAGAAATAATACTCATCTCTTCACCAAGAAACTTGTCTTTCCCAGTTGAACTTAATGGCAAGGGACACAGCTAGAAGATCCAGTCTATATGGCTGACTTACATTCTGTGTTTAACTTTACGTTAGAAGATTTTATGAAGGCTTTTTGTTTTGTTTTCTCTTCCAGCTGAGGGACAGCATGACTCAGTCTACTTCAGATGTTCTTAGGCCAGTTTTCCTGCTGGAGTCACTTAAAACATTTTGGAAAGGCAGCAATAAAGATGTTGATGCTGCTATGTCTTCTGCTAACACCATCACCAGTATCTCTCTATGGCAAGGATCTAGTTATTGGGTGATCTGGATTCGTGGCACTTTCTTGGTATATCTAGCATTACAGAGAAACTGTGACTACAAAAGCAATAGACAAATGTCATCTTATCCAGCAAAGCTGCTTATTTTTCAAATGTCAAGACTTTGCCTCCTTATGTTGTACTTTCAAAATGTTTCTGAATATAAGTCCCTTGGGAAAGAGCACTCGTTTGGTTCTGCAGCATTGGAAACCTGTTGAGCTTTGAGCAATTTCTTGGTGGCTGGAGCAACCGTCCACACTAGTATTTTTTTTTTAATTTAGGAAATAGGAAGCTAATGAAATCTGAAGTATAGGAATTACTGCGTTATTTGAAAATCTTGCAGACAACTATATATGCCACTGAGTGATATGCCACTTGGATAACTCCAAAACTTTATTAAAATGTTATCACCAAGTTTCTTGGTGAAGAGATGAGTATTATTTCTTGGTTTAGAAAGATGAGCAGCACGCTGGCACTGAGCTCAAGGAGATGGCCCACAGCAACAGTAGAGTACCAGGCTGAGTAATTGATCACCTGAAATACTTTATGAAAACAATTGCTGGAGAGCCAGGTGGCTAACCAATTTAGGCTGATTCTGGAGCCATCTTTCTTAGAACTATGTTTTAGATGTATTTAGAAGTACATCTTGACTTCAAAACAGTAAGCTGGGAAGACTTGATATTGATATCATTTGATTCTGTACATTTTTCACCTAGGTTCTCTTTTAATGTTGAAGGAGATGCTAAGAAATAATTCAGCCAAGAATTGGTCTACAGAAAATTAATATTGGAAAAATGTGCCTGTTGATACTACTTCAGTACAATATAGTCAAGTTAGCTTATGGCAATCTCGTACTAGTCTTTAACATGCCAATATCGCAACAGAACATCTGAGAAAATTTTGTTGGGCCAGGAGTTTGGCCTAGTGGTAAGAGTGCTTGCCCAGCATGCATAAAGACCAGGGTTGGATTCCTCAGTACTTCATAGAGAAAAGCGGAAGTGGTGCTGTGACTCAAGCGGTAGAGCACTAGCCTTGAGAAAGCCCAAGAACAGTGCTCAGACCCCTGGGTTCAAGCCCCACTACATGACTGGCAAAAAAAATAAAGAACATTTTTGTTTGAACATTGATATAAAGGAAGTTAGATTCCAAGCAACCCAAGAGCTCCTGAAGTGAAAGGGGCGTAATAAAAATTTCTACTCCGAGAGAAATACATTGTTCTGACCATATACCAGATAATCAAGAAATGCTTAATGAATTCATAGAAGCCTAATTGTCCACTTGAGTGGGGTATGTGTGCATGAATGATGCTCTATATCAGCATCATATTAGACTACAAAATAATATTGTCCATGTACAGTTAACTGCATTCAAAAATCTTTTTTCTGAATAGGAAGAAATATAGAAATGGGAGATGTCTGGGACAAAGGTGAGGAGAAAGATAGGAAGCGGAGGTGGAAGAAAAACCTCTTCTTAGGAAGTTATAAGTAATATTTAAAGTCTATTTGAAATATGAACATTCAGCCAACTAACGATGACTAAGCTAGAGAAAAAAATCCTTTCTTAGTGAAAAGGGACAGTTGCAAATATGTTGGATTAGAATGAACGAAAAGAGAGTTTTCAGTATTGTTCAGATGTTATGACTAATCAAGTTTAATTTTATGTTAAGTCTTTAATGAAATTTGACTAAAAATACAACTGCCAGTTTCATAAGCTCTTAATGCTAAGTGAATCTGTTATCTTCTTACAAAGAAAATGAAAGGAAAAACAGGAGATGGAAAAATACAAATGGATGATAAATAATCTGGAAATCATGAGTATGAGTAGAGAGAGGGAAAGTGGCCAAAGAAGTCATATCTACACTGTCTGTGCAGGTCACTGAGGCTCAAAAAATGAGCCTTTCTTTCAATCCACATTTAATTTGGAAATATTATGCTATAAGGTGCAGAATAATGTCAGGGCATGATATATTTATAGAAAAAATAGTGACTGGCCTGACCAGTATACAGTTGATCATTCTCATGAGCCAGAGTGCTTTGTTGACCTCACATCTGAATTGTAGTCCTCAATAATTTGAAGAGAACACTGAATAAGGGTAGCTTTTACTTAAGAACTGTGAAAAGCTCAGTTTGTGTATTGTCTACATTTTCTCAACTATTAAATGAGCAAAGACCACACCTTTTATGAGTTTGAGTATGAAAGAAGATAATCACTTGCAAAAGTTCTGTGCAGAGCAAGCATTCAGTAGATGTCTTCTATCCACTTATATAAGGTTGTATCTCTAGTGCCAAGAAGAATAGCTAGCCTAGAATGGATAGATTAAATTTTAGCAAAGTATGAATATTCCTAACTCACACAAGGCATCAAAGCATAAGTTTTGTGTCTAAGCTTGATTGTTTTGAATATTTTGCATTATGAGTTCAAAATTTCTCTGTGTTAGAAAGAAAAAATTAGGTTAAAAGGAGACTGATCTACTCTGACTCATCATTTCAACATCTTAAATCCATGGATACTTGGCTACTTTGGCTCTGGGTTTGTCTTCAGGCAGATTATCATGGCAAAGAGTCTATCGCAAGACAGAGCTTCTGAGCTCATGGTAGCAAGGAAACAGAGGGAATAAGAGAAGAATTCAGAGACAAGGCATATTCTTTAAAGACATGAATGCAATCTCCATATTTAAAGGCAAATTTTTATTTTTCTCAAAGTCACAAAAATAACAATTATTTTGGAAAATGTCAAAAAAAGTAAAAGTATAGTGCTTATGATGAAATTAATAAAGCAAAAAGGAAAATTTCCAGGCAACTATTTGTGTTAGGACACCGAGCTCCTTGAAATCTAGTGGTGCCTAAGATGAAGGGATTAGACTGGAAATGTAAAAATATGTTCAAGGCTCACTAGGGGAAAAGACAAGTAACTGAAAATACACTAAGTGCTACTATGGCGACGCACAGCAGAGGATAAGAGAATGAAATTTGGGCTCAAAATTGAATGGGAGGTGGAAAATTCAATTGAAAAAATCTTTTTAGGGGCGTGGTGTTTAAATTTATTTCAGTAACAAAGTGGCACTATAAGACTTGGGGTTCTCTGGATAATGAAGATGGTAGACTTGGTGGGCAAGCCAGATTCAGTCTAGGAAGGGTGAAGAATGAATGACATCTAATTTGGGCATTTTAGTTTTCAGTTTACTATTAATCATTATTTCTTCACTATAGACCTCTGTTAATTAATCTTTGTTTATCTTTCAAACAACAACATCCCTGAAATATATACTCGAAATTGTGGAATAGAGAAAGATTCTTACAGGTGCATAAATAAAGCTCTGAATCTTTGTAAAAGAAAACAGAATGTTAGAATATTTAAAAAGCCTCCTTTAGGGTATAATTGAGTCTGTATCATGTCCCATATGAAATAATGAATCATTGAATGTTTCTTCCATGTCAATATGAAGCTCACATATATTCAGTGAAATTATTTCATTTCATAGTCATAAACATTGAGTATATGCATGGTGGGTTTTTGTTTTATGGGGTTTTTTTGCCTCATGAATATTCCTTGAGTAAAAAGGAGCCTTTTTTTTAAATTTAGTGACTTCATTTAGCTTCCAAACTGTGTGTGTGTGTGTGTGTGTGTGTGTGTGTGTGTGTGTGTGTGATAACTACTCAATAAAATCTCTTTGTTTATTGCCAGGAGGTGAACATAAGTGAAAACTTATCTGAATTTGTGCTGCATACAGTTTACGGGTAAGTTCATGGGCCCTAAAACAGTACTAAGTTCATTTTATGACATTAGGTCTTTCTGAAATCTTTTCACATGTGTGTAGCAGCTACAGAGGCTGTCAGCTGTCAAGGCTTCTCTGTAGGTATTAGTATTTGTTAGATGCAGCTTCATTTGACTGACTTACATTTTGTTTTCCTACTTGTTGAACAGGTAGACACCTTTTACTATGCTTATTCTTTGCTTGTTGCCTGTAGTTTCCTGCTTTCCTCAGTACAGTTTTTAAAATATATTTTTTATCGTAACTAATATAAGGGTTACATTATATTCGCCAGGTGGAAAGTGCATTACTTCACAAACATTGCTACACTTTCTCGTGTTTTTGTCCCCATTTCCCTTGTACAGTTTTTTAAAATTCCTTTCTCAACAAGCTTTCTGGGAAATACTTGAAAGCTATGTAGAGTCACCCTAGAATACCTGGAGGGCCCCCAAATCTCAATGTTTTTCTATTTCCCTCTGAAACTTCTGACACATTTAATCTTTATTCAAACATGTAGTTCTTTTCTAAAGTATTTTCTGTTGAGAAATATTGAAGGCAAAATTTTGATGAGTAAATTTTCATTCTTTACACTTGGCTAAATATCCTCAAATACAAGTTTATTTCTATAAATGAGGTCTCTCTAGACTTCTAAAAAATGGCGATGTTCTCTTCTTAGGATAAAATAGTTGTTGAAAAATCATTGTGCATCTATTTAATGTAATATATATAATTGAGCCCTTCATTAATTCAAAACACTCTTCCCAAATTTGTAATATTCATTGTTTCTTGGTCTCTTTTAAGAAAGGTTTATTTAAGTATATAATATAAAACATTACATATACATTAACCTGAGGCAAGAATAATTATAGGAAGCATCAGACAACAAAAAATAAATAATGAGATAATTTAGTTTCGTGATGTTAGCATTTATTCATCTACAATATTCATGAATGATTAATAACTGAAATGCTCATTCAATAAATAATATTATTAAAAATGCTTTAATTGCTTGTAAATAGTTACTGACTTAAGCTGGAAAATGGAAAGGGCAAAAGACATGGGAAAAAGTTAACAGACTATGGATAAGCCAGGGTAAGAAAAATGGAGCAGAGATAAACATGCACCAAGAAGGAAAAGAAAGTGAAAATAAGATGGTTAAAAGGGAGATAACAGAGCAACCTCTTAAATGGTACTTTCACCATACCCTGCTCTTCATTTGAACTGTGGCTTTAGAAAATATTTGACCCCTGCTTTCTATCATTTGCAATAAGCAGATTCATCATTATGCCAAGTTGTCTGGTTTCTTCTTACCTTTTCTCTGTTTTTAATAATAAAGCTATTAAGAACGAGAAATTAGCAATGGCTCATGCCTGTAATTCTAGCCACTCAGAAGGCTGAGATCTGAGGATCAAGGTTCACAGACCCAGGCACAAAAAGACCTGGGATTCTTATCTCCAATTAACCTCTAGAAACCTGGAAGTGGGGCTTGGCTCAAGGATACGGAGGTAGCCTTGAGCTGAAGAGCTCAGGGACAACACCCAGGCAGAATTCAAGCCCCAAGACCCACAAAACAATGAGAAATGATTTCGCAGCCATAAAATTAATAGCATAATATTCTTCAATTCTATTCCATTGGTCCTCAGGCCAGTTCCTGTTCCAGTACAAGCTGTTTCTCTAATTATGGCTTTAAAATAGAGTTTGAAGCTTGGTATTGATGTTCCTCCAGCAGCACTATTTTTCCTGCTAAGGACTGATTTGATATGTGAGGTCTTTTATTATTCCATATGAATTTTTAGATTGCTTCGTCCATTTGTTTAAAGAATTGTGTTGGGATATTTATGGGTATTGCATTGAATTTGTGCATAGCTTTGGGCAATATTGCCATTTTCACAATGCTAATCTCCTCAATCCAGGAGCATGGGGGGGCTCTTCCACTTCATTAAATCTGCTTTAACTTTTCATTGCAGGTTTTTTTTTAAGTTTTTCATCATAGAGATCCTTCAAATATTTGGCTACGTTAATTCTTAGGGTTTTTTGAAGTTATTAAGAAAGAAGTTGCTTTTCTAATTTCAGATTTGCTCTTCTCATTGTTGGCTTACAGAAAAACTACTGATTTTTTGTGGGTTAATTTTACACCCTACTACTTGGCAGAGTTTTGAATCAGTTCAAGTAACATAGGAGTCTATGGTGTTCTTTAAATACAATATCATGTAATTTGCAATGAGGGAGACCTTTATGTCTTCCTTCCTTATTTTGATCCTCTTTATATTTGTCTTGCCTTGTTGTTCTGATTAGGAATACTAATACTATATTGAAGAGGAGTGGAGAGAGCAGACATCCTTGTCTCATTCCTGAGTTGAGAGAAAACTTCCTAAATAAAGATCCAGAAGCACAACAAATCAAAGAAAGACTGGATAAATGAGATTACATTAAACTTCAGAGCTTCTGTATGGCAAAGGACATAGCCAGCAAGATAAATAGAAAGCCCAAAGATTGGGAGAACATCTTTAGTAGCTATATCAAGAGGCCTTATATCAAAAAAGTTTAAAAAAATAACCCCTCAATAACAAATCCTCAAAGAAACCACCACCCATTAGTAAGTGTGCTAAAAAAAAATTAAAAGTGACTTGTCTGGAGAGGAAATAAGAATAGCCAATAGACACATAAAGAGAAGTTCAATATCTCTGGCCATAAAGGAAATGCAAATCAAAATTATATTGAGGTTCTACTTCCCTCTAGTTAAAATGGCAATTACCAAGAAAACAAACAAATGCTGTGCTAAATAATTGTGCTGTGATCCCTTTTGAGGCTCTTGAATGCTCTCTCTTTTATTCCCAGAGTCATCAGCAACAGTTTCAGTCTAATTGATGTTCAATATTTATGTTTGTATAGACAGCTCTTCTCAGTATTGGCAAAGAATTTTTACACAGCATATGTTGTGTGATGTAACGTCTCTGTAAAGAATGTAGGACTGTTTCCAGAAGGCCTATTTCACAGAAATTCTGCAATTTCTTGGGCTGTCATATCAAAGTTTTCCAGCTTCTGCATGGGCCTCTGCAGACCTCATTCTCAGGATATGCTCTGGTGGACCTCTTAGTATGCTGTCATTGAAATTGGACCAAGTCCAAGGAGAGGAGATTAACAAGAGGGTTCCAAGTGACAGCCCTAGCTGAGCTCCTAGCCAGCACTTAGCACCCACTTGCCAATAATACCACTGAATTCTCTTTACTAACATGTTAACATGCCCCATGTAGCATTCAGATGACTGTAGCCTCTAATGGTATCTGACAGATGCTATGGCAGATTTGAGGTTGCTGGTCTTATTATACCACAGATTAATGGGCTAACCTTTATTAGGAAACTGAGAAGCTGCCAGAAGCTTTTTCAATCTTAATGCTACAATGACTTGTCAGGGATTCTGCATTTCCTTCCCTCGGTGTTCATGGCTGTACAAAACATTTTGTTTATGTAGGTGATTTTTGAAGAAGCAAATGTTCATGTCAGGAATCTCATGTCAGTTTGGAGTGATTAACAGATGTTACAAGTCTGACACATTCAAGGGATTAACACTGCAGAATTCCCTGGAGGCTTTATCTGCCTTCTTTGTAATCTGCTCTTCATTTGGTATTCTGCCCAAACAATTTCATTGAATGAAAGCACAAGGATAATATTTTTTAAAAATTACATTACCTATTTGGCAAGCATGATTTTAAGAACCACGAACATATTTTACAAAGATATACTTAGAAAAACCTTGCTTTCTTGGCTTCATGCCCTAAAGGCCAAAGTAGTGACATCTTTGGCCAAGGACCTTCACTGTACTATGGTATGGAAATATGTTACAAGAATACATTGACCGTGGTGGAACTTAGTAAAACTAATTTATGGCAAATGTTTTACAATCTTCCTTTTGCCATATGAACCATACATTTTCATTTTATTTAAGATGTAGTGCACCTACACAAAGAAAGGATGCATTAAAAGAGAATGATGTGGGCAGGGTAAGGAGAAGATGTGGTTAATATAAGAGCCATGAGAGGAGCCAACCAATCTTAGAACTTACTGAAACCATCTCACTTTAGTTATTACATAAATCTCAGTGTTAAAACCTTTTACACATTTTTCAAACCCTTTACAAAATGCTTGGCTGAGTTTCAGTTCCTTTTATTTATTTTTATTTTCATATCTTGGAATTCATTTCTATTAGCATCATTTTTAAACTTTAATTTTATTGTCAAAGTGATGTACAGAGGGGTTAGAGTTACATGCGCAAGATAGTGAGTACATTTCTTGGTACCCCTTCCCATATTTTGCTACCACTTTCCCCTACCCCTATCCAGCCTCAAGTTGTAAAGTTCTTTTTCAATATATTGTCTTGTGAGTATCACAGTTGCACTGTTTCATCCTTTGTCCTTTGTCTCACCATTTTCTCTTCCCTAATTCAAATAAATGTATAAATAATACCCCATCCTTTTAGTAAAATGAGAGTTCTTGAAATGAGCAGCTAAGAAAAAATATGTTTTATAACAAACCATTTTAACTTGTCCATTGTGGACATTTCAGGTGCACAGCCTTTTCTCTTTATCCCCATGAGAAATCCATTCCCATTAATTGCAGACTATCAGACAATGACAGGAAAGCAGGAAGAAACACTACTAGAGAGTCTGAGTCCTTAAGGATCAACTTACAACTGCCAATAGGTTGTAACTACTACACCAAAGTCATGGGGTCTGATTTACCCAGAGAGGAATGTACCTGGGCAGCTCAAAGAAGAGCTGTGATAGCCCTAAATTGGGAAGACCGTTGCATTCATATCTTTTATGCTTTGTCTGTCCCAATGCTTCAAACTAACATCATAACCTTATATAACCACTTCTTTTTTAATTTTTTAAATATTTTTATTGTAATTAATAAAAGGGTTACATGATATTTGCCAGATAGAAGGTGCATTAATTCACATACATTGATACCCTTTCACATGTCTTGGTCTTCATTACCCTCCCCCACACTCCCCATCTTGGTTTTCCCCCCTTCCCTATTATATAACCACTTCTAAACTCCACAGTCTGGAATATCATTTTTTTTTTGCTTCCTCTACTTTCTGTCAGGATGCCACAATTACAGCATCGATTCAGCTGTTTTCTCTGCCATTTTTTTTAATGTGAGTCTTTAGCAATTTTTATAAGCACAGAATTCTATAGCAATGTGTTTAATAAATATTCTTTGAGTGTGTATTAAAAGACCTGCACCTAGGATGCCAATAAAAATAATAAAATGTCTGCTTGAATCCATAGTTTGTAAAAGGCACTATGATTTGCTAAGGAGTATGCCTGAAAAAATAAAATTACAATCCTCACAAAAATATAAAAGAAGACATGTCAATGATTTTGCTTGAAATATTAATAAGTGAATTGGTAATGAGTCTTATCTTATTCAAAGAGGAATTCAAAAAGCAGATACATATATCAATAATTAGAAGTGTTCAGTTGAGTGGATTCACAGATTCAAGCAACTGGGGTGAAGCCACAGGGCATTAATCAGTTGTACGTCCATTGGCAAAATTCATTTTTATTTCTATGAAAGAATAATTTGCCTTATTCCAGTTTCACACAGTTTTCAGAGTTATAATATTGCTCAAATATAGTCAAAGCCACAGATCTCTTAAAAGAGTACTTTGGATAGTACCCACTGTATCTTTAATATTTGGGCTGTTTCAAGACTCTCTAGTGATTTTTCCTCACATCTTGTACATTATACAATATTGCATGTAATAAAATAATAGTTAGAAGCCAGGTGTCACTATCTCATGCCTATAATCCCAGCTACTCTAGAGGCTGAGACCTAAGGAATACAGTAAACTCCCTGCCCACACAAATATCAGGGTCTCTTGTCATGTGGATTTTTAGGCTTTTGGAATGCAACATGGTATAAGGATTGAGAAACTGTAAATGAATAAATGAAATAAATGAGGGAATAAAGCCCATTGTGGGGTTGTTTTTGTACATCTCATAGAACATTAATGCCATGAATTTATTGGCTATTTCTTTCTCGAAATCTCAGGAGGGTTTAAAAATGCTTAATAATTAATGCCTTTTAACTAAGTTTTCTTTCTTCTTTTTAGACAATTTATTTCAGAAAAAATTAAATCTTTGTTCTCTATCCTTTTGTATTTAAAATTAAAATTAATGCAATCAAGGAGTAAATTAAGTAAAAGAATATGTCTATGCAAGATAAAATAACGGCATTCACAGGGAAGTGGATGAATCTAGAGCAAATCATGTTGGGTGAGACAAGTAAGACCAAAGGAACAAAAGGCACATGGTATCCTTAATATGTGGATATTAGATCCACACAGTACCAGAGCGAGGACTCAATATTTGCGTACCCACTGCCATGGACATGGTATTGGAAATATAAACATAACTACATAGACATAAAAATTTATGACTCTATACACATGTTTTTACATAGATTAACATGTATCTATGACATGTAAACCTTCAGCCTAATTTTAATTATGTTCTAAAATCTAAGTGCCAGTGACTGTATATAAATTCCCTTCTTGAATACTTGTTTGTTAAATATGTCATTTGAAATATGATGTAAAAATCAAGCTTAACAAATTCTTTAATAAAAAGGAAAAGAATATATCTATGTAGTGAACATTCTGAAAATATCCCACTAAACATCTGAAAAAGGTGTTTTGCTAAGCCTGACAACCATCAGCAAATGCTTAGTTTCAGATAGATATCAAAAAGTTAATATTTCTTTTAACTTTATGATATAGCCCAAGATATACTAAGTTACATATATATTTTCCACTTATTTTCTGTTATTTTTCACTGCAGGTTAACATTATTTTATGTTCACTATTTAGGTTGCATTTAATGTTGTGTTCTTAGATATCTGTTTATTCTTGTATACTGCATGTGGAATGTTCAGGTGATTAAATAGTTTAGAAATGAAAATAAGAAGGGGAAGGAATCTCTAAGAGCCAGAAATGCATAACTTGCTCTTGACACATAATTTATCAATATTCTTTCATTTTAATGCTCATTGCTTCTCTCATTTATTTTACTTTATTTCAATGACATATCTAAGAACAAAGGTTATATATGTAGATGTATGTATGTATGTGTATATATGTGTGTTGTTGTGCACGTATAGTATATAACTCATGATCAATCTAATGAATTATTCATTTACATATGTATGTGACCCGAATTGAACACCTTAGGCCCCACCTTCAGGAACTCCACCTGTTATAGCTGGCCGCTCACATTTACATGCCAAGTAAAGAGACAAGGTGAAAGAAGTTAGCCCTTAAGTTAATCTTAAGCCATCTTCAGGATGCACACGTGTCCTATAGGCTTAAATAAACAAAAGAATTAGGAAAAGGTTTTAATAGTTTGTATAGGTCAGCCACAAGTGTGTCCCTGTGGTCAGGGGTGGTAGCAAATGGATTCACACTAACTAAAATTTCATCAGTTGGGGCCTGGTTGGCCGTTGCTTCAGTCCTTCTACTCAGAGGTTCGAAATGTATCATCACCATCACTTGAGGGAACCAAATTGGCTCCCATTAGGTTCTCATAATGGTTCCCATTATGTCTACTCCAAAGAAAAGATTCGTTATGATAGGCCATTGTCCTTACCTGGTATGGGGAGACCTACCTTACAGGTAGTTCCACTCCCTTGTCATAGAGATGGTATCGGTCACTCCTGTCCATTTCTGGACTTGAAGATGATTCTAAAGTGAATGGGTAAAAAGAAAGGATAAAGATGAATGAAAGATTTAGCTGTTCAATGGACTAATAGACCAAGAACATGTGGTACATATACACAATGGAATTTTACTCATCCATGAGAAAGAATGATATTGGAAAAATTTTCCTTAAGTAAAGTAAGTCAGGCCCAGAGAGACAAAGGATGCATGGACGCTAACTTTAGGTTGTAAATTTATAAGTAAAAATGTGTCAGGTGGTATGCTAGTATATATATGTGGTACAAACAAGGGAGAATTCAAATAATGTAATACTTTTAAAAGGAAAATCAAAGTTCTGCAAAATGAAACACCAGGACGTGGATACTTGAAAGAGGAAGGGTGGGGTCAAGGGAAAAGGTGTGGAAAAATGAAGAAGAGAGGAGAGGGTGAATAGAACCAAGAATCCAATGTTTATCCTACAAAATTAACAGTGAGGAAAGGGATGGGTGAGAATATTGCAAATGATGGCATTGATCAAGCTGTATTCATAGACGTGGCAACTCTTTGCACAAGTATTCAAAGATAATATTTTGGAAGGGGTGCTATGGCGCAAGTGATAGTGTGCTGGCCTTGAGCTGAAGAACTCAGGAACAGCACCCGGGCCTAGAGTTCAAACCACATGACCAACCCAGAAAAAAAAAAGATAATATTTTTTAAAAGAATAATATGGAAGCCATTATAACAAGCATTTCTCCTGCTTTTACTGGTCCCAGTGAGGAGCTAGTGCTTTTTCGTAAAATCAGCTTTTAAGGACAAGCTACACATGACACTGAACTATCTCCTCACAGTCATGGTCTAACTTTCCATTTCAAAATACCAAGTGACTTCCATTATTATATAAGTGTTTGTTCAATAGAAAGATGTTAGAGGGCAAACTCACCTGACTTTTTTTCTATTTTCCCAAATGGTGATGACTAAGAATGGCTTCATATCATGGATTTTGCTCCATTTTTAGGATTTTACCAGAATCTATCTTCAGTAAACCCACATCTTCCAAAGTTGCATGATATTATTTCACATATAACCTAGATCTCTTTCATAATGAACTCTAAACTGATAACTTTTATAAAATCTAAACAGCATCTGTGCATGTGCCTATCATATATTCTAGGAGGAGTCTTCCTGTGTATAGTTCTCAGAGACTATATGAAGATACAGAAGGAAGACAAGGGGCAGAAAAAAATTAATAAAAGCCTGACTTGAAAATCCTATGATTGCTCCCGTTGGGTTTAATCTGTACACAATATCAGCAAATTTGACAAAATAGAACAGGTTTTAGATTCTAGAACCTCTGATTCAAAGACTAGCTACCACATTTGCCTGATGATGGCTTTTGGCAAGTTAATTAGCCTCTCTAGACATTGATTCTCCTTTTGCAAAATTCAGTTGTTGCTTTAGAACTTAAAAACAAAACTTTTACAGAAATTAAAACCAAATAACAAGTTCTTGTTTATTGAGTCATTGTCTCAATTAGTTCTTATAGTATCTGAGGTGTTCTATGAAATACTGAACTTTATAGATGACTTTAGTGAACACTGACAACTATTTATAAAACTGATAGCTATCATTCACTGAGGAAATATACTTCCAGGGGCAAGAAGCTTCCTGAAGGCAGTTTTCATTGTAGTGGATAGAGATGAGGGCAAACAGGTAATAAATACAGAAGGAATTCTAGAGGTTGTAAGCACAGTCAAGAAAAAAATGGGTAATTAACAGAGAGCAATGGAAACAAAATGGAAGATGAAGAGATTTCAGAAAGATCACTGAAGGAGTGCCCATTTGGGCTGAGACCAGATGAAAACAAAGAGCTAAGGGAGACAGAACAAGCAGAGGAAAGAGCCACAGAAAAGCAAAGGCCTGCATTGGAGTTTCACACTCCACATCAGGAGGCTGACTGAAAGCCTTATCAGGGAGCTGGCAATTCTGAGCAGTCTCACATCCTTCTGCAGATACTAATAAAGTGAGTGGCTCTGTGGCACTTACTTAACAATTTTCTGGGGTGAAAATATCCCTAGTTATCAAGTGGTTTGTAGGGATTTAATAGAACATTCTGACTCATTTGCCAGCAACGGATTCCAAAGTCATGGAAGGGCTAGGGTTATATAAGGTAAACATGTGTTCCTTCTTTCTTCTACAACCTAACTTCAAAGGTAGCTCCCATCCCATTAACCTTAATTAGAGAAGAAAAGGAGAAATGATCTTTTAATGAGCAAAGCAATCTAAGTTATTACGCAGCTTCTGGAAGACCACACAATGCAATTTGTTCAGCTCATTTGAACTTACAATGACTGACCACATTACAAAACAGAAGCAAAGCTGCATACAACGGTTGTCTGTAGGACAGACATACCTTGAGCCCAGCCACTTTCTGCTGACACACCTCCTTTCCTCTGATAACCCTGGTTATGTTATTTAGAGATCACAAATATTTTTAAAATTACTTTAAATTTGAGGTCACCTTTTAGATCTAAGTTCAAACTAATTTATTGGTAAACTCATTTGTTTATTCTGTCACTTCTAATTTTGACACAACCCTTGGAAGATATTACCAAACAGAAGATGGATGAGTTAGGCACATTCGCCTATAGGAAGGAAAAAAGCCTTGCATAGAACAAATACATTCATAGTGATTTAAAGGCTTGTCTTGCATTACACTGACCATTAAGGACCATGTAAATATTTATAATAATCATACATTTCTAACTTATGAGATGTACAGCAAAGTTATGACCAGAAAGGAACTACCTGCTTATAAGAATAAGAAAATGAAAAAGAAAAAGTTATGAATTGTAGGCAAACTTCTAATAGGTGTATTCATTTCCTAGGACTTCTCTTAAAACATTCCTAACACTGTATGACTAAAAACAATGGCAAATGATTGTTTCACAATTCCAAGAGGTACAAGTCTCAAAGCATCAGGAGGAACATGATTACTCTGACAATTCTTGTCTTGACTTTCAGCATTGGGTGTTGTCTAGCATTCTTTGAGGATCAACGTCCTCCTTTTTCCCCTATCTATCTCTGGTCCAAAATGTTTCTCTGTATAAGAATACAATCGTACTAGGTTAGGGACTATCTTAAGGAACTTATTTTCATATGATTATTTCTGTAAATACTTAAATGAGATCATTTTGAGATAATTAAGGTTAGGACTCCAACATCTTAATTCAACTTATAGGTAACAGCATGAGTTGTGGGCATTACCTATGTTTTATCCTAGACTACCCATTCAGAAGGGAAACAGGTGGTCAGATTACAGATGTGAAATGATAAAATTCCAGGTTAAGTTGACATCTGAAATGAATACTTTTAGTAAATATATTCCAAACCGAGCATGGGACATAGTTCAAGTAGAAAATTTCTGTTGTTTATTGGAATCATAACTTTGCCTGAGTGACTTCTATTTTATTCAACAACCGTAAAGAAGGTCATCGGATCCTGTTTTTCTAATATCTCCTAGCTGCTGAGGGAGCTTACTGTGATGCCAGAAGCAGTAGCCAGAGTGCAGAGAATCTGACACTAGGAATCTCGAGCCTTGAATTCTACCAAGCAATTTGCTATAGGTTCTTGATTTGACAGAGGCATTGATCATCGCTAAGATTCGGGCTATTCATTAGTTAATAGAGAAATAAGAATGCATTGGCTATCTGCTTTTAACTCATTGTCATACTCATAAAAGATAGAGGAAAGGAAGATAACTCCAAAGTAGTTATTTATTGTAACAATGTTGCTTATCATAATCGTTATTTATCATAGTAGAATTGAGTAACTTGTTACTTTCTTCAAATTGGAGGCTCTGAAGTAGTGTCTAATTTCTTGCTATAGAAGCCAGGCCTGCAGATGGTGTGTAGACACCTTCATCCCTTACCTGTAGTGAATGAATGCTCTCCTAGAAGTATTGCAATGAATTTAGTGTTAAAAAATGAAGCACCAGAGACCTTAAACAAGAAATGTGGACAGAATATTGACATCCTGAGTTGATGATCAGGATGTTTTGAGTTCAGACTTCTGCCCTGAAATACTAAAACATATTCTTTTTTCATATATTTTATTGTAATTAATAGAAAGGTTACATTATATTCACCAAACAGAAGGTGCATTGCTTCACAAACATTGATACCCTTTCTCATGTCTTGGTCCTCATTTCCCCCGCCCCTCATCTTATTTTTCCCCCCTTCCCTATCTGATTTCAAATAACCAAATACGCATATATAAAATATATCAGATAACAAGGTGAAATACTGTAACAATATGAGATAACCAAGGCACAGCAAAAGAGATGAGAGATAATATAGTACATTAAGGACAACAATCACTCATTATATGGCTTTTGTTTCTATATCCTAGAGGTCCTCACATTTAGCGTCATTCTATATGGCCTTATGTATCTAGGTTTTGTTCTATTGTAAATTTCTGCTAGGAGAGCCCAAGGTTTCTATTGATTATGACAAATGAGGGAAACCATTGAGCCTATGTTTCTTTGAGTTTGGCTTACTTCGCGTAATATGATTAAAACATATTCTTTTCTTATAAAAACCTCAATACACCACTTGTTTCTGGAGATGGAATTAGCGTTTATATAACAGAAGGTGAGAAATCACATTTTCAATATGGAGGAAAAAAAAACAAAAATCAGGAGAGAGACCCTGAAATACTGAGTATTGAGATCTCAGCCTTTTCTTAAAAACATGCAACTGGGGCTGAGGAGAAACATCAGACAAGAACTGGAATCAATCCCATACTCATTAAATAAACACTCAGTGTGGTTACTATCAATATGAAAAGCTGCAGTTTCGAATTTGGCCCTGAAGGTCCATAATTAAGTAGGCTTGACAGTTGTTTAAATCCATACACCTGAAAAAGAAAATCATGTGTTCTATCCAGTAGAGACTGTGATTTGTATTTTATATTCTGACTCCAAGGGATTTCTTAACAAAGACTTTTTTCCCCCTTCAATTTCTCTGAAGCAAAGCATACTTGTCAGAATTTACAAAAAGTAGCTGAATGCACCAGAGAATTTTAGTAGATTGCCATAGCTTATACAGCTCTTGAAGATATTTACCATTCTAATTTTTGCTCCCAAATGCACCATTATAAGTACATGAGAATACTTACCATATGAATGCACCAATTAATGTCATCGCTTCCACTGAAAATTCAAGTGAGTTATTATCATGTGTGATACTAGGTTGTTTAATTTTGTTTAACAAAACATTCGTTCTTTCAATAAGTTATCCTTTATTATACTGTTATCTCAAAAAGTAGGTATTAGAATTTACTCCTTTACATGCCTAGGTACTAGAAGGTAAAAGTAATAATTGCTTCAATTACTTGTATTCATAATACAATTGATCAACTAAATCTCTCCTGTCTCTCTCCATCCCCCCCCTCTCTCTCTCCTCTCACACACCAGTCCTGGGGCTTGAACTAAAGGCCTAGGTACAATCTCTAAGCTTTTTGCTCATGGCTAGCACTCTCCATTTTTTCCACAGAAAAAAAATTCACTTTTAAGATCATCTGCTTCTTGTGAGACCACAGTACACCATCAGCATTGTATGTAATCTATACTTCTCCTGCTAGGTCATGAGAACAAATTCTGTGTACTTGTCAAGGTCAATAATGTTCAAACATTTACTTTGGCAAGAAGAAATTCTTGTTGTCATTGGAACGTTAATTCTAATTAAAATCATTCTGTTTCATCTTTTATTTAATTTAAAATGTGGCCTTACGGCATTTGTACTTATTAATAAACAGTAACTTAGTAATAATGAGTAATTTCCTTCTCCAAGGTACGCATTGCAGGAGAGAGCTAAGATGAAAAGTTAGTCTGTATTGCTAAAAGTAGTTCAGAGTGAGAAAATAGAAAAAGACTTGTTGACTTGTTTTCTCCTTTGGGGATAAAGCATTCACTAGCAGAGAGATGACTGCAAACATAAGATGGCATCCACCAAAAAGATGCATCATATAAACACACACACTACAGGCCTGACAAACTTTCATTATTAGAAAATTCCAAGTAACTTTTCTACCAGCTACAAGCTCTTAATCATTGTTCAGTGTCTGCTGCTGATGAAGTATGCAGAGTAACTTGAATCTGATATCCTTCTTTTTGGAATGGAGATTTTTCATTCTTAGAATGTGTTTTATTGTTTTCAGGTTTGCAAATCCTCTGACAGACTTTGCCTATTGGATCCAGAATAAGCTCTAAGACTAAGCAAAAACTAGTTACCAGTACAGTTACTTTCATTCTTAGAAGTGATTCGTACTTGACACATAGCATACTTGCACTCAGTAACCATTTCCTATCTTTGTAGATCAATAAATAAAATAGTTTTATTTTCACATTAGTTAGCTCTTATAACTTGTGCCTATTTAATGATTGCAGTGTGTGAGTCTTGAAGATATGACATGGACTTCCTAGGCCAAATAAAGAGTGACCAAATTGGGCTTTCTTCTCACATACTGTGATGCCTTGTCAGGCTCCAGATTCACATCAAAATTACTTTATTCCCCCTGTTACAAATGTGTAGGTTAGTGAGGAAACTCTATTTAGAAATTTAAAACAAGAAACTTTATAAAAACTGCATGCCAGTTCATTTGTTTCTTACTGGAGAAACTATAATTAAACAGCAATTTAATTATTAGAATTTCTTTTTTTTGTCAGTCATGGGGTTTGCACACAGGGCCTAGGCATTGTCCCCGACCTTTTCTGCTCAAGGCTAGTGCTCTATCACTTTGACCCATAGCACTACTTCCAGTTTCCTGCTCATCAACTAAACATAACAGTCTCATGAAGTTTCCTGCGAGGACTGGCTTTTAGCTGTGATCCTCAGATCCCAGCCTCATAAGTAGCTAGGATTTATAAGCATGAGCCACCAGCTCCTGGCTTTAATTATTAAAATGTTTGTAAGTTAGTCATTTAGGAAGTGCTAGAATCTACTGGTGATCAATCATGAAATAAGACATGCATACCTCTCCCCAAAGTCTTTGATGTGATACATGACATTTACAGTTATGTATACAGTAGTCATCCCTACTGAGGGATCTCTATTTTTATAAGGAATGCAAAAGGTGCCATTAGGGGGATGCTGAAGAACCTACATCATCACCAGCTTAGTGGCATCCGCATTTGTAATACAGACCACCCACAGTACTATTGTGTTGCAATTAACATCTTACTGAATTTTTCTCAGGTTTATACAGTCATAGAGGAAGAAAAATGAGAAGTAAACTAGCAAACTCACAAAGAAAGACAGAGCCCAGATTCTACCAAGCAATATGCATTAAGTCCATAGGAGTGAATTTCCAACTTGGAGATTAGAATTTAAGAAAACTGTAAGACATTTTTTTGGTACCAAAATACAATTTTGACCAGCAGAGCAAAAAAGGACAGATGAATGTGTGGCTTGCCATAAAACATGCTACAATCTCTCAACAAATGGGTTTTGTTTTTTGAACACCTGAAATATATCTCACAAGGAACTTGAGAAAATGTGCAGAGAACATAGAATTACCTTAGTGAGTCAGCTGGTTGAACACTTGAATCCAAGGACTTGATTGCTCTACTTATTTCTGTTATGCTGATACATGGTCTTGCTCTTCTGTCAACCGGTAAAGAGATGGAAACCACCGAAATGTATCATGCAACCACAGAGCATTTTTATAGGTACAGATTTCAGATCTTGTTACTTGCTTTAACCATGTTAAAAATTTCCCCTTCAGCGTACTGGTCCTGAAACAAGCTTGTAAAAGCAGGGCATAAACTGACACACTTCCTCATTTCTGCCAAGACTCTTCTGGTTTCTTTTTTTTTTTTTCTACCTGGAAACATTGAACAAACGACCTGCTCACTTTGATTATTATCCCTTTGTACTAGAGAAAATGAATGATTCTTTTATTTTATGGCCTGTTTTTTTTTCTACTCTAAAATCTTAGACTTGTACTAGCAATTTAAAGTTAAAGAAGGGAGGGAAAGCATTTCAGAATGAAGTAGCATCATTTTGTTTTGTTTTCCAATTTGGAAAATCCGGCCAATTTCATTGCTCTTGAATATGTCTGTGGGGAAACTGTAAACCAGGCTATTACTAGCATAGCCTTAATTGAAACACCCTCTGGGGTAGCCATTCCATACAAAATTGCATCTGAATCAGTCACAAGCAATATTCACAGACACGGATCCCATTTTCAATAGCATGAAGTTGGACTAATAAACTAATATCAGTGTGAGATCTAGTCTTTAAATACATTCAGTTTAGACCTTACCCTTTTATATTCCATCTTTCTTACACATACCCAGGTAACAATTTTATTCTCTCTAAGCTGATCATACTCTAAAGATAGAGGTCATTTTCAGGAAAACTTTGTGAAATAGGAACTATCTGGGAAGGGCACCAGAGGGAGATGGGGAAGAAAAAGAAGAAGGTGATGAGGGTGAGTATGATTAAAGTGTACCACACATATGTATGAAAACTGTTTCCAGAGAAGGGGAGGGAACGGAGAGAGAAATACAGATGGGTTAAGTTGATCCAAGACATCATGTTCATGTTTTAAAGTATCACAATGCAATTGTCTTGCATTAATCTGTGCTAAAAATTTAAAATTTTAGTTTAAAACCTTAAATTTTTGCTTTATTCTATACATTGTAAGGATGATAAACAATGTGGCTATCTTCCCAATTACGATAAATATTTGCTGCAGCTCTGTAATGGCTTTTGTATCTGAAGAATTTTCTGTTTTGGCTTTATCTCTTTTTGCCATCTTTCTGTGAATTTGTGAATATCTTTTGCTTTTCTATCAAATGATAATTTTTCCCCAAATCAATACTTTTATGAACTTTATAAAAGTGACTATTCTATAATCTCCAAGATTCCAAAAGAAAGGTAAAATACATTTTTATATAGCAACGGTGGTTAATAAAGCATACAGATTCTTCAAAACGATTTTTCTAAATTATCATCACTTTTAGATGTACAAAAAGTACCTTGAAGTCTTCCACTTTTACTTTCCCATGGAGGAGGGGAAGGATCTTAGAGAAGCAGCTTAGTCCCTGTCAGGTCAGATCTGGAGGAGAGATTAACACAGCCAGCTACTCCAATAGAATGCAGAACTGAACTGACAGCAGATAATGAAAGTGTGTTAAGTGAACAAAACATAGTCATAAAACTGTTGGAAGAACAAGAGACAAATAAGAAAACAAATGGGATAATATTTGAGTACAAATAACCACAGAGTAGGAGTGCTTATCTTGTTATTATGCATCCCATCAGTTTCATAAACCTGTGAAGTAGGAAATAGTGACTGAATGCTAACACTCAAAAGGATGGGAGAACAGTAGGGAAACAGACACTGCCGATGGCTCATACCTATCATCCTAAAATTCAGGAAGCTGAGACCTGAAGATCAGGGTTCAGAAACAGCTCAAAGGAGACTGCTTTTCTCTGAGGTCTGAACAGAACACTCTAAGAGACTCTTCAGTTAACCAGTAAAATGCCAGACTGAAGTAGAAGAGTGCCAGCTTTGAACAGCAACAACAACAACAACAAAAAACAGCATAAATGCAGGCCCTGAATTTAATCACTTATACCAGCACCCAAGTATATATACACTATATATATAAATTATGTATGTAGTAATTATGTACTAAATATACATATACACTAAACATATATACTAACTATATCTGTGTGCATATATATATATTAATAGAAAACAGCCAAACAGAAGCAAAGCTACAAGACTATGAGGGAGATGACCAAAAGCAAAAGATATTGGTGTTAAAACAGAACAGGGTTACAGGGAATGACTGAAAATATTAGTCTGAATATTTGGCTTTCAGGAAATAGAGAAGGAACCCCAAGAAGTTAAAGCATAACTTGTGTAGGTGTCCTGCCACATCATCACATAATCACATAAGGTCCCCTCCCATCTGTCTTGTCTTTTTTTTCAATATTCATGTTTTTTATTTATTTTTTATTGTGATTAATAGAAGGGTTACATTATATTCACCAGACAGAAGGTGCATAACTTCACAAATATTGATACTCTTTCTCATGACATGGTCCCCATTTCCCTCCCACCCTCCCCCCACTTATCTTGATTTCCCCCCTTCCCTATCCAATTTCAGATAACAAGGTGAAATATTGTAACAATATGAGATAACCAAGGGATGGCTAAAGAGATGAGAGATAACATAGTATATTAAGAACAACAGTCATTCATTATATGACTTTTGTTTCCTTCTCCTGGATGTCCTTACATTTAGTGTCATACTACTTAGCCTAATGTCTCTAGATTTGTTCTATTGTAAATCTCTGCTAGGAGAGCCCAAGGTTTCTACTGATTATGACAAATGAGGGAAACTATTGAGCCTATGTTCCTTTGAGTCTGGATTACTTCACTTAATATGATTTTTTCTAAGTCTTTCCATTTCCTTACAAATGGGGCAATGTCATTCTTTCTGAAAGCAGCATAGAATTCCATTGTGTATAAATACCACATCTTGTTGATCCACTCCTCGACTGAGGGACATCTGGGTTGGTTCCATATCTTTGCTATGGTAAATAGTGCTGCAATGAACATCACTGTGCTGGTGGATTTAGTATGCCCTTGTTTCTGGATGATTGGGTAAATGCCAAGTAGTGGAATTGCTGGGTCATAGGGGAGTTCTATGTTTAGTCTTTTGAGGAACTGCCATACTACTTTCCATAGTGGTTGAACGAGTTTGCACTCCCACCAACAGTGTAGTAGTGATCCCTCCTGGCCACATCCCCTCCAGCATCTGTTGTCATTCGTTTTCTTGATCCTGGCCATTCTACTGGAGTGAGGTGGAATCTGAGTTGTTTTGATTTGCATTTCTTTAATGACCAGAGATGTTGAGCATTTCTTCATGCGTTTATAGGCCATTTTTATTTCTTCTTCAGAGAAGACTCTCTTTAATTCTTTGTCTCATCTTTTAATGGGATGGTTGTTACTTTGGAGATTAGTTTTGGAGTGATTCAATTTTTTGAGCTGTTGATATATTTTAGATATGAGGCCTTCTTCCGTTATATGGTTAGTGAAGATCTTCTCCCATTCTGTAGGCTTCCTAATTAATTTACTAGCTATATCCTTTGCCCTACAGAAGCTCTGCAGTTTAATGTAGTCCCACTTATCCAGCCTTTCTCTGATTTGTTGTGATTCTTGGTCCTTATTGAAAAAGTTTCGACCTGTGCAAAGGAGGCCTAGTGTATCTCCTATTCCTTCTTGTAAAGTGTTCAGTGTGTCAGCTTTTACCTCGAGGTCTTTGATCCAGTTGGAGTTAATTCTATTGCAGGGTGACAAAGGAGTATCCAACTTTAGTTTTTTGCAGGTGCTTAACCAGTTCTGCCATCACCACTTGTTGAAGAGGCTATCTTTCTTCCATTCTATATTTTGGCTCCCTTAGCAAAGATTAGGTGGCCATAAGTCTGTGGTTTAATATCTGGGTCCTCAGTCTGTCTTCTGTCTTAAGCATGAGCTGGATGTAGCTGCCCATCAAAAATGTTCCTTCTCACCTTCTACCCTAAATCCTTGTACCTCCACATCCTGTTCTGAGACAGATGGAGTTGATTGGTAAATTCAATATAATTATGGAGAGAAGATAAAGAAACAGACAATTTACAATCAGAGATTGAGATTGTTGTCCTAGTTCTAAAATGTAGGGGATCAGAACATGATAGTTCACTGGCTGCTCATCAATTCCTTTTGGAACAAACCATTACTACTAGCTCCGTTCTAGCTTGGTTGTGGCATCCTTTAAAAAAATACTGTGCTATAATTGATGAAAGTACACTTTGAATACATGAATGCTATTATTATTGGTTCAGATGCTAATAAATTTTCAGGTACAAGCTCCATGCTTGTATAGCTTGAACTCCAAAGAAGTGAACTGAGGCTCTATAATGGGGGAATTTCTCACTCCAGACAAATGTTTCTGATGTCTCCCAATCAGGACAGACAGGTGTTTCATCATCTTAGCCACCAGAGCATAACTGCCAAGGACAGATCCATACTGGAGTCAGACACTACTGGATGTAAATACCTCACAATTAACCACAGCGGAGACATTTGTCTTCCATTAATGTCATGCCGGTTAGCTGCAGCCTGATTAAACCTTGGCAGTTGCTTGAGAGAAAACAATTAAAAAGTCATTCAGTAATGGCATTTTGTCATTTCAGAAGGCTTAAACTAGCCGAATGTGCCAGTCTGGGAAAATTTTCTCTCCATTTGTGCTGCTGAGGTACCACTGAAAGCCAGCACTCTATAGGGAAGCTCCCAGGACAGAGCTGTTCTCTCCAGGCTCAGGAATAGCAGAGATCAGGGTTTCTTCTACAGTTTGAACTGAGCAAAAACCAAAAGGAATTTTTGTTTAGTTCAAATAGAAAACATCCAATTAGTATAATTACAAATATAATTCAAATACCCTCAACTATTCACAAATCATTTTGTTCTACACACTTTCCTTTTATTTTACAGGCATTGGTGAGGATTTCTGATCTGTAGTTTCTCTTCCCTGTTCTTTTTTAAACTATTGTTTCCTTCAATTACTTGCACAAAAGACTTTCTTTCTTTTTTTGTGCATGTCCTGGAGCTTGAATTCATGACCTGGACACTATCCCTGGGCTCTTTTTCTTTTTGCTCAACATTCATTTTGTCCTATCATTTGAATCACAGCTCCACTTCTGGCTTTTTGTTAGTTAATTGGAGGTGAGAGTTTCACTGACTTTACTATCCTAACTGGCTTTGAATCATGGTTTTCGTATCTCAACCTCTTCAGTGGATAGTATTAAAAGTATGAGTCACCAACGCCTAATTTAAGGGTTTCAATTTATCATGTCAATTTATGTATAGAATGTCTACAGATCAGTTACCTATTCCTTCATTCTCATCCTCTGTTTTCTATCTCATCCCATTCATCTGCTCTAGTTTCCTAGTTCCATTTTCACATATCTACATCGAGTATTTGCCCACCATTCCTCCTTTCTTTTATTTACTTCTGTGATTCCCAACCTGTTGGTTAAGACATGCTTCAGCTTACTAGTATTCATTTGGTCAAACTGTCAACCATTCAAAGAAACTACACTCTGGAATCTCACTATACTTTTAGTCAGCTTGATTGTGTGTGTGTGTGTGTGTGTGTGTATGTGTGTGTGTGTTTGTGTATATGTATGTATGTGTGTGTGTCATGCTGTTATGTGTTTTCAAGTATGTTATATTTTATATTTTATGTGTGCTTTGTTTCTCTTGAGCCTGGGAAATTTCACTGAAAATAACTTTTTCCAGGTCCATCCATATTCCTGTAAATGACATTAAATTACTCTTCCTGAAGGACAAACAAAACTCCATTGTCATTTCTGTCACCTCAGTTATCTCAGAAAGCTGAAAATATTCTCTCCACTGGGATTCTGGAATTGGTATGTGGCTCATTGATACATTGGGACTTGAGTTTGAACCTCTGTAACACTGAAAAAGGAATCAGTCTGACCAGTAACATCCCAGTATCATCCTTGAGCTTTCTCAAAAAGGCTTAAAGTGAACTTGATAGATAGATTGCTAGTTCCTTCTGTCTGGCTGTTTTCATTCTTCCTTGACCTACTGACCTTTGTATATATTCTGAGGCATTTGTTTTGGGCTACAGTTACATGTTTCAACATATAGCAGCTTCTGTAGTAAATAAGAAACAAAGCCATTCTTTTTGCTGGAAAAGGGGGTAGTTGGTGGATACCTGTCTTGTCCCACAAAGAAATTCAGTGACTTAGCTGATTTTCCTCCTGTGCCAAAGACTAAAGTAGGTTCACTCTTCCTCCTTCTTTTCCTCACTGGATCAGCGATGATAAAATCATCTCTTTGTCCCTCATACTCACAGAAGCACTCAGTTTGGAGTACTAAATAAACTCCATGTGAAAACTGAATAGTTGACATGAACATTTATAGTATTCTCAGAAAATATGTGAAGGCTAAAAAAAAATAGAGCAGTCTACATGCAACTGTCAGCAAGGCTAATGTGCTATGAGGACACAACTTGTCTTTGAATCTTCTCTGGCAACCCGTAATGCATAACAGATCTCATCTGTATCCATTTTAGACAGAAAGAGTACCCGACACTGAGGAAATGTGAGTTTTCTGAGCCTCTTGTCAGATGCAGCCAAGACAATATGGAAGAAGGTAAAAGTGCCCCTTACAGCCTATTTTTGTATTTTTATTTCTTCAAATATATATGCATATATATGCACACAGCTATATATGACTGCTTATAACTTTAGTCTATATCAGTGTTCAGCATTAGAAATTAAGGGAACAGCCTGGTGTGATGGCTCCCACCTGTAATCCTAGCTATTCAGGAGGCTGAGATCTGAGGATCAAGGTTCAAAGCCAGCCCAGGCACAAAAAGACCAAAGACTCTTATCTCCATTTAAACTCTAGAAACAAGCCAAGTGGGGCTTGGCTCAAGGGTAGAGGGATATCCTTGAGCTGAAGAGCTCAGGAACACTGCCCAGGCCAAATTCAAGCCCCATGACCCACAAAAAAAAAGAAAAGAAAGGAAAGAAGGGAGGAAGGAAGGAAGGAAGGAAGGAAGGAAGGAAGGAAGGAAGGAAAGAAAAAGAAATTAAGGAAACACTTCTGTTCACTTGAAGCAAGGGCACAACTCTGATTTTGGGTAGTCTGTATACTTTCCCTCCTTCTACTACTTCTTGCCTAGAACCAGTTGACTATCATGAAGTAGTCATCTTAGCTGGAGTCCGGGTTGGAGTTTTTTTTCCCCATATATTTTTGTTGTAATTAATAGAAGGGTTACATGATATTCACCAGATAGAAGGTGCATTACTTCACATACATTGATACCCTTTCTTGTGTCTTGGTCCCCATTTCCCTCCCACCTTCCCCCCGCTTATCTTGATTTCCTCCCTTCCCTATCCAATTTCAAATAACCAATTAAGCACATATAAAATATATCATATAACAAGGTGAAAAATTATAACAATATGAGATAACCAAGGGATAGCAAAAGAGATGAGCGATGATATAATACATTAAGAACAACAGTCACTCATTATATGGCTTTTGTTTCTATATACTGGAGGTCCTTGCATTTAGCATCATACTATATGGCCTTATGTATCTAGGTTTTTCCCTATTGCAAATCTCTGCTAGGAGAGCCCAAGGTCTCTACTGATTATGACAAATGAGGGAAACCATTGAGCCTATGTTCCTTTGAGTCTGGCTTACTTCACTTAATATGATTTTTTCTAAGTCTTTCCATTTCCTTACAAATGGGGCAATGTCATTCTTTCTGAAAGCAGCACAGAATTCCATTGTGTATAAATACCACATCTTGTTGATCCACTCATCATCAACTGAGGGACATCTGGGTTGGTTCCATATCTTTGCTATGGTAAATAGTGCTGCAATGAACATTGTTGTGCTAGTGGATTTAGTATGTCCTTGTTTCTGGAGGGTTGGGTAAATGCCAAGTAGTGGAATTGCTGGGTCATAGGGGAGTTCTATGTTTAGTCTTTTGAGGAACTGCCACATTGCTTTCCACAGTGGTTGAATGAGTTTGCACTCCCACCAACAGTGTAGTAGTGATCCCTCCTGGCCACATCCCCTCCAGCATCTGTTGTTATTAGTTTTCTTGATCCTGGCCATTCTAACTGGAGTGAGGTGGAATCTTAGAGTTGTTTTGATTTGCATTTCTTTTATGACCAGAGATGTCGACCATTTCTTCATGTGTCTATAGGCCATTTTTGTTTCTTTTCCAGAGAAGACTCTCTTTAATTCTTTGTCTCATCTTTTAATGGGATGGTTGTTACTTTGGAGATTAGTTTTGGAGTGATTCAATTTTTTGAGCTGTTGATATATTTTAGATATGAGGCCTTTGTCCATTATATGGTTAGTGAAGATC
Source organism: Megascapheus bottae (assembly GCF_031878675.1). Lineage (NCBI taxonomy): Eukaryota > Metazoa > Chordata > Mammalia > Rodentia > Geomyidae > Megascapheus > Megascapheus bottae. The sequence goes on from NC_143512.1 coordinate 65,624,254, forward strand.
TTCTCCCACTCTGTAGGCTTTCTAGTTAGTTTTCCTTTGCTATACAGAAGCTCTAAAGTTTAATGTAGTCTCACTTATCCAGACTTTCTCTTACTTGTTGTGTTTCTTCGTCTTTTGCCATACAGAAGCTCTAAAGTTTCAGTGTATCTGCTTTTCCCTGGAGGTCTTTGATCCATTTGGAGTTAATCTTGGTGCAGGGTGACAAAGAAGGACCCAACTTTAGTTTTCTGCAGGTGCTTAACCAGTTCTGCCAACACCATTTTTTAAAGAGCCTATCTTTTTTCCATTCTATTTTCTTTGCTACCTTATCAAAGTTTAGGTGGCCATAGGTCTGTGGTTTAACTGGGTCTTCAATTCTATTTCATTGGTCTTCAGGCCTGCTCTTGTGCCAGTACCAAGCTGTTTTGGCCACTATAGCTCTGTAATAGTGTCTAAAGTTTGGTGTTGAAATTCCTCCTGCACTGTTCTTTCTACTAAGAAGTATTTTTGCTATATGGGGTCTTTTATTATTCCATATGAAATTTTGGATTGCCTCTTCTATTTCTTTAAAGACTGACATAGGGATATTGATGGGTATTGTGTTGAATTTGTAGATAGCCCTTGGCAAGATTGCCATTTTGACAATGTTGATTCTTCCAATCCAGGAGCATGGAAGGTTTTTCCATTTCCTCAATTCTGCTTTAATTTCCTTTTTCAGGATTTTAATGTTTTCATCAAAAAATTCCTTTACATTTTTAGTTAAGTTAATTCCTTGGTACTTTATTTTCTTTGATTGCCTTTACTTTTACATAAACTTTGTCTCTGCTTCATATTTCTTTATTTAATGGGCAGAAAAATGGTCCCAAGACCCCTAGAAAGTATCATCAGCACAGATTGAGAAATTTTTCAGAAAGAAACCTAAGGACTGCAAAATAAATCAACCACACAATCCCAAAGCCCCCTCAAGTACCTTAAGAGACTTAAGAGATCTAGACAAAAAGTCATCAAAAGCCAAGCAAATCCTCCCATTCCTACTTGGAGTATTTGTGATGTCTAGCATACTCTAAATCAGTGAAGGCCCCTGACATTTCTTTTTTTACCTGACATTTCTTTACTCGTGACAATAAAAGATTATATAACACCTCCACACCCAACACCAAAAAACATGAGTATGACTGTTTCTTACAACTTCATTCTTCCGAGGTAGGGGTACAAAGGGACACATATATCGTGGTTTAAACAAATATATTTCAGTAAGAATATGGAGAAAAATGAATTTCTTCAGTCAAAACCCTATTTCTCAATAATGTGGACCACACACAATTTTCTCTGTGCTTGCCAGATTCTTGGGTGGTCTAGAGACTCTCACCATCCTCATTTAATCCCGTGTCTATTTTCCTCCCACGGCCTACCAGAATTGTCCTATGTGATCAGTAGGTGAGAATAGGAACTTCTCAGAAGTCCTAAGCGATATGGCAAGTTAGTTCTACATCATGTTCTTTCTTTTGTGTGTGAATCCTGGGAGGAACCTAGCTAAGATATTATGAGGGCACTCACACCTCCTAATAGGGAAACCCAAGGGTGAGGAGAAACGGAGGAACCCAGAAATGGAGGAATCCTGCCAAGGACCACGGTGTCTTGGAAACCAGTATACTAGCCCAGCCCAGCCTTGGATGATGAGGTCGTAGATAAATATCTCAACCTCATGGTGACCCTGAACCAAAACCACTCAACTGTATTGTTTAGAAACAATACAATAATAACAGAGACAAATGCCTATCATCTCTTCTCTGTTCTTAGATACTTGATAATTCATCACTTATGTCTCTAAAGTACCTTTTTATATCTTTTAGAAGTGCCAATTCAGAAACATCTTAATCAACACTGATAATATATAAGATTGTATTTCACAGCAGCGCGCCACTGGCTCACACCTATAATCCTAGCTAATAAGGAAGCTGAGATCTGAGGATAGAGGTTCCAAGCCTGCCTGAGCACAAAAGACCATGAGACTCTTATCTCCAAATAACCACCAGAAAACCAGAAGTGGCTCTGTCGTTCAAGTGGTAAAGCATAAGCCTTGAGCTGAAGAGCTCAGGAACAGCGACCAAGCCTAGAGTTCAAGCCCCATGACCTACACACACACAAAAAAAGATTGTACTTCACAAATAAGTTCTGGCAAAGACTTGATGTCCTGTGAGCTACAAAATTTGGCTCACAAAACTTTTCTTTGGCAAGCAAAAGACACACACAAACACACATACACATACCACAGAAATATGACTTCAATATTTGGATTGGTTGATATAAATCTTATCAAGATGCTAAGTTGAAATCGTAATAAAACAAAACATTTAATCTTATCATCTACTGAAATCACGTCAAGAAATTAATGCCTTAATTATTTTTATATGGAAAAACCACTGCACCCATCTTCCACAGATTATTAACACCTAAAGTATGTCAGCATCTGAACAACTTGTCAGTAACTGTTTTCTCCTTATCTCTTATCTGGGAGACAAACACTGAACACTATTCATTCTCCCTGGGAAACTTCTGTGCAGCTATGTAAACTGACACTCAATAAGGGTCATGTGTTTAAAATCTCTCCCTCCTTCCTGTATTTTGCAATATTTTCCTGACTATCTGGCAACATCAGAGTACCACTGATGGCAGATATCCCATGTAACTGGCATGGCCTTGCATGGCTTCCAATGCTTAATCCTCTGAGTGGTATTTCAGTTCTAAGTCTTCTCAATGAATCAAATTTACCACATCTACAGTCAAAACAGCTTTTAAAAGGGACTCAGTGTTCTGGGGAATCTTTTTGACTCTAGGCTGTTTGTTGAAAAGACAATTGGATAGATTTCAATCATCATTGCTAAGTTTGCTTGTGACTTCATGAAAGGATTCTCTAATGAAAAACTGTCAGTATTTGTAATAAAATCTCAAGAAATAAAATAATCCTGTTTCTTTCCATTGTCTTCTAAAAATGCCCATGGTCACAGATAGATACATTTAATGTAGGTGAATTTGCTTGATTTCATAACCTATATACATTTCAAAACCTAATATCATAATCAATTATATATATAATATTTGCAGGCTAAACTTTAAAAAATTGTAAGAAGAAATAAAAGCAAGTTACCAATATAGAAGTTACCCAAGTTCTTGGTGTATAATGATCCCTTATCCACAATTTTTAATGTGCCAAATGATCCCATCAACAGTGGAAAAAGGAAATAAATCTGAGTCACACTATCACCATTTAAAACAAAAAGGGATATATCCAGTGTGCATTACTGACTGCCATAGGCAGGGCGAAACTACACGGTGTTCTAAAGGCTGGAGAAAAATCATATTGCTATTTCCATCAACAGCTCAGGAGTTCTTTGCAGAAAGGAATGGCCACCAGTAGGTATATTCTGTAGGGAATAAATTATTAGAGAATTCTGATTCTAAGTTTAGACTCACTTACATACTATGAATTTTTGCAGTGTTTTTCCTTAGGCATTGTCTATTTAGCTTGTATCTACTTTGTAGGCATAAGTAATCTTATACTTCTGATAGCTTGAGCTTCAGAGAGTTAATCTGACCTAGAATTTCTCTAATCCATCATCAAATTTCAATAGATTCTATATCCCAGAATTCACGTATTCTTCATGACAGTGGAATCAAAAATCCCCCATTGATGTTCTGATTGTTTACACAGTTTAGTATTTGAATGGAAGCCTACAGGATTGAAGGTTCTGAGAGCACATTGATAAATCACATATTACTCAATACTCATGTACACCAAGGTACAAATCAGGTGTTAGTCCTTTTATGAAGGAGTGTTTTATTCCTGAAGAGATCTGAATTCATTCCTTTAGTTAATAGTATATCTATAAAAGGTTCTTATAAACATATACCATTGCCAATTTACTTGTTCTATACTCCGAGGTTCTGGGATCCATAAAGCTTTATTGTCTGTTTTGCCTACTGAACTCAGTCTGAAGGCGAAAACAGGCATCTATTCTGAGAAAAGAAACCCATAATTAGGGATGCAAAAATTCATACAAATTTTCAGCAAGGTGACTTAATGTGGAAAACTCTTGATTTTTACCAAATATTATTATCCTGATAACTGGGTTTGGGGGAACCTGCTTGTATAAAGCCATTTTTATTCCTGTATCAGAAATCAATTTGATTTCTGAAAAAAAAGCGACGCATTGGAAAGTTATTCCTCCTTCCATGGCTGCCACAGGTACCTGGGTATGTACCATTCTTTCTTATCTGTAAGAACAGTGCACCAAGAAAATAATGAGCTCATGTGTAACAACAAGCTCCTCTGCAGCTTCTCTCAGGCTGTGCCTCTTTCCCGGCTGCTCCTGGCTTTCACCCAGGTCCTTGCTTAGGTCATTTCCTTTATTACCAGTATATTTAGTTGATTTAGTTGCATCGCTAGCCCAAAGTGCCAGATTATTTGCTAACTTTGATTTTTTTTGGGGGGGTTGTATTCACAGCCTCTGGCATGTAATTTTATCAAAAGTAACCTCTTTCTTGATTATTGTGTCTTCCAGTTTCTTCTGGTCTTAGTTAAGGTTCATGAATTCAATGCCCTCTCTACCTTGACTTGTGCTTCTGCACTTCCTCAGCTGTCTTGTTTGGTTTTATTGTTGGGACTTGATTTATAAGCCTTGAGTGCAAAAACAAAATAATGTTCTGAGAAATGAACTATTTGCTTCCAAAGTCACACAACAAAGGTTGAAGAATGGGTATGTGGTCTTCCACCCTACTTTCTTCTGGGAAACCTGTTAAGGGCCAATGCTGAGAGCCACAAAATTCCCTGATGACAAACTAACCAACTCTCCTGACTATGTCTATGGCTTCTTCTACCCTATTTTCATTTGAGTAAAGACACAGCACATTTCACAGGAAATAACTGTACAGCTGAGCCTATTTACAATCCACAAAACACAATGAAACTGTCAGCTTGGATTTGTAGGTCCTTGGGGTTAACAAGACCTCTCCGTTGATTTATGCTTTATTAAATAATAAGATAGTTATACAGAGAATGTTTCCAAATACTTCTGGTAACAACCTAAACTAGAAGAAATGTAAGGATTAAGTAATTAGATTTTTTTTTACTCAAAAACAAGGTCATCTGGTTGAATCATTGGGGTTAGATTAATTTGACTGACGTATTTCAGTTTTGACAGTTTCTCAGGACAACTTTACCAAGATGGGCCAAACCTGATGACTTGTTCCTTGGAAAGATGAAGAAATTAAACTCCCCACAACTCTCTGTCCGAAAATATGAATTTACAGGAGGGTCCACATACTTTGTACTTACCTGTTACTCACATCTACAAGAGAAACCATTCCTGGTGAGTGCCTTTATATATTTTTGCAGAATTGTGAAAAAGCAGAATGATAATATTTAGATTTGGCTCATGAGCCATGTAAGCCAGAGAAAGACCTAAGTGAGTTTATCCATTCATTAAAAATATCTAAATTGTATTCATCAAAATCTTAATAATCATATTTAAAGAACAGGAGTGAACAGATGAAAGATTTTATCAAACTTAATACATGAAATGAAGACACGTTTCCAATGTATCTGGCAGAGGTTGGTTTCGAAAATGTAGATCACAATAAAATATGTTGAGGCTTTCTGAGTTCCTTAGCTTCCTCATGCCCCAGGGATACACACCCACACAAATTGTGACTGTTCTTTCTGGTTTTGGAGTGGATGGTTAGGTAATACAAAGAAGAGAGTCATTTTGTGCAAGGCGACAGTCAATCTATAGCTTGGCTACAGTATACAAAAACCATCAAAAAGCTTCTGATTCACAACTGCTATTCTGGGGTTTCTTTCATTAACCCAGGGCCCAAGCCATGTGAACCACTGAAGACAATAGATGGGCAGAGCAGCATTTGAAATTCACCCAACCCCATCAAAAGCAATTTAGGAAGATAGAAAAACACACCACGGGAAGGCAGCTTTGGGCATCATTCCAACTCTTTGAATCTAGAAGATGAAGAGCTGCTTTTAAGGGTCAGCCTTGGTGAGACAGCCACAAAGACTGCTGTTACCTCTAACACTGCTGCAGAATCAATCTCTCCTAAAGTGGAGATGGTCCAGCGGTGCCATGACAACCACAGGCTGCTGCAGACGAAGAGAGGAGGAGAGCCACACTACAGACTTGATTGCTGGATGAAAGTGTAAGCTCTTCCTTCACTAACAAAGGGCTCAGAGATGAGTTTCTGTCCCAAGTTCCTCAGGAAGTCTTTTTCCCCTTAGTGAAACTTTCTATAGGGAAGATAACAAAGCCAGTCACAGGAAGGCTGCCTGACGTGCGAACTCAACCAGACTGAAGCATTAGCACTCTGGTTTTTTATTAAGATTACTTTTTTTTCCCTTTTCATTTTTTTCCTCACACACCTCTCACCCTTTTGCCTCTACCAGAGATTGGATTCAGTGCCTTATACTCTTGCCCTGTTTTCTTGCTCATGGCTTGCTCTCTGTCACTGGAGCCACATGTCCAGTCTGGCATATTGCTAGTAACTTGGAGGTGGAATATTGAAGACTTTTCAGCTCAGGTTGGCTCCTGAGTATCTAGAATTACAGATGTGGGTCACTAGCACTTAATGTAGTGACAGTGACACAGAAGTACTGCTGATGGTTACAGCATGATACCATGAAAGAGAGTTAAATTATTCAGACCTTGAATTACTTACCTTTGCATTTTATACAGAAGAAAGAAAACTTGGTCTTATTTACTATGGCATTGGTTTAAAGACATCCAGGCTATTGAGCTTAAAATAATCAAGTAAAAATATCATAGTATATTAGATGTCTGTATTCTACCAGTCCAAGCCCAAAATATGGGTATCCTGCATTAATGTAAGCTCTATAGGAATTATTCAGAGACTGCTCTGGCTGTTGGAGACCTGACCCAAAACAGTCAAGAATCTGTAAGAACTATTGTAATATAAACAGACAGAAAGTCTACAGTCCCTGCCCCAAAACAGGAAAATATGGCAGACTGAAAGAAAGTAGAGAATGCTTTAAAGAATAAATATGGTTTATTCTGTGGATTGTTTAGCACAGTGGCCCAGGTATGCAGATTTAGCGGGGATGTGGGTTTATGGGTCTAGCTGCTGCTTTGGTTGACAAGTTGTAAGAACATTTTATCTCTTCTTGAATAAGAAACTCACTGAATGGAGGGACAGGTTGTATCCTTGCTGTGAATTGCAAATCTTAATGGGAAAACGAAGTCTAGGCTGATGGTATCCCTCTGGAACTATTGAGAGAGAAATCTTAATATAAAAGTTGAGATCAAGATCAAATGAGGTTGTCCTCAGTCTCATGTGTCTTCTGAATACCTGAGATGCAGTTAGACAGAAATTAAGTACATTTTGAAGGCATAAAACAAAAATGAGAGTATAAAACATCACATTCATAGCTCATATTAATTGAATATTGATATTATATTTGGGATCCATTAGACAAAACATGTTGCCAAATTAATTTTTACTTTATCATATGTGGCTTATAGAAAGCTTACAATGACACAGGAGACTCACATTATGTTTCAATTGAATGGCATTGACAACTAAGTTTTTCACAAACCTGGCCTGTGACCAGTTGCACTCCAAATATTTTCTTCTTTTTCTGGTTAGATAAGCTCCTATCTTTTGGTTCTGGCCATTGAAGATTGGGATGCCTATCCTACATGGAAAGATAATTGCTAGCTGGGTGTGGTGGCTCATACCTGTAATCCTAGCTACTCAGGAGACTGAGATCTGAGGATCAAGGTTCAAAGCCAGCCCAGGCACAAAAGAACCTGAGACTTATCCCCAGTTCACCTCTAGAAAACGAGAAGTGGGGCTTGGCTCAAGGGTAGGGAGGTAGTCTTGAGCTGAAGAGCTCAGGGACAGCACCCAGGCCAAGCAATAGCAGAAAACACTTTTTATATTGGCTTTTCCGACTGAAATAACTAAACGTTTATTGCTGTCTACTTCCGAGCTGCTCTCGCTAGCATAAAAGCACATGTGTGCCACACTTGAGGTTAGAGGGCAAGAAATATTGAGTAAATGAAACCATAAGAGTATTTTTCATCCTTTTGCAAGGAAAATTATTATGTCCCAGATTTTAAATAGTACGAATTAATAAATTGATATTTGATAGGCAATATAACATAAATTATGGCATTTTTGTGGACAGAGCTGTATATAATTGAAAGTGACAGACTTTAAAAAGATTTAGAGAACCATTTATATCTTCCTGGAGCATTGCAGCAAGACAAAGCCTACATTTACATTGTGATTAGTATGTACTTGTTATAGAATGTGAATCATGTGCCATTTCTGTACATGCATATAACGTATATCAATCTTACCTCTTCTATTACTTTATTTTTTCTCTATTACTTTCTTGTCCTCTCTCCCACTCTTCTTTTTCAAAGTTTTATTATGTCACTCTTATTTATGCATATAATGTATTTCCACCTGTCCACCCTTTCACTACTCTCTTCTGTTGTCCTCCCTCTGACATTGGGATTCTTTCCCTCAAGCAGTTTCCATTTAACAGGTACGACATAACTTCCCTTGGGGGTTCTTGTAAATTTTTTAGGTCTAGATTCCAAATATAGGAGAAATTGTATTTTGCTTGTATTTCTACTTCTGGTTTATTTTGCTTAAAAAGATGGCTGCTGGGGCCGGGCATTTGGCCTAGTGGTAGAGTGGTTGCCTAACATGCAGCAAGACGCAGGTTCAATTCCTCCGTACCACATACATAGAAAAATCTGCACGTGGTGCTGTAGCTCAAATGGTAGGCCTCTAGCCTTGAGAAAGTCCAAGGACGTACTCAGACCCTGAGCTCAAGCCCAGACTGGCAAAAATAAAAACAAAAAAAGATGGCTGCTGGAGACATCCATGTTCATATGAATGGAATAATTTTATTCCTTCTGGCTGAATAATATTGCAATGTATACATATACATGTATAGTAACTATACCTAGAAACATTATTTTCTTTATCCAATTGTTGGCTGATGGATACCTGGTCTGATTCCATTGCTTGACTCTTGTGAAAAGTGTTTTTCTAAGTGTGCATGTGCAAGGATCTGTCTTCTGTGCTTGGGATATACACTCAGCACTGGTATCATATTTGGGTCGTATTTACTTCTAGTCTTGATATTATTTATTTTGTTTTGCTTTGATAATATTACTGTCTACTAGTTAAATTATACCCCAACCCTATTATTAGTTTTGGCTCTTGTTGTTTTTTAGGAACCTACATAATGACTGCATTGATTTACTTTCCCCTAAACAGTGGACATGGTTGTTGTTTTTTCTTTCCCTAGCTTGCCCCCGTCTGTTGTATTTTGTTTTATTGACTGACAATAGCCATTCTGTCTAGGGTGAGATGGAATCACTGTGTGATTCTGCTTTATATTTCCTTTATAGTAAATGTTGAACATTTTTTCATATATTCCTTGGCCATTTGTACTTCTTTTGAAAATTGTCCCTTCATCCATCCCAAGATTAATTGAGTTAATTGTTCTTTTGGTGTTTTTATTTAGCTTTTTATGTGATCTTAATCCTTTGATTAATGTCTGAGTACAGTTTAATTCTGTTTTATGTCTCTTCATTCTGGTTGTTGTCTCCTTTACTATAAAAGCTTGTTAATTTGAAGCAATTCCATTTGTTAATTCTTCCTTTTATTTCCTGAGCTTTTGGAATCCTAGTGAGAAACCCTTTGCTTATATCTATAACTTCAGATTTTTTCCCTCTAGGCTTTCCTATAATAGGTTCAACGTTTTGAATCATCCATTAAGATCTTAGATGTACCTTGAATTGGTTTTTATACAAAATGAAAAATAAGTAACTAGTTTCAGTCTTAATGTGTTTGTTCAATATCATTTATTAAAGAGGCTTTGCCAAAAATTAGCTAGCAATGGCTATGTGTGCTTATTTTGGCTATTACATTAGTCTATATGACTCCTGTGTGTGTGTGTGTGTGTGTGTGTGTGAGAGAGAGAGAGAGAGAGAGAGAGAGAGAGAGAGAGAGAGAGACAGACAGACAGACAGACAGACAGACAGACACAGACAGAGACAGACAGAGACAGAGGTGGAGACAGAGATAGAGGAGAGAGATGATATTTGTGATAGTACCATGATCTGTATGTAGTCTTAACTTGAAGACAGGAATGTGATATCTCTAGCACTGCTCTTTGTATTCAGGATAACTTTGGCTCTTCAGAATTTTCTGTGTATCCATAATATTTTTAGGATTTTTCAATATCTGTGGAGAATGGCATTTGAAATGTTAATGGAGATTAGATTGAATGTATAGATACCTTTTGGTAGTATAGCAATGTTGATTCTTCCAATCCATGAACACAGGATATTTGCTGTCTTTTAGTATCTTCTGCAATTCCTTTTACCACTGTTTTCATTGTAGAAGATGGCTACCTCCTTACTCAAAGATATTTCTAAGTATTCATTTAGTGGATTATATTGTTTTCTTGATTTATTCCTCAACCCATTCATTATCATTATATACTGGCTACTTTGATGAAAAGTTGTTACTTTGATGAAAGTGGTAATCAAATCTAAGGAGTCTGAGGTTGTGTCTTTAGAGTCTTTCCTGGATATCATCATATCATCTGAAAAGAGAAATAATTTTAAAGATTATTTTTCCCTCAAATAGGCTTAGATATCAGGGCTCAAGTTGACTCAACTGGTTTAAAGCTGTAAGAATCTTCTTTGGCGTTCCACTGCTGGAAATGAAGCATCATTAGTCAATGAGTCAACCAGATTGCCTTTCTGCCAGGTATCCCTCCTGGAAGACCTCCATGATGCTTTCAGGAAGTTACACAGCAACCACACTGCCAAAACTGTGGGCCCACTGACCTAGCAATGCTTTCTGTTCCAAACATATTATGACAAACTTGTCGCCATCAAAAGCCTCAACAGGCTGTAGATGACCCTGCATTATTCCCGTCTGGACTGGATGGGTGGCACTCCTTCCTCCTGATGGTCCAACAGTGTGCACGTGACTGACTGGTGCATTCAGTAATGCGTGACCGTTACACACTGCTAGGAGAAAGCACTCTTGCCCCCCTCCCCCCATGTTTCTAGTTGTGCAAACAGGTTGATCTGCTCCCTTTGTGAGCTAGCCAGAACTCTGCTTCCCCCTTGGTGTTGCAACATTAGGCTCAGTAGAAGACTTCCCTTGCAGAGTCTTTTCTTGCCTGCTTTTGATCTTTATCATTAGTAGAATGTACTTACCTGTTACATGAACAGTGGACAATGGAAGTGGCACCAGTGGTAGAGGTGATATGACAACAGTTACTCCCCAGGTGCAATAGTGGAAGTAGCAAAAGAGGGAAGTTGAAGAGTTTCAGAGAGTGGCCAGGGCAGAAATGCAGTGACTATAGAGAGGTCTGCGACAACCTGGGCTCTGCAGGGTTCCAGATGAGAAGTTCTGAGTCCTCATGATAGGAAAAGTTCCAGAGACTTGTCTAATCGTCTCAGATGCCCTAGGACCAAGAGCTGTAATATTTGTCACTGCAGGGGTGGTGGTGTCAGCGCTGGAGGCCCATATGAGAGCTGTGACAGTAGAAGGTGCCACCTGCTGATAACTGCAGCTGTTCCCTGACATTGCCCTCGGCCGCTGAAGGCTGAGGATTCTGATAGCTGCCAATGGTTAAGCCACTAGAAAGTTTCTATTCTGAATACCTTAGGCCATAATTACATGTCTGGCTTCTAAACACAATAGGCACCTATCCCACAGTGCTTAAAATTGTCAATCTCTAGGCTGCAGTGTAGCCTCTAGGCCTTGAGTACTGAATGCTTCAGCACAGTTTGGTAAGACCCTCTCCTTGGCAACGCGTGGTATGATGCCTTCGTGAGTAGATTAAGAGACCCGCAGCCAGCCATGACACAAACACAGTTCTGAAAACCACAGTCATTCTTAACGTATTGGATAGCACCACAGTTTGGGTCTTGATAGGCATCTAACAATGTAGATTTAAATTTAGTCATTTTTTGCATGGAGATTGAGGGCTAAATGGCAGTCACATCTTGTGTTACTAAAAGTATTCATTGCCATACTCCTTATATCTATGGTTTATTTCATATAGCCAGACAAGGTAAGACAAAAATTTCAAGCATTTCTATCTACTACCTGATGAATGTAACTGTATCCTCTCTATACATTACCCTGACAAAAGAGAGAGAGAGAGAGAGAGAGAGAGAGAGGGAGGGAGGGAGGGAGGGAGGGAGAGAGAAAAAAAAATAAAGATATTGATAGGGCTGGGAATGTGGCTTAGTGGTAGAGTGCTTTGACTAGCATGCATAAAGCCCTAAGTTCGATTCCTCACTACCACACAAACAGAAAAATCTGGAAGTGGCACTATGGCTCAAATGGTAGAGCACTAGCTTGAGCAAAGAAGCTCAGGGGCAATGTCCAGGCCCTGAGTTCAAGCCTCAGGACTGGCAAAAAAAAAAAAGATATAGATTAAGTTTAGCATGTTGGTAGATGCTTGCAGTCTAGAACTTCAGAAGATGAAACAGGAGAATCTTAAATTCAAAGCTGTACAGTGAGACCCTGCCCCATATACACACACACACATATATATATATATATATATACATATATAACTTGTGAGTAAAAGTACCAATAAGATTTAGTTATTATCTTTTTTCCATAATCTTTAGTCAAACTTTTACACATTAGAAAGCATTTGTATCCAGAGACTAGTTTACTGAATGAATTTGTATGTGGGTTTCTTCAAGTGGCATTGCAGAAGCATGTTGATTTTTGTATTATTCATTAAATTTTACTGCAAGCTAGCACTTCATGACTTCAATTACTGGTTGATATGGGTATAACTTCGATGATATGTGACTAAGAATATAGTAAATAATTTAAAGTTATTAGGAGAAAAAATCTATTTCCAAAATGATAGACTCGCTGCTCTGAGTGATCGTCTTAGTGGAAACTACTAAAACGCTAAGAAAAAAAATCTTACATGAGCTGCTGAGCTATTCTAAATCTAAGAAGTCTGCTGAACTCACAAAATGATATCAGAATACATGTTAAGGAGACAACTGAGTCAGAGACAATTTTGCCCAGAGAGTTTTTGCCAAACCTTGAAGACTTTGGGTATCTACCTGGACCTGATTTTCTGCACAAAATGCCGAGCAACAGGCATAGAAATTTTCAAGACAATCTAAATAAGTGATCTCTACATTATTTCAGAACCTTAGCAATGATACCCTCAGTGCAAAGTTGAGACAAGAAATAAGTACTGATATGCAAAAGAGACCATCACGGGGGAAATAATCTCCTGTAAAGAACTCTTTTTTTTTTTTTTTTTTGCCAGTCTTGGGACTTGAATTCAGGGACTGCGTCCTGTGCTTGGGCTTTCTCAAGGCTAGAACTCTACCACTTGAGCCACAGCACCACTTCTGGCTTTTTCTATGTATGTTATGTGGTACTGAGGAATTGAACCTGGGTCTTCGTGCATACTAGGCAAGCACTCTACCAAACTCTGAGCCCCAAGAACTCTCTTCTTCCTAAGATGTTTTTCATGTATGTTTTCTATTGAATTTATTTTTTTATGATCCACTATCTCAAGGTAGAGAAGTTAAGTCAAACGTTGTTGCAGTTAGCTATAGCAGAGACAGCTGCCATTTATTATTCTGAGGCCACAGCTCATTTACTATGCTGAGCATTCTTACATTTCTCAGCACCTCTGTAGTTGGGCAGAATCATGGGAATAATTCTGACCGGTTGGTTTTGAGCAGAAGAGACATGAGTTAGTTCTGTACAGAAAAAAGTGGCGTAACTGATGAGACATGACCAAGGATAAAATGTGCTCTAGATAAATAGCTACAATGTGTTAGGAAATCATTCATCCTGGATAAAATTTCATGCTGTAGAGGATTCTTGTGAACTTACAGCAGAACTTGCACAAATGGTAAATCAACAATGATCCTGTTAAGGAACTGAAATTTGGGGCATGTTAGCCTAACCTGCCCATGGAGAACACACTGTCAGGGTGATTCATAGAAGGAGGTACGACTAATCCAAGAGGATTCAACTTTACCCGCAGTCCAACATGTACCACAAGTAAAAAAGAAATTCCAGGGATATGAAAATTCATAGCCCAAATGCTCAATATATTAAAAGTTTGCAATGATCAAAAATCCATATGAAATGACTTTTAATGGCAATATAACTCAAAACTTTAAGTGCTATATATAAACAACTCAAAATATCAAATAACGTGTAGACATTTTGGGAGTCACCCTTTGTGCTTTCCCTCAAATCTCCCATTCTACTTGACCTACAGCTCTACTTCTGACTTTTTGCTAGTTATATTACAGTTAAGAATCTTATGAACTTTCCAGCTTAGGCTGGCTTTGAACTGGGATCCTCAGATCTCTGCTTCCTGAACACAATTACTGGTATCTTGCTGCATATTATTCTTTCACACATACAGAACACTGAATAATTAGTCCCCTGTGAGAGTAGAAGCTAGCTTTGATACATTCTATACACTGACTATCCCACAAGTTACATTTCCTACATTTCTGAGCCACATGCAGTTTAATTAAAAAGCAGAAACAAAAAGTAACTAAGAAAATATAATTTATGCTTAGGGATTTAACAGACATCTAATTCTATTCGACTGATATAAAAATGGCAAAGTCATAGTGGACCTAAAATCTAATTACAACAATAAAATTTTTAAAATACCATGATTAAATATAAAGCTGTGTTTAGAAATAAATATATATGTTTGCAATAGAATGAAATCTTAATAAGTAATGAGTTACAAACATCTCACTAAAGAATTTAGGGAAAGAAAAAAATCAAGAAAAGATAAAGAGGTAAGAAAGGAAAAATAGAGCTAAAAGCAAGTGCAAGTGAAATTGAAAAACATGAATTCACCAAAGGTTATCAGAGCAAAATGTGGAATCTTTGAAAGGCACAAATTACTCAGGATATATAAAATCTGTGGGAAAAATACAGTCTGTTAATATCCCATTAAAATATTCCTGTAGGCAATTCTATTTATCTCTATTCTATTTGATAAGATATTGTATCAGTAAATACTACCACATTGTTTTACTTCCAAATCTTACAATTCATGAGACAGATAATTCTAGGTTTATGCAAATTCTTTCTAATAATAAAAAGAATGAATTCTCAAAAACATGTCATGAAAGTCACCTTAAATTTGCTATCACATTCAAGATTAGTACAAGAAAGAAAATTACAGAGCCAGTTCTGTCTCATGAATACAAATGGGAAAGTCTTATGCAAAATATTAGTACACCAAAACCACGAATATATAAAAGAATTCACAACCACCTTAGTTTTATCCCAGGAAAACAGGAAATCAGTTATTTTAATTCTCTGCATTAAGACCAAACTTGTGGTTATTTTTTTAGCAGAAACAATAAAATGAAAACCCATTCACAGTAACTGGCACATTGAGAACTGGAGATATACTCATTATTCTTTTCACTCTTCCCCTCCCCCCTCCCAGACCTTTCATTGCCTGTCTCCATCCTTACCTGGGCTTTGGCTAGGACTGCATCTTGTAGGGGCACTTACCCTCAGAAAAATTACCTGTCCATGTAAGACAGAGGTCTTGGTGTGGGAGGAAAGAGGCAAGTGTTGCAGTTTCCTCCCTGTGGGTTGCCCAAGTGAGGTGTGTGGCTACAGCTCCTGTGTGGGAGACCTGGTTTGCAAGTCCAGCTCTCAGAAGGCGTGGTAATACCAACTCAGTGGGATTTGAACAGTTTTATATTGAGTGCCTCACTATCTCTCTCTTTGAAACCTGTCTATGCCCACATTTTTCTTCACTCATCACTCTTCAGAATCCCATTTGATGTTATTGACCAATGCAATAGTTTTAATATTATTATCCCTGAAATTTACATATTGATTTCCTAAGCTCCGGGATGTAATCACATTTGAAAATGAGGATTCCAAGGAGTAGCTAAGTTAGAATAGGGCCTTTAGAATGGGTTCTATCTATATGATTAGTGCCTTTATTAAGAAGAGATTCTAATTTAAATACACAAATCTACGTGAAGTATCATTGTGCTTACAGCCTCCAAAACTAAGAACATGGATTTCTGGTGTTAAATTTCTCAGCCTATGGTATTTTGATAGAGCACCACAAGCAAACTGACAAAAACCTATTAAAATGCATCTCCTTTATTAAAAACAAAAAAGTAGCCAGTATATTTAATATTCATGTATTAAAAGTAATTCCTTTGATATTGATAGAAAGGAAAGATTATCTGTTGTCCATTCTATTCAGCAAGACTGAAAAGTCTAACCTGCTTAGACAATAAGACAAAAATTTTTTAAGTAGAATTAAAAACATACAAACTGGATAGAAAGAAATGAAATTATCATTTTTCCCAGAGGTTAAAACTGTCTACTATGAGAGAAGACTAATACAGTCATTATATTCAACGTACATATGTGAAAATTCAGAAAGTACATAACTTGAGGGTTTGGAGGGGCTGAGTAAGTTGGGGGTGTATGGTGGAAAGGGTAACTTTTCTCCAAAGTCATTTTATTTCTAATGGATTTGTTAAAGTGAAGCTCATTTATATAACTAAAGAGTATTTTAATTGTCTACATAAAAAACCCTTTTATTTATAACGGATTTGTTAAAGTGAAGCTCATTTATATAACTAATTGTCTACGTAAAAAACCGAAGGAATCAATGAGAGAGTTTAGACAGTTTTATACAAAGTAAATATGCCAAAATTAATTGCACGTGGGTATTACAAGAATAATCAGTAATTTTTAGTGTCAGATAATCTCCCAACAGAATATGGCATATTTGGATCAGCTCTAGACAAAGATGTGCAATGCTTTACTAAAAGTATATAAATTTAAGGAATATTAAAGACAGTAAGTAGTAAAAGAAAAGATCGACCATGAACTGGATATGAGACAGTATCATAAAGTCATTGATTTTCTCCAGATTGATCCACAGTGAGTGGTTCCAGTCAATCCTAGCAGGTTGCTGGGGAAAGCTTAGCAACCTGGCCTCCCAACGGACATAGAAGAGATGAGAAGAAAACAAATCAATATTCTTAGGCCAACCATGATGGCATCTTCTAAAGCCATAGCCAAAATGATGTCTACAACACAAGAATGCCCAAAGTGAATAAAAGAGAAGCAAAGAACAAGCCTAGCAACAATAGAGGCAGTTTAGGAAAAGCTAAAACTATGACTTACAGATCTGCGTGGAAAGAATGGATTACGACCAAAATTAGTGTTTGAACCTTTGAAGAAAGTATATAAAAGTTATTCCAGACAGGTGTAAGAGTTAATATAAAGGAAAAACTACTACTAATCCAAATTAAAAATAAAGGAATGTATTTTTTTAATTTTGGTGTAGGAAAACACTTAATAAGAAATACCAAGTCATAACAATATTAATAACATGAAAAGTAAAAAAAAAAAGCTTTACTTATTGGAAAAGCAAAATACTAGGATATATAATCAATCCATACTTGACTGGTAATAAAACTAGGAAGGTGATCAATCTCAAGTGTAGGTGAATGCACAGAGTAAATTCTTGCACATAGCACTACATTTTTTTTTAATGTTACAACCAAGCTGGGTGCGGTGGCTCTCGCCTGTAATCCTAGCTACTCAGAAAGCCTGAGATCTGAGGATCAAGGTTCAAGGCCAGCCTGGGCACAAAAATCCGTGAGATTCTTATCTCCAATTAACCACTAGAAAACCAGAAGTGGTGCTTGGCTCAAGGCTCAAGGGTGGGACAGTAGCCTTGAGCTGAAGAGTTCGAGGACAGCGCTCAGGCCCAGTTCAAACCCCATGACCCACAAAAAAAAAAAGAGTTGCAACCATTCCACTATGAAGTCAGCACTGCACAGCCCCTAATAGTTCCCACTGTGTAGGTGATATCGTAACACCCTGCTGATGACCTCTTCTGTGTCCAGCGAGTCCTTTCCCAAATAAAGTAATCTAGGGACTTACTTCTATGTATACAACCCAGTCAGGAGCCGGGCACAAGAATGTCTTCAGAAAGAAATGCATCAATAATAGAATATATAAATAAACCAGAACCAATGTATGCAATGAAATAACAATGAAATCATACAAAGCAATTTAGCATAAATATGCCTGGAACTCAAAACATCACATTCTATAAAAAAGCAGAAAGCAATGAAATCATCACAGCATATAGCAATATAGTTTCATTTCTCGAGAACAAATTGAATGTGACTTAAGACTAATATATGCATGTATAAATGTATATTTGTATACAAATATGAATATACATATAAATATGATGTATATGTTTACTAAATTGTTTAAAACATGTTATTGATGCATATGAAAGTGTCTTGTTATGTGATTTCTATATACTCATACAGTGAACCAGATTATCTTCAATTCTTCTTTCACTTCTCCATTCTTTTAACAGTTTTAATAATGAAACTTAAAGTAGTAGTTAACTTCTAGTAAGGCAGAACAGAAAAAAAAGATGCTATTGGAAAGTGGCAAGGTTGGGCCTTGTAAAAATAGTAGTGTTCTTTCTTACTAAAGAAGAAACACACGTGGTCATTGGGCATATGGAAAAATGCTTCAAATTACGACTGGCCATCAGACAAGTGAAAATCAAATTCATGATAAGTTGTCATCCTGAACTGTTGGGCTAGTTCTCATCAACAATATAAAAAGACAACAAAACGCGGAGGATGTGAAAAATTACAGGCATCTCACAGCATTGGTGGTAAGGTGAAGGGTTTAACTACTATGAAAAATATTTCAGAAAATTCTAAAGACGTTATAAGTAGGACTGCCCTATGGTCTCACGATTCTATCCTGAGTAATTATCCACAATAACTGAAATCAAGATCTTGATGAGTAATTCATTCCTCTGTGTTTATTACATCATTATCGGCAATAGCCCAAGATGTGGAGAAATCTAAATATCCACTGACTGATGAGCTGATAAAGAAATTGTGCTGTGTGTACACAATGGAACATTATTCACCTCACAAAGGAACCCTGTTGTGTACACTCACACAAATAAAACTGTGTTAAGCAATGTAAGCCAGCCATATAAACGCATACACTGCATCATTCCAGTTGTATGGGGACATAAAGAATGATAATCCATGGAATTAGTAGAATTCATAGAATTAAATGGTGGTTGCTAGGAGCACAAGTGGGAGAGGAATCAAAAGTCACTAGTGAAGAGTCATACAAGTTCAATTAAGCAAGATGAATACGTTCTAAATATCTACCATATAATACTGTACCTCTTTTTAATTAATTTACTTTATTGTTATTACATAAGTGATAGACAGCAGGATTGCACTTACATATGTCAGGTAAGGAGTACATTTCCTTTCATGTGGTATCATCATCTGTTCCCTCGTTCTTTCCCATTCTTTCTCATGTTTACCCAGAGTTGGATAGCTGATTTTCATCAAGATCCAATTCCTCTGCTGCACTTTTCCACCCTTTTCCCCCAGAATCTGTGCCCCCCTACCCTCCTACAGGTATGCACGTGAATATACTGGATGTAAGATAAAGAATACAGAATCGTCAGCAAAAGACACAAAACGAAGGAAAGAATCCTTTGTGTCTGTATCTTTGAAGTGCATTTCAGTATGCGTGTTATTTTATTTACATATGAAGAGGCGCTGGGGTACTGCACTTTGGTGATTCTCTTCTAAGACCATCCTCTTTAAATTTCATTGTGTATGCGTGTCTAGAATCCTGTACACTGTACCTACCTCTTGTAGACAAAGGTAACATGCAAAGAAGGAACACAGTTGTCCGGTACAAGCTCCCCTTAGGCTCCTGCTCATGTCTGCTGCTTCTGGTTCAAAGGGCCACCTCTGGCCTTCTCAGCCCTAGCCAGAGAGTCTGGAACACCAGATTCAGAGCTCTGGAAACTGTTGGAAGACAGGGAACCGATTCCTAAGGGGGACGCTATGCTGTGGACACGTACAGGTATAAATCTGTTTACAGCTGTATATTATTTGATGTCTTACATCATCTGTTTAACTTTTACAATTATTGAAAGAAATTGAGTTTCTAGTTGTATAAAGATGGGCACTATTTTTTTGTTTTGTTTTGATTTTTTTCATAATTGAAAACATCAAAGGGATATTGCTTGCAAAAGACTGGCAGCTTCCTATTTAAGTCAAGGCTCCAGCCTGGTTTCGGGGTGATTATTGAGAGATAGAGTCTTACGGGCTTTTCAGCTTGGACTACCCTTAAGCAGTGATCCTTCAGGTCTCAGCCTTCAGAAGAGGGAGGAGGACAGGCATGATCTACTGCTACATAGCTTCTTTGCTTGCCTGCTTTTGAATTCAGTGGGGTTTTTTTGTCTTGTGTGTATCACTGTTACATTGGTTCACACTTTTTCTTTTGTCTCACCATTTTGCTGTTCACCTTCCTTTCCCTAATTCAAATAAATGTGTACATAATACACCAGGTACCAAAATCAGATACAATGACAACATGGAATAAACCACACAGGGTAGGGGGAGAAAAGGAGAAAGAAATAACTTCACATAGTACATTAAAAAACAACAAAAACAAAGAAAAACCTTGTTTCCATACCCAGAAGTTCAGTGTTATTTTAATTATCCATTTCTACTTCTATTGTGAATGTATTAATTTTTATGGAGTTTCGTGGTTATCTTGGAGTTTGATTCATCATAATTTACCTTCACATAATATGACACAAGTTAACTTTGTATTATTATAAGAATCTTCCAACTATATACCTCAACCTTCTCACTCTCCATGAAATTTTTGCTATACTATGTTGTTATTTCTACATATTAAGTAAACCACCCAAATTCATTGTTAATTTTATTTTCAGCAAGCAATAATGCCTTTAGTGACTTTACATACTAGGAAGAAAATTTTATCTCTATAACTCACATTTTCTACTCTCTGTGGAAATCAAATCTTTTATCTGTTTCCTTTCCTTTGTGCCCCAAACCTTCTTTTATATGTCATGCAATGCAGGTTTACTGTTGGTTAAGTCCTCTAGCTTTTTTATCATCTGAAATTGTCTTTGTTTTTCCTTCAGCTATGAAAGAGTCACACATGAATACAAAATTCCAGACTGATGGGTTTTTAGTACTTCAAAGATTTGTCTGTGTTTGTTTATTTACAAGAAGCATCAATGTTATGGTTATTTCTCTGACTATAAGGTGTCTTGTTTCTGCTACTTTTAAGATTTCCTCTTTGGGCTGATTTTCAGCAATTTGATTATTAATTTGATTATCAGATGTGATTTTTGCACTGTTTGGGGAGAAGGTGAGAGTAGATTCATGAATGAGACAGATTGCCTGAAATCTAAAACATTTTTTACCATTTCTCCCTTGTTTACACATGCACATGCACATGCCACACCATACCTAACATACCTAATACATACATTCACACACCTACATGCAACGCAGAACATCCAACAGATATGCACTCACATCCAAACCTATTTGCACAAACATTGCACTCACACACATGCACAAACACAGAGACATATACATACATACAACATACACACCTATACAACACAGGGACATAGGATATGCCCCATACACACATTTACATTCACACCCACCCAATACACATATATACCCATCTAACACTTGTACAAACTCAAGCACACTGATACACATACACATGTATAGGTGTGCACACACATTCAAAATTTGCACATTCACATCCCTCCCCCACCCAACACCTAACACTCCTTATACTCACTATACAGACACACACATATGCATGCACACATATAGACATCTCAGCACACACACGTACACACATGCAACACATGTACCACATGTACACACAGTCTCCTCCATCTGCAACTGAGTTGAGAAATCGTGTACAGTGCTTTACATCATCCAGCTCATGGAGGCTGTGTGAACACTTTCTGTCACTTCATCTTCAGGTCCCATGATGCTCTCTTTGTCCCCTGGTAACCTCTCACCCCATAATTGCTATTTTGTGTATGAAGTTTTGCACTGCTGCATGTTTGCTTTAGGTTGTTTCCATATCATCTATTTTTCCTGCCATACCAACTCCACATCTTCTTTCCACTTCTTAAACTTAAAAAATGCATTAGCAAAGCTGTTGTATTGCCACCTTTACTCTTTTGTCTGATTCATTCTGAATCTTTTTTGTATTCATCAGGCCTCTTCTGGTCACTGGTTATATTTTCCTGCTTCCTGGAATTCTTCCTCATTTTTTATTGGATATCAAGTACCAGACTTTGTGAACTTAATGTTTTTAAATGTTAGCTTTAATTGTGTTCATATAAAATACTTTGATGTTACTCTTTTGGAATAATGTTGTCTATTTTTTAGGGGTCTTTAGTGTGACGTGTCCATACATGTATAAGCTGTGCTATGATCAACTGTGCTAGATCTTGTCATTTTTCAGGCTAATGTTCCATTTTCTCTCAGTCACAAAGACATCTTATGGGAATGTCTATAACATGTAAGTCTGAGGAGTAATGAATCATTGTCCTTTCAAATGTAATTGCCAAGACAATTACAGTTGGCTTCAGAGAAAATACTGGTATTGAATTCTGGCTAACAACTGCGTCAGACTGCAGGCAGAATTTAAACCAGAATATGCATTTGTACAGGGTCGACAGCTTTTTCTGGAGTGTAGTAGAAGCAGCAGCTAAATGTCCAGGTACTGATGCTAGGCAAGCTTCACTTTGCCTTCCTCATCTCCTTCTGGCAAACCTCAGTTCCCGCATAAGTCAAATAAAGGGAAGAGAAAAGCCTTCACTCTAGGTGTGCTGCAAAACAAAACAGTGCATGCAATGTATTGATGTGGTTAGCATTTATTCTGAATCCCAGGGAGAAGTTACAACTGTTCAGTCATTACTATTATGTTGTGACAGTGTTTCCCTAGCATGGTTTTGCTTAACAACAGAAGTAAAACCTGGCCTCCAACCGACAGTGGAGAGCAGTCACTTCTTGTGCTCGCCTTCATTTACATTTGTTCAAGCAGGGCTCTGTAGGTTTTGGAACAAAACTCAAATAATTCTTTGTTCCACTAGAATGATTCACTTCTTCTTTTTGCCCAGGCTCTTGTAAGCATATACACCACAGGAATGCAATTATCTTTTAATTAAACATTGTATAATTTATAGAAATTTTGGAAGAAATGCAAATCATTACATGAAATGCACAGCAAGGTAAGAGCAAACAGGTCAACTGTAGGCTGATTAAATTAGCCCTTACTGTGTTCTTGTGGGGGATAGATAAACTCCTTCTTCTACCTGCCAGACCTCCAAACAAAGGAATCTTGCCAGTTTTCTTACCCAGGTGAAAAAGCTAGACAAAAGCTATAAAGATGATATTCTTCAATACAAGTTGATTGCTGGGGCTATTGCCTATAATTGTTCATGTGTGAAACTGCCAGTCACCTTCAAATGGCTTCAACTTTTTAATGAGACCTGCTTTAAATCTTTGTCCTTGAGTAGCAATTGTTGGCTAGCATATCTGGCAACTGCTGACAGCAACCTTTCCAAAATGCACCTTGCCTGCAGGTATTTATACAAGACAGACTTCTAATGTCAGTACCTTAGTATTTCCTGAACAAACACTGACTGTTACTGGCTGTGAAAGTTCAGACTGAAGAAGAAAGAGAAATATATAATGAAATTGGGTGGTTTGCAGGCAGATGAATTGAACTGAATTAGACATCATCCAGTTAAATGAAGTTAACCAAGTTCAGAGAGGCAAAGGTCGCCTATTTTCTCTCCTAAATAGATCCTCAATAAAAGATAAACATGTCCATGAACACACACAGGATCACGTATGAGTGTTGTGTGTGTGAAAGAGAGAGAGAGAAAGAAAGAGAGAAGCAGCTGATCGGTTTGAGAGAATTATGGAAAAGAGGAAAATAAAATGTCCGAGGGGGAACAATATCCAACACACTTCACCTGTGAATACATACAGATAGCAAGACGAAATCACAGAAAGTTACTGAATAATAGAGGGCAATAAGGATGGAGAAAGTGAGAGTAAACAAGTAAGTATTTTATTCGACCTGATTGAAGATGCATATGTGATGCATATGTGAAATACCATGATGAACCCCTTTTAAATAATTAACATGTGCTTTACAAAAGAATGAAAGGAATGTAAAGCAATTCTTAACAGGGTGGGGGTTCTAGTGGCAGTGGGGAGGGCAGAGAAATTGGAGGTTGAACAGAGGCAGAGTATTTTGTGTTCATGTTTGCAAATAGAACAATGAATCCGTTGAGATTGGCTTGGGAATGGGAAGAGGACTTATGAGGAGTGATGGAGGAAGGGGATGAGTCTGATTTAGGTGCATTGTATAGATATATGGTCATTTCAGAATGAACCGCAAGTACAGCTAATTAATGCTAACAAAACTGTGGTGGCATGATACCATGCCTGGGCATCTAATCTGAGCATCATAACCCAGGATATGATAAGGACACCTGCTCAGTCATGTTCATATCTGCACTATTCACAATAGCCAAGAGATGGAAACAACCCAGATGCTCTACTGTGGATAAACAGATACAAAAAATGTGATACACACACACACACACACACACACACACACACACAAAATGGAATTCTACATAGCCAACAAACAAGATGAAATAATGGCATTTGCAGGGAAGTGGATGAATCTAGAGCGAATCATGTTGAGTGAGACAAGTCAAGACCAAAGGAACAAAAGACGCATGCTATCTTTAATATGTGGATATTAGATCCAAACAGTACAAGAGTGATGACTAAATATTTGGGTACCTAGTGTTATGGACATAGTCTTGGAGATACAAACATAACTACATAGACATAAAAATCTATGATGTGCTATATACTCTATAGACATAATGTCTTATTACATAGATTAATATGTATCAATGACGTACAAAGCCTCAGTTTAAGTCTAATTATATTCTTTTTTTTTGCCAGTCCTGGGCTTGCTCTCAGGGCTTGAGCACTGTCCTTGGACTTTCTCAAGGCTAGCACTCTACCACTTGTGCCTCAGCGCCACTTCTGGCTTTTTGCTATTTATGTGGGGTACCGAGGAATCGAATCTGGGTCTTTATGCATGCTAGGCAAGCACTCTTCCACTAGGCCAAACTCCCTGCCCCTCTAATTATATTCTAAAACCTAAGTGCCAGTAATTCCTAAGTGCCAGATTCCCTTCTTGAATACCTGTTTGTTAAACATGACATTTGAATATCAATGTTAATACATACATTAATAAAAAAAAGTCAAAAAATGGGGTGGTATGGAAGAAAGGCACAATCTTCTAAGCCAAAACTGCTCCCCTCTACCTCCAAACCCTGGAGACCACATAGACTGTAATTGTCTTCAAATCTCTTATATAATCTCACTTGGTAATTGGCAGCTAGAGAAGAGAAAGAAATGTTAGAAAATGTAGATTCATCTTAGTGAAAATTGATGCTTGGAAACTGAATCACATTAAGTAGCAAAAGAAAAATAAGATGTATCCAGTCATTCACTAGAATGAATGCCCCAAGACAGACTGAGGGACCCAAAACACCTCCAGAGCAAATCACAATACAAATTGCCACCTTGTTTTCTTCTTATAAAATAGGCAAAGCCATTTAAGGATGTTCAAGTAACATGCTTTGTAGGATGTTCTGCTAATGCTAATATAATGAGAATGCAAATCTTATAGCTCAGTTATTTCAGTGCTATATATGAAAAATTAGTTTACTTAATCGTTATTACAAAGACAATGTGCAGAGGGATTACATGAGGCAGGTAATGCGTATATTTCCTTCTGCACAGGGTCTCCTGTTTCCTAATTCTCTTCTAATCCCTCCCCCCATCTCCACCCACCAGTGGTATAGTTCACTCAGTGTCCAGTGAGCTGCTCTGCTCTGCTTTTTCACCTTTTTTCCTTCAAGTTTCGTGCCCTTCCTTCCACCTTCCTGATATACATGTGGATACACCATACATAAGGTAAAAAAGACAAAATCTTCAAAAGCTAAAAACCATTTTAGTCCCCTGTTTCCATACTTTGGAGTTGGTTTCAGTTTGCACATTATTTTATATAAATATGAAGAGGTATTTAGGCATTGCATCTTCGTATTTCTCTTCCAAGAATATCTCCTTTTGGTCTTACTGTATGTAAGTATCTAGAGTCCTATATAATTTGTCATATCCCCATGCATTTTAGATCTGTCTTCCCTGTATTGGTGAAAACATGCACTGTTTGGCTCTTTGAGCTTGGCTTACCTCACTTAACATAATTTGTTCTAGGTCTATCCAGTTCTCTGCAAATGGCATTATTTTATTCTTTCTAGTGGCTGTGTAAAATTCCATTGTGTATAGGTACCACATTTTTTTAGATCCACTTATCCGTCGTGGGGCATCAGGGCTGTGTCCACATCTTGGCTATGATGAATAGTGAGGAGATGAACAAGGATGTACATACCTTGGATTGTTATGTTCAGAATAGATGCCTGGGAGTGGTATGGTATGTGGTAGGAAAGACCTATGTTTAGGTTTTTTGAGGGAGCTCCATACTGCTTTCCAGAGTGGTTGTACTAGTTTACATTCCCATCAACTCTACAGTAGAGTTCCTTTTTCCCCACATCCCCATCAACGTCTGTTGGCCATATTAGCTAATCTAACTGGGGTGAGATGGTATTTCAGGGTTGTTTTTATTTTCATTTCCCTTATGGCCAGAGACAAGGAGCATTTCTTCATGTGTTTCTTTGTCATTCTTACCTCTTCTTTGGAGAAGTCTCTCCTTAGCTCCCTTGCCCATTTAGTGATTGGTTTATTAGGCTTGAGTGAGTTAGTTTCTTGATCTTCTTGCATATACAGTATATTAGGCCTTTGGCTGATATGTTGCTGCGAAAAATCTTTTCCAAGTTGGTTGGATATCTTTCTAGGTTAGTAACTATGTCCTTAGCTGTGCAGAACCTTTTAATTTTGATGTAGTCCCATTTATCAAGTTTTCTATCTTTTGTGTGCCTAGGACTCTATTCAAGAAGTTTCAGCCTATGCTTATAAGTTCTAATATTTCTCCTGCTCTCTGTTGTAATAATTTCAAACTTTGGGGTCTGATATTGATGGCTTTGATCCACCTTGAATTTATGTTAGTGAATGGTGACAGATATATCCACCTTCAGTTTTCTGTGTATATCTGCCCAGCAGAAAAAAATAGATTAAGAGAATAAAAATTCACTTTACAGGGGTGAGGAATGTGGCTTAGTGGTAGCTTGCCTAGAGTACATGAGGCTCTGGGTTTGATTCCTTGGTACCACATAAACAAAAAATAAATAAATTAAATAGTCCACTGTACTCCCTAAAAATACTTTGAAAAAATTTCACGACATAAATTAGAGAACATTCAATGGCAGAAAATTTCCTTCTCAAAAGAGAAAAGATATATTTGTATACATATATGTGGATAACAGAAATAAGGTAATCTAATCTTTTTAAAATTAAGAGTAAAGTGTTCCCCACTTCTCTCAAAACCATTTATACAGAAACACAAAATAATTACTCAGTTTTACACTAACCTATAATTTCTTCTCCACCATTCTTTTTACTTAGGAAAACAAAAGTGTCTTATGTTTTGCTTATCTATATGTTGAGATGCACATAAACATCTGCTGAAACGTGGTGAGTGGCTTAGCAAACATTTACTGAGTGTTCAGCGATCGAGTGCTTATTGTTGCATTTGATCTACACAACATTCATATAATGGATGGACTGTTTTCCCAACGTGAAAGGAGAGAAGAAGGAACTTTCTGAAATAGGTCATACTTTTGGTCATCAGAAACCTCATCAACATGAATTTCACACAGTATTCCTTTCCTGATTTTGTCCTCATTGGCCACATCAACTTTGGTAAGAAAAAAACAAACAAACACAACTCTGAGAAACTACCCAGTTCATATGTCCTCTTATGACATCATCTCAATTACTCTTGAGAATGCATGGACTGTAAACTTATATTGCAAGCTACACTTACAAAATCTGGTCATAAAGACATAAAAGGTGTCTCCTTTTATCTTATTATTATTAATTAACATAATAATTAACATCTTCCTAAACCAGGGATTTGCTGTCATGCATATCAATGGTGTCACTAGTTACATTCTCAAGGCAATAGTGGCAAGTATAAAATTAGATGGTTGGCAAGTTGCATCGAGAGTCAGCCACCCACCGAACTAGGAGGTCTACAGAAAGGGTGACACGTTTGGAAGCTGAGGGGATCTGACTCTTTCCCATTTGAAGGCCAGGGTCTGGATGCTAGAGATATGAGCATGGACAAGGAATGTGTCAGTTTTGCAAGAAAATGGGATCCTTAGTGCTTCGTTCTTCCCCCAACTATTTATACTTCTCTGTCACCTAGAAGCAGATGTGTTGAAGAATGGTGTCATTAGGTATTCAAGGTGCCTTGAATCAGTAAAAAATGGAGTCAGGAACTATGCCTGAATGGGCACCAAAAAGGTTTCTCAAATCATCACTCCCTATAATATAGAAAAAGGTTTTCAGGACCACTCTTCTGTTATCTCAATGGAAAAGAAAGTATTACAGAAGAAGGGGAATGTGTCTATAGTTAAGCCTAATTTCAAAGAAAGTCTTTTTTTAGGAAAGTCTTATATTTTGATAAAAGTATAATCTTTCTTACTTCTCACTTTAAAGTCATTTAGTAAGCTATAACCTTTTAGAGTCAACAAATTACATATAAATAAGAATGTGCCAGTGTCTCAATGGCAAAAGAGTCTGATAAATGGTAATGCCATCTTGTATGTTTTGATGACTGTATTAAGCCTAGAAACTCATTAGATGAAATAGTTTTAAGCCAGATTTCTCATGAAAGTTTGGTATTTAAAACTTCTGTGAAATCTCAGGGGCCCAGATATCAATTTTTTCCATGTTTTTCGCAGTTCAGGTTTTTCCTATCCGTATGGTAACTTAACAGCATGTCTGTTATCAAAAAAAAAGAAAGAAAACTGAGCTAGAGATTCACAGCAAAGAAAGCTTATGAGTATGCTTCAAAGTACACACAATCTCTCTCTCTCTCTCTCTCTCTCTCTCTCTCTCTCTCTCTCTCTCTCTTTCTCTTTCTCTCACACACATATACACAGACATCTCTTAAGAAAAGCAAGGACTATCGGGTTGTAGATTTAGAACAAAATTAGCAATTTAAATGTGATTTCTCTAATGCAATGATGTAATAAGTGCTATAATCAAAAAGAATAGTTTGGTTCTAGCCTGAGAATTGAATAAAGACTTAATTAGTTTTCCAGTTGATGAAGAGGGAGCAGTCTGCCCCATCTCTCCCAGGTTCCCATATGGATAACAAAAGGAATTTACAGAAGCACAAGGCCCAGACAAACAGACAAGACCAGGCATGGAGTCAGGACTGCTGTCATAGATCTTGTGATGGTCACAAACAAAACTACAAGACTCATGTGAGAAAGAAACAAAGCATAATTGGATTCTTTTTCCATCCTAACACACACAATGTGTGAACTGATCTTACTCTAATAATAGTAGGTTTCATCGCGTGGTAGGATCTGGTGGAACAGGCTCTACCCTGTAGGACAAAGTGTGACCAAGAACTTCAAGGAAAGTTCCTGGAAGCTCTTCCTGCAGAGATTCTTTGAAAGGATTGCTTACAAAATGTTTAGTCATTTCAATTATTAACAATAGTTTTTATAAGGGGATGTTTATTTGGTTTGTTCTACACAGCCCATTACCAAGCCTATCTGTTAACAAGATGAAACTTTATTGTAATATTTATCTCATTTGGGAGAGGTTTGTGCATACTTACAAATTCTTGCTTTGTTGCCTTCTCCTTACTACTTGTTATATCTGGCTTATTTAATTTGGGGTACTTTGGGTAAATATTACCATGGCTACCTTACACTTAACAAATTTAAAACAAAACGATTTCTTCTTCTAATAAGATTAAGAACTATGACTTGCTTTTATTGTTAATAACCATGAAATTGGACGTAATTATCATGTACTTCATCTCTTTCACCACTATGCAGATGGCTTCAACACGACAGTCTCTGATTGTTTACATTCTTTTTTTCTTTACAACATTCTAAGACTCTGTGTGTTGTTTATGTTTTTATTACAATGAGTTAGACTGTGACTTTTATCTTTCTACTAGAGAAAATATAGTAGGAAGTCAATATATTTTTATATGAAGTGCTTGATTGAAAGAATTTGCTATATTAGATTCCATTGTATTAGTTACATATTTTATCTATCTTTAATTCATGTCTATATTATCTATATGTCATCTCAAAGTAAACTATAAGGTTAAATGAATACTCAATGGAAAAATGAGTATGTAAGGAACCTTAAGTTTTCTCACGTTCAAGAACCTTGTTTCTACGATTCTCTGATTCTTTCCTCGGCCTCTTCATCTTCAAATATGATACTTCTTCTTTGTCCCTCTTTGAGCTCGTGAGATTCTTTTTCAGTGGAAGAAAATAATCTCAAGCTTCAGAATCAGTAAATAATATAGAGTAAATAATATAGAGACAAGCTTGCTGCATGGAGAATGGAGTTATGAAGTACACACATTTTGATGACTGTCAAAACATGCTAACAATGAAAGGATACTTTTACATGCTTTCAAAAATGCTCATAATTCATTTCATTGTCTTCTCTTCCCAAGGAAAGGTATCTGATGTTTCTGTGGGGGGGGGGGTCTCTCTGTGATAGTAGAGAAACTTTTCTCACTCACTTTTGCTAATAATTTTTAAAAAATTAAATATAATCACTGATGTTAACTTTCTGGCCTCCTTCTTGTCAAGTTCCCATTTTTTCCTCGTTTTAGACTATAAAAAGTAGAAGAAAATCTCAGTATTAGACCGGAGTTGGAACTCATCTGTGCATCCACAGCAGGAGAGAAGTCTTGAACCTCTAATCAGAATTACTAATTGGCAACTCCTAGAGCTGAATTTCTTCCTACGTGGCCAACTGCTGTAAGAGAAAATAAGCTGAAACATTAAGGATTTACTTATATTTTATTTTATATTGAAAAAGTTTGAAGATAATTTAATGAGACTCTCACTAGGAAAGGAACAACACATATTTGCTGTTTCCAAGTTTCAAAAATCTAAATGATAGCTGAACAAAGACAGTAAAGTGAAATCAGGCTGAGGCTGGTCAATATTAACTGAAATCACTAATGGTGGCCAAGTGAAAGTTGATCTCAATTTGGAAGACAAAGACAGGGTCACTTTTTCCTTTTACAGTTTGCATCCAGGATGCCATGGTGAAGCATCTGAAACCAAGAGGCTTTCTATCAATACTTGCTCAATTTCATTATGGTTTCCTACTCCTAATAGGGGGTAAGAATATGAAGCAGGAGTGACTGATTGGATGGAAGGATGACCACACAGCCTTCAGCAGCTTGGTTCTGCTGTGTCCGGTAAAGGGATGAAAAGATGAAAGTTATTTTTGCAAAAGCCTAGGATGAAAGGGGTTTTGTTGAGTAATCTGACTGAGAAGCATGAAAAGTTATCCTTGAGGCTTTTGCTAATGAAAACGATAAAGGGTTCCATCCCTTACACACACACACACACACACACACACACACACACACACACACACACACTGCATTGACTCAACCCAAAGTAAAGAGAGGGATTTTGAGCCATATGCACTTGCTCATGTATTTTTAGAATTTCTTGAGTCAGTTCCGGAACCCCTGTACCTCAGCAAATAGTAGCAGCAAAGATAAGGAATTTTTTGTCTGTATTATTCCATACTTTCCACTAGATGGTATGTCGTCTAGTGTTCCATGAATGAAGAAAGCTTCATAGTGCAAACAGTAAAAGCTGTTTCCACTTATGAGAACTCAGTAAGTACTTGAGACTCTGGTAAACACTCTGTGCATCTTTATAGTTAGCATCTCTATAGTTCTCCACATTTTGAGAAGCCAAAATCTCTCAGATTTCTTTTTTATTTTTTTGTCTTAGAATCTTTCTGAAAAATTAGCAATCAGAAGATTTTATGGTAATGTTAACTGAATTAAATTGCAGTAGTAGACTGTTCACTCACTGAAAAAATATATTTTTATAATCAGAAAAAAATGGAGGCTCCAAAAACTTCAAAAATCTTTATGCAAATTCATAAATTCACATGCTTATAGGGAAGAGACTTGTGAGGAAACTGATAGAATTCCATTTTATGTTATAAAGGAAGGAAATGTAGCACAGATTAAGTTATCTTTTACCCATGACAGGGATAGGCATAGATCGCCTCCACCTCCCAACAGATCCCAACAGCTTTGTATATCCACTCACCACTCTCTTCAAGATTATTAGAGTTGATGACATCTATTAACCATCGGAGCCATGAGATAAAAAGAACTCCAGTTACAGCACCGCCGTATATATTTGCTCGGGTATATGTAAAAACCTCACATAAGCACTGAAACCTTAATTAGAAAGGATTCTTAACAGTGATTGTGATCTAGATCCACGAAGGGGAGCAAGTGAAGAATTGCTACACTGAACCTCAAAATTTCCATAAACTTTTCTCTGAGATGCTCCCAACTAAAACAAAAAACAACAACAAAAAAAAGGCCTAGTGTGGTAAAGTGCTCGCCTAGCATGCCCTGGGTTCAATTCCTAGGTACCACATGCTCAGAAAAAGCTCGAAGTAGTGCTATGACTCAAGTGGTGCTAGCCTTGAGCAAAAAATGTCCAAGGACAGGGCCCAGGCACTGAGTTCAAGTCCTAGGACTGGCAAAAAGTACAGAGAGAGAGAGAGAGACAGAGAGAGAGAGAGAGAGAGAGAGAGAGAGAGAGAGAGAGAGAGAGAGAGAGAGGGAGGGAGGGAGGGAGGGAGGGAGGGAGGGAGGGAGGGAGGGAGGGAGGGAGGGAGAGAGAGAGAGAGAGAGAGAGAGAGAGAGAGGGAGGGAGGGAGGGAGGGAGGGAGGGAGGGAGGGAGGGGGAGAGGGAGGAGAGGTTTAAAGGACAAGCCCTGGTGATAAAATTTTCCTTTAGGTAATAGTTAGGAGAAGCCATTTAGAGCTTTTGTTTAGTGTTGCCAGGACCATAAATTCTTCCTGAACAAATCCTTCCCCAGGAAGGAGAAAGCCAGGTCAAAGTCAGAAGTCACAGCCATAGATTCCTGCAAAAGTAACATGAATCACATTTTACTAAGAGATTAAAGTCTGTAAGGCCAATGAGAGGATTAGTTATGTGCTCATGGCATGGCTGATTCTCGAGCCATAGGAATTTTTGTCCCGAATCCTGAATGTCCCCTATCCAAAAACTCATGTATAAGAGGCTTGACTCTAAGGTTAGCATTGAAGGGAGATGATGGAACCTTTTAGAAGTACACTTGCTAGAAAGTCTTCAGATCATGAGAGCAGGATCTTCAAAGGGATTCTGAGCTATTGGCCCCTCGTTTCTATTTTGTTTCCTGGCTATGATGTGAGAAGTTTTGCACTACCATGAATCTTCCCTCATTCATCACATAATGTGCTGCAGCCTGGCTGAAGATCAAAACAATGATCCCAGGTTAAAACTTCCAAAACTACAAGCCAAAAACTGTAAGTCTTTTCTCCTTGTAAGTTGTCTCAAGTATTTCTTTATCACAACAAAATCCTAACAAGGAACAATTAGATAACTCAGAACATTACTGGAAATTGGCCATCCTTTTTCAGAAAAAGAAAATTCATATGAATTACAGCATGTTCTTTTTAATCGCAGCAGAGCAAGTCAGTTTTATGGGGTCATTGTAAAGCCAACATTCTGAAAGAAGTTCTTAATGTGTCTCTCTAGCTCCAGAAAAGACCTTGTCCATTTAATGAGAATCTTTTTTGAATTTAGTAATAATAAAAGAAATGTACAAATCT
Organism: Megascapheus bottae; assembly: GCF_031878675.1. Taxonomy (NCBI): domain Eukaryota; kingdom Metazoa; phylum Chordata; class Mammalia; order Rodentia; family Geomyidae; genus Megascapheus; species Megascapheus bottae. Next base: position 65,658,169 of record NC_143512.1, read on the forward strand.
CAGTTTTACAATTCTGCCAATATTTAGCTGATCACAACCGGAATGTATACTCTGTACTCAATTCAAACCTCTAACAAAGGAATTCGAGTCTGAAAAAAATGCACTTGAAAACCAAATGATCTAACTCCATGCTACTTTTGTGGAGAATGTGAAGTCATTTCTTAGTTTCATGCTTAATAGCTTTTAAACATGATGAGCTTAATAATGGAAGAGATAGGTATGCCTTACCAGTGAGGGAATCAGAGACACAGTTGTCTGTGACTCTGATGGAGAAATCTTTAATCAATGATACTGATTTCTTGATTTTGCTCATTTAACACTAAGGAACCCCAGGGTATCGACTCAGCATGGATTAGTCTCTTGACTAAATCCTAAGGTTTTTGTTTTGTTTTGTTTTTGTGGGTCCTGGGGCTTGAACTCGGCCTGAGCACTGTCCCCAAGCTCTTCAGCTCAAGGATACTGCCCTACCCTTGAGCCAAGCCTCCCTTTGGTTTTCTAGAGGATAACCGGAGATAAGAGTCTTAAGTCCTTTTGTGCCTGGGCTGGCTTTGAATCTTGATCCTCAGATCTCAGCCTTCTGAGTAGCTAGGGTTACAGGCATGAGCCATCGCGCTGGGCTTAGTTTTTAATGCACATATAGAAAAGCAGAGTTGAATCAGCTGCAGTGTTTCACTACAAGGATTTTCTTCTTTATTACATAGGGACTCAGAAACTTTGCACAGAAGCAAAATTTCCCTATAATGTAATCCATTTGTAATAATTCATGACTCACACAAGGGTGGTTAAAGTATCAAAGAAATTTATTATATTTGTCAGGCTGATAATATGCTTACTTCATGTAAGATTAGAGGGTGAGCTAAGGGAAAAGGGTAGAAAATTGGTTATCAGTTTGAACTTGTTTCTTTTTGCATTGTAATCAGATTAAGATTCAAGAAAAATAACCCAATCATCCAGAAACAAGGACATACTAAATCCACTAGCATAACGATGTTCATTGCAGCACTATTTACCATAGCAAAGATATGGAACCAACCCAGATGCCCCTCAGTTGATGAGTGGATCAACAAGATTTGGTATTTATACACAATGGAAAACAACCCAGAACATTTGAGAGGACAACTAGATGAATTTTTTTGCTGTACCTGGATGATGCTGAAGGAGAGAACATTTTCACTGGCAAAATGGTGGGAACAAAGAAGTCTCTTGGGAAAGGTTTGGTTAGATCTCTGGCATTGGTGAGCAAGGAGAATGTTGAGAAGGTGACAAGTTCCAGTAAGACACATAAATGTACTGTATGGACCAGAAGTGAAAAGATTGTTTCATATGCGTACTTAAACAAAACTTTGGAGATGTTGAAATTTTCTTCTGAGAATTAAGGGATGAAAGCTTTATTGAGGAAGTAGGACTCGGAAAGAAGATAACAGGAGCTGATGGCATGTAGAGAAAAGACTGTTGTCAAGATTTTTATATATGCCTTTGCAAGTTTTGATGCTTTTTCCATTGGAATTTTGTATCTAAGTTATTCCACCTTCAAACTCAGGTCAATTGAAGGGACTCTCTTCTAACAAGTGGAATACAGCAGGAAGGATGATGTGTGACTTCTGAAAAGAGGCTCTGCCTGGTTGCGTCTCTTGGCTCCTTCACGTGGAGATGAGTTGGATTCTATAGTATGTAGACACCCAAGCTGCCCAATGGGGAGACTCCCATGATGAACAAAGTGAGACGTGGTCCACCTGCACCAAAACCAGCAACAACTAGCCAGCCTCATGAATAGACCACCTTGACAACATCGATGCTCGTATCCCTAGAATGAGAGAGACTTTATCCACCACCCCACACAACACCACACTGCATTTCAGATGCTCAGCAACTCTCATGGTAATCAAGGATGGAATGACTGGTTACACAGCAAATAAAGAATGCAAATTGTTAAGGTCAGCTAAAAGGTTGTTGCCACAATCTAGAATCTGAACTATGAACCTGGATATGGGAATAGTTAAAAAATAGCATAAAATATTACAAGTGACAAAATGGAATGGTTTGTTAAACTAAGGGAAATAAACCAAGTTGGCAGTGAGTGGCGTTGCCCCTGGTAGAAATATCAGTAGAGATAGGTAGAAGAATTAGTTTTAAGGAAAATAATTTTTGAATCTCATTATGACTGGGAACTAAGATTGACAAAGAGGCAGGGAATAAGGTGGGGTGGGAAGGAGCGCTCAGGCCTATAATCCTAACTACTCAGAATGCTGAGGTCTGAGGATTGCAATTAGAAGTCAACTCAGGAAGTTAAAATCCCATGAAACTCTTACCTCCAATTAATCAGCAAAAAGTCAGACTTGGGCTTTCTCAAGGCTAGCATTCTACCACTTGAGCCACAACAACAATACTGGCTTTTTTCTGTGTATGTGGTACCGAGCAATCGAACCCAGGGCTTCGTACATGCTAGGCAAGCATGTGTAGCCACTAGGCTACACCCCTGGCCCCTCAATTAGAACATTTTGTAGAAAAGAAAAGGCTATTGCACAAGTCTTTGAGCTTAGAGGGACACCATGGTTAATTTAATGCTCTGCTCTTTTTTTCTTGAAATTCTTAATTTTTCAATAAGAGGCTCTGAATTTTCTTTTTTTTTTTTTTGGCACACCTGTAGATTAAGTGGCTAGCCTGATTTTCCCTGTTGATTCTGAAAGAATTTTATGACAAATATAGGATTATCTGTTCTTTGTATAATTCTATGATTACGGGGAGAAGAGTTGAGAAAAGAATCCTTTAATTCCTACCATGGTGCATTGTTTTCCAGTACCCTCAATGTGCTCCCACTAGTAGCTGCTTTCCAGAGGATGAATCACCACAGTGACAGTTGATCCAAGATTACCTGTAAATTGCTCACAAGTAATATTCATGAGTCTGAAATGTGGCTTCTGCCTCAGAGTAATGGGGAATCTCACCACGGAGATGTTGCCATCTCCGTGAATTCCTCATCTCAGATGAATACTGAATACTGAGTTGATTAGTTATAATATTACATAATATTGTATGCTAGTCTTTCAGGTTTACTGAGACTAATAGAAGGATGGGGAAAATAATGAAGGAATGATACATCCTGTTTGATGAGTTCTAGCCCATGATAATATCCTAGACAGATCCATTTTTTAGAACTAGCATCATTGAACAAGAATGTACTATTCTGGCTATATATTAATATTTTTGTACAACAGCTGTACATCTACACAGATCTCTTAATGTCAGCATCCATCAACTTCATTTAATTAGTAGCCCATGAATGTGAAATGTATGTTTTAAACCCAAAATTTAAATGATATAGGGTATTTGCATGAATATTTTATTTTATTTTTTAGAGTACTGCAGTTTATTATTTATTATTATTTATTGAGGAATAGGAAAAAAACACATAAATACATCCAGGAGCAAGAAATGGCATTAAGCAACCATCTTAGTTTTAAGGAGACCACAATTATTTTTTACATTGTATTATTTTAAATCAAAGCATAATGAACAAAATTAAGCATTCAGTAGAGAAGAATGGTGAAAAAATAAATGAGGTGACGAAAGGATCTTCCTCCTGAGTACTCAGTACTATGTGCAGCTTCCTTGTCTGTTTAAAAGCTCTGTTCGAAAAAAATCTTATTTTCCGCACAAGCTTTCAATACTGCAATTTCGTAAGTGCTGGAACAGGGCATCTTAACCTTGGTCTGCAGAGCTCCAGTTTTGTGGTCTCTAAGGAGTTCATAATTTTCCCTGAAGTTGGACAGAAAAATGTGGCGTGTATATGGATATATAGAGGACAGTATATAGTCTCATCCCCAAAGCTTGAAATCCCTTTTAACCTTAGTCCCAAGTGCTCTTGGAGGCCTGCCTCAAATTCCATCTCTCCTTCCAAACTTCCAGTCATTGCTCTCCTCCCCACACTCTACCCTTGCCTCTAGATTCCTCAGCCTTTTCTTGCCTACATTATCTGTATCTTGGTACACTGAAGCTTATTTTCCCAATATATTGGAAGGTCTCATTGACAAGCCATAGTATATTGCTGCCAGCATAGTAATACTTCAAAATGAGAAGACTTCAGTGACGGCTTGCTGGTGGTGTTTCTGTCGTAGACAGTCACTCACACTGCATTACACAGGATCTGAAAGATTGCCCCAAATACCTTCTCTCATCCCTATTTTCCCACCTTTGCACTGAGCTCATTAAATTCCAGTTCATGCCCATTCTTGATTATTGAATGTCTGACATTCTTTTCACATCTAAAAAAAAAGTGTATTGTAAAGGAGATGTACAGAGGAGTTACACTTATGTAGCCAGATAATGAGTATATTTCTTTTGGAACAGAGACACATCCCATCCTCCCTCATTCTCTCCCAGTCCTCCTGACTCCACCCCTTACTCCAGTCTCCTCTCCCTGCTCCCTACCAAGTTGTATAGCTCATTTCCAACAGTGTCCAGTGAGTCTCATTGCTGAATTGGTCTACCCTGAGTCCAGCATTCCTTAGTCCCATTTACATACTGCATTTCTCAACTTACATTCTCAGTTGTATTGACAAAGAGAGTTCAGATTCAAATCTGGCAAATCTTATTTCTAAATTATAATAATGTGGAGTAAAATGTTTCCAGGGTTTTATAGTAGTTCTCCAAGCATTGAAACCTAAGTATATCTCTGCGATATACTTTAATCTCTCCCCAAGATGCAGCTTTTCACTAGGAAAAAAAAAACTTTCCCTTCCTTCTAGCTCCATGCTGGAGCTCTGTGGTGTAAGTTGACAGAACTTTCTCACTTCTATCTGCTGTCTGCTTTGTGACCCCCCCCCTATACATGTCTGTGGATTTAGTGAGCTATTGTTTCTTCACTTCTGTTAGGGTACCTATCAGAATCTGCTTTGTATTAGAATTGTTTGCATAACTATTTGTCCTACTCTAAATCAGAAATCCCCAAGGCTGTCCAGAGCTCATTTGCCTTAACAGCCTTTCACTGACCCAGTAATATCCTACTTTGCATATGGAAGGCCCACAAAAGATTTTAGCTGAATTTAAAAGAACTGTTCACAAAGAAATAAAATGTTCCTGGGACAGCCAAGCAAGAAAGCAGCCATAGGCATTGCTTTTTCTAACTACTCCTTTCAAACGGTTAAGGAACATGAAGACCGCGCACCTGGCTTTCATCTAAATTTCTTCCCACTTAGGACACCAGGGACAGGATTCAGAAGAGCTGGAACTTGCGTGACTTAAATCAATGTGTGAGGGGCCAGGAGTTTGGCCTGGTAGTAGAGTGCTCACCTAGCATGCACAAAGACCCCGGTTCAATTCCTCGGGACCACATGCATAGAAAAGCCAGAAGTGGTGCTGTGGCTCAAGTGGTAGAGCACTAACCTTGAGGAAAGCCCAAGGACAGTGCTCAGGTCCTGAGTAGTTCCCAGGACTGGCAAAAAACAAACTAACAAAAAAGTGTACAAGTCTGTCTTCCTAAAGAATTCCCTAAAAGAATATACGCCTATAATTTCCTGGACAGACCTCTTTTCTAGCTTAAAGGCACTGCTTCCTGACTCTGCCCTTTGACCAGTTTCATCATGGTTAAGTAACATTTCCTCAGCCTCATTTCCTCATTTCCTGCAGGTGCTTGCAAATCCGTGAATCAGTTAACAATTTGGGCCAGGAAGTTTCATTTTCTGTCAGGCATCTCAGAAAGCAGTGTCCCAAGTCAAAGGGGATCAGAAACCCATGTCAGCAATCATAATCTGGTTGAGATACCTTGAGGACATCTCACCACTTGATTCCTGTACCGCCACAGTCATTTTCTTTTACCATGTTGGAGGTTTACACTAATTTGCTGGAACTTTGAAAAGATTCTGAACTACCTTCCAAAGGAACAATAAACCTCCAAAACCTTATTTTGTTTGAGCCAGTGTGACAAAGATGCAGTGAAAAGGAGTTATGAGTCGAACATATTGGCCTGTCTTCTTTCTGAGTTTAGAGAGATTCACCTCAAATCACTTTACAAAATAAAGAGAACAAAAATCTAGCCACTTACAGACATAACACAGAAGCCAATCACTTCAGAATAGCTAATCTTTTTTCTTTTAAAGCTTGTACAGGAGTGGCATTTCTTTCCCTTTCAGAAATAGCAAGGTTTAAAAGAAATCTGAAAAAAAATTGCAATATCTTCTCTTTCTTATGTTATGCTTTTCCCTTGGAACTACTCACCTGCCCCTCCTCACCCTGTCTACTCAGATACATTTGCATAAAATATCTCCTAGGGTACACCATAGTCTTGGAGCCTACGTTAGTGTTGGCTTTCTACGATCATATTCACCTTCTAAATCCTCTCATCGTGTCTTTCCTTATCCCTCACAGATCGATGTGAGATTCTCTATAACTCTGAAGTGCTTGACAATTTACTCTCTCCTTAGCGTCCCAATAAATTGCATTTTACTCAAGTTACTCTGGAGATTAAGAAAGTAATACATCAGTCTGAGTAACCACTAAAGGGAATTAAGTTGGGTGTCTCTTAACATGTGCTTATGGTGCAAAAAAGCACAAGTAGGTATCTAGTTACAATTAGAAACTACAAGGAGATAAACATTGAAAAACATATGTTTGGTTTCTCAAGCATGAGGTACCCTCAACAATAGGAACCAAGCCAAGTGGATTTAGCCTTTCTTGACAGCCATGACAATTGTTGAGAAAAGGGGTGGCAACATTCTTGTCACTATTTTTCTTCTGCACGGTCTCTTAGCCATCAAACAAATATGCTTGATTTCTGCTGAAAACTACAATGTTTAACTATTTCCCCCATTACACTGGTACTGGGAAATAAGGGGTGATCTTTTCTTATCAAAGAATGTCAAGCTCAGTTTATCTGTGAGAGAAAAAGACACCTTTCTAGAGCTGTTTTGATAACATTGTTTATAAAGGTAAATATTTCTAATATGTAGATTCCCAGAAAGTCACTGGAAATTCAGAGATAAGCATTGGACACAGGTGTTGCATTTCTTCTTCTTATAGAAGGAGTAGACAGAAACTTAGCTTAAAAGCCTCAATTAATATTTCACATTCATACTAGGGTATAAAAGTACTGTCGTAGATTGTTTTTCCAGTGTCACATTCTAGGCAAAAGCCAGAGCCAAATTTTCTTCAGCACCAATACACCTGTTCTTTCCACAATGCCACTTTCTCTCCTTAAAATATTTGCTGCTTCATTAATTGTGATTAATAATACAACTTCTGCATATTCACATGCATTATCCTCTTGGATCTGTATATCATCTGAAGAGAGTCTATATCCCTTGAGAAATGTATAGCAGAGACAGAAAGATGTGCTAAGTGTTAGGATTATCATAAAAATTATTAAGGTCTAATAATTTTTCACAAGTTTATCAAACGTTGATGACATGTATCAAAAGCAAGTTAATGAGGAAATATTTGTTTATTCTAGAGAAAGCTTTCTAGATGCTAGGAAAGGCATATGGAGCTCTAGAAACTCATCTCAATTGGCTAGGAATGTAGCTTAGTAGAAGAGTGCTTATGTAGCTTGTCTTGTGAGTGAAGCGCTGTATACAATTCCTCAGTACCACATAAACAGAAAAAGCCAAAAGTGGTGCTTTATGGCTAAAATGGTACCGTGCTAGCTATGAACAAGAGGCTCAGGGAGAATGTCCAGGCCTGAGTCAAGTTCCAGGAAATAGAAACTCATCTCAGATAATTATTATTAGCCCATTTACCAGATAACAAAATGACAGCTCAGAGAGCGATATGACTTGCTCAAATCATTTGTGAATAGCTAATCTAGGTGAAAATTCAAGATATTTAAATTCCAAAGTCCACAAAAATTATCTTTTCCTTTTATTATTAACTTGTGTTATGTTCATTCTTTGTTATATTTGTCTACCGACAGTATTAATAAACATGCTACATAATGTTGGCAAATTAGAACTTTTAGCCACTAGAAGCAGTAATTAGAGCCTACCTCATTCTATCTCAAGAAGCAATCGGTATATACTGCTTTAATGATAATCATGCTAAATTGAGAATAGATTTGGTCTAGTTATTTGCAACTGGAGTAAAAACAGGTATTCAAAATCTGTTCCCTGGCTGAATTGGAGTATATTCTACAATAACAACAGTTCGTACTTGTAGATATCATTCTGAAAATTTACAAACTATTAGATCCATTATTTACATGCAACTGAGGCACAGACTAAATAATTTGCTTAAGATTCTGAATCTAGATGTTGGACCTGCAATTGCAGAGGAGACCACGTATTTTCAGGGCCTAAACTCTTGATGAGTTCTGCCTCACAGTACAAACAAACCATACACACTGTACTCCAAAAAATGGCCAATGATATATGACTACTGGGACACACAATGTCATTAAGGGCAGGGAGATTGTTCTAGAATAACAATTAAAGAAACATGAGAGTCAAATGCAAAACATCGTTCTAAATGAACCTTGATCTGGAGAAAGCACAGACGCACAGAGTTCTAAAGGATATTTTTAACCACGTTGGGAATCTCGGTAAGGCTATATTATATAATATTCTTATCTCTGTGCTAAATTTTTTGACTGCCATTTTATGCTGCTGTGATTAGGGGAATGTCTGGATTCTTTTTCTCTGTGTGGTTAATGTATTTGGGGTTGCAGTCTGGTAGTAGCTAAAGGTTTTCATCAAATAATTTGGAATTTATTCATATATACAGAGTGATAGATAAAGCAAACTCATCATCTGTTAGTTGTGTTCCTGTGTATGAGTGCACATGTAGATTTCCTTCTGTCTGTCTAGACAGCACCCATCTCTTAGCTATTTACTTCTCGGTCTTTCCCTGTTTCCTACCTCCCTCATATGGAAGTCAAATATAACTTTTGGCAAAGTAACTCTCATGGAAGTTTTTAAGCATCTTCTTTCCCAGTTGCTACCTCTATACTTCAGTTTGTGGCACTGCCTAAAATGTATTTGTTTTCCCATGGCTTGTCTCGGATGAACCGAGTGTGGACATGCTTAGCTTTCTGAAGTGCTGTTGAAAGGGAATTGACCTGGCCCAGGGACTCACTGTAGGATGATCTGTAATCCATTCAGGATGTGCAGTGATTCTGGAGCTCTACTAGATATGAATGAGATGTTTGATGGAAATGTCACCTTAAAAGCTCACATTACTTGCAAGCTCTAGTTTTTGATTTGCAGTGTTGGCCAAGTCTCATACTTGCTAAACAAACACTGTACCTCTTGAGCTATGTCTTGCTTTAGTGTTTTTGTTGTTATTTTTAGGGTTTATAATTTGAGCCTAGGTGTGCCTCAGTCTCTCATCCTTCTGCTTGACACCTCCCGAGTAGCTGGAACTATGTCACCTTGATTTTTGAAATAGTGTGTTGCCCAAGAAATACAATAAAACAAAGAAAGATTGGATAAATGGGATTGCATTAAACTGCAGAGCTTCTATATGGCGAATGACATAGCTAACAAGATGGATAGAGAGCTCACAGACAGGGAGAGTATCTTCATTAGCCTATAACAGACAAGGGACTCATAGCATAAATATAATTAGAGCCAGAAAACTTAAACATTCCCAAAATAAATCCTCAAAAAAAAAAAAAAACAACCACCCCACAATCAGACTTCTCTGGATTGGAAATAAGAATGGACAATAGACACATGAAGAAATGTTCAACATCTCTAGCCATATGAGAAATATAAATCAAAAGAACATTCCACCTCACCCCAGTCAGAATGGCCGTTATCAAGAAAACTAATAATAACAGGTGCTGGAGAAGATGTGGCCAAAATGGAATGCTACTACACTGTTGGTGGAGTTGTAAACTTGTTCAACTACTCTTTGGATTCCTCAAAAGTTACCCTGTGTCCCAGCAACCCCACTCCTGGGTACTACCCAAATCACCACAAACAAGGCCATTCAATGCTGCCAGCGCAGCTATGTTCATGGCAGCATTATTTACCATAGCTAAGATATGGATTCAACCCAGATACCCCAGATTTATAGCTCAAGAAAATGAGTTATATATATACATTGGAATTCTATGCTTCAATCAGAAAGAATGACATCACCCCATTCATGAGGAAATGGAAAGACTTGGAAACGATAATATTAAGTGAAGTAAACCGGACCCAAAGAAACATTTTTCTCATGTGTAATAATTAGTATGTCTAGGATAGTTTTAGCAGAGCATCACAGTAGCTCAGTAGCTATGTATATATGACCATATAAAATGATGCTAATGGAAATGACTCCAAGATATGGAAACAAGAGGGAGTGTGTATGTGTGTGTGTGTGTGTGTGTGTGTGTGTGTGTGTGTGTGTACTGTTTGTAGTTATTTTTTTCTTTCATTTTTCTTTGGTTTATCCGCTGTTGCCACTGTTTTATATTTCAGTACCCTTTGTCATATATGTGCATTTAGCTGATTTGGGGAAGGGAAGGGAAAATCCCAGAAACAGTGAGGTAAAGACAAAGGGCGAACCAAGGCAGCAGCCATACTCATAGGACATTATATTGGAAATGCAGGGTGGGGAGTCAGGGGGAGGGAAAGCAGGAGAAAACTAGGGAGGGGGTTATTACTGTTGGACAAGAATTGTTCTCATTTCCTTACTTATGTAACTATAACTCCTCTGTATATCATCTTTACAATAGGTTAAAGTAAAATAAAAAGAGGAAGGTTGAAGGTAGAACAAGTAGACTGACAAAATGTGTTACTGTGAGTCCCATGGGGACTGCCCTGGCCTGAAGACTGAATGCTGCTGTCCTCTCCCCAACTCTGTCAAGTGCCTGGGCTAAACCCTAATACTCAAGGTGCTGCTATTAAGAGATAGAGGCTTTGGAAGTGGTTTATTCATGAGAGCTCCACCCTCAAGTATGAGAAAAGTACCCTCAGGAAGCTCCCTCATTCTTTGCCATGCTAAATTACTCCACAACATACAACCCATGAGCAACACCTCTTAGCACACATTAGACCTGCTGTCACCTTGATCCTAGATTCTCAAAGTTCCAGAAAGGTGAACATGTGAACAATCAATATTTATTGATTGTAATTTACCTGGTCTTAAGGTGTTTGAGTATAGCTGACTAATAGATTAAAACAAGAACAGATAGTGGGGGGGGGTTATTTGGTTTGGTTTGGTTTCACAAAAGGCTACAAATGCAGAATTTACAGGAAAACCTTCCTCTTTTAAATTTTTGGCTCAAGGCCTATTGTGATCTAATTAATGAATTAATCAACTTATGTCCCACATCCAATATAGCTACTGTATTTTTTATAAATATTGTTGGAGGCATTGAATCCTGAGACATGTTACCTTGAATGACAATAAAACTCTTAAAAGGTAGACATTATGAAAATCATAATCTCAATAATAAAAATGTTCTATATGCATGTGTATGCATAATATACAGAAATACATATATACATATGTGTGTATACACATATGTATATATGTATGAATGTATGAAATCTCTAGTCTTAATTTATACTGATTTGTTTATTTAAATTTTATTGTAAAGGTAATGTACAGAGATGTTACAGTTATTTATTTATTTATTTATTTTTGCCAGCCCTGGGCTTGGGCTCAGGACCTGAGCACTGTCCTTGGACTTTCTCAAGGCTTACCACTCTACCACTTGAGCCTCAGCACCACTTCCAGCTTTTTTCAATGTATGTGGTACCAAGGAATCGAACCCGGGTGAGATGTTACAGTTATAAGTCAAGTAATGAGAACATTTCTTTTAAAACAGTATTACCTCTTCCCTCATTTTCTCCCAATTTTTCCCCTCCCAACTCCTCCCACCCAAGTTGTGAAGTTCATTTCCAATATATATCTAGTGAGTATAAATTGGTTTACCCTTTGTCCCACCATTTCTGTCATTCCCCTTCCCCTCCCCAAATCAGATAAAGTTACACCTAAACTCCTTTTGTATATAAATACACAAATACTAGAATAGCCATTTTGTGCCTCTGTAAATTCCAGAATGTATTTGTTTTAAAATCAGATTTTATAAAGGTTACAGTTGTTCCTTAAGGGACATACATAATAAGCAATATGCTCTAAATAAATATGTTGGCTAAAAATAAGCATAATCTCCAGGAAAATTAATATAGTTGATATTGGCTATATCTTTCTCTGGAGAAAGAGGTCCATGAGAAAGGTAAACCCCAGGACAATTTTGAATTAGCCCTATAATGGTAATGTAAAATCTCACCATGATCAAGGTCTTATGAATTCAGGAAGAATATTAGCTGAGAATATTGACTAGCTAAATTCAACAAAGAAATAACTTCCACTATGGCATTAGAAGTTTAACTCAGTTTAAATGTTGCATGATACAAGACAGGTTCCACAACTACACAAAGAAAATTGTTTCATCACAAGTTTGGCTTAAGGTAAGTCACCTGAATCTCTGAACAATGCTGAGTTCCACCTTATCATATAGACAATGAGCCATGTGGTTTGCCTTTCTACCCCAGCGTTTCCCCTTACCCACTAACCCTGGCTCACAGGATTTCTGTGAATTGCCTGATCTATCACTGATTTATTAATCAACATAAAGTGAAGAGGCCAAGGAAGAACCCACTTTTCCGTGTACTGTTTCTTGAATTGTAATATGTAATTGTAATATGGCCTGGCCATATTCAGTAAACTCAGCCACCTGAAGGAACTTTACCTTCCCCATGTATCTGTGTGGGAGAAGGCCTGCCAGGATCAGGAACAGAGGGTCTATGTTACCAAAGGTACATTTTGAAATGCACAAATAAGCTGTATAGTGTCTCAGGGCCTGACTGCAGTTATATTTCTCAAGACCCCATACACTTCCTTGTGATTGGAGGTTAAAAAAGACAGTAGTGCCTCTATGCACCAGAGAAGCTTCACAGTTTCATTTTCCTAATAGCAACTTTTGCGTTGACCCTAGGACAATAGGCTATCATCCAAGATGCCAGTCATCACAAGAATTGCTGTAAAAGAAGAGCCCTGCAACCTGGAGACCAGGAAATACCCTCCATCTGGGTTTCCCATGTACTAAGTCTTAGAAGAAATGACAAGCTGGAAGGAAGGCAAACTGCAAGTTCTTTCAACCTGAAAAGGAAATTAAATGCTAACTTGGTAATAAAGACTGTAGTTAAGAAAATACCTCTTAAAAGGATCCCTAATGCTTTTGTTTTCCTTTTAGGGTTTTCATGTTTTTTGTTTTTAATTGTAGGGACTCTGTGAAGGACTCCTGAATGGCAGCCAAGCTTTCAGAAGACTGTGTTTCATACTGAACTGCAGATGGCAAAACAAGCCGACCTCTGAAGCACATAGCTGGCTGTGGTGGCCAGGACAATCTTTGTTGCCACCCACAGGATTCAAGAGCTTCATAGATTTGCAGCTTCTTTGCTTCTCAGATGTGTAGAAAGAAAGGATCTGGCTTCTTTTGGCTCAGAGGGAGTCCTGGCTGGAGTCGTCTGTCTTTTAAATTTTAACCTGCCAAGGTCTGCTAGCTCCTAGTCATCAAGAAGAGCTAATGATGTTATGGGGCCTACCTGGCCTAGCACCAGTTTTACGACCCTGAAACAAATAGCCTTTCCTTCCTTGGACTTGGTATCCTAAACTCTGAAGCAGGAAAATACATCAGTGACTATCAAGTATCCAACCTTACAATCAATAATATGTTTTACTTCAGGTTTCAGAGAAAGTATTATACTTTGAGCAGGGTGTGGTGGCTCATGCCTGTAATCCTAGCTACTCAGGAGGCTGAGGTCTGAGGATCAAGGTTCAAAGCCAGTCCAGGCACAAAAGGACCAGAGACTCTTATCTCTCATTATCTTATTTCCAATTAACCTCTAGAAAATGGGGCGTGGCTCAAGGGTAGGGCAGTAGCCTTCAGCTGAAGAACTCAGGAACAGCGTCCAGACTGACTTCAAGCCCCATGACCCACAACAAAAAAAAAAAAAGAAAGAAAGAAAGGAAGAAAGAAAGAAAAAAGAAAAAAAGAAAGAAAATATTACTTTGGTTTAATACTTTGTGTATATATTAAATAACTAAAATGAATTACTTTTTAAGATACCATTTACTACTTGCAATATGCACTCTTGTAACTTTTATTCCTAGATAGATGCTAGATTAATTGATAATGGATTGATAGATAGGTAGATAGTTGGGTATAAACATACATGCATGCCTACATGCACACATAGTTACATGCAGAGAGACATATAAAAATATATAGGTACAGAATGATGCGTAAATGCTGATCATGGTCCATTCAATTTACTTCAGGACCATAAAATGAGTCAGAGCTTTCTCTGGGCAAAAGTATCATCAGGTGTTTAGGCCATTCCATAAGTGATAGAGATAAGCATTTGGATCTGCCTCAGAGGATTGACCGGCCAATGGTAGTACCAGTCATAAAGACAGCTACATTACCCAATGCTACTTTCATCATTTACCTCATTTGGAAAACCTCCAAAGTTATCCTATGAGGAAGGTACATTGATTCTTCTCATGTTCCACATAATGATAGCATGAAACACAGAGGTGTATAATTTCCCACTGACACAAAACTGTGACATGGTGGAACCCTCCCTTAGACGGACTAACTTGTTCCCAGAGCCTCTATTCTTCACATAACTGCAGTCTGCTACCTCTCCACTATCATTGCCTTCTTTAGACAAGATTTAGTCCCAGGTCCTACTACCCCAATTCTTGCTTTCATCTCACCTTGTCCTGTTGGATGTCCTTGGGAGAAAAGAGAGGGAGCTTGGGAGGAAGAAGTGGGAGAAAGAGTTCTCAAATTCAAATCCCTGGGATAACTGTTGAACTTCTGCTTTTTTAAGCAAAAGTAACTTTCTCTAGTTGTAAATTCAGTTGAAAAAAAAATGAACAGTGGGAATGAACCAGACTTGCTATAACTTTTCACTAACTTTCACATCTTAGGCAGTCTTCATATTAGACCAGGAAGGAAAGGATGGCCTCTAGCCACAGGTCCTTGTCATGGTAAATGCTCCCTTTGTGTAATGTCTTCCTTCTCACTCAAGTCTGGGTAAAGGGATATAAATGGCCTCAGTTCACACAGCTGATCCTGAAAGATTTGATCAAGAAAGTGAACTTGCAGGAAGCGCTCAAGAGGAAACTAGAAAAAGAAAAACCTCAGACTATATAGTAGCCAAGGTGAGTCATGTAACATGAAATTCAGAACATGTCATTCTATTTAATACTTGAAGCCTCCCTCTCTGTTTGCAGGAGTATCACATTATAGAGAGGTATGTTCTTATAGTTTGGATGTGGAATGTCTCTGAAGGTGAGTGTGAGGGAGGTCTCATGTCCAGCCCACAGTGCTACTGGCAGGTCATGGAACTTTTAGTAGATGTGGCCTGGTGAAATGGAGAGAGATCACCTTGAAGAGGTTGCTGGTACCAGCATCCTTTGCTTCCCAGCCACCAAAAGGTGAGCTGGCCTCTTCAGCCATGCACTCCTGCTGTGATGTACTGTCTCTTCACAGGTCCAAAACAATTCAACCAGTGACCATAGACTCAAACCAAAAGCCACAGCAACCCTTTTTCCCTTTCTAACTGGCTTATATGCCAGGTATTATGATTTTGTAAAGCCAACTAACTCATCATTACAGAATTTTTTGTTTGTTTTTTATTTTCCCTGACCCCTTTGACATCATTTCTCTGTGTGTGTTTGTGTGTGTGTGTGTGTGTGTGTGTGTGTGTGTGTGTGTGTGTGCGCACGCGCGCGTGCTTTGTTTTACTTCCTTTTCCTAACTGGAAAATGTTAGAGTTAAAAATGATCTGGAATGATATTTATGCATTTTTTCTTTCTTTCTCTCCATCTTCCTTCCTTCTTTCTTCCTTTTATTTTGTTACTTGATGCATTCTTCATGCAAACACAAGAAATACTCTAGGAGGTCAAGAAACTCTAGAATTACAGACAAAATATTTATGTAAATATATATATGTAAACGTTTCTCAGAAAGGACTTAATTGTTTCATTTCTGTTTCAAAGGTGTCTGAGACCTGGAGTTAAGAAGTGCCATCCAAATCCTTCATTTTACAGATGACAAAACTAATACCTAGCAACTGTAATGGAGAAGTCAATATTAGATATCACTCTTCTAATTCCCAGCCCCCCCAGTCCTCCTTTTACATGACAGCTCTCTCTTCTTTTATCACTTCATGGTAAACAAAACCCAGAGAACTTGTTCTCTTGTAAGATGAAAGACTCAAGGAAAAAAAATGTGAAATTGTTATTAAAATTTCCTTGGGGCTTCTTAACAGGAGAAATGATCTTTTAGAATGAAGCAATGAGGGGCCAGGAGTTTGGTCCAGTGATTGCCTAGCATGCACAAAGACCCGGGTTCAATTCCTGGGTACCACATACAAAGCAAAAAGCTGGAAGTGGTGTTGTGGTTCAAATGGTAAAGCTCTAGCCTTGAGAAAAGTCCAGGGACAGTGCTCAGGCCCTGAGTTCAAGGCCCACAACTGGAAAAAAAAGAAGCAATGATAATAACTAATTGAAATTTACCACACTTACAAAATATATGGACCACAAAAATAAAAGCTCAGTAGGAAAAACTTGAAAAAAATCTGCTACACAGTAAAACAAAATCGTATGAAACTTGGCCCACCTCAGACCAAAACACATCTTATACAAATAGGAAAACAAAATCCACAAAGTGAAAGGTCCACTTATAAAATAAGAGGACACAAATAGAACTCACTGGTAATGAGGGACAAAGAGAGAAATAAATAATATTATAGTACTATTATGATAGATATGTCACTTTTAATGTTAGCAAAAAAGAGACAAAAATATTAAGAATAATTTATTAAAATTAGTTGTTATATGTAAGAAAATTCATGGTACAAAATATGTAAATTGTAACTTATAAGGATGTTAAAAGTATGGGAAAAAGTAAATGTATAGGGTCTTGGGTTCTTATACTATATAGATAAATCATCTCAAAATGGATCAAAGACAAACATAAAATGAGAAAATGTAAAACTACTAGAATAAAACAGGGGGAAGCTTTAGCATTGATGTTAAGGATTCATTGTACATGTTACCAAAAGCAGATCATCAAAGCAAAAATAGGAAAGTGGAATTAAACCAAACTAGACAAATAGTAGAAGAAAGCACTAACAAAATGAAAAAGTGAGCTACAATGGTGCCTTGGCTCAATTTCATATGACCTCGAAATAAACCCTGGAAACTGAAGCAGGAAGGTATCTCCAGATTAATAAGAGAGTTACATAAAGAGCGTTGCCTGGCTTCACCTACTTGCTGACTTGCCACTTCTGTGTCAAGTTGTTTATTTTATAAAGCAAGGCCTTTTGAGTAAAAAAATCAAACATGTCTTAGTGAAATATGAAGAGTGAAAAGATTAGTCTATACAGGGTTTTTGTTGTTATTGTTTAAAAAATGGTGAAGACCTGGATTTAAATGTGCTCCCCTTTTTTCTGTGACAAAAAGACAGTATTATTTTCCCAGACGGAGGATTGTAAATGCAGGATGGTAAGTGAAACAAGCAAGATTGAAAGGACAACATATTGTACAACTCCACTTTTAAGCAATTCTGGACCAAGATAAAATTATACAGATAACTAAGTTTGTAAATAGTGGTTGTTCAAATTAAAAAGAAACTCTGTGAAACAACTTTTTGTTGAGACTATTTTCAGCTAAAACAGATGTTAAAGAACTGAAAATACACAACTAAGAATCAAATCTTCAAATAATGTTTCTTTTAAAAATGAAGTATGTAATAATGAGGCATGGTGAATGGTGACACATATACCTGTCATCTTAGGTACAGGGGACACATAATTGGAAGATAATGGTTCTAGGATAGTCTGGACAGAAGTTAATGAGAGTCTCTCTCAACAACAAGCCAGATGTGAAGGAGCACATCTGTAATCCCATCTACTCAGACCTCTCTGAGACCATCCCAGGAAAATTCTTGAAATCCTTCCCATATAGAAAAATAAAGGCAAAAGCAAAGGGATTGGAGGCATGGCTAAATTAGTAGAGCCCTTGTCCAGTAAGCAAAAGGTCCTTAGTTCATTTCCTAGTATAGCAAAACACATCATATACACATATGCAGATGTGTGTGTATACACACAAACAATTCTTTGGGTCTCATTCTTAGCACAGCAAATATGTATGTATTTGTTTAACAAATCAATAATGAATTATTTAGTACTTAAATAGTAAATGAAAATGAGTCACGTTAAATCACATTCTCATAAAAATTTTTGATAATTAGTTCATTTTTGGGAAACCAAGTAGTATTATACTGGTAAGGACAATGATAGTCTTTTAAATTTCTAAATTCTATCTCTAAATTCTGTCCCTTTAAATTTCTTCATTAATCTGTAATATAGTAGGACATAGATACAAAATAGGAATATATGTATATATACAAATATATATATATAGTGAAGTCATTCTCAAAAAGTTATTTTACCGTTGGCAATGAGCAGCTTTTTAAACTTTAATGTGCACTGGAAGTACGCAGGATCTTATTAAACTACAAAACTGCCTCAGAGATGGGACTGAGTCTGATCCTACACTTCTAATCATCTCCTGATGGCGCATTGCAATGGACCCAAGAATTACACTTTGAATAGAAAGACTCCCATCCTGGTTTCCTGAAGACACCATGTAGCTAATCCACAGTCACAACCCACATGATCAATTCTTCTTGGATTTGGTACATGAATCTTCATCAGTCAATGGGCCAGGTACTGCATGTGCCCACAGAGAAAATGGTTCCCATTCCCTGCTCTCAAAGACTGGTTATGTTTGGTTTATTGCTTCTTCACCTGGGTGGACTTCTTTAGAAATAAATCTAAACACTGTCTAATAACATTTACACAGGGTTTGTGGACTTCCATCTGCCCCATGGTGCTCCAGGTAGAACAAACAGGTGAATTAAAGGCCCATTCTCCAGGGCTGATCAAGCAGGGTGTTCTAGAGTTGGAATGGTCAGGAAGAGCAGGAAGGAAAAAGGCTCATGAGTTTGATGAGGGAGGGCAGTCAAGGGGTTCAGTAGATGTAGAGTAGAGATGTGGGGGAGGATTTATTGAGTCCAGTCTTGCAAGACCAATAACTCATCACCGGAAATTGTACTATAATTGTAATCTATAGGAAAAGTTTTTGATCTAAATCAGATGTAATCAAATTCACTACAGAAATATTTGCATTCAGAATAAGACAAGCCTGGTGAAAGTCAGTCCATTTATGGAGGGGCAATAAAAATGATAAAATCAAGAATAAGAGGAGAAAAAATATTTACAGGCCTTTATTTCTGATTGAGGGATTTTTGAGAGTTGAATATATCCAAAAAATTAATATTTTATCATCTTTTCATAAATATCTGGGCACAGTAGTAGCTGCCTTTAGTTCCAGCATGTCAAAGGCAGAAGCAACAGGGCTGTTAATTCAAAGCTAGCCTGGACTACAGAGTGAAGTCCAATTTAAGAAATTTAATTAAATTTTGATAGCGAGCTTCCAAATTGCTTTATAAGACTATTTTAAGAGAATGTTCTAAAAGTGTCTAGGGACATTAAAAATTTTTGTCCATCTCCAAATTTTCTTCTCAGATGTTAGCATGCATTCTCACTCAGTATGTTTTCTCACATTTTTGTAAGCACTGACTTTATCGATCTAATCTTGCTATTCTGATGAGCAAGACAGGTTCTAGCTCACAGTCTCATGATTTCCTGTGAAGCTGAGTTCCTGGGACTTAGTAGGATTAGAAATTTTCCATGTCGTAGTGATTGAATCTTATTCTTAGTTTTCTTTTGAGATCTTAGTCTTGGTAAAAGCTTAATTTTGAAAATGTTTTAGGCATATTAGCACCTTAGAAATGTGTTACCACATGTTTTTGTGTCTCTCATATTCTGCCAGAGGATAGTCAGTGAGCAGTAGCCATAAATGAGACCAGGAGCTCTGCAAGGAACACAAGTCACAGAAGACATAAACGCTTGAAGGCCCTCTGGGGAGGCATCAGGTAAGGAAGCCTTGGAGAGAGAAGAAAGACAGGAGGAAACTGCCTGCATTAAGTTGCATAGATGAAGAAAGGAAGGAATTGAACTGTGAATCTACCTAAAGTGTTAGCAGGGTCAGGGAAGATAGGAGGAAGCAGGAGGCTGATAAGAAGCAGCCCATGAGACTGAAAACAGTAAATACACAAGGAAGATAGAAGGTGAAGAGGAAAAAAGGAAGTTCACTTTATTGAAGTTTGTATTCCTGGGCACGCCTTTTGCATATGCTTTCACCTTTGATAGTCTCCATATGAGGCATATGTCACTGTTCCTGAGCAAGTGAAGCTCAGAACAGCCAAATGAATAATAAATGCCCAAATGTGTGCCAATGCCTGGGCACTTTCCTCTACCTTGAATTCAGAGCAAGGTCTTGGAGGTAGAAAAGGATTGCAGCACTAAGCTCAAAGTGTCAGCTTAGAAAGAAAAAGCAAGAACATATCCACTGACACAGATGTGAAGACAAGCAAGAAGGCAGCCTTAGCAAAGTGGCATAGCACGCATGGCATTGTGTGGAAAAGAAAGCAGTAACAAAACAGAATGTATTAGGGAAGAACGAGGCCCATGGCTGTCTTCATTAACTCAGTAACGTGGTCAAGGCCATTCACTGGCTCTGTCAAGTGTTAAATATCTGTGGCTTTGGGACAGTACCCACATGCTGCACAAAAGCTACACAAAGCTAACCTTGACCTTCTCACCCAGTGAAATGTGGAATCATCATTCAACAACCAATTTGCTACCTGCAAGCCATTTTAGAACAGCAAGTCCTTCCGAGAGTCAACTGGCTGCTGTCACTGGTGGGGGGGGTGGCTGGTGGATTTTCTCCTTACTATCTGTTGAAAGATCTGATTTGGAAAACAATAAAACTGGATAATGCCTTGCTTTTCAACGTCATCTAGAAATACACACACACACACCTCAGTTTAAAATGGCTATTTTTTTTACATTTTAATAATGCAATAGCATACCTGTATAACTGTTCTATTAAAATAAGCTGGTTAGGCTCCTCCCTGTCTCCTCTAGCCCCTCCCCTCAAAAAAGATGTAGAGTAATGTGTTTTGAGTGTGTTTAAGGGAGGCAAGGCTAAACTATGAAGTTCAACAAGTTAGGTGTATTTAATGTGGTTTTTTTTTTCTTAAATGCCTTGGAATTAACCAATGCTGAATAACTTCAGCATTTAGTTCAGAAATATCTGTATTGATATTGAAAGTGTTGCCCATAGCATTTGAAAAATTAGGAATAGTATATCTTCCTAGACTATCACAAACATAATAGATCTCCATATACCTCAATGGTCAGGAAATGCCTACACAAGCCATATGGGAGAGTAGCATTCTCCTCCCCACAAGAAAACCAATAAGAGTTCACGGTTTAACTTGAAGGACAAGTTATTGAGCTGGAAACACCAAGTGACTCTGTTCAGGTATGTGTCTCCTCTAATCCGAAAGATCACCAAAACCTCATGGATTTCGGTGGTTTCCTGAAGCTTAGCAGCTGACCACTTTTAAATGTCCTTTGCAGATCACTGCAGAATGTCAGTCAAGTCAAAGGGAGAACTCAAGTGTTCCAATAAGTCTTTTGTTTCTCATCAGTCTTTGTTTAAAAAAACTTCTTGATGGCACTCTGAATTATATAACTATCATTTACAATATTAACTAATGGCCTCAAACAGGTAACCAGATTGAGGCAGCTGTTAGGTTTTTTTTTCTTCATAATATATATGTATATATAAAAGTATATGTACTATATAGGGGGTGACTTTAGAGAAAAAGGTAATGACTGTTTATAGTTTTGCTATTACCAACCACAGAGTAAAATACAATTCGGATCATCTTAGATGAGACAAAAATATGGGTTATTTAGACACGCCTGACTTTCTGTATTATATTAATGTGCGAATCATAAAGTCCGCACCCAGGAAGTTCTGGCTTTAGATGCTAAAAACAGAAAGCAAAACCTTGTATCACTCTGTTGTTGTTGTCTTTCTTTCCATTCCTTTCCCTCTGACTCCTCCCCATCCTCCAGAAAGGTGAGGTTTAAATCCCCGTACCCTCCTCCCATCCCCCTTCAACTATCCTTCAGCTTCTGCCCAGCATGGCTCTGAAATAAAGAAATCTGACACCAGGACTCTCAGTATCTGGGCTTCCCGGAGAGAAGTATCGTCTCTGAGGTCACTGCACTCCTCAGGAAGACATTTTCACGACTGTGCGGTCCTGTCTGTTTTCTGGCACAGTCTTCATGGCAGACCAGGTACCCCCACTCCCTCCCCTGCTGGCGCAAAAGCCATCTGGGAGGCCTGGGTGGTTTCTCCTCCGCATGGCGGCCGTGCTCGGGGCTCCCACCGCTCCCTCCGTCGCCTGGTAACATTGGCACGCTCTGGACCTTCTGCGTGCAGAACAGAAATCAGGGTTTCGCCTGCAGCCAGGAACGTACGCGTTGCCAGCCTGACTCCTCCTCTACTGAAGAAAGTGAACAAGTGCGCGGAGTTGAGCTGCTTCTCCAAGACGCGGGGCTGGGGAGAGGAGGAGCCCGGAGCCCTGGACGCCGGCGCCCGGAGCTGGCCGCCGCGCGCCTCTCGCCCCGCGCACGGGCTGCGCCCCAGCTTTGGGGATTGGGGGTTCTTTTTCTTTTCTTTCTTAATCCGGTGTGGGTGAAGCAGCTTTTGCCTCCGATGGAGCTCGGCGTCCGTCCTGGCGCAGGAAGCGCTCCTCGCCTGATCTGGTAGACTTTGCTCCCCGGCAAAAGTGAGTAACCCCGGGCGTGCGCGGCCAGGGGCGCGCGCAGGGCCCCGCGGGCTGCGGGTTCTAAGCCCCGGTGCGCGGAAGGGAGCTGGGGGCAGGGAGCAGTGAACGCGCTGGAAAGTCCCGGGGCTGAGACCACGGCCAGCCCCGACGTCCCTTTCCAAAGGACCTGAGAAGACTGTAGGGTGGCTTTGGCGAGGGCGCGGGGCCCTCACGAGTGTCTCGTGCGCGGAGGACGCCCGCGCGCGGGGCTCACACTGAGTTTCGTCGTGACCGGAGGAGTCTCCGGTTGCTCCTTATTTACGTCAGAAGGCAAAAGAAAACAACGAATTGGGGGGGGGGAAGATATCGGACAGGTGATCGGTGACAGTAAACTTGAGGAGTCTGGGGTCACAGCCCAGCCTGGCAGCGCCCTTCGCACGTGCCCAGGTGGGCAAGTGCAGGGAGTGTCACCTGAGCAGACCCAAAGGTGTCACTTCCCCGTCCCCCAGGGAGCGGGGTGGGAGACGCCGGCCTGGCCGCTGTTACCCAGAGCGAGTTCATCCAGGGAGGAGGCTGGACCTAGAACTGAAGCCTGGGAGAGGAAGCTGGACTGGGGAGACCTTGGAGCGGGAAAGGTGGAGGGAAGGAAGGGGGAGGGGAGGAAGGGAGGGAGGAGGGCGGGGGCGGGGAAAGCCGAGAAAACTCAGCGCACCCGGAGCCAGGCTGCGGGTGGCTGGGGCGCAGAGCGAGGGCTGGAGTTCCATGAGTGGGGAAATAGCCGTTTAGTGACCTCTACCTGTATCCAGGGGAAGTCAGCTGCTTTTCCCTAATAAAGGGAGATTGAGGAGTGACGGGGTCGGAATTGACCAGGGTTGCACGACGCGAGGCTCAGTCTGGAAGGGATGCTCCTGCATCCATTCATCTGGTTGGCTGGCAAAAATCCCCCACCCGACTCGCTTGACCAATGACGCTGCACTGCCCCTGAGCCAGGCAGCCCGAGCACTGGAACCTTCCTGGGCCTCGCTTTACTCTGCAACATTTCAGGAAATGAATCACTGGATATATCAAAGCTTAATGAGGGGAAAATGCTAGACTGTGGAAGAAAGAAATAGTCATGTTAATATCAGTTCAGGGGTCCTTTTGAGAGCAGCTGTGAGCTTGTGGAATGTACGTACAATGTGACATAGAAGCCCAGAGATAAAGGGCCCCCGGGAGTGACTCTCCAGGTGAAGGTCCCTTGTCCTTAGGGGCCTGTGTCATTAGCTCCCAGTCACCCTCTTGAGGCCAGCAGGTGTCTGCAGCATTCTCATGGTCTGGAATGGCCACACCGAAAGAGAGTGTGGAGTACCTGCCTCTGCATCCCACAGTCTCTCAGTGCTTTTCCCAGTGTCCTCAAACTCTCAATGACTGCCGACATGCATGACTCTTTTCCTTTGGTGGTTTGGTTCTATAAAGAGCAGGGGACAACCTCCTGAAGAGAGTCAATGTGCAAATAAAAGAGTGTTCTTAGGATCCATGGACTGTCAACCCTAGCAACAAGTTTCTATTTGGAAACAAAATATGACTTAGCTCCCTCCATGCACAGAACAGTTAGACAGTGATGTCTCTTTCGACCTCTTGTTTTGTCTTTAAGGGTCTGTGAACCTTTGTCTTGTGAAGATCTGAGTCTTCCAGTCATGGTTCCAGCACAATGTAGCAGAAAGTTTTGAACTCAGAGAGTCTGTGCTTCAAACTGTAGCTTTCCCACCTTCCCACCTTACTTTCTCTGAGCCAAACCTGTGTCTGTAAAATGAGAGGCAGTGCTGACTTTTTGGACTACTGGGACGATGGAAACATCATTTGCATTATGCCTGACCCATGGTTAGTGATAAGTTGCTATTGGGTTATAAGTAAGTGTCCAATGTACTTATTCTCTTTAGGGCAAATTGTTATCTCTTTCATGGAGCTTATGTTAGCAGAAGAGTGAGTGGAATCAGCTTTAGTCTAATTAGTCTGAGTGATGTTCAGAATACAAGGTCAAGTGTTCTGCTTTAACTGTTCTGAGTCAGGCAGAGAACTATAGGTTGCTAAAAGTAAAATACATCTAACCTGGGTACATATTCTCAATAGTACTACCCATTCCTTTTTTGACTTGAATAGAAAACAGTTGTCTGTGTTTGTAGCTCCTAACAGCTGGAAAAAGCTAGACATGAAAACATAGAAGTCCTTGCTGACTCCATGGCCATACACACCATTAATTGGCTCTGTGGAGCAAAATGTCTCCATTGTTATCTGTTTGTTATATGTTATTTTTCACCATTTGGCATAGATTTGGCTTCAGACTTAGCTCAGAATTTCTCTCTGTGTGTCTCTGTCTCTCCCTCTCTTATTCCATCCTCTCAAGCACTAGTGGTCAGATGAGCAAAAAAAATGTGGGAAAGAAATATGAGAGCCCAGGCCAGGAGTGTAGCCTAGTGGTAGAGTGCTTGCCTAGCATGCACGAAGACCCGGGTTTGATTCCTTGGTACCACATACATAGAAAAAAGCTGGAAGTGGTGCTGAGGCTCAAGTGGTAGAGTTCTAGCCTTGAGAAAGTCCAAGGACAGTGCTCAGTCCCTGAGCTCAAGCCCAGGACTGGCAAAAAAAAAAAAAGAAATATGAGAGCCCTAAGAGGAAATTGCAAACTCACAGATCAGAGTGACCAGCATATTGTGGAGAGGCATTCTTGCCCAGAAAGATGACAATATTGACATGTGGTGCCACCAACTGAATCTTTAAGATGTTCTGAGCAAGCACTTTTTGGTACCTTGGTAGCATGGTAAATTCTCACAGCAGTACTGAGGAGTATGTGTTCTCATGTAAAGCTTTACAGATAAGAAAAATGAAGACTGAAGGTAATTTCTATAATTCGCCCAGTTTATATAGCTTGGGCTCCAAGCCCAGGTCTGACTTTGCCACCCACTACTTTTTCCATTACTGATGGCTGCCAAAGCCCTCCCTATCAGAAAGTTGCATCATGCCAACAGAATTTGGATTCCACTCAAGGGCAAGAATAACCTCATGTGGTGGATGATTTTATGTGGTGTACAGATACTTTGTTTGTGGTAGGTATTGACTGGCAACCACACCAAAGGATCAATAGGAAGGTAACTTGCCTGACCCTTCCCAAGCCCCGCTGGTACAATCCAGACAGCAACCCAACCACCGCAGAGAAAGCTGGCTCTCAGCCTGAACAATCCCACCAGATGAAAAACACTCAGGAATCGTTCTTCTCTCCCACGGTTAGAATTATGAGCCCATTTCTATTTCCTTGTTATACATTCATTCATTTTTCATTCAACATATACTTGCTAATTTTTTTTGCTAGACAATTGGTGGTATAATGAAGAAGGGAAAAAAAAAAGGTTCCTAATCCCAGCTCTCAAATGTCACTTCTAGTCAAAGAAAAGCATTGGAAAACAATCACTGAGAGATCATTTCAAATACTTATAAATATTGTAAATCAAAAGGGAGATTTAAAGATGACAGAGAAACAGACATTAGCAACAATTTGAAATAGGCTGGCAGAGAAGACTTCTTTAAGAGAATCACCTTGAAACTCAAGCTTGATTTTGTTTTTCATGAGGAAAAGCATGACTTAGTACAAAAAGTCTTAATGGAAAAATCCTGATATGGGAGCAATGTATCCTCAAATCTGAAGATGAGCTCTTTTATGTCGATTTCTTTTGTTATTTCTTATTTTATAATTTTAAGTTATCTTTAAGTAGTTGCACAAAAGGTTTCAATTCAGTGTATTAATGTATGAAGGCAATGCATCTTGGTCAATGCTGTCTTTCTCCAAGATTGTACTTTTAGGATACAAGTACCTTTAGGGAATTGGAAGTTTGTCCCATTTGACACAGTGCCCGTCATGTAGTAAAGAGGCCAGCAAGAGCACCAGGCTCTGAGTTCAAGTCTCAGTACAAAAAACAACAACAACAAAGAAACATAAATCAAGGATTTTATTTAGGAAATTGTTTTAATAGCTATTATGCTCTCTTTACTTCACTGTATCCTTTACCTAATTTTGTTTACTCCATTCACCAATCTGAGGAGTTAGCTGAATTTGCTTTTATTTTATAGTTGGAAAAGTAGACTCTCAGAGGGAAAGCAAAAGCAGCTAACTGGTGTTTGAATCATTCCATCTATTTTGCTCCAAAACCCACAATATTTTTCTTTTGCTAATATTGCATGTGAACTATAGACAGAGAAAGAAGCAGTAGAAGGGAAAGAAGTACATTAGGTAACTCTTATGTTGACAGTGATATCTATCTGATGTATCAAATTCCAGTGAGTATGTCTAAACTTACATGCTTCGGTACAATAACTACTAGCCACAATGTGGTCTTCAAACAATTGAAATGTGGCTAATCTAAATGAAGGTATGACACAAACAGAAAATACTTCCTAGATATTTTTTTGTCAGTGGTGGGGCTTGAGCTCGTGGGCCTGGGTGCTGTCCCTGAGCTCTTCAGCTCAAGGCTACTGCCCTACCCCTGGAGCCACAGTGCCACTCCTG
The DNA here is from genome assembly GCF_031878675.1 of Megascapheus bottae. Lineage (NCBI taxonomy): Eukaryota > Metazoa > Chordata > Mammalia > Rodentia > Geomyidae > Megascapheus > Megascapheus bottae. The sequence continues at coordinate 65,685,465 of NC_143512.1, forward strand.
GTTTTCTAGTGGTTAATTGGAGATAAGAGTCTCATGAACTTTAGTGCCCAGGCTGGCTTTGAACCACAGTCCTCAGATTTCAGCCTCCTAAGTAGCTAGGATTACAAGAGTGAGCCACTGTGCCTAATGCTTCCTGGATTTTAAAGACTAACTCTATTCCCCCACACAAAGAAAACAACCTTAACTTGGATTATGTTATAATGTAATACTTGAGATACACTTTTGATATACTACTAACTTTGATGAAAGTTACTGAATTATTTTTACCTAGTAGATTTACCTGTGTGACTTAATGTGTGACTTTAGTGACTCGCATTACCATTTCATTGAACAATTCTGGTTTGTTTAGATGAAAGGTTGAGAAAGATATACTTTCCCTCTTCTCCCAAACATAAATTCTCTTCTTTAATTTTGGTCCAGCATCTCCTTGAAAGAGTTAAATTCATGGTGATCCATGAGAGAATAAAGGTTGCTTTTTCCCTGCATTCACTCTGCTGTGATCAGGTGACAATCTGAAATCCACCGCATTATGTCAAAGCTGGCTTCAGTGAAAATGACTCAGTGGTCACCTACTGCCTCCTGAAGACAAATCAGTAAGACCTCATAACCAAAGCATCATTTATTAAAAACTTGGATTGAAAGGAGATTTACCTATAAATTGCTTCCTAAAGACAGTGTCTTTGCTTTCTTAGAACTTTGGAAAAGCAGACCAAAAGATAGCCAGAGTTACACATATTTGTACAAAACTCATTAAGTAAATCATCCCCTGTGGTGATAAAGATTTCTTCCTCATCATCTTCTTAATTAAAACAACCTGAAGAGGAATCAGTACAAGCTTCCAGAAGAGACCCTTCAAGAATGTTGGTGAAGGCCACCTTTGGTTTCTTTATGATTGAATACAGACATGCATTGTTCTTGCAACTTTACTATTGTGAAGAGAAGAGCAGGCAGATTCAAAGCTTCTTGCCAGTGAGATTAGAGACTCAGATTCTACCTTTGACTACTCTGCTGGATGATGTGTCATCCTTCCTCCCAAACCCTGTATGATGACGTAGTGCCATACAAAATACTAGTGGAGAAGCTGGGCGTGGTGGCTCACGCCTGTAATCCTAGCTACTCAGGAGGCTGAGATCTGAGGATCAAAGTTCAAAGCCAGCCAGGGCACAAAAAGACCTGAGACTTTAATCTCCAATTAACCTTTAGAAAACTGGGAAGTAGGGCTTGGCTCAAGGGTAGGGTGGAAGTCTTGAGCTGACAAGCCCCATGACCCCCCCAACACAAAAAAAAATACTAGTGGAGAAATATGCCATAAAAGTTAGCCATGGTTAACCTGTGGTACATTTTCTCCTGGGAAGAGAACATTCAGACTACAGGCTGTATAAGGTCTATAAAATCATTTGGTACATGACACTACACTGATAGTTTTCATGTTTCTTCTTATCTACCCCCAGCCCTCTGTTTGAATTGATCATTTCGAATAGTTCTGGAATGTAGTTGTAAATATCCCAATAATTCTTGGCTGAAAAAAGTAAAAGATTCCCCATCCCTAAAGGAAGCTTTTTGAAATTTACAAATAACAGCTGTTCTTTTCCACTAGAAATCTAAGTCTGGGGAAAGAGGTAAAACAGAAGCAGACTTGAGTGTACTTTGGTGTATTTACACCAATAAGTCCCAAAAATGGCTGTGCCAAAAATAATAGAAGACACTGGAGATTCAAACGTGGTTCTTTTTCTAGAGCAAGAGACCAGGTCCAGCATCTGGGAAGCTAAGCATAAGTATAAATGTGTCAGTAACACAAGAGAACATTGCCAAGCTTTACATGAAGAAATATGAACGAGTGTTCCTAAAGGCAATACCCCTAAGATACATTATTGAGAAAGGCCAAATGCAACTGGCATTAAGCAATGGATGCTTAAAGAAGAAAAAAGAACCAAGTAAGGAAAAATGCATCTGTGTGTGGGAAGAATAATGCATGTGGGGTGTTTGGTGATGGGGAAAAAGAGCTCTTGGCCTCATTCAGTGGTCCTAGAGCCTTCCTTTAATTTAGCTCCAAGTCTACTGATGTGTCAGCCCCACTTCTCTATCTAGGATTGCAGCCTAGCCTTTTCTGGGGATCTTTATTTGTTTCTCTGCTTTTTAAAAATACACTCAGAGTGTTTTAATGTGAAGCCATAGTTGATAAACATGTGAAAAACTCCAGGTTTCATATCATAATCATGGAAAATAAAATTAAAGGCATATTCTTATTATTTAATTACTTTAGTATTTTACAGGTGATATACAATGTCAAAAAATAACTACATTTCTTTCCTTTTACATAGCTCATCTGTTCCCTCAGTCTCTCCCATTCCCTCCCTACCCACAGGTTGCGTGCTTCATGTTTATCAGTGTCTAGTGCAGCCAGTGGGCTCCACTGCTGTACTTTTTCCACCTGTTTTCTACCAATTATGTGTCCTCCTCCCCTCTCCCCTTTTCCTTCCCTCAGAGAGCATATGTATTTCCTTATCTTTGGAGTTCATTTCACTGTGTGTATTATTTTATATACATTAAGAAGTGCTTGGGTATTACAACTTGGTGGTTTTCTCCTAAGACTAAGATATTAAATACACACACATTAATCCTTTGGGATTGATGGAATCTGTCTCTGTGTGTTGGTGTATGCGCGTGCATGTGTGTCCATGTTTGTGTTCTGGTACTGGGGCTTGAATTCAGGATCTTGGCTCTGCCCCTTTTCTGTTCACTGTCAGTGTTCTACTCCTTGATCCACAGCTCCACTTCCAGCTTTTTTGCTCATTAACTGGAGATAAGATGCTCATGGATTTTTCTGCCCAGGCTAGAAATCCTCAGATTTCACTACCTTGTGTAACTAGAATTACAGACATGAGCAACCCGTTCCCAGTGGGAAATTTTATCTGCACATGATTTGTATGTAGACTTTTAAAATTCTCAGATATGTGTTCGTTGGTTCTTCCCATTTGGGCGATGCATGTAATAGCTCCTTGCAACCATCCCTTTCTGCCCTCTGTGCGCTTTGGAAGTATTTTATATCAATTCCAGCTAAGCAAGGAGCAATTATGAGACACCACAACTGTTTGTTACTACCAGTCTTTGCATAATCATTACAAAATACTCCGTTATGATGTTATGTGATGATGCCCTTTTCCAAATATCTAACTTAGAGCAATCTGTAACTTTCTCTCACTGCTCCAGTTTTCAAACTGAGAAGTAGAATTGAATTACTCACCTTGGGCCATAGGACGAGCTGGTGGTAGAGATTGCAATCCACAGCCACTTGAATTCCCCAAAGCTACTGAACTCCTGAGACTGCACACGGTCCTCCTGGTCCCTAGTACCAGTGTCATTTCGATCAGTGTCATAGGTCAGCAGGTGATGATTGCTAACCTGCTGAAACTGCCAACACTGTGCTAAGAGACTGCATATCCACTGCCAGAAGGTAGCCACTGGTCTGGGGTGACCAGTCTCGAGACCTTTGGTCATGCCCTTTTTCAGTCTGCCACTCTACTCTGTGAAGCAAAAGCAAAGTTGCATTACCATTACTTCCTAGCCCCACTGCTCAACAGCCATCCTCATTCTTCTCGTCAGAAATGCCGGTTCACAGAAAAAATATTGATACGTTTTTAAACCCCCTCAAACCCCTTCAGCTGCATTTTTAAAGAACCTCCTTTTATGTACTGGAAACTTCTGAGACCCTTTCTGAGGGTCTGTGTGAAGGAATGTGGAAGACAGCCAGTGGGTCTAAAGAAGCATGGAGCCACTGGGAAACAAGAAGGCAAATTAGTCTGTGGTAGTCTTCAAATGATTTTCTTTTCCTTTGTCTCCAAATCTATTGCTCATTTAAGAACAATTTCCCAAAGCTTTAGCTATAGCACAAGAAAAATCTCTAAAACAGTAGTTCTCAACAGTGATACATATGAAACTAACCTTGGGAGCCCTCAAAAATTACTCCTGGGCCCTGAATCAAGATTCTGGGAATGGGGCTTGGGGCTTTGTAGTTATTTATGGTTTTCCTGCTGATTGTGATGTACATTCCTAAGAACTACTTCTCCCTATGATCCAAATGTAAATACTTATGTCTATTTCCTCTTTTACCTTATTTTATACCACATGAACCAGAAAAAGAAATCACCATTATTAGACAGTAACATTCTTATTTTATTCTTTGGGAAGCATGGCTTTCAACAACATATTTTATTGTCTGCTTCTATAACCTTTTGCCATCCTCAGAGTTGCCCTGAATAGTCTCATAGCTAAAATTTCATATGTGAAAGTTGAAAAATCAGATTTCCAGAAGCTTGGTAATTATGAGATGAAATGATAAAAGTTAAGATTGCCTGCCACCCATGTATTAACTTTCCTAATTATTCTGCATGATCTTCAGTTAACTAAGACTTCTTTGTCTTAGTCACTTCAAGGCCAATGGCATCCAGTCGTACACCCTTATTAAAAATACAATTACAGAGACAGTCTTCAGGGATTATCATTGAGAAGACTTTAACAAGGTAGGTTGGCCAAGAGCTAACATGTTGGGCAATGTCCTGTCACACATGGGAAATCACCTGGGTTGAAGAAGCTATTAGCATCATCCTGGGCTGGTTAGGGAGTAAATGAAATTCATTTAGAAAGTCTTACATCAATAGCAAACATGAACCAGATTTCTATTTGGTTTTAATTTGACAGGAGATGAAAGGATGATAAATCAATTTTACTACAATGAAGTGCTATGATTTTAAGAATTACAAGAAAACATACCTAAAGAGATCATTAAGAGACACATGGGCAAGCATAGATAGGTGCACAAATTAATTTTTATTCACCTAACTGCCCCTTACTGGGGCTGTACTTCTTTTAGAAGTACTTTCTACTCAGGGCCTCATAGCCCCTAGGCTGACTTAATAATACTGAACATTGCCTCTAGCCATGTTTACACTGGTAATTTATAAGCTAGGGTCTCAGTTCCTGCCCAAGCACACACAGGAGCTAAGATCTATCTGCTCTTAGGCTTTCTGTTATCAATGGGATCACAAGTTTACATACAAAACCCTGGTACCCAGCTTCCTTTCTATGGAGAAAGAAATCTCTGTGCTTTTCTGCCCAGGCTGACCTGGCACCAAGATCTCAATCCCAGCCTCTCATGTAGCTTGGGATGATAGGTGAATGTAACCATGTCTAGCTTTTAGTTAAGAAGGGGTCTCACAAACTTTTATACAGGGTTAACCTCAACTGTGATCCTCGGGTTTTGAGTCTCCCAGGTAGTAAGAATTACAATCTTGAGCTACAGGTAGCTCAGGAACCATAAGAGGTAGAGATTGTGTGATAGTATTTCTACTTGTGTGGAGGTTCTATTCAAATGAGGAGAACTCAAATATATACTTTTTTTTTGTATTTCAAGAAATTAATGTTAAGATGAAAGACAGGATGGCTGATGCCATGATGGGAGTCAGGCAAGAAAAAGCCTGAGGTCAGGAGACAGAGTAGAGATTTTAATCGCTTTGAAATCATTGAGAAGCTTCCAGCAGGGGGAAGAATATACTTTGCTGTGTATTTTCAAAATACTCTGCAGAACTAAGGCACGAGAGGAAAGGAAGGTGTGGACTAGGACAGCAGTGGAATAGAAGAGCTGTTGGATGAAGAGTGGAGTTGAAAAGTTGTCCAGCAAGGCTTCCGATGGAAAGGGCAGGCCAGCTTCAGCCATTGCTTCTGATGAACCAAAAAGGAATAGCTTCCACCCCTATTTAGAAGCACATTAGAGATGTGACCTTCAGCATAAGACAACAAATCCTATCTAAAGAGAAACTGGTTTGCTGCTCTTCTTTACCCGTAACTAGCTTATCTTAGTTCAAAATTGTTCTGCTGAGGTTGGTTGTTATTTCTGTGTATCTCCTAAGTACTGGAATGGTCACATTCACACTTGTTTATCTGTTTTCTGAGTATTTGACACTGGTTCTATTTGCCCAGTCCTTCCCGCTGCTGTCAGCTATTTCCTGCTTTATGAAGTTGTCAGTTTCTCTATAGAAAAACTAACATAATAGTAACCCTTTAATGAGTTCGTACTTTGTGCAAGAATGGATCCAAAACTTCATGCATTCATTTACTTAATCCCCCTGGCTACCATTTACTGTAAGCGGCTAGCAATATTATTATTTGTTTAGCCACTCCTGAAGTTTGAACTCAGGACCTTGTCCTTGCTATGCAGGAGCTCTACCACTTTGAGCCACTCCCTTCAGCCCTATTATGGTTTTATAAATGACGAAATGGGACACAATGACAGATCACATCACTTACCAAAGATCACATAGGTCGTAAGTGGCACAGCCGGGGTTTGAGCAAAGTCAGAGGTCTGAGCTTTTAGCCACTGTGTGTGCCCTTCTCATCCATTTCTGTTCGTTCTGCTCTTCATCATGTGTCCTGTTACTTGCGGGTCTTCTTTTTCTTACCACAAACAAAAAACTAAAGTGCCATTAGGAGCCACTTCGCGCGAGTAGGTCTTACAGTCCTGGAAAAGGCAGGAAGGTGGCCTAATTCAGAAATTGTCTGATGCAACCCCTCCGCGGGAGTCCTCCCATCTCAACCTCCTGCCTGCCATTTGCCAAGGTATACAAGTAACCCCCTCTACCACACAGTCTAGACAAGTCATGGTAATGCAGTCCTCTATCCTCTAGCCCTATCCACTCACTACTCATGGTTCCTGTGTTGTGCTCATCTACCTGCCCCTCTAATGGAAGAAACGAAAGTAGCTAACAAGTCATGCATCAAATTCTAGTTGCTCCCTAGGTCCACTGAAGCCTCACTTGTAGAAACCTGAAAGCATAAACCATTGGTGTATTTGTGATCCCTTTCTCTGCTTTAAAAATAGTGAAGTGTTTGTCTCCAGAGTTTATTAGCAGAAGTGAAATCAGACTGGGGAATATAATTGTTCGCCCTATCATCTTCTCTACCTTACTTTGTTTTTGCTTCTAGAAAATTTTTGTCTCAAATTTTTGTATTTACCAGTAATCCAGCATGAAAGTTACAGACTGCTCCTACCACATACCACATACATACTTCCCAGAGGTGGTAATAATGAATCTAGCAGAAGTAAGGGTTATACAAAGAAATTCCTTAAGATTTCTTTAACCTAAGTAATGAACTCTTCACTGATGGCTGTAAAGACAGTAATTTGGATGATTCATCGCCTATGCTATATAAGTTTAAGCTTGATAAATATTTTAATTAAACAATGTGGGGTCTTTTTTTACTGCAATGGCCACAGGGTAATTTTCAGTTGATAAATTTGTATTGGAATCAATAAAATGAATCAAATCATTTGCCTTTTAGTCAGTTGTTTTATTTTTAATAAAAGTATTGCTTTAAAGTACTACACAATACATGTCATTTATTTCTTGAAGGTTATCTTAACCTTCAAACTAAAAACTGAACAGGAAAAAATGAACTGTTGCTATAGTTGCATTAAATTATTTTCTTAATTAAATTTCAAACATTCTACTGGCAATATCAACTAATCAAAATTTGAAAGCTACTTCAAATCTTTGAATACTCTTAAAATAGCTCGGAATTTTATAAAGGATTTAATTTGTTTAAGCTAACTTTCAGTCAATAATGTTAGCTCCTTCTTTAATAAAAACAACTTTAAACTGTCAATCAACAGAGAGTAAGTATGAATGTGCATCAGATGTTGCCATGGTAAAGTCACATCATTCTAAGGTCCGAATTTGGCAGCCTGGCATCATAGGAGTGCCCCTCCCCTCTTATTCAGAGTTTGAGTTTTAAGTTTTATTATTCTCTTATCAACTGCTCTGATTTTACTTTTTCAACAGACTTTAATGATTAAGAAGATAGATATTAGATAAGGAGGATAGACAGAAAAGTATTTCTGGGTGCTGGTAGCTCACATCTGTAGTCCTAGCTGCTCAGGAGGCTGAGATCTGAGGATCGCAGTTTAAAGCCAGCCCAGGCACAACAGTCCGTAGATGCTGTGGCTCAAGTGGTAAAGTACTAGCCTTGAGCTGAAGAGTTCAGGGACAGTGCCCAGGCATAGAGTTTAAGACTCATTACCACCTGAAAAAAAAACAAACTAACTTTGGTGAGATCATAACATTGTTCATTCTTCACAGCTGTGACTTGGAGTTTCATTTTTTTTTGAACTATGAAATCAGTTTTATTCACCTGAAATAAATTTATATAAAAAGACACTACTTTTGAGCCAAAATGCTAAGATACTATTAACTAGAAAGTCAGAATACCCTCACTACTATGAAAGATTCAAATTTTGTTTATTTTTGTACATGGTTTAAGATGCAAAAGGACAAAAGTATTCACAAAGAACATATTTTGCTTTTTTACTCCAGCTGCAACTCTGTGAAGCCTGGGCTTTCCCTGTTCCACTTGTGCACTCTTGTGAACACTCTAGCGTTCCTGGAGAGTCCCTTCTAAACTCAAGTACAAGGTTCAAGGTGATTACTGAAGGATGAACAGACATATTTTCAGAGAATTTATCTTCTACATACCGAGGAGATGAACTTAACACAAGATGTGTTACCTGGGTATTGGTAACACTCTGTTGCCAGTGGTGATTTTACAAGTATGAAATAGAATTGTGGAATATCAGATTCATGGGACCTGTGAATCATGAGGTCTAAGCCAGTTCAGTCCTAATCTTCTACAGGGACTTAAGAATGCTTGATTCATTGAGCCTTCCAAACCAAACAGGCATGCAAATCCCTGTTCAGATTACACCTAGAACATCCTCACTGCTTCCAGAGCCTCAGGTCATCATAAGTCTTTGAATTCTTCCATCACAAAACGATGACCTCCACTTGATATCTAGAAAGGATAGGAAGGATGGAGCTCACCATTTGCTAAAATGTAGAAGAGCAGTCAGGAACGCTGTGACCTGAAAGAGAATTTTAGGATATACTCATTCCACTCATGGTCTGGCCCCAGAACCCTCATTTATCACCTGTGTGAAACAATCCTATGCTTCTTGGTCAATTCATTGTATTATAAGTTATGTGGGGGCAGGATGGTTCATTTGTGCATACTCTGATCTAGAACCTAACAATTTATTCTGAGTTACTAGATGCTATGTTATTTCTCTTCTCTTTTGCTGCCCTTTGGTTAATCTCATATTGTTACTATATCTGACTTTGTTACCTGGTATATTGTACATATGTTTATTTGTTTATTTGAAATAGGAAAGGGAAGGGGGGAAAACAAGAGGATTGGGAGGGAGTGGGGGGGAAATGGGGACAAAAGCATGAGAAGAGGTATCAATGTGTGAGAAGTAATGTACCTACTATCTGGTGCATGTAACTGTAATCCCTTTATACATTACCCCAACAATAAAAAAAAGAATTAAGGACAGCTCTAGATCCTGATTTCATGCCTCAGGACTGGCAAAAATAGGGGAAAAATCATCACAGATTGCACAAGGTTAGAAAAGAGATCCTTGTCAATCCAAGTTAAATTTGAACCACGAACTGTCCATACAGCCTGAAGAAAATGAATTTTGCTTAGTATCTCAATGGATCTAGACTTAAAGATGGTAAGACAGCAAACTGTCTTTTGTATTGGCCTATGTCTAAAGATGTCCTTGACCTCAAACACTAATTATTAGTCATCTGCATATCTATCAACTCTAGAAATTATATAGGTTTATGAGTGAGGCCTAAGGAATAAACTTTCCTGCTCATTTTACCTCTTCTCCACTACCATTCTACTCTGTTCCAGAAAGAATCTTTTTTCTTACTTCTAAGATTTTGTTAGTATATATTAATTATTCAGGATAAAGTATTCTATTATATTTCCATGCATCTATAGACTATGTTTCTCATACCAGGGTATCTATTATTTTTTCTTATACTCCTTCACGGTCCCTTTTCTCCTGTTTCTTGCAATGTTTTAAATGAATTTTATTATGACTTTTTGCTATAGACATAAACTGTATTTTGATCATATACTCTTCCCTTCGTTCTGTCTCCCCAACTGTTTCACATTTTTTGTATAGGTATATATTTATGTATATAATGTTGTTTTCCTCATACTTATTGTCCGTTTCTTTCTGTAATTGCCTTTCTTCTCTGAAATGAATGTTCCTAAGAATGTGCCAAAAACCTGATAAATCACACAAGTACTACAGCTTGGGAAAGACGCTTTTGCAGCATTTTCATGTTGCTACCATAAATGTAACTAGTGGGATCTTCACAAACTCTAGAAGGGGAAACATGTTGAGAGCAAGTTAAAAAAGAAAGAAAAACTTCCCACCATACCTTGCAGTAGCTTTTTCTGGTGCCTACCTATAGTCAGACAGTTCTGAAAAGCCTTCTTTGTATCCACGTAAATGAAACCTTAGGCTCAAAATACTGGAGCCCCTATTTTTTTTTATCTTAAACATCAATGGCTTAATCTTTCCCAGGACTCAGAACTGGCCTTGGCTAAGTCGACTGCACACCACGCAGATGTGAGAGTTGACCAGAATCAAACAAACAATGCAAACTTCGGTTCTAAATATTCAGAAAGTGAAACTTTGGAGAAAGTTTTGTGTTTGCCTTATAGCTTTACCAGTGCAATGAAGATACTAACATATATTGTCCCAATTTGCTCCCTGGATGAGAGAAGATAAGTTATCTAGAATACTTTACATTCAAATAAGCCTTTAATTCATGTGATTCATTACTGTCTCCCTCAACAAAGATTCCACTGACAATGGTGGCACAAATCAAAATGAACTATACTCATAAATTGATACATTGAATCAAAACTCCTTTATCAAACCATATGATGATAAGCTTAAAAAATAAACAAGAATGGCCAGGAGTGTAGCCTAGTAGTAGCGTGCTCGCCTAGCATGCACAAAACCCTGGGTTCAGTTCCTCAGTACCACATATTCAGAAAAGGCCATAAATGGTGCTGGGGCCCAGGTTTGCAGAATGCTAGTCTTGAGCAAAAAAGTGTCCAAGGACAGTGCCCAATCCCTCAGTTCAAACCCCAGGACTGGCAAAAACAAAAAGAAAAAGAAACAACAACAAAATAACCCATCACTTAGGTTAGGGAGAGCAAGAAATGTTCAGTCAACAAGGCAAAATTCCCAGAGCACAGAACAAGTATGGACTCTGAGCTCAATCCAAATTATTAACCCTCAAAAGTTTTCAAAAGTCTTTGTCCAGCAGGAAACTCATGCCTCACAACTCCGACCCCATTTGCTCAGGAGTTAAGAGGCCAGAGGATCACCATTTAAGTATATTCTAGGAAAAAGTAAGAGATTCTGTCTCAAAACTATCCAGTTGTGGTGGCATGTTCCTGTGGTTCTAACTACTTGAAATGTAGCGCTCTGAAGCCAGCCCAGGCTAAGTGAACACACCAGCTGAAAAAATGACCTAAAAGGATTTGGAGTATGGTTGAAGTGGTAGAGTACTTACCTAGCAATCCCTAGTATCTCAAAAATAAGTAAATAATAGAAACAGGAAGGAGGGAAGAATGGAAGGGAGGGAAGGAGGGAGGAAAGAGAATTTAAACTTTTGCCTTTTCAGTCCTATTTCCTACTTATTGCACTTAACCAACAAATCAATAGGGTGTTTCTTCTGATTGACAGCTCTTATGGAACATATTTTTTCTAAGTGTAAAAGGAACACATTTCTTCTTTTTGCTGAATGTATTCCAAGGCTGTGCCATTGAAAAGTTGTTTGACCCAGGGAAAGTTTTCTCAGTTTCTCTTGAGCTTCAGGCTCCTAGTTTGTAGAAAGGAGTTAATACCTACGTTTCAGGGAGGTTTTTTTTTAGGCTATTTTAATAGTTTATTGTACAATAATACATGGTGGGAGGAGGAATGTATTTGGATGGTTTGATCAGTGTTTCATATTTAAAGGAAAGACACTGGCATGATGATAAACCATTTGTTGATTTGGTGCTTTCCCTACTCAACCACAAATGGCATATTGTTGAGGCCATTGTTCTTACTTAACTTTTATCTTAAGAGCTCCTTTATGAGACTATGTGATCTAGATCTGATAAGTAACTCTTCAAGAGAGATGAATTGGGAGACTTCCTGAACACAACTCCTATGTTTGCCCTACATTTTATGTCCCCAGGCAATCCAGAGCTGATTGGGCTGAGTTTAATTCCCAGAAATGGGGAGAAGCACCTGTTTTTCCTCTGGTAAAGCCACAGCATATGTTAAGTCTCAGAAATACATCATCACCATTGGCAAGAGACCCAATGAAGGAGGCTGGGAAAAACCACATTGCTGGTTAAAGCAAAAGTCCACCAACTGGACTCAGACTGGACAAAGACTTGAGTTCCCAGAAGTTTGGCTGGGATCACAGAAGCTGAGCCCCAACCAATCAGGATTAGAAAACTGCCTAATAGGGACTGGGAGTTTGGCCTAGTGGTAGAGTGCTTGCCTAGCATGCACGAAGACCCAGGTTCAATTCCTCAGTACCACATACATAGAAAAAATCCAGAAGTGGTGCTCAGGCTCAAGTGGTAGAGCTCCAGCCTTGAGAAAGACCAAGGACAGTGGTCAGGCCCTGAGCTTAAGCCTGGACTGGCAAAAAAAAAAGAAAGAAAGAAAGAAAGAAAGAAAGAAAGAAAGAAAGAAAGAAAGAAAGAAAGAAAGAAAGAAAGAAAGAAAACTGCCTAACAAATCAGATCTGTTCCCATTTATGAAAGAAATGATGTGAAGTTTTTTTAAATAATTTTTTATTGTGATTAATAGAAGAGTTACATTATAGTCACCAGATAGAAGGTGTATAACTTCACAAACATTGATACCCTTTCTCATGACATGGTCCCCATTTCCCTCCCACTCTCCCCCCCCTTAAGGTGTGAAATTTTTTGACTCATTAAATGGCCTGGAAGGCCAGACAACATAAAGCTTCCTTTAGTCACAGGGAGGGGCCCTCAGACTCAGAGTAGCTTTAAGCCACTAGTCGAGGAAGTGACACCAGAGAGCAGACACGTTTTGTGGTTGCTTGCTATTAAATTTCAGATCTGTTCATTCGTATCTAGTTACTTATACATTGTTGTAATTAGTGATGTTAAAAGGGAAACTTCTGTTGAAAGAATCCAATAGCAAAAATCTACAAGATACTCACATAAAAGTATAGTAGCAGAAATGACAGGGACCTTCTCAAATTCTGTATTGCACTGCTAAAATGGGAAAGTTTTGATGATGTGTAAAGCATACAGAAAATGTTATATGGAGTTTCTTCTAAAATAGTGATTGCATGTGTCATAGGGAAATGAACCGAAGTAAAATGTTTATGTATGGATTCTCATCCTCTTCACTAAAGTGACCATTGATCAGGGTTTTTCAGTGATCTGTTTTTGGAAGCACTGCATTTCATTTAGGGTATGATTCTTGATCAACATGATAGATATTTTATTATCCAAGTACCTAGTGCATTATTAAGTGTAAAGCATTAGGCTTCTCCAAAAGTCTTTCTGTGTAAGCAGGCAGCTCTTATTGAGCATTGCTTTTGTCAAGTTAATGGAACATCCAATGAAAACAGAAGAATGACTCCACTACTATTATGACAGTTGAAAATAAAATGCTTTAATAAATCTCATTCTGGGCCGTGGTTATTGATAATTAAAGAGCTTTAAACTCATGACACCTCAAAATTTAACCAGTTAACTGTTAACAAGTTAACTGTTCTAGCTTTTTGTGGTTGCTTTTGCAGTTCTGAGTATCAAGCTCAAGGTCTTATTTATAATGATCTATAATCCCAATCACTGCTTTGGTGGTTTTTTCCCTTGTTTTGAGAAAAAAAAATCTAGAGCTTTCAAGGGGATTCAGTGTTTTAGAGAACATAAAAAGACTTTAATAGTGTAATTCCCCCAAACTGCACTCCTTTCCTACTGATAGATAACCAAGCTCTGAATGATGTCACTTCTCCACCTTAAGTCTATATGTTCTCAGAAGGACTATAAAAACAGCACTCAAATTTTTTCACAACCGAAATCCTGTCATGGAAGAATTCCTCATTAAACAAAGTGGGAACAAGAAAGCCCAAACAATGGAATCTTTTAAGCAATGCAACTGCTATGTTTACTAAAGTCATGTTATAATAGAACTGCATTTTTTCCCACTGGGAAAAAGAAAAGGAGTTAAGTATTGTAGTATTTACTAGCACTTGTGAAGCAGAAGCAGATCTTGAGTTCAAGGCCAGCCTGGTCTACATAGCAAGTTCTAGACCAGACTAGGATGTGTAATGACATCCAGTATCAAAAACAAATCGAAAAAAGCAAAAAGCAAAGGAACAGAAAGGAAGAGGGGAGGAGTGGCAAAGGAAGGGGTAGTCACTATTTCTGATCTAAACTCCTTCAGAAGCCCTGATCTCAGTTGCAGCTAACTTTTGACATCAAGCCTTGGATAATGTTTTTCATGTATCCAAGACAAAAAAAAATCCATCTTTCTGTAAAGAATCAGAGATTAAATCTATCACAAAACTTCACCTCTGCCCTTGACATGCAGGCACAGCCATAAATGATATATAAGCGGAGAGAGTGACTATTCCAATTAAACTCTGTTATCTAAACTAGTCATTAGGTTAATTGGCCCTTGCAATGTTCTAGACTCTCTTGTATCAATTTTTCATCTACTCTCACAGCATGGATCATTCTCTTCAAAATTCTCCCTAACCTATTTTCATTTTAGTCAATATTTTATTAACATTTTATTAAATATTATCCAATCATATGTGAATGCATCTGAATATATGTTTAATTTATTAGCATTTAGCCAATGTTAACAGCACATGCTGAATTTCTCTTGAAAATAAATTTTTTTTTTGGTCAGTCGTGGGGCTTGAACTCTGGGTCTGGGCACTGTCCCTGAGCTCTTCAACTCAAGGCTACCACCCTACCCCTTGAGCCTTAGTGCTCAGTTTTCTGGTGGTTAATTGGAGATAAGAATCTCATGGACTTTAGTGCCTGGGCTGACTTTGAATCTTGATCCTCAGGTCTCACCCTCCTGACTAGCTAGGATTACAGGCGGGAGCCACTACTCCCAGCTGTAAATAAGATTTTAAAACCTTCTTTTTTCTCCATTTCAGCTGGTGGAAATGCAAATGCACCTTAAAGTACAAGTATTTTTTAAATTGTCGGGGTGATGGCATCAGACAGTGGGTACATTATTTCTTGAACATTAGTATTCCTTCCCATAGTAACAGGTATTTTTAAGTTAATTTTCTACTGATTTATATAGCAGATTATCTCCTGTTTTCATAACTCTTTCTGATGCAAGGAGTTTTACGTAATTGTAGTATTAGGAAATAGCCTATTTATTCTGTCTTTATTTAACAATATATATTAATCACATCATGGTATCTTTTATCATGATAAAACTGAATAGTTTCAGTAACCCTCATTTTCTCATCTCCTTAAGCACTCTGTGCCTCCATCACTGGCCTCTTCCTGTGTGGGAAGTCCTTCAAGTATTGCAATTAGAGTGGAACACACTGTTGCAGAGCAGTCACACCACCTCTTCCTAAAGATCTCCCGTCAAAACGTGGGACTGAAGTAAGCCGTCACAAGGAAAAGAGTCAGAGGTATGCATGGAGGCAAGAAACTGAGAAAGCGAAGAAGAATTTTGAGAGACCAAAATGGATTTTATAAAAACCCAAACTCTTCCCAAAACATTTCAATGTGACCACTAAGATGCTCCTTTAAACATTAGTTGTAGTTCTCTGGAGTTAGGTTTTCTAGAGTACTGAAAGGATTAAAACATAATACCCTGTTTTGCCTAGGAATGATCCTGTGGCAATAGAGTCAAGACTTCCAGTAAGAATTGGTCTGTTAGACACGAACCATGCCAAGAGTGTACACAAAACCACATTCTTTCCATAGGATGAGGAAATTCAGGGCATAGTTTAACTAAACTAGTGGGCTAAAAAAACCTCTGGGTTGCATTTTGTGGCCCAGACAAGATTATACCTACAATCTGTAAAGATACCTTGGTATAAAATTCCCTCATCTGCCCTCCCAATCCAGTAAGAAAAGTTAACCTGAATTTACTGAAACTAGTCACAGATGGAATGGGTTGTCACTAAAAGGCCTGTGCATTTAATTAAAATTTTCCATAGTCATCTATAGGGATAATCCTAAAAGTTTTTTTTTCAAATCTGTAGACACTGAGGTAGCTACTAGAAAAATAATAGAGAAGTAATGAGATGTACTCATTTTCTAAGACAGCAACCAACAAAGGGGGAGGGCTAATCTAACACTAACATGGGTATTTTTCTTAAGAAAATTAGGTATTTTCTAAGAAACTTCTTACTAAAAGAGGAATAAACGTAAGCAAAGTAATTGAGGAAGGAGGAAGCAGGCCAAATACCGAGAAATGAAAGATGCACCATAATTGAACTAAGTTGAGCAAAATATAAGAAGCTAGAGGATGCAAGCAAGGCTAGACCACACAGACTCTTGTTGGACCAACAAGGAGTGTTTAGGGGATTTCAAACAGAGCATAGCATGATCTCACTGGCATTTCTTCAAAGGTACACCCTGCCTACTCTGAAGAATCTTACCTGAGGGGCCAAGAGTGTAGCCTACTGGTAGAGCGCTTGCCTAGCATGCACAAAGACCTAGACTCAATCCTTGGTACCACATACATAGAAGAAGTGAAAAGTAGTGCTGTGGCTCAAGTGGTAGAGCTCTAGCCTTGAGAAAGCCCAAAGACAGTGCTAAGGCTCTGAGTTCAGCCCCAGAAGTGGAAATAGAAAAGAATCTTGTGTGAGACAAGAATTAGTGCTATGAACTTCAGAAAAGATTGTCGGTCAAAAAAAAAAAAGGATGGACAACAGAAAGAAACCTAGTTGTACGAAGGCCAGTACACCTTTGCACAGCTAAAATGTTTTCCTTCATAACATGTGGAAATGACTAGTGTGCCACACAACTTGACTTTAATGAGTTTGAATACTTCAAGATCCTCTGGCACATGCTTAAGAAGGTAGAAAAAGGGATTTCATTAAACTATTTAGCAGCATAGTAGATACAATTTTACATAATGTTTGTTGAGCATTTTATCTTAGCCAGTGATAGGTGGTATATGCTCCAGGATTGGCTAATTATGAAGTTTCTTCAAAAAGTTTATTTTTTTGTCTCTGTTTCTGTTTTGTCTATTTTTCTACTCATTTTGCTCCACGAAAAGAATCTTTTAAGGTTTCTATTTATTTTGTTTTGTTTTGTTATGCTTTCTGATAACTGAAGTCTAAGAAAGTGTGATTTTAATGGATACTTTTGAGAGAAAAAAAAAAGTATTCTTACACAAAAAGATGAATGTTCAGCTGCCTACCACTTTATGGAATTGGTTTCTGAAGTTAGTGGAAGGTTAGGAAAAAATGGACTTTAATTTTATTTTTCTGGTATTTTGTTTTGTTTTGCTTTGTTATGCTTTGTTTTTGTTTTTATTTTTGCTTTGGCAGCAGTGGGGTTTGAACTCAGAGGTTTAACTTGCTAGGCTGTGTGTAGGTGCTCTACCACTTGATATCTGAGCTACATTCCATTTTTTTTTCTTTATTTGATTTCCAAATAGGGGCTCATTTTTCCCCAAGGACAACTTTAGACTACAATCCTCCCACACGAACCTCCAAATAGCCAGGATTATGAGCGCATGCTATCACATCTGACTTATTTGTTAAGATGCAATTTCATTAACTCTTTGACTAAGGCTGACCTTGAAATTGTACTGATGTCTGTTTCCCAAGTACTTGGGATTATAAACAAGAAATTGTAATGGGCCTGGATAATAGCTTTATATAAGCCTAAAATTGTGTACGTTCTTGGCATTCCAAAGCATTTCTACATGCATTTCATTTGCATCAAAGTGAAGGATGACCATCTAATTTGCTAATCAACTTTATAAAGAAATGCTGTCTGTGAAGAACTCCATTAGATATAAAAAATTAATCCATTGTTAGCATCCTCCAACCGTTTTCTTGGTGTTTAGAATAATACTTTAACATTCCATATACAAGTTAATGTCATTTAATGTTTTATATGATTTATCGTATGCAAAAGTTTATCTATTAAAAATATAACCATGAGGACATTCCTGAGGATATTTAGTTTCTATATCCCATTTTTTTTTGTGGGTTATGGGGCTTGAACTCGGCCTGGGCACTGTCCCTGAGCTCTTCAGCTCAAAGCTACTGCTCTACCACTGGGCCTGGGCATTGTCTCTGAGCTCTGCAGCTCAAGACTAGCACCCTACCCTTGAGCCAAGCCCCACTTCCCATTTTCTAGAGATTAATTGGAGATAAGAGTCTCAGGTCCTTTTGTGCCTGGGCTGGCTTTGAACCTTGCTCCTCAGATCTCAGCCTCCTAAGTAGCTAGGATTACAGGTGTGATCCACGATACCCAACCTGTATCCCAATTTGACAAGATCCAACATCCCTTTATGCTAAAAGCTCTGGAGAAACTAGGAATCCATGGAACATTCCTCAGTATAATAAAGGCTGTGTATGACAAACCCACAGCTAGCATTATACTTAATGGTGAAAAGCTAAAGCCATTTCCGCTAAAATCAGGAACGAGACAAGAATACCCATTCTTTCCACTCCTTTTTAACATAGTATTAGAATTCCTAACCAGAGCAACAAGGCAAGAACCAAGCATAAAGGGGCTCCAAATAGGGAAAGAAGAAGTGAAACTTTCCCTCCATGCAGATGATATGATTTTGTATTTGAAGAACCCTATAGACTCCACTCCCAAGTTGCTTGAGCTGATTCGAAACTTTAGCAAGGTAGCAGGGTATAAAATTAACCCTCAAAAATCAACTGCCTTCCTATTCGCCAACAATGAGAGGAATGAAGCAACAATCAGGAAAGCAATTCCTTTTGCAATAGCCTCAAAGAAAATAAAGAATGTAAAGGACCTTCTGGATGAAAACTTTAAAATCCTGAAAAAGGAAATTAAAGCAGAACTGAGGAAATGGAAAAATCTCCCATGCTCCTGGATTGGTAGAATTAACATCATGAAAATAGCAATCTTGCCAAGGGCTATCTACAAATTCAATGCAATACCCATCAATATCCCAATGGCATTCTTTAAAGAAATAGAAGAGGCAATCCAAAATTTCATATGGAATAATAAAAGACCCCATATAGCAAAAACACTTCTTAGCAGAAAGAACAGCGCAGGAGGAATTTAATACCAAACTTTAGACTCTATGACAGGCCTATAGTGACCAAAACAGCTTGCTACTAGCACAAGAACAGGCCTGAAGACCAGTGGAACAGAACTGAGGACCCAGATATTAACCCATAGATTTATGGCCACCTAATGTTTGATAAGGAAGCCAAAAAATAGAATAGAAGAAAGACAGCCTCTTCAACAAGTGGTGCTGGCAGAATTGGTTAAGCACCTGCAGAAAACTAAAGTTGGATCCTTCTTTGTCACCCTGCACCAGGATTAACTCCAAATGGATCAAAGACCTGGAGGTAAAATCAGATACACTGAAAACTTTACAAGAAGGAATAGGAGATACACTAGTTCTCCTT
This sequence comes from Megascapheus bottae, assembly GCF_031878675.1. Classification (NCBI taxonomy): domain Eukaryota; kingdom Metazoa; phylum Chordata; class Mammalia; order Rodentia; family Geomyidae; genus Megascapheus; species Megascapheus bottae. The sequence goes on from NC_143512.1 coordinate 65,704,982, forward strand.
GGCACAGGTCAAAACTTTTTTAATAAGGACCCAGAAACACAACAAATAAAAGAAAACTGGAAAAGTGGGACTGCATTAAGTTGCAGAGCTTCTGTAAGGCAAAGGACATAGCTGGCAAACTAACTAGAAAGCCTACAGAGTGGGAGAAAATCTTCACTAACCATACAAGAGACAAAGGCCTCATATCTAAAATATACCAACAGCTCAAAAATATTAAATCACTGAAACTCCCATTTTTTTATTTTTAATTTTAGTCCACCACCTGCCAGACAGCTAAGATACCTAAATAAATAATCCTAAGAAGTATAAATTGATCTTATATATTATGAATTTCCAGATAAGCTTTCAATTAATTTTATTGACTTTAGACATAGTGATTTGTCTCAGTATGAAATGCTTATCTTAACATATTTCTTACCTTTTGTCTGAAGGCACACTGTAGAAATATCTGAGGTTACATATAATGTGTTTCTTAGTGTGTTTATCTTTCAGTTTTATAAATGTTCCCTTATTGACTTCAGGTTTTTTCACAATGTATATAGATGTGAACTCACCTTCACTGATTTGCCCAGTATTTGCCATTCACAGCTCAGATTTTTTATTCATGTAACCACTGGATCACTTTCTATTTCTTTTCTCCAAAAATTCTTAATATTCCTTCCCTCACATTTTCCTTTTTTTTTCCAGTTGTGGGGCTTGAACTCAAAGCCTGAGCACTGTCCCGGGACTTTCTCAAGGCTATAGTTTTACCACTTGAACCTCAGCACCACTTCTGTGTATGTGGTACCAAGGAATTGAACCCAGGTCTTCATTTATGCTAGGCAAACACTTTACCATTAGGCCAAACTCCCAGCCCTGCATTTTCCTTTTTCAAGTGTTTTTTTATTTTAAAAAAAATTTGTCTGTTTTTCTATCTCTTTGTAGAGATAGGATTCAGTCTAGTGAAATATAGAGCATTAGTGTACATTTTGATCAGTAATCTTGTACAAATCTATCTATATAATCCAGCACCTATCTGTATAACCCAGCTCTTTATCAAAATACAGATTATGAGCAGCATTTCAGAAAATGTCCTTATTCTCCATGGCAGGCAAACCATTTCCACCAGCTCCCTCTGATCTGATCTCCTGCCTCTGAAATTAATTTTGTCTACTCTGAAAAAATATGTACATGAAGTCACACAATATTATGTATCAGAATTATTGTTAAAGAGGTTCTTTTATTTCTTTTCTCTTCTTTCTCATGCGTTTTGGCACTTGCCCACATTGTTTCTTAGATTAATTGTTTACTGCACTGTGAGCAGAGCAGTATTCTTTCATATTGTGATGGCTGGGATGCTTCTAGTTTGGAGATATGATGGCTAAAGCTTAGACTATCATACTTGTTAGGTTTGATGTAGACATAGTATTTATTTCTATTGAATTATTACCCACCGAGGTAGAGTTCTGTAGTCATAGGGCATATGTGTAGCTGGGAAGAGTTGCCATTAGTTAACAAGATAGTAGCATCATTTTGTACTCCTATCAACAATCTCTATGCATTACATTTACTCCATATCCTTGGCTACACTGGATATTATCACTTTTTCTCTGTGGCCATTCTGAAAGACGTGTGGCAGAGTTCATTATCATCATCTTTTTTTTTATTTCTACAAGCACATGTTATCACCAATAAATAGTGTTCTCCACTTTATGGATTTATTATCTTTTCTCCTTTTTATTCTTTTTAAGGAACATATAAAATAGGACCTTTATATTTAGGTAGTGCTTGGTTCCATTTTCTACAATGTTAATTTTTTTTCTTACTGACTTACATAGTAAAAGGATAGTTTCGCTTTTGTCTCCTCTATCCACAATCCTTTCTTAGCCTACTCAGCGTATTTTTTCTCCATCTTTTCATCTTATAATAATATTTACCTGTCTACTTCACAAAACGTTCTACATCAATTGTTGATGAGAAATACTTTCCTAAAATTTTCCATGAGATGGTTTCAGTTCTCTTGCTTTCGCTTTTTCCACTGGCTATGCTATTTAATTTTTATGCTTTCTCATGTAGAATTTTAAAAAATCCATCTACTTAGACCCAGTATCACAAACATTTATCATGCACACTGTGTTCTTAAACCTACTTGATGTGTGCTAGGCCAGAAGTTTTCCAGGTCCTTACCTGGAGAACAGAATGACATGTCCTAATGCATTAGCTACTATCAGGAATGCCAACAATATGGCTTTTGATGATGAGATGAAATCTTCTCTTCTTCTACTGCCTCTTGTCCTGTACACAAAAATAAAAACCTCAGACATCCATCAACTTTAGGATGCCTCTCTTTAAAGACTCCTCTTTCTTCTTACACATCACTTCAATAGGCTAAACTCACTTGGGATCAGTTTCAGGCTTCCATGTACACCGCTTTGTCTTCTAATATCTGACTTCATTGATTCCTAAAGTTATATATGAAAGGGAATCCCTGATGGTTGAGATGACTACAGATCTTGGGGAATTTTCCTTCTTGATTTCCCTATCTTGCACCTTCCAAGGTCATTAAGAAGAAAACTTCTTTCCAGAAATATAGTACATATGTTCTTAGGTCTTTTCCAGTTTGAATATTTTTAATCTACATATTTTCACACAATCTTTGAATGACTTTCTCATTTGACCAAGTTCAAGTTTGTCTGAACAACTAACACATTCTCTACTTCATGTGCATAAGTAATTTGAGTGTCTCATGAATTATTTTTCCAGTCTCCCCTTTTAATGTGCTATCTCATCCTGGATACACTTTGACAAAAACCATATATATCCTAGGGAAAACAGGTGGTGAGAAGTTGTGTTTTTATTACTTTCACCAAAGATTGATTCGATATCTCCATCAAAGGATGACTAGTTACATCTCCAAAAATAGGACATGTGTCACCTCTGAGCATTACACGCATTCTTATTTAAACCCTGAATATATCAAACATTGCACTAGAAATTGGACCTATAACACAACCTTTTACATTGGGTAGTTTACCACTGTCACTGAGATTAGGAACTTCTAGTCTTTAGAATTTGTGAGGAGACGCCCATATTATTTTTAAACTGGCCTTTGTATTGATTCAAATATATTTTGTCCTCTATCTCTTGGATTGATGACCTTCCTATCTACCTGGAAAACCCCTAACTCTAAAAGGAGACTGCACTTTTCTGTGAGTATAATAAGAATGGTGTGGTAAGACGTTTTGAAGACCAGTGCTATATAATTCAGATACTATGAATAAATCTTAGGCACAGATATTGCAGCATTCTGTAGGTTGGAAAATTCAAAGGCTACTCTCTCATGAAAGAGATCATCTCTTCTCATGGCATTTAAAACTCTCCAGGATATTTCCCAACCAAGGAAAAAAATGAGAATATTAATATAATCTTTTGAAGGAAAATTTTCACACCATTTTGAATATATATTCCTCTAAATACCATGAAAATATCATCGAATACACCAAAGCTAAGAAACGAATGCCCCTCTTCCCCTGATTATTGTCCTTATCACCACTAACAGCTATTACTGTCATGTTACTCTCTTTGGTGACTGCTGTGGCCCTCAAAACAAAAATAAATTTGACTTTCTCAAATTTGATTTATAACATCAAAGATACCAAACTAAGATAAGGAATTGGAGGGAAAAGCCTAGCTCCTGCCCCAAATATGAATTGTAACCAGACTGAGATTTTAATAAATGCTCAAAATCCCCATATTTTCTCTAAATAAAAAGATGAGCTTTGCTGCTTAAAAATAAAAACTGTTTGTACTATGTGAAGTTGTTTCTTTTTTCTTTGTTTTTCCCCCCTATAGTTTATCCCCTGTTGCCACTATATCTGATTTTAGTAGCTGGTTTATTGTATATTTGTTTATTTGAATTAGGGAAGGTAAAGGGAACAACAAAATGGTGAGACAAAGGACAAAGGGTGAACCAAGTACGCAAGACAATATGTTGGAAATGAACTCTACAACTTGAGATGGGTCTGGTGGGGGAGAGAAAGTGGGAGAAAAATGTGAGGGGAGTAACAATATTTCACAAGAAATGTACTCATTTCTTTGTATATGTAACTAAACCCCTCTATACATCACCCTGACAGTAACATAAAATTAAAAAACAAAAACAAAAAATACTGTATTCATGACAGTAATCTCACTGAACTTTACTTGATTATAAGAATTATGGCTCTCCTTACATGAATGCTTGACATGCTACCAGCAAAGCTGTGTGAAACTAGCACAGACTGTATATTAACAACTCCAGCCACTGGTCTTTCAGTTGGTAGTTTCTCTTCTCTTCTACTTCCAGACCACAGGCAATCAGAATGGTGTTGAGCCTAAAATTCTGGCAATCAGGTAATTTCTGCCTCCCTGTGATGACTTTTGATATAGCAGAGCAATTCCAGTTCTCTTTTTCTGGTCTTAGTAGAGAGCTTAAGCAACCTAGGTTCCTGTCTTTTTCTTCCATCTAATAGGTGTTAATTACTCACTTAACAAATGTCTTACTGATAAAGGACATCTGCATGGCTATTGTCACCTCTGGAATAGCCAGATAAATATTGCATGGCTTCTGAAGAATTTGTTCTCACTGTACTTTTTCTAAGTTCCCAAGTTCTGTAACACTAGAGTCCATTTAATTCTCTACTATTGCTAGAAAAAGATAACTCAGTCTTGCAGAAGGGATTGTTCTCCAAGGAGCATTTGAAAGAACATGCCTATAAGCTAGTACAGCAATCAGTGGTCCTTCCAAACCAGATGAAGAAAAGCTCAAAACCTGCCCCCTTCAAGTATTCTTTGGGATACCCAGATGATCAGAAGAACCTATCAGGGATTTACATATTTAAGAAAAAGAGTAATAATGTGGCCACGTGTGCAGCATGCTCGATTTTATGGTTAGAGAACAGATATACCCTTCAGATAGGGATCGATATTGACATTTCCAGGGACACATAAAGTAATTGCCACTTGAATGTTTTTCCAGGCTCTCGTGAGTAGTACAGAAATATCTTGTGATTTTATTGCATTTATGACTTTAATTCTCCAACTGTAATGTCTATCACTGAATTTCACCAAAGATCTCTCAGTAGCTTATTTAAGTTAGCTAAAAAGCAATTGGTGGGTTCTGTTATGGTCATCTCTCTCTTACAAATGAGGAGACTGAAGCATGAAGATTGGTCAAAGGTTACACAGCTAGCTACGTGACCCCAGAGAATCTAACCTCAGATTCTCTTATCCTGCCCACCACATGTTATGTTGCCAGAAACCTTTCAACATTTGCCTGTGGTCATTGCTGCTTGTATAGACAAAGATGGGCTTCCTTCAAGACATGGAGGAATATGGCAAATTTGAACAAGAAAAGATTAGTATCTATACTATATAGATCCTGGGAATGATAAGGACAAGGAATGATAAGAACTCACTCAAGTCAAATATCCAAATATCTTTTCTGTTCATGGAAGTGCAAACGTTAACTATAGTCTTAGAACGCGACTCAAACACTGTCATTTTATAAACCACCTAGTGTGCCTTGCACATACATAACATGCAAGTCCTTCATTAGTAATCAATATATGTGTGAAGTTCACTACTAAAGATTTCTGGTGCAGGAGAAGGCAGAACAGGAACAACAAGAATTGTCACAGCCATTGTAACAAGGTAAAGAAAACAGTACTTTCAATTAGCTAATACTCTGATTCTACAGTAACACATTATTCCAGCTTTTTTCAAATTCTATTGCTGGAGAGATGAATAGTATTTCAGCTTTAAGTGTCAGCTTCATATTCACTTGTTTTGCCTTTGAAATTTTAATACATATGTATTCTATATGCATATATAATAGTTGAATACATTTATGTATTTAGGCTCTAGCTTCATTGTGACTTTAAAATGTTAATACATATTGTGTATTCTATACAATGTTGTATATAGAAAACACTCTGAGCAGCATCTCTCCCACCCTACTATGCTTACAAAGTGGAACCTGGAGAAGTAGCTCTGTGATTCTACTCTAGATAGGGCTCAGAGTCTCCCACATACTTCTTATCACTAATGCTTATTCACACCGACCCTTCTGATATTGCCTGGGACTGGGTGTCCCATTTTAACTCAAATGAAAAGGCTGTATGGGAAGGGAGCATGATGCACACGCATTGTTCTTAGTCTAAGACTCCTTCTCCTCACCCATCATTCATACTCAGAAGGACGTGTTAAAACAGGTAGTTATTTTTCCCAATCGTTTAGATCACATCAAAATGACACTTCACAATTTGTATCTGATGAAGCAACTACAAGTCAAATTGTCACATTAGGAGGGCAAATTGCAGACAATGCAATGCTACTTACTAGTAGTGACATGAGAAATGCAGCACATGGGTAATGAGGCATACCTTGTCATCATAAATCAACTCATGTTCTGGGTCAAATGACAATTTCTCAGAAGCATTTGCAAAAGTAGGCCTATCTTCTGTTGCCTTAGAGAAGCTATATAAAGGGGTGGCAACTGCTGGTTTGGAAGGAGAATTAATTCCTTTTTCCGTTGCAATGCCCAGATGTAGTGATCGTGGAGTATTTAAACCCTGCTGGAGAGCCTAAACGATTTTAGCTTCATTACTTACAGGTCTCTACTTGGAAATAAACCCAGTTTAAGAAGTCAACTTCTTTCTTCCTTGACTACATTTGTACAAAACAAAAATCTCACTCTAGGCTGGCTACATAATTTTTAGTATCATGGCTCTATAAGAGATCAGAATGCGTTCTCCGAATCAACAATTTCCCCAAGAACCAAGTGTCTTCCAAGAATTATAAATGCTCTGGAGGCATCTTGGTATACACATCAAGAAGCTCCATCTATCAGGACATAGCTATACTACAAGTTGGCAATATCCTTGCCTATTTTTGCAGCAGGGAATGAGGAGGAAGGGGATAAGGTTTCTGAAGTTTAAACTCAGGGCTTAAAACCTTTCAGAGGGCTTCAAACATGCTTGGTTTGCTTGCTCAACTCATGCTCTATCACTTGTGCCATGCCTCTAGTCAAGCTTTTGGCTAGTTATTTTGAAATGGGAATCTCACAGACTTCTGCTCTGGCTGGCTTCAAATGGTGATTGATTCTCTGCATCTCAGCCTCCTGAATAGCTAGGATTATAGGCTCTAACTCTTTACATAAAGATTCACCCATAATACTATTTTTGAAGTACCATCAGTAGGTCACACTATGAATTTAAGCAAGAGAAAAGCTCTTTCCATTCTCTTTCAACACCAAAAGGCCTGATACTGTTGCTTGTGTCAGTTCCGGTAAGAATTCCACTTAATGAGCATTACTTAGCTAACAAATTTCACTTCTTCCCTTTTATTTTACTCCGTTGCTTCAAAAGAATGCTTGCAAGGCTTATGCAGCTCTCATTAAGTGGTCTCAAGATGGCATCATGAAAGTGGGTGGTTGAACTCATATTGTGCTTTATCTTCTACAGCTTCTTTGAATCTCAGAGAATGAATCCAAAACTTTAGGCACTTTGTGAGGTAGCAGCATCTCAGCCAAATACTTCATTGTCAAAGCTCAATGGGAAGTAGAGGCAGCTTCCAGTGGGTAGATTTCTGCTCACACCAACAGAGAGCCTTTTCTTTGTACTGCACTTCCAAAGAGCTTTTCATTTTTCATTGCATTCTTACAGTAACTCCAGGAGGCAAATGTCATGATTAGCTTCATGTTTGCACAAAGATAAAGAGCCTAAAGGAAAACACTAAGTTAGTTATATGTACATGGTTGTATGTCTGAGCAGTAGGCAGATTTGTGCTTGGCCTCTGAGGTCATAACTGATATCGTCGTTAGTGGTCTTTCTTCTACTCCATGGCTGATGCCCCAGGCTCCTAAAAGTAATCCAACTCTAAAAGGAAATTCAAGTCAAAGAAGCAATCATTATAAAGTTAGTCATTGATTTGTTTTAGCATTTACTATGTTCTACCTACTATATCAATAACTTTATATATCTTACTATTTTTAATGAAGAACATGAAATTGGGAGAGCTAAGGTAACTTGCCCAAAGTAGGGACAGAATTCATATTCAGGCCTGAGTATGAAGCCATAGGATTTGTTAATGCCATATGGTTAAATATTGGGAGGAAAAAAGTAGGCTTTTGATTGCATTTTTAGTCGGGGTAATATATAGAGAGGTTACAGTTACATTCATCAGGTATTGGGTACATTACTTCTTGAACATTGATACCCCTTCTCATGTTTTTGTCCACCTTTCCCTCCCTCGACCCCCTCCCAATCATTTTGTTCCCCCTAAGCAGCATCCAAAGAAAGGACAAAAACTTGAAGATGTAATACTCTACAGTGAAAAAAACAACTTTGAATTCTCATCTCTATTTCCCAGCCCTGCGAAAATATTCCCTTTTGGTCTATTGGCTTCTTAGAAACTTGTTCTGGTTCTGTATGATCTATTATCTTACAGGGAAAAATTCAATCAGGCAAGACCTCAACTCAAAAACACTCTACAAAGACAAGATATCCTTAGTGTTAGAACTGGAACCACCTCTTTAGTGTCTAGACATCTTGAGTAATCAATGCCCAGAACCACTAAGTTTTTGCCTACATCCCATACTAACTCCTCATCTGCTAGCCAGCATGCTGAAGAAAGATGCTTATTTTTTTTTACTGATAGTATTTATTTATTTTTTTCATATATTTTTATTTTAATTAATAGAAGGGTTACATTATATTTGCCAGATAGAAAGTGCATTAATTCACATATGTTGATACCCTTTCTCATGTCTTGATCCCCATTTCCCTCCCCCCCACCCCATCCCTCATTTGTTTTTCCCCTTCCCTATCCAATTTCAAATAACCAAATACAAATATATCCAATATAGAAAGATGCTTATTTTTAATTGTCAACACTAAATTTATTAATTCTGCTCCCAGACCAGTTGCCCAGATCACTGGTGGAAAATCTTGGTAGATCACCTTATTTTCTGAATATTCTCAGATAATAGGCATTTGTCTGATCATTTTGTTTATTAAAAACATATAAATAAGAAAGCTATGTTAGATGTTCAGTTCAACAAGGTCATCTACAAATTAGCATTCATGCCCTTCACTAAGTTGGGCAACTTAAGAACAGTTATGTTGAGAAGAATGAAGTATGATTATCCACCTTTCCCCTACCCTTCCTCTTTTTCTACCATCTCTACAACTGCTTACCTTTTTAAAAAAAATTATTTTCTTTAAGTAGTACAAAGGAGTTGCCATTTTGGAGAGTAATTTCAAATAATTCTATCCATTTTCATGCAGAATGAAAATCTCAGTAAGTAAGTAAGGCATGGAAGAACATGTGCTTTAGTAGGAGATATATTTTGATTTTTGAGACTATCACTATATTAGCACTAGCAGAGAAGGCAGGAAGATGGTGAGTTCAAAGCCACCCTTGACTATAAATCATCACCCTCCCCAATATCCTGAATGAAATTAGACTTTTACCAAGTGTAGAATATTTGTGAGAATTATCTCACTTGTTGCTAGGCGAAGAAAAAAACCAGTCAATAAATGGGGCAGATAGCATCTGTGCCCTAAGGGATTTTGAATTCTGAGAATGATGAGCAACCACAGAATAAACAGGACTTTCAAAGCGCGGAATCTGGGGCAACTCTTGGCCAAGACAGACTCGATTTCCTCTTATGTTTAAAGCCATGACTGTCATGAGAGTTGCCTTTTATCAAGTGTCTACGTGATACTTGGTGTATAAGATAGATATGTTAAAACCTTTCCAATGTCTATTATATCCCCAGGAGACATAACTTCCTCATTTTAGTAAAGATAAAAATGGGGCTCTAGGCCTTAAAGCTACCAGGATCCTGCTGTTCCTACGCTATATGTGCATTCCTTGTTGCCTGAACAGTACCCAGTCAAAGAATTACCCCATGCCAGTACAACTTGCTTTTGGTACAACCTGATTTTCATGTATGTTATCAGTACTACTGAGGGCTTAGAGGACTATGCTTGCAGAAAAGATATTTAAACAAACTCCGACCCAAATTTGCTCACTACTGAAATTGTGACACCAACTCTTTTTTTGATAATTCATCACACTTTTTGTTTTGTTTATATGCATTTGGATCTGAGTTTATATGTAGTTATAGGTATACTGCTTTTGTATGTGTTGAATTCTTGGGGTTTCAATTTTGGAATTTTAAAGGCAGAAGAACAGCAGAATTATTTAAAGATTGAAATTATAAAATAATATTTTTCAGTTTCTTTTGCAGAATCACAATCATCTTTATTGAGGACACGAGAAGAGGTTATATATTTGTTATGTTAGATATATAATAACTAGATTTTAGAAAATTATGAACAGTAATATAAAAAGCAGGAAGATATAATTCAGATGACTAGTGCTTTTGTGAACTTCTGTTTTTTTAAAAATGTATTTTTAATTTCCTAAATTTTACCCTTTTCTGATAAATAAATGAATAAATAAAATCAGAGATTAGAATGAGAACATTACCTCAGAAGCAAGCAAGATTCAGAACATTATAAGGGAATATTTTGAAAACTTCTATGCTAACAAACTTGAAAATCTGGAAGTAATGGAAGAATTTCTAGCAAACATTGATATACCCAAACTAAACCCAAGAAGATTTAAACCAACTAAATAGACTCATATCAAGTATTGAAATAGAAATGGCAATAAAAGACTTCTCACTCAAGAAAATCCTAAGACCAGATGGATTTACAACTGAATTCTATAAGACCTTCAAAAGAGAACTCACTCCAATGCTCCTTAAGCTCTTCAATAAAAATGAAAATGAAATATCACTACCAAATTCATTCTATGAGACCAGCATAACCTTCATCACAAAGAGATAGGGACTCATCAAAGAAAGAGAACTATAGACCCACTTCTTTAATGAGCACCAATGTAAAACTTCTCAATAAAATTATGGCCCACTGACTTCAACAAATAATCAGAAAACTCATACACTATGACCAAACAGGATTCGTTTCAAGAATGCAAAGCTGTTCAATATATATGCAGATCAATTAATGTAATTCAACACATCAATAGAAGCAAGGACAAAAACTACATGAGCATCTTAGTAGATGCAAAAAAAAAAAAAAAAAAAAAAAAAAGCATTTTACCCCTAACATCCCTTTGGGATGAAAGCTCTGGAGAAACTAAGAATCCATAGAACATTCTTCAATATAGTAAAGGCTGTATAAACTAACAGCTAAATTTACACTTAATGATAAAAAGTTAAAACCAGAATGATATCGCCCCATTTGTATGGAAATGGAAAGACTCGGAAAAAATCATATTAAGTGAAGTAAGCCAGACTCAAAAGAAAATAGGCTCAGTGGTTTCCCTCATTTGTCATAATTAGTTTTAACCTTGAACTCTCCTAGCAGTAGATTACAATAGGGCAAAACTTAGATAAATAAGGCCATATAGGATGAGGATAAATGAATATGGAAACAAGATCTATATAACAAGTGAATGTTATCCTTAATATACTACATTATTTCTCATCACTTTTGTTGTCCCTTGGCTATTCTCATATTGTTACAGTATCTTAGCTTGTTATCTGGTATATTGTATATACCAGATTTGTTTATTTGAAATAGGATGGAAAATAAGATGAGGGGAGAAGGTGGGGGAGGGAAATGGGGATAAAAACATGAAAAGGGGTATCAATGTTTGTTAAGTAATGAACCTTCTATCTGGCGAATATAATATAACCCTTCTATTAATTACAATTAAAAAAGAAAGAAGAAAAAATCAGATGCAAAAGTATAAATATACAATTAACAATTGTGAAAATGAACATATATGTATATGTTAGAGGTCCATAAAAATATTGAGTGGTAGAAAAAAAAGTTAAAACCATTTCCTCTAAAATCAGGAATGAAACAAGAATGTCTGTTCTCCTTTTCAATATAATACTAGAATTACTAGCCAGAATAAGGCAAGAGACAAACATAAGTGGTATCCAAACAGAAAGAAGTGAAACTCTCCCTTTCAGATTACATGATCCAGTATTTAAAGAACCCCAAAGAGTCCTCTTTCAAGTTATTTGAGCTTATCCAAAACTTTGGCAAAGTAGCAGGATATAAAATTAGTCCACAAAAATCAATGACTTTTCTGTTTGCCAACAATGAGAAGAGCAAGGCTGAAATCAGAAAAGAAATTCATTTTGTAATAGCCTCAAAGGAAATAAAATACCTAGGAACTAACTTAACCAAAGAGATAAAGAAACTTTATGATGAAAACTTTAAAGACCTGAAAAGGAAGCGTTAAAACCTCCCATCCTCCTGGATTGGAAAGATTAACATTGTGAAAATGGCAATTCTGCCAAAAGCTATCTACAAATTCAATGAAATACCCAGCAACATCCCAATACCATTCTTTAATGAACTAAAACAATCAGTTCAAAAATTCATATAGAATAATAGAAGACCCAACATAACAAAAACAATCCATAACTGGAAAAACATTGAGGGAGGAATATCAATACCAAACTTCAAACTCTATTATAAAGCCATAGTTATAAAAAAAAATACAGAAAACAGTTTGTACTGGCCTAGGAAAAGGCATGAGGACCAATGGAACAGAATTGAAGACCCAGAAATGATCCCACAGATGTATAGCTACCTAATCTTTGCAAGAGAGCCGAAAAACACAGGATAGAAGAAAGGAAGCCTCTTCAACAAATGGCGCTGGCAGAACTGGCAATTGTCAGAAAAGGTTTGATGCTTATATGTCACCCTCCACCAGAATCAACTCCAAATGGATCCATGATCTCGAGGTAAAAGCAGATACCCCAAAGATATTTCAGGAAGGGACAGGGGATATACTAGGGCTCCTTGACATAGGTTTAAACTTCCTAAATAAAGGTCCTAAAGCACAACAAACCAGATAGGTTGTCTATTTCATACCCATAACCACTTTCACTTCTATAATATTAGATAGTAAAACTTTCTATAAAATGACAGAACCTGTCTAGGGGATAAGAAGAGATGCGTTTCCCCCTACGGCATTTTATGCTTAAGAAAAGTACAACAAGGTCACCAACTTGGGAATTAGATGGGTCTCTGCAACCTTTGATAGAGATGGGATGGAGAGCGCTTATAGCCTCACCTCTGTGTGTTTCTCCTTGTCTTTCTTTGTCCTAACTTCCTCTGTCCCTGCCCACCCAGGGACTCTGGCTTTCCTGTGCCAAACACTAGAGCTTTGCATAGGCCTCCTGGCAGAGGATGCATTATCACAAGAAGACAACACCTGGTCAGTTCAGTTAACTGTTGTCATGGTGCTGGTGGTTGTCACTGAAGAGCAAAAGCTTCACAGCCTGTTGTGAGGAGATGTCAGGCTTTCCACAAGCAAATCAATGCCTGTAACAAAGTTTCCTGTAAGATGTAGAGAATATAAGTCTTAGACAATCAGAACAGTAATATAGCTCAGAGAAAATGGATTTTTTTTCAGTATGGACAATTAATTCTTTATTGAATTATCACTCAGTACTGTGTTTAATAGAGGATGTTGCATGAAATAGTCTAAAACACACTAAATAAAGATAATTTTCTTTCTTGCTTCTCTCTCTCTCTCTCTCTCTCTCTCTCTCTCTCTCTCTCTCTCTCTCTCTCTCTCTCTCTCTCTCTCTCTCTCTCTCTCTCATTAAATACCAGGGAAATGGATGCTCTATCCCTGGGCTCAAGACAGCATTTTATCACTTGAGCCACAGCTCCACTTCTTGCCTTTTAGTTATTTATTTTTGTGGTTAATTGGAAATAAGAGTCTCACAGGCTTTCTTGCCCTGGTTAGCTTTTTGGTTGTTTGCTTTTATTTTGCCAACCCTGGGGCTTGAACTCATATTATGGGCTCTGCTCTTGAGCTTTTTCGAGGCTAGCACTCTCCCAGCTGAGCCACAGCACCACTTCTGGCCTTTTTCCCCCTGTGTATGTGGTGAGGAAATGGATTTTATGTCCAACACCAAGGACACTTCCATATTGTGATGATGAAGAAGAGAAAGAAAGGAACAAAAGAGAGGGCTAAGCGGGTAGAATCTAGTAAGATAAACAAGACAGGAATTCAAAAAGATTACTTTTTTCAGCAGACAAAACATTTTCTGTTTAAAGGATTGGTATTTCCTATGGAAACGCAAGTAACAAAAAAGAGCAAAAACAACAATAAAAAAATATCCAAGATTATATTTCCAACAACCAGGTACTGGTGGCTCGTGTGTCTATTCCTAGCTAATTAGTCGGCCAACATCTGAGGATCGTAGTCCAAAGCCTGCTAGAGCAAGAATGTGCCTGAGAGTCTTATCTCCAATTAACCAGCCAAAACCCAGAAGTGGGGCTATGGTTTCTGTAGTGGTAGAGAGCAGCCTTGAACAAAAGCTCAGGGACAGCACTGAGGCCTTGAGTTCAAACCACACACACACACACACACACACACACACACACACACACACACACACACACACAGACAGAGACAGAAAGAGACAGAGACGGGGGGGGGGGGATGAGAAAGGGAGGGTGAGAGGGAAGGAGGGAGGGAGGAGGTAAAGAAGGAAAGGAGGGAAGAAAGGAAGGAAGGAGAGGAAGAGAGAAGGAAAGGAGGAAGGAAGGAAGGAAGATTACTTGTCTAGCTTCATAAATAGCAGCAACAAGGAAAGGTGGATGGACCAGGAAGTTAAGAGTCTTATGGCTGAAAAAAGAGATGCAAAGGCTATGTTGGAAAGAGGAATCTTCTGAGCTTCCTTCAGAATCATGCTTTCTGTCTAATGCCAAGGAAAACAGTGGGAGCAGTGGGCTGTGCAGCTTCACTCCTCTCAGAACTGAGGGAAGGCTCCTGGAGTCAAGGCCACATTATAATGCAGTGCACTGTTTACTTTGGCAAGTTGCCTCCTAGGCGGTACTCCAATGGATCTCAAGGTCAGTACTGTTGGAAAAAACAGTCTTCCCAGGTCAAAACTTCTCAATGCCTCCGCTTCTCAGGATCCCTTAGCATCTGCAAGAGAATCAGCTTTGTCAACCATGTTGACACGTTGCTAATGTGAAACCATACTACCCAGAATTCTGCTCTGTCATGGAAGGATCAGAAGGGAAAATGAGGGGCCTGTGGAAGAGATAAAAAGCTGGCTGGAGAAATGATCCCACCGGCTTCTATTTGTCACCAGAGAATGGATGAAGGCTTTCCTCAGCTTCCCAGCTTCCACACAAAACCACAGGTCTTTTGAGAACCACTCCTGGCAAGCATTTCAGTGTGTCTCACTTAAAAAAAAAAAAAAAGGAAAAAGAAAGAAAAAACAACAAAAAACTCTCACAAGGTGGAAGTTTCAGCAAGGATTTATTTTAGTACAACAGTCTAAGGTAGGGAGAAATCCATAAAAAGAAAGAAACATCAACTGACCTTCACCCACGAAATTAGAGTTAAAAGACACAAATTGGTCTATTATCAACTACATATATTTATTTGTCTTCCTTCCTTCTTCTTCCTTCCTTCTTCCTTTGTTTTCCATCTTAGTTCCTTTCTCCTTCCTTCCTTCTCTTCTTTCCTTCCTTTCTCTTCTCTCTCCCTTTCTCCTCCCCCCCTCTCTTACCAGTACTGGGGCTTGAACTCAGAGCCTAGTGCTATCCTTTACCTTTTTCACTTCAGACTGGCACTCTACCACTTGAACTATAAGTGGCTTTATGGTGATTCCTTGGACATAGAAGTCTCAGGAACTTTGCTGTCCAGGCTAATTTTGAATCTTGGTCCTTAGATCTCAGCCTCCTGAGTAGCTACAGTTACAGTCACAGGCACCATCTTCCAGTGCCCCACCTGCCTTTCTTCTTTCTGATCTGGGGCATTGAACACAGTCATCTAGCAACTTCCAACCACCACACAGTGGTTCTGGTTGACCATGCTAGGTACTGCATATTATGCTAATATGTAGAGAGGTCTCTGGGCCTATCCAAAATGTAAGTATAATAGATCTTGGCCTTGTTAGATAAGCTTCTCATCTTACTGTCTCTACCCACTTACAGAGAGTTGCCTGGTTTCTAGAGGACAGATTTCCATACATAGCCCCTTTTCAATCTCCCAGGCCTTGTCCTTTACCATTTAAATAGAGGAAAGTTTAATTTGTTTTTCAGTTGCTCCCTGTCTTCAGCTTCTGAGGCTGACCCTCTTCATATTATTAAAAATAATTTTCCAATCCTCCCATCCATGTCACCATCCTCAGTCTAAAGCAGCACTCCCAGCCTGCTCTAATTTTGTCAGGGCAGGGATTAGAGACAAGTTTTCCCTCCGAGCAACATGGGTGTTGCCCATTCAGGCTGCCTGCCCCAACAATCCTCCTCCTTCACCTCCTCCTCCTTCTCCTCTTCCTCTTCCTCCTCCTCCTCTTCCTCCTCCTCTTCCTCCTGCTCCTCCTTCTCCTCATCCTCTTCCTCCTCTTCTTCCTCCTCCTCTTAGATCATGTTCTAGGAGTGCCCTCAAGAGGTGTTGCAGATCCAAAATGGCAAGCTTTCAAGGGAGGGAAACATGAAACTTGCCTTCATGGCATTCTTTACTGGTCCAGGATTTACTAAGGTGAATGCTCTGGGCAGCAGTCACCAGTGTCAGAAGCTTCTCTGGGGAGCTGTGCTCAGCTGTGTAGGCCTGAGAGTGCTCTTCTTGAGAAAAAAAAAAAGTCTTGGTTAATTGGTTGGCTTATGTTCCACTTTCTTTCCTGCCTCAAAAACTGAGCAGGTAGGAGAATGATAGGGGAATGAGGGAAAGAAGAAGCTGAACTGAAATGCCCATGTGCCAGTACTGTTACCTAAACTAAGGACCCTGGGCATTATCTCTTTGCTTTTATGGTCAAGATTATTGTTCTACCACTTGTTTCACCATTCCATTTCTGGCTTTTCTGATGGTAAATTAGAAACAACAGTCTCATGAACTTTCCTCCCGAGCTATCTTTGAATCATAAGTCTCAGCTCTCAGTCTCCTGAGTAGCTAGAGTCACAGGCTTGAGCTACCAATGCCTGGTGTCATGCCCAGATTTGAGCAATTGGGCTGGACCAGTGACTGAATAGACTAGAGAAGCAGTCATAAAGGAATGAGTTGACCCTGTAATTGATTAATGATCGGAGACAGAAAAAGAAAGGCAAAACTAAACTAAACTAAAAACAAACAAAAAAAAGATTATAGTTTCTAGTACCTCCAATGAGCCTGTACAATACCCCATCCTAAGAAACACAAAACAATAATAAAGAGTGTATTTTCACTGGGTGCCAGTGACTCACGCCTGAAATCTTAGCTATTCAAGAAGCTGAGATCTGAGGATCATGGTTCAAAGCCCACTAGGGCAGAAAATTTCCTATGAGACTCTTATCTCCAATTAACCACTCAACAACCAGAAGTGGGTCTGTGGCTCAGTTGGTACAGTTTTTGGTCTTGAACATACACACAAAAAAACAGGAGAGCACCCCAGCACTAAATTCAAGCTCCACAACCAACTGAAAATAACAACAACAATAACAAAAATAGCATATTTTCAAGTATGCCCAGTTAGCCTATATACCACTTATCCTTTGGCCAAACATGTAGGTAGAGCCAGTATCACTTTCCTGCTTGCAACTTTTAACTCTTTATCATAGTTGACATTCATAGCAAACTGATTCGCCTAGGACTTAGAAAAGTGTCAGGAGAAAGTGGTTCTCAGGACTTGTTCTAACATAGAAATGATTAAATATTATGTATCCCGCACCCCTCCAACACAATTTGTGTTTAAATCCTAACCTACATTCTTATGAAGACTTTGAGAGACAATGAAGTCACAATAAGGCCCCATTGATGAAATTAGTGTGCTTATAAAAAGGAGCTCCAGAGAGTATTTTCATTACTTTCTGCCACATCAGGACCAGAAAAGTCTCACTGACTGTCTTAGCTCCCTGATTTCAGACTTGAAGCCTGCAGAATTGTGAGAAATATGTGTCTATTGTTCTTAGTCACTCAGCTTACAGGGTGACATTGTATCAGCCTGAACTAAGCCGGATATCCTGAGACTCCTTTCCTTTGGGTATATCTTGATCAGTCTTCACCTAGCCAACCCGCAAATATACAGATGGGTCCTGCTCATGGCTTTCGGCTCTTTCTCAGTCCCCAGGCAGGAGTTGCAGGCACCCTCACTGCATAGTGATCCTCTTGTGATCTAGGAAACAGAGGAAGAGGCTTTCTATGAGCAGTCTGTTGAAGAACAGTCTCTTCTAAGCTAGAGATTCGTTTCCTTTTCTATTCTTGTTCATCTAGGGTCCACCTCAACCCTTATCCTATCTTCTTTTGCCTTAAAAGTGCTCTTGTGATTGCTTTTCCTTTATTCTGTGTGTGAGTTCTTGGCTATTAGGCAAAATAGGCCAAAGCCAAATGAGTTTCATATTTCAGTGTGCAATTTTGTAAGAGCTTTCAATGAGATTAGCCAGGGGCAAACTCCTCAACAAAACAATTGGATTTCCCCAAATGCCTTCACAATTGCTTTGCCTGGTATTCAGAGCCACCGGAGAGTCAGAGAAGTCTGTGGGAATTTCTGTGCCACTGAGCAAACCCCATTTGACCTCTTTTGTGTGCTTCCCATCCTCCAAAGACTGTGAGAGTTCACCACGTCCCAAACATCTTCTCATGCTGGGAGAGGAAGCAGAAGAGAAAGTTGTGCCCTTGACATAGCCTAGCCCAGAAGGTGACTGGGCCTACCAATGCTCAAAGCAACTAAGGAGAAAGTGCTGTGACCTCCACCAAAAGAGTGGTTTGAAGCTGTCCTGGCATTGAATGGCCATGAATTCTTCGGATGCTTAATGAGTACTATCATATGCACACTTGGCCTTATCCTGCATTCTGGAAACCCAGAGGGGGATAGCTAACATATAAGTCATGTAGATTCAAAAACTTAACCTTATCTAGTATGAATTCTCTGCTCAGAGCAGATGCACCTTACTCCTTCTCACCTCTATGGGGGCTGTTTCCCTTGTTGGCTTCTTCTAATAGGAGGGAGAGAGAGGGAGAGAAGAGGGTATAAAAGGTTCTCCTTATCCGTGGAACTAGGCTTTGGGGATCTTCTTCAAGTGTCACAATCAACCACTCAAATCCCGCCCCCCTCCAAATCCTTGCTCTTCCAGAGATTGTCTTTCTCTATGTAGGTCTAGATTCTGATCAGGTAGGAAACCTTTGAAAGCATATGATTACTTTGTATTTCCTTTGCTTTTTCTCCAGTGTGTTTCTCCTTTTCACTCACTTTTTTCCTTTTACAAGAAATTTGAAAATTACTACCTACTCTGAAAATTACCGTTGGCCTTCCAGTGTGGACCCTACTAAAGACGACAGTTTCTTCCCATCTCTTTTATTCCCAGGCAAATGCAGTAGACAAGCTTCCCTTGGATCCCCAAATTTATTCCCTAGAACTATCTGAAACAAAATTGCATTCACATATTTTTCAGCAAAAAGTCTCCTTTGCTTCCTTGTTCCTATGGTGGATAGTGATAAAAACCCTCAGCTTAAATTACAGGTCAATCATTAACAGAAAGATACACCTTTCACCAGGTTGTAAATGATGACTGGTTAGAGGTACAGTGTTCTTCTCAGTGTAGGAATGCAGGGGCACACATCTCTTGCCCTCAAGACTCCTAACCAAGATGTGGTAGGCTCCAGCCAGGCATGGAGGCAAGGTGACAAACTGCAGGACAACCACAGGTGAGAGGTGTGGATGCCCTTTCCTTTTCCTCTGTCCACTCTGATTCTCTCCTTTCACCATTTCTGAATCCATGTGGAACTGAGAATGGGCAGGAATGACGAGTGATTAGGATGTTAATGATGTTAAAAAAGGGTCTATGGGCTGTCCCATGTTTGAACATGGGTACAGGAACAGTATGTTTAACCTACAGGATCAACACAGAGGTTCCCTCAGCACCTAGGAAGTTCCACAGAGAAAGTATGGGTTGGGAATGAGATCAAAGATCAGTATAATTGTACAATGACAGACTAGTTCTTCTAGAACATAGAAATATATTGGTATAAAGTTAGGAACATCTCCAGATCCTACTGAAAGCAAAGGAAAGCCTGATCATGGACATCAAAGAGCCAGTAAGCATTAAAATCTTTGCCAGAGTGAGGTCTAGATGAGTTGGACTGATTGGTTATTTTTGGACAGACTTTTGTTTTGAAGCAGCCTTGAGTTTACAGAAAAAAAAATAGAAAGTTAGTATATAACCCACTGTCATGTCCCAAAGTTTCCTCTATGATTTTGCATTCACGTGGCATTTTTGTGGTGATGAATCAGTGTTTACATGAGTTATGTTAGAGTTTTTGTGTTGAGCAGTTCTATAGATTTTAATGAATGCCTGATGGAAAATATACAACATGACAATCACAAATAGAATAGTTAGTTACATAGCTCTGAGATCCCCAAAACTATGACCAGCCACTGAACTAATTACTGGCTCTTGCCCTTTGGAAAATATCATATTGTTGGAATCATATAGAATATGGCTTTGACATTATAGCGTCTTTCTCTTAGTGATATGCTTTCAATTTCTTCTGTGTCTTTTTGTAGCTAGATAATGAATCTCTTTTTAGCACTGAGTTACACTTCATTGTATGGATGTACCATAGTTTGTTTACCCATTTGGGAATATATATATATACATATATATATACATATATATATACATATATATACATATATGAGAGAGAGAAAAAGGAAAAGTCGAAAGGAGAGAAATCAGCAAGAGATATAGGATGCAGTAAATACAAGAAGGAGGGAAGGCTTGAAGAAGTGGAAAAGCAAACTAGATAAATAGCCACAGAAGCTAATATGGAGATTGAGGGATTCTTTTGTCATTATTATTATTGTCAGGATAATGTATTAGAGGGGTTACAGTTATATTCCCCAGATAGTAGATGCATTACTTCTCACATATTGATAGTTCTTCTCATGTTTTTGTCCCCATTTTCCTCCTCCCATCCCCTCCCAATCATCTTGTTTCCCCCCTTCCCTTTCCTATTTCAAATAAACAAACACACATATATCATACCAGGTAACAAAGTCAGATACAGTAACAATATAGGATTAACCAAAGGGCAACAAAGGAGAAGAGAAATAACATAGTACATTAAGAAATAATAATCACACGAGATACAGGTCTTGCTTCCATATCCTAGAGATCCTTTCATTTAGTCGCATCCTATATGGCCTTATGTACCTAGGTTTTGATGGCAGGATTCTTTAAGCCAATGTTCAGTGAGAGAAGCCAGTTCTTCACCAACCTCTGCTAGCTGTATTACACGGAGTAGGAATCATGTTAGCTTAATTCTGAGAGCCTCACACACTGTAGGCATGCAATAAGTATCTACTGAAACAATTAACTGTGCAAAAGCATTTTTTTTATTTAACTTCTCTCAGACATGAGATAAGTGCCTTCCCCCGCTCCGCATGGCCAGCCATCTTGGGCAGCTTGAAGCTGCTTCTCAGGGGAGCTGCTCCATCACACATGGTGAAACAATACTTCTCTAATAGCACTGCCCTCTCCTTTCCTAACCTCTGTTCCTGCTTTGTGAAATGCTCTAAGGACAAAACCACAGGACTCATCTTTCAACCCAACAACAAAGGCAGTAGAATTCACCTCAACAGTCTCTTAGTATGGGGAGACGAAGCAGGGTGACTTGAGTGCTAAGAAATCTCAGTGAGAGGAAGATGAGCCAGCTCTGCCCTCCGAAAGACAAAGACTTCCATGAAACTGTAGCAGTAGCCCTCATGTAGTGAGTGATGTGTGTGCATGCATAGCCTAAGGGGAAGCTAGCAATCTTGGCAGAGACAGCTATTTAGGGAAATTGATAATTGAGCAAGAACTATCAGGAGCAATAGAAACTGGTCCATTAGAATATACTAGCTATACTAGAATATCGCCCTTTGCAAAAGAGCTTACCTGGTATCCTGTGTCCTTGGTCTTATTTCAAAGTCACTACTTAAAATCAGTTTCTCTCCCAAGGCTGGTGCTGCCAGATCCCTGGTGCAATGAATAAATGAGCCAGAATGATGCTTTTTGTTGCTTTGGGGCTATTTGTATGATATGAATGCATGACTTGTGCTCACATGACTTATATAGCCTAAGTCCAGAGAACCTATCTCGAAGGAATTATCTCAATGGAAGAAGTTGGGGCTTACTTGCCCAAAGCATGATTGTAGGACAGAGCTAACACACACACACACACACACACACACACACACACACACACACACACACATCTTCCTTTTTGTCCCCATTTCTCTTTATAGAATTTGAGACTTAGCTAAGGATATGTGGGTAGTAGAGATGGGAAAGTTGGAGTGATCAAGGAGTGACTGCCCTCCCATCTCTGAGCCTCCTGAGTGGCCATCCCTGAAGAAGCACATAACTGTGCTAGGGCAGGGTTTAGGTGACCTCATGTGCTCCCTGTGTGCTGGCGAACAGCTCTTCAGAGATTAGGGAAGTGGAACTTCATGCCAGTAGAAACATACACAGGAGAAGCAGACTGAGACCTCAGCATACATCTGCCTCAGGATACCTGGCTTCTCCTACTGTTTCAGCATCTGTCCATTTCTGCTGTACTCGGTTCATCTCTCAGGCATTTCTTGCACTTATGGGTCCTCCAGATAGAAGCAGAGCTCTCATGAATAGGTTGTCTGTACCGGGCAGGAGATGTTGATCAGGAGTAGAGCGCTTATCTAGCACATTCCAGGTCTTAGGTTCAATCTTCTAGACCTTAGAGGAGGGTTCTATATATCCAAAAACATTCTATGAAAAAGAGTGTGTCTCACAAGAATCTCTTTTCATGGCATCTGATATTTGGGTGTTAACAAAAATAGACCTTGCATCCTAGTTTCTTATTCATCTGCATTTATATCCATGCCTGGGAAGAACTGCTTAGGAAAATTTGGGGCCAAGTCCAGCATTTGTGAGTAGGAGAGAGAAATTAGGAAATAATGTTCAGAGTTGTGTTACTCAGCCTTGGGAATGTGATTCATTCATGACGTGAAATCTCCTCCTTCTCTTCCCATCCACACTTTTTCCCTGACTGCAGATCTCTCTATAAACTTAGCTCCTGTGATCTTATTCCACGCCCCCTTTTGCCACCTCACCCAGCATTTCTCAGCCATAAATATTAAAGCATATTTAAATATCTACTCATGATGAAAGCAAAACTACAGTGGGAGTACTGGGGAGAGAGTCAGGAAATGGGGTGTATAAGCAGAGAACCACACAGAGAATGGCATGCCGAGGCTGATACCGTATTTCGTAAGAATCCTTGAATTTTTAGGGACAATGAAGGACAGACACTTAAGAGAGATCATGGGAATGTGACTCTGTTGCTTATAGTCAACCTATGTGTCTCTCATTCACTCATAATTTCTCCAAGTGGGTTGATTGAGCACCAGTTATATAATAAAGTAGGCCTTTGTGACACAAAGATGACTGAAACACAATCCTTGCCTCCAAAAGCTGATGGTTGAAAAAGGTCTATGGGCCAGTTATGGTGATAAGAAAGTATGGTGAGGTCTAATATCTTGTGGTATACTAGAGCCAAGGTGCTAGACCCAATTGTGCTGAGCTGAAAACAATTCTTCAGGATGAAACATACAGTTATAAGGCCAGCAGAAGAAGCCCACTACAAGAGCAGAATTGAGGCAGTACAGTGGTAGTTGGAAAACTAGAACCAGGTATCTTGAACCCAGAGTATTTGGTCCTGGGAAGAAGTTAGACCTGGGACAGAAAAGCAGTAAACTCAGGATGGGCTTGAGGCCAGGCAATAAAGCTGAAGATAAAACGAACCATGGAAGAACTGAAGGAGAGAGGAATATCAGATTTGCATTTGCAGAAAGATCTGGCTGAAATATGAGGAATAGCTTAAAGGTAATTAAGCAGAGATATGGAGAACACATAGGAATCTGTTTCAGGGAAGCAGATTGCACATGACACTCCTCCAACAACGTTCACCACAGGCTTCCTCTCAGAGAAAGCAACAGGGAAAAGGGCCTTCTTTAAAAATTATCTTTACTATCTTTTAATTATTGCACAAAGAGGTTTCAATTCAATGTGAGTTGTTATGCAGTGCACAATGCATCTAGATCATTGTCACTGCATCATTCCATCCTTCTCCCCTCCCCAATGTATCCCAACTCCCATCCCTCATTTCCCAGTTCCATTTTCCCACAAATACATTATCATGGTTCTATCCTCCCCTATTCCGCTCTCTATTCATCTGTCCTCCTCCTCTGAATGCTCACTTCTCAGACAACACAAATTTCAGCTTCCAAGTATTCACTTTCTTAAACTGTCTGTTAACTGTTCAAAGGAATTACATCATAAATATATCCTGTGTATACCAAACTTTAGTCAGTTTGATCATGGAGATGTGCATATGACCCTGTAAGTTTTTCATAGATTATTATATTTAAGCTCTAACTTTCACATATTTGAGAAATTGTGTCCTTTGTCTCTCTGAGCCCAGCTTGCTTCATGTAATGTAATTTTTGCCAGGTTCATCCATTTTCCTGCAAATGATGTATTATTCTTCCTGATGGATGAATAAAATTACATTGTATGAAAACATATGCATATATACTCACATATACGCATGCATATATGTATATACATGTGTAAATAGTATGATTATATTATGTATATGTAAAGTATGATTATGTATGGCTATATATCATATGATTTTATGCATACACAAACCCCACATTGTATGAATAAACATGACCATGTATATTATGTATGATTATGTATTATATTATTTTATACACACAACCCACATTGAGAAAGGCTTTCTTGAAACCCACTCAGTCATTGGTTACATCATTTACGTGCTGTTGGTGATTATAATGGCATTTACATTCACCTGCCTGTGAAATCACAATCATGTAAATATTTCCTCAGCCTTTATTGGAAAGAAATTCTCCTTTGGTTCTAAATACATATACAATATCAAAACACTTGTTCTAGGACAGAATAGTAGATCATGATGGACTCACAAAGGAAACATCATTAATGAGGCTGCCATAGCAAAATACCACAAAGAGGGTGAGATGTTCATGTTACAGAAATGTATCATGTAATGGCCTCAAAATCTAAAAGTTGAGTTCAAGGCATTGCCAGGGTTGTTTCCTCCTGGTGCCTGTGAAGAATATCTTTCCCCTAGGGTTTGCTGATAGAATCACCACACCGATTTCTCTTTCTTTTCTTTTCTTTTTTTTGTTTTTTTTTCTGCCAGTCTTGGGCTTGAGCTCAGGGCATGAGCCCTGTTCTTGGGCTTTCTCAAGGCTAGAGCTCTACCACTTGAGGCACAGCACCACTTCTGGCTTTTTCTATGTATGTGGTATCAAGGAATCAAACCAGGTATTTGTGCATACTAGGCAAGCACTCTACCACTAGGCCAAACTCCCGGCCCTCACTGCACTGATTTCTAATTTCTGTTTTATCTTCACATGGTAGTGTGTGTGTGTGTGTGTGTGTGTGTGTGTGTGTCCAAATTGTGCTTTTTTTTTCTGTGCTAATATTGAGGCTTAAACTCAGAAGTTCATCTTGCTTGGCTTTGCTGAGTCAGATTTCCATCACTTGAGGCTACACTTCCACAATCAGGCTTTTTTGTTGGTTATTTTAGAGATGAAGTTTCTTGGGTTTTTCTGCCCTGATGTGCCTTTTACTGTGATCCTCTGGATCTTAGCTTCCTGAGTGTTTAAGGGGATGATAATGGCAATCATCTCAAATTTAATTTTTTTAAATAAGAGCAGAAGTCATATATTGTTAGGACCTACCCTAGTAACATCATCTTAGTTAATGACATGTATGATGAACTAATGATATCTGCAGCGAATTTAGATCCTATTCTGCAACTTTTCCCCCCTATACTGCAACAATGAGTGTTAAGATTTCAATGTATAAATTTGAAATAGAAAATATAGGGTGACCTAATGTACCCCAAATACATCAACTAGAATTTGCAGATAAGTGAGTTAATGCCTGTGAAGCACTTGGAATAGTTGTCTAAGATTTAGAGAGGTCTCAATAAATGTTAGGTTCTGCCAAATTTAAATAAAAGGCTCTCCCAGATAGCAAAGGACATTGAGACTCAGCTGGTTGAAACCAAGGTAGGCTTCCCAGTCATTCAGAGCTTGTAGCTTTTGTGATTTGGCTCATGGTTTCTGTAATACCAAGAAAGCATTTAAAATAATATTCTAGGTTCAAAGGTTCAAGGTAAGAAAGGATCAATGTAATGAAGTCTGCCATTCTTTCCCTGATCTCCATGTGTTCCATGTGAAAGCTCCCAGATGGAGAAGAAACTTAGCCACCTTTTATTTTAGGAGAAACAGTGGAGTCCTGTCTTCCTGAGACACACACACACACACGCAAGCTTCTGGCTTATCTGCAGTTCACCCATGTGTGGCAAGGCAGAGATACCACAGAGCCTTACAGAGAAGTTCACTAGAGTATCTCCTGGAAGGGCTGATCCTCAACTTCCTGGAGGAGCAATAGACACGGTAAATGTGTCTTTCTCAGATCACATCAGAATAACATAAATAAGGTGTGTTGATTTTCTTTTTTTGTATGTAGATGATTAAACAAACCTTGGCCCCAAATTCTAGGTAGATTGGAGAAAGAACCATAGCTTATAGAAACTTTTACTAAAAGTGCAAGGCCAATTGTGAAAAAATAGTTAAGTCTACAGAAGCGGTATGCTGCTGAAATGAACAACAGCTAGACCTAGAGAAATTTTCATAACAAGTTTCTTCCACATGATCCCCAAGTGG
The DNA here is from genome assembly GCF_031878675.1 of Megascapheus bottae. Lineage (NCBI taxonomy): Eukaryota > Metazoa > Chordata > Mammalia > Rodentia > Geomyidae > Megascapheus > Megascapheus bottae. The sequence continues at coordinate 65,731,797 of NC_143512.1, forward strand.
CTTTTGAGGGCTCCTAAGGGGCTGTAGTACCCGGAGAGTAAGGACACAGAACATGCTCCATGAAGGAGTAAGCTGGCTGGTTAAGCCAAATGTGAGCTGCCACTGGCAGCTACTGGAATTCCTTGCTACTAGAATTCCTCTGTTTGCTCTCATTGAGATTTCTGGTTCTAGAAATCCTGATCTGGGAAACAGAATGCCTACTTCGATTCTGCTACCCCAAAGTGATAGGATCTTGCACAAATGGCTTAACCTTTCTGAACTCTGTTTCTGTTATTTCCTCTGTTATTTGAAGAGCTTGGAGTCATACAAATCATAGACTTGGCTTGCTGAAAGAAGTCTTAGGAATCTAGCTCGATCAATTTTGTAAATAAGATGCCTAAAGCTTAGGAGTTTAGAAACTTTAGCTGGGCACCTGTATCTCATACTTGTGGTCCTGGCTAATCAGGAGGCTGAGGATCATGGTTCAAAGTCAGCCCCGGTAGGAAAGTGTGTGCAATTCTTATCTCCAATTAACCACCAAAAAGTCAGAGGTGGAGCTGTGGCTCAAGTGGTAGAGTACTTGCCTTGAGCAAAAGCGCTCAGGGACAGTGGGAGGCCCTGAGTTTAAGTCCAAGGTCTAGGACAAAATAAAACTAAACAAAAAACTTGGTCACAATTACACAACAGAGAGTCAAGGAAAGACAAACAACCTAGACCTTCAGTGTCTAGACACATACCTGGCACCCATTCCATGAATACTCATCTGCAAGCGTGTTTATATTTACTCTTATGCCAACCTTCTAGAGCAAATAGTCTTTTCCCCCTACACTTTTCATTACAATAAATTATGCAAGTTACATTTTGACATGTCCATATATGCCTGTAATGTACCTTGCTCTGATTCACTTTTTCCATCATGCTCCCTCCTCCCTTTTCCTACTCCCTATCAATCTCAAGGAACAAAGCTGATAGTCTTATATTCATTTAACAGATAAGCAAACTGGCTTGCTCAAGGTCCTCCAGCTGCAGAGGCAGAAAAGCCAGAACGTTGTTTGTTTGATAAACTTCCTCCTACATCCTGTGCCTGCCATTACACTGCAATAGTCTGGCCACACTCCCCCACTGTTGACTTGACCTAGACTGATACCAACTCCAATAGAAATGAGCATCTGGTTCTTGAAATCAGGCTTGGTCATCGCAGGTGGTAGGGGCAAAACAAGAATATTTACTCTAACCCACTCAGAAATGTAGTATTCATCTTTTCAGTGAGAATTGTTTGTTCAATGGATGAAAAAGATTTTTTAAACAAATATATTTTATGAATTTGATACCAGACATTTACAGGTAGAACAAAATGAGTCAGTCAGGAGATACCCTAATATAGGTTTTCCAGTAGCTTCCACAATGGTCTGCAGCAAGGTCTTGATGCTGGCTCTCCTTTGGCTGAGGACCAGGTACATCAAGACACATGCCTGCTGAGTAGTACCAGCACCTTTCAGAGCCTGGGAAAACTGTGGCTTCAACAAAGCATCAGTTTTCACTCTGAGGGTGAATGTTCATGAAGATCTCATTCACTAAGTACCCCTCAGTATCACCACACAATAGCAATAGGACCCAAAAAGAAATTTAAAAACATTTAACGTAAAGATGAAGCCAAGTCAGGTGTAAGTAATTTTAATGAAATATGATATTAATCCAAATATAATCTAAATATTATTTTAATGTATAATAATATAGCTATTTATAACATATTTCCCCGTCCCTTTCTGATACTAAGTCTTACAAATCCAACATGGATTTCACACTGCCAGCAACTTCAGAGTGTTCCAGCTGCATGGCACAGCCCTAAGCCATAAGTGGCTATCAGCTACTGTGTAGTATAGTGCATAGCAGAGAAATGAGAACACTGAGGCTCAGGGTATGCCATGCGTCCTATGGAATTTGAGTTCCTTTTTTTGCCAGTCTTGGTGCTCAAACTCAGGGCCTGGGCACTGTCCTTGGACTCTTTTTGCTCAAAGCTGGTGCTCTGCCACTTGAGTCACAGCACCATTTCTGGCTTTTTTCTGTGTACGTGGTACCAAAGAATCGAGCCCAGGGCTTCATGCATGCTAGGCAAGCACTCTACCACTAGGCTATGTTCCTGGCCTTTGAGTTCCTTTTAACTGAGATCCTTGATTAGTCTAAGAACACCTATACTTTTGGCTTGCTTTTGTCCCTCAACAAAGCTCACTGGTAGTTCTTCTATCTCTCAGGAGTGGATTTAGAATGTAGGATCTCTGCCTTCTGAACCTGGATTATGACTTACCCTGGCTCAGAGTTGCAGAGTTAATTATTAACAACCAGACAGATTCACAGATTGCCAAGACCAGAGCTTACTGAAAATGAGTCAGGGATTGCTCTTTCTAGAAATGCATATCTAAGAAGACTTTGTACCCATTGCGTTCCTCCTCCTTGTTCAGGACAGGCGGATACACAAATATAAACAAGAAGGAACCCAAGGATGGATGTTAACATTAGACAATTCATTTTGAAGCTTTGGTTAATTTTTTGTTTTGTTTTGTTTTTGGTAGAGAAGTGAAGGTTCCTATTGGATTCAATCAAACAGGTGTTTGGAGTGAATAAAATCATACCACCTATAAAGAAACTGAAGTAGTGAATCCTAATTTGTGGTATAAAGACAATTTCATAACTCTCTAGTAGGCTGGTCTGATAAATAACTCTAATGGATAAGATAGATTATAAGATTTTTTACAGGGTATGAAGTGATCAAAGACAGGAAGTTATATTGGAAAGATGAGTTCTTTCTCAGAAAATGGATGAAGCATCTGAAATAAGCAGGGCCAGGGGAAAGAGCTTGGCTAAAAACTGACAGGTCAGTCTGCTTTCCACTTTAGAAAAACTGGTAAGCTAAAGCTGTTTCATCGCATTTGAGGGTGTTTCTCTTCAGTCCTTGCAGCGTTTCACTGAAATCTTGTTTATGAAACACCAAACTCCGTTGATGTAATGCAGAGTTGACTCTGGCCTAAGTCCTGCTAAAATATCATCATTCTAAACTAGTAACACCTGTATTTGCTGAGCACTTACCATCTCTGTGGCCCTGGGAACATAACAAAATGACTCCATTTCCTCAAGGTCAACAGTCAAGTGATTTATGTCATTTGGAAGATTGTGTAAACTCATAGAATTACCCCATCCTTAGAACTCTTACCACTCTGTCTCACCTACAGCTTCTATGTAGTACCTGCCTTTGCGATGTAAAATCATGACCTGAGATAAAGTGAAACAGGGTGAGGAATAGTCAGAGTTCTTCTCATATGCAGATATAACAGGTGAGATTGACTGTGTGGTGCAGTGAATATAATGACTGTGCCTACATCAATCACTGTCACCATCAGAACTTTTGTTTTTGTTTTGTATTTCTTGAACATTTAAGAGTCCCTAACATAAAGCAAATAAATACTCTTCTGATTAATATTTTAACCAGCTATCACCATCAGTAATTTTTTACATCTTCGTGGATATCTAATAGAGCAATTTCTTATAGGCAAGGCACAAGAGAAAAGTCAGCCTTCTGATGCTGTAGATGTCTGGCCAACAGTGAAAGAGCATCATGTAACAATGAGTGTCATACTTTCTAGAGTGATTTTTCTGTAATAAACTCAAATCCTCTCAGGGTTCCTTATTTCAGTTGGGAAAATATTTTGCAAATTGGCTTCAAATGAGTGACTTCAAAATCAATGTATCCTTATGTTTCTTTCTATTTTCTAAGACTTAACCAGCCCCGAGGCTTTGGCATTCCACTCTGTTCTGAGCTCCGAACATACATGGAAGGCATAACATGCCCATATGTCTGTCTACTGCTGACTTCCACTGAACTAACACAGGATCCAGATTTCACTGCATACCCTTGGCCTTCTTGTACTGTGGACTGAAAAATAACTCATCGAGAGGCTCGAGGATCCATTTGTGTGTGTCCTAAAAAAAAACTTGGTCTTTGATTAAATTAAGCAAAGCTTATGTGATAGGGGGAGGGAAGGAGGAGAGAGAGAGAGAGAGAGAGAGAGAGAGAGAGAGAGAGAGAGAGAGAGAGAGAGAGAGAGAGAGAGAGAGAGAGAGAGAGACAGAGAGAGAGAGAGAGAGAGAGAGAGAGAGAGAGAGAGAGACAGAGACAGAGAGAGAGAGAGAGACAGAGAGACAGAGAGAGAGACAGAGAGAGAGACAGAGAGAGAGAGACAGAGAGAGACAGAGAGAGAGAGAGAGAGAGAGAGAGAGAGAGAGAGAGAGAGAGAGAGAGAGAGAGAGAGAGAGAGAGAGAGAGAAACATGGTCATGGCCCCTGGGCTCAAGACACAGACACACAGTATGGCCATGGAGACATGCCATAGACCTGCAAAATCTGGTTAAAGGACCAGAAGCTTAAGGTACGAACCTATTGAAAGCCTTCTCCCCATTTCTGTGGCATCCCTTTAACTAGGAATATTGTTATTAGCAACTCACAGTGTGTCCAGTGGAGGACAATAAGGAAAATAGGCTAATAAGGTCAGAGAATGAGAGAAGGCACTGGAAGCAGTTTCCCCAAAGGACCATGGAGCCTGTCTACTCTTGGAAAGACTGTCTTATAGAAGAGAGAAGATTCACCTTTGCTCCTAATGATAAAAGTATGAAAAGTGAAAAGAGATTATAGGAGAACTGGATTCTGTAGCCATTCAAGCTCCTCATTGAGAGCAAGCTGGCTGCAGTGATACCTTTCCTGGTACTTGATGTTCACACAGCAGCTGGGGATGAGGAGGGCATCAGCCAGGGAGTCGAAAAGAGATTAGATAAGGTTGTTTCTAATAGTGATTGCATAGTTTTGTGATATTTTTAAGGGGATTAAAGTCGGTGTTATTCCAGAAACTATAGTTTCCCACATTTACCCTTCTGTGATGCAGAGAAAAATCTGAGAATAGGGAAGCTATGATCATAGTGCCTCATAAAACGTCCTGGCTGGCATGCATACAGAAGGCAGTGTCCATTGTGTAGGTAAGAAGAGAAGGTCATAGGACTCAAATCCTGCTGGTGCCCTTATTAGGTCCTAAGAACTTATATGGGTTAGCTATCGTATGACTTTGATTTTGTGCTTAGAGATAGAAATGTTTCCCTTTTGCTGTTATTGTCAGTCTGCAGTTGATTAATGAATCTAATCCATCAACACTATGCCTGACCCATAGTGAGTACTCAGTAAATGCATGGGGGTGATTATTTCAAAGGAAAACTCAGCTTTATTTCTTAAGTCCTTAAGAGAATTCTCACTATGTGATATTGGCTCAAAACTTCAACACACATCTTTTCCAGTTTGTTATCTAATGGAAAGGAAAATTATATGTGGCTGATTTTTGGAAATAATGCTCATTTTCTTAGAAGCCAATACCGATATGATAATCCTGTCAGTGCAATGAGTGAGTGACAGCAAGTTCATGGCATAAAGGAAAAATAAATTAAGTCCAGTGAGAACACAAGTTCCTAGGATTTCTAGCATGTACTATGTGGTTATGTTGTAACTTCTTTGCTCCCAAGTGAAGCAAAACTTGGGTTTTCATCTAGACAGCTCAGTAGATGCAGTATTGACAATGTGGTAACATCTAGTTGACACCTAATTAACTCTACCTGAAATCTGACTTTTTCATCACAAGATGCATCTTGCTGACTCTGGAAAAGAAAGAAAATGTTGGAAGAGGGTTTTGTTTCTCTGCTCGGGGGCTGCCTATTTGCAGTTTATTCATGAATTTATACTCTCATTTGTCCCTCCTTTGGTATGTGAGTTTCCCATACTCTGGGAAACTTTAGTAAACTGATAACTAATAAAAGGAAGCTGAGAAAGATCCTAAGTGTCACTCTCAATATGTAATTCCTCAGTTCCTGCAGGCTCCTTTGTCTAAATGAAATAAGTCTCTGGGGGAAATCCACAAAGCCCCCTGCTGTCAAGTAAAATGTTTTCCAGTCCTAAGAGTTCAACCACTTTGTTTCTGCACAGATCAAGGAAGTTCTCCATCCTAAGACCAAATGATCAATTGCCTATGACAGAATGACATGTTTTATTCTTCCAGTCAATACAGTGAGGCCACAAACAACTCCAAAGAGTCTCTTTGGACACAGGATGGTGCCAAAAATGAGCAAGTAAATTGATTCCTTTTGTTTTGGATTGTCTATAAAAACCAACATTATTTTATAACTATTAAGAATTGTTTGCTTCATTTGTGTACTCCAGAGACCAATTCTGCGTTTGACTAATAGGTGCTAATCATTCACAAATACTCATCACCTAGAGCTCATCCAGTTGCTGCACACAGATTCCAATCCCCAAATCTGAGCGAGGAGAAATTGGGGGCTCAAATCTCAGTAGGAGTTCGAAGTTGCTTCTCCCGATTGCCTTGTTCTTTATTATTAGTGTTGTTATCTTTAAGTAGTTGTACAAAGGGATTTCAATTCAAGGTGTCAGGTTATAAGTATGATGCATCTTGATTAATGTCAACTGTTTCATCATTCTTCCCCCATCTCTCCCAATCTCATCCATCCTCAATTTTTTCTAGTTTATATATATATATATGTATATGTATTACATGTACATATGTATACATATTTTTGAATAGTATGAGTCTTTTTTTATTATTTTGCTCACTGCTGTTACTTTCTTATTTTTATTTTGATACTAACAGTTAACTGTATCTGCATGGGAATCTCTCTGCTCTATAGTACATTGTACAACTTACTTTGAAAGGGAAAATTATTTCTTCTGGCTGTGACACTTAGCTTGAATAGATACTAATTGGCCAGTTACCCATAAGTTTTATTTCTTTAGGCAACCAATTATGTTATTTTTTTATATGACTAAACACATACAGAGACAGTGGTTCTGCTCAGAAAAATCCTCTTCAAAAACATTTCATCTATCTGGAATATTCTACATACTGATCTATAAAGAATGCACAAAGCCCCTTGGCATGAGATCATGGCCAACCCTGCTAAGTACAGCTTTAAAATGTAGTCTTCTTAGTGGGTTTGGGCTCTATGTCTTACACCTGGAATCCTAGCTACTCAGGAGACTGAGATAAGAGGATCAAGGGTCAAAGCCAGCCCAGGCACAAAAGGACCTGAGATTCTTATCTCCAAGTAACCTCTAGAAAACGGGAAGTGGGGCTTGGCTCAAGGGTAGAGTGGTAGCTGTGAGCTGAAAAGCTCAGGGACAGAGCCCAGGCCATGTTCAAGCCCCATGACCCACCAAAAAAAAAAATGCAGTCTACTTAGACATAAGAAAGAAATGAAGTTTCTGGATTGAATTATTTTAGCCCTCTCCTTTTACCTTGTTCACTTAGAATTGCACTTAATTGGTAAATGAGGTCTGATATTAGGAAAATTTGGACACTGCAAATTGATATGATTAAATCTGTTAGAAGACTTGGGGAGGACTCTTCAAAAAATAACAGTCTGAGTGGCAGCTCTCACTTCATAGGCATTTGCCTAGAAATATTTCTGAGTTTATTGATTACATTTAATAATTTAGAATGAACACAAGCACACAGCACTGGCTGCCAAACTACTCTCTCATTGCTCCTGTTCCTAATGGAAGATATGGCTCATCCATCTAGTAGACAAAATAATAGCTGTTAACTGCATAATTAGCCTAGTTAGCTAATAGCTAACTGCCCTATTAACGTAAAATGATGCTTTGATTAATTATTGAATGTGATTTTGTTTAGTTTTAGCCCCTGATGAGGTTTACAACTGGTAAAATAAACAGATTGGCCAATGAAATTTCAATATACATTAAATTTCATCAGTAGGGGCTAACTGCTTTAAAGACTTACAATTACACATACAAGTGTGCTATTAGGACAAATTTTCATTGTATAAATGAAAAATCTGGGACATTACTAACTGGTTTTTATTATTGACATTATAGTTAAATATACATTTTAAATATCTGCTATGTGCAACTACTCTCAAATGTATTTTTAATCTTGAGTGGAAGAAGTAGTACAAATGGACCTTACCTAAAATAATCAACTGTATAGAATGATATGTAATTAGTGGAAGGCATATTTTCAAGAAGCACAGAGGACGATTGTGTAAAACAACTGTGTGACACCTGAGGCTTGCATTGAGAGGCAGACAGAAAAGTATCTGCTCACTTGCTGACTCATTTTTGCTACATTGGTCTGGACCTTCATAAGGGCAGGGAGCTCATAGCTCATCTACAAATCCGTTTTCTTCACCTGGTTGAAAACTAGCTGTCAGTAAGAAATTATAGTACAAATACCAAGAAAAAGTGGATATTGAAGGATAGGCAAAATTGTCACCTACATGGATATTTCATGGCAGAATAAATGGGACCCCAATTCAGGAATCAAGGATTGTCTTGAAAAAGAATACATCATTCTTTTGCCTAAGAAAGTCTTAGTCTATTTGCTGTAGTTATAACAATATATCTGAGACTGAGTTGTGTTGTAAAGAAAAAAAGGGTTTGTTCAGCTCATAGCTTTGAAGGCTTAAAGTCCAAGAGAAGGGAGCTCTATTAGTTTGGTCTCTGGTGAAGGCTTTTCGGTTGTATGAAAATACAGCAGCTGGTGTCATAGTGAGGGTGTATGTAAGAAAAATATATCATAGAGTAAGGAACCAGCTTGTTTTTTTTAAAACCCTGTTCCCATGGAATCCCATGAGACTGTGTTAGCCCCTTCCCAAGACGATATCCCCAGGTCCTTAGTATTTCCTTCTAGGCCTCTCAACATCAAGGTTCTGCCACCACCAACATTGCCGTACAGATAATTCGGCTTTTAGCACATGAATCTTTATGAAACACACTCAATCCATATCCAAACTACTAGCAAAGCATAAAGGACCAGTGGTACATGCTGTGGCCATTATTGATAGAGAAGAGAAGACCGGGTCTTCTACTCTGTCAGCATTGGAGAGTTTTTGACTGAATGGAGTTAGATGAAGAAGCTGAGATTGACATAGCTTAGGATTTGTGAGCTGTGAGGCATCAGAGTTCATGAGAGGTGAAGAATCTTGAGACCTTTGTCCTGAGTACAGTGAAACTAAGCAAAACAATGTAATCAAACATTAAAAAGTCACAAGATTTGTTTTTGACAGATTCAAGTTTTAGCTGTAGGTATATTTTAGATATGAGGCCCTTGTCTGTTGTATGGAAACAAGAGTTCTACCTTGTAGGCCGGGAATTTGGCCTAGTGGTTAAAGTGCTTGCCTACCATGCAGGAAGACCCGGGTTCGATTCCTTGGTACCACATACATAGAATAAAAAAAAGCCAGAAGTGGTGCTGAGGCTCAAGTGGTAGAGCTCTAGCCTTGAGAAAGTCCAAAGGCAGTGCTCAGGCCCTGAGCTCAAGCCCAGGACTGGCAAAAAAAAAAAAAAAAAAAATTGAGTTCTACCTTGTGTAATTGTTGTTCTTAAAATACTATGTTCTTTCTCTTCTCTTTTTTTTTTTTTTTTGCCCTGCTGGCTAATCTCATGTTGTTACTGTATCTGACTTTGTTATCTGGTATATTACATATACGTTTATTTGTTTACTTGAAATAGTGAAGGGAAGGAAGGGGAAACAAGATGATTGGGAGAGGGAGAAATGGGGACAAAAACATGAGAAGGGGTATCAATGTGCAAGAAGTAGTGCACCTACTACCTGGTGAATGAAACTGTAACTGCTATATACATTATCCCAACAGTTAAAAAAAAAAGAATTTTTTAAAAAGTCACAAGAATGAGGCTACTTGTTTCCCATCTTAGAGCATGTTAAAATTTTTCTGGCCCTTCACTATTCACTTTGTACATAGAAAAAAAACTTTGTTAATGTTTATCGGTTGTGTTATGGTTTATGTAAACTCAGCTAGTACACTAACACAATTATCTAAATCATGACTTCTCTACAATTTTTTCCTATGGAAAATACAAGGTATATGTTGCATTTCTCTTTTCTTTTTAAAAAATCTTTTCTTTTAATTTTTTTTCTTTTGTGCCAGAACCAAGGCTTAAACTCAGGGCTTCATGTTTTCATTCACTTTTCCTGATCACAGCTGGTGCTTTACCATTTGAGCCATGTCTCCAGCCCAGCTTTGTGCTAGTTAATTTTAGCAAAAATCGTTCAGCCTTTTCTGCCTAGACTTCAAAGACTTCTGCCTATTCTTCAAAGCATAACCTTCCAGTCTCAGCCTCCTGACCAACTAGGCTTATAGACAGGAGCCACTGGCACCCAGCCACAGGTTGCATTTATTTCCATAGTGCCAGACCTTACAAATGTGAACTGTTGTTTCAAGCTCACTCCTATACAGACTGTATGACTATTTTCAGTCTTCATGGTGCAAGCAGATTACAGAGCAAACTACAAATACACACCTCTTGATATAAAGTTTTCATGACATACAAAAGCCATACATGCTTAGTCTAATGGCATGTAGGAGGATGAAGAAGATCTCTAGACTATAAAACTGCTCTTCACATCATCTTAATGTACTATTTTAAGGAAAAAATATGGTTTCCAAACATTCATCTTAGAATAACCAAGAAAACAATTTAGAAATGGGCTAAGGATCTGAATAGATTTTTTTTTCCCCAAAATTGATGTACAAATGACTCAAGAAAACACATTTGGTGTCATTGTTCATTAGGGAAACACAAATGAAAACCCCACAATGAGTCATCTCCTCACATGGACTAGATGCCTGGAATAAAAACAGGCAGTAATAATTGTTTTCAAGGATATGAGGAAATGAGAAACCTCTTACCCTGCTGGTAGATGTGTAAAATGGAGCAGATGCTTCAAAAAGCACTTTGTCCGTTCTTCAGAAAGTCAGACAGAAAGTTGTTAGATGTTCCAATGATTGCCTAACTAGACTGTTGGGCAATCTTGACGCTGATAACAAGCACATGTACATAAATGATTGCAATAGCGCTACTTACACCATCAAAAGTGAAAACAGCCCAAGGGTCCATCAGGAACTACAGAATCAAAATGTGATTACCTATACCATAATTTAGTCATAAATCCATGTTTGATTTAGTCATAAAAAGTAATTATTCTTAAAGTACATACTAGAGTGAATCTAAAGAACTTAACACTAAATGATAGCAGCTACTCACAAAAGTCACAATTCCATTTGTTTGGCATGTCCAGAATAGATAAACCCATACTGGTCTAAAGTAGACTTGTGCTCATCAAAGGCTCCTGGGAAGTGGTGCTGTGACTCAAGTGGTAGAGCACTAGCTTTGAGCAAAACGTGTCCAAGGACAGCGGCCAGGCCCAGAGTTCAAGCCCCACAACCACCCACAAAAAAAAAATGTAAAAAGCAAATGAACAATGCTAAATTTGGAATCCACAGTGTCATTTCAGAGCAGGTTAATAAGTACTGCAATTAGTCCTTTGTTTTGGGAAAAGCCATGAATATTGTATGTAGAAGTTATAAGCAAAAGGTAGATGAGTCACAGAAAATTACAAAATTATGAAAGAATTAGATGATAAGAAGAGACAGTATTGAGAGAGACTGAATTTAGCTTTACTAAAAGATTAATCAGACATTTAATGCACATTTTTTTCAAGGAGAATATCATAATTTATAGTTATCTGGGAATATGCCATAAGATATAAACATTAAGGTATTGTTCACTGTTATCACTGTAGTGAGATTTGAAATGACTGAAATCTTTACTTTCTTTTTCTTAGCATTTTTTAAACTGTGAAAACACCATTTACTAGTTGAATAATAATAAGAAAATGAGTGTGGTACGTGATAGGAAAATTATGTAATCACAGTAAGAAAGAAGAGGTGAATTTTTGAGTCTTTCTGATGAATCACATCTTACTTGATAACACCAGACTTGGTACTAGGAGAAAGTCATAATGGTTTAGAAAACCTGTTTGTAGGAATTCTAAACATAAAACATGTGTGTGTACACATATGTGTGTGCCTACATATGTGTGTATGTGTGTACAACCTCTTATTTAACAGACACTCTACATCCATACCCTACCTACACCATTATGAAGTGGACTAGTATAGATCTGTCTACCATCTCTCTGCATCTATCCATCTGTCTGTCGGTCTGAATATCCTTATTTGAAATAAGTCTGCAAGATAATTGATCCATTAAAAGTGATACAAATGTACTAGTAAAATAACCTACAATTATACCCATGAGCTAAGCATTTGGTATCGACTGATTCCCTCATACTCATCCTTGCCTGTCCCAACTTCTCACCCAGACAGACAGGAGCCAGGAAGCACTGGTCCAGGCATGACAAGTCCCACAGACTTTTTAGGACTCTGGGTGTGGCTCCTACCCATAACATCCTGTTTGAAGCTGAAAGGCAGAGACAAGGGTTTCATCCTAGAAACCTTTTCAAGGGTATCATCAAGCTGGTAGGTCATCAGCGATACAGCCTGATAATGAAAAAGAGGTAAAGGAGGCAGCCAAGACGAAGTGTTTAGTGTAGGGTAGGAGAAAGGACTCATTGTAAACCTGGGTAAGCTGAGGAGCAATGGCGGGAAGATGGCAGGAAGTACACTGGGCCTGCCATTGAATTAGGAAGTCTTCACAGCACTGTTGCTTAGAAAAAGAAAAGCATGGTTCTGTGTCAACAAGCATGAGCGATTTAACTGTGATATTTTGAAATAATAAAATTTCAGCAGAAAAAATTAACAAAACAGCTGTATGTGACATTATAAACTTTTCAAACCTGTCATTTAAGGAACACACATTAATAGTAGTTTTCCCCTTCTACATTTATTTCACAATCTGTTTACAGAAGCATTGGTCTGAATGCCTTCCAATTGACTATGACTTGCCCCTTTGCAGAGCTCCGAGACAGGAAAGTTTCAGAGGCCAGAAATAGAAAAGAAACTGGGAAGAATTTAGCTTCTAATCTGGAAAGTCATTCTTGCTGACTCCTTGGGGGAAGACAAAGTTCTTCTTCTATTTTTTTCCTTAAATAAATTGCCACAGACTTACAGATTTAAGATCAGTCTTGTCATATGAGCTGCTAATTTATTCTGCCAAATCCATTAGCTAAACTATGCTGGCACTGACCCAGTTTCTGAGGGACAAGATCTAGGGTGAGCTGTAGGGCAAAACAGATAATCAATAAAAACCTATGCCTTAAATCATAGCTTAGTTTTCTCTGATTCTCATTTTACTGTAATAGGTAAGGTTTCCCAGACCATAATCAGCTCTCAAAAAAAAAAAGAACCAGTGAAAAGTACAGGATTTTGTTATCCAACATATATGTGAATGCTTCTGGAAATCAGCATCTTCATGAATTAGCCCACAGTTGGGATAGAAAATAAGAGGAGGGATAGGAGAAGTAGAATAAGAGGAGCAAAGATGTGTTGTTTCAAGACCAACTTTTCTAAATATCATCTTCAGATAAATTGCAATAACAGACCCCCCCACCCCAAATCCACACAGAACAGAAAAAGTAACTGGAAAAAAAAAACCACTCAACAGCCTAAGGACCAAAAACAATCTTCTCATGAGGAAAAAGGCAGAATAAGTTTATCACATTTTTCACAGAACCAGAAATCATTTCTCCTTAACTAAAATTAGCAGTCCTTTCCTCAGAACAAACACAGTCCTATTTACCACTCTAGAAGAGAAAGGACACCCAACAGAACCACCAGACCACCAGTGGTCCCAGGATCCATTGCGAGGAAGGGGAGTTCATGGTAACCCCTGGTAGGAGAGTGTCTCCACAAGACACAGGCTCTGCAGGAGAAAGGAAGCCTCACAGACTGGAGGATCCAGCTCTTTCCAAAGGTTTCATCCATCCTGTGTTTCACTTAACACACAAGGAGAAATTAGCATTGGGATAAGAACTATAGGGTTTCAAGACCATCTTAGAGAAGAAGTGACCTTCAGTCAGCCTAAGTTGACCTTTAGAAAAGCAGCAGAAATGACAGCCTACATTCACAGTTCTATCCTCATCCCCTCTCCTGCCAAGTCCCATTGAAATTCAAGTTCAACTCACCATAGAAATCTAAAGATAAGACAGGACAAGGGGTTGGTTCATACAAATTAGAGCAAGAAGCTAGTCAGAAAATGTGGGAAGACACCAAGCTCAATGTGTTTCTAACTTGGAGGCTTGTGATAGCAGTCATTGTAGAACAGGCTAGCTACTCCGTGTTGAGCATTTAAGACACCTCTGCAATAGTCTTGAGTCTCCCAGGACACAGCACAGTCTACAAACATGTGTCGGTTGTCTGTCTACTTTAATTCCTCTTCTCTTGAATGTTTGTGGAGCTTACTCCTCAAAGATGCCCAGGACATTATATGAAGCAATCTGAGTGCTTGGAAAACAAAAAAGCACAATAGTTTGCTTTAAGTAGTCGTATAATTTATTAAATACATAGTAGAGCTCTCCTTTGGTTTAAACACACATATGTAGGTAAGGTTATTTGCATCACAAAAAATCATTTTTAACAATATAGATTCTTTAAGAAGAGAAGGTGTCTTCACTCCTCACCTTCTGTTTAGCATGCTCCTATATAGACAGACACCTCATTCTGTTTAAGGATTCAACAGGTATCCAGTCTGTATTTTACACTGAACTAGCCTGTGTTAATAAAGAGAAGTAGGTTCACTTTAATAATTCCATACATGGGTACTGCAAACTTTACAAAATTCAGTTCTTTTATATTTCCACGGCCTCCTTTCCTTCTTCCCACCCCTTCAGAAAGTATGAGATAGGTTTAATTGTGCTCTCTTCAGTATTCTTTCCTTTCTCTCTTCCAGTCCTGCTTCTGACTCTTCCAGAAGCTCTCCTTTTATGTCCACTCATCTCATCATCATCATCATCATCATCATCATCATCATCATCATCATGGTATTTTAGGTCTAGGTCAGCACTCAATATGTTGAATCACATCCCTTTACCCAGTGGCTAGGCAAAGGGAGCTTTTGTAAATTTCTCCAGAAGTCTGAGTGCCTCCTTAAAGGCAGATGCTGCAACTTTTGAATTATTGTGTAAGCCAGGGTTGGTTGTTATTGCTATTATTTGTTTATTCTTTGATCCCTTGCTGTGGTGTTTTTTTAATTATTGATTTGTTCATAATTGTGGAGTTCTCTGGTACAGTAAAGATGACAGGAATTCTCCAGAGTGATTTAACATCACTTAAAGAAGTATTGCTTCGTATTTATTAATTCCATTACTCAATATATTCTAGGGGTTAAAATGAGAACTTATTTAAATGAAAAACAGCAAGCAGACAAAAACAAACTAGAAAAACAGATCATTTCTTGAAGAATTCTTCAAGTAATTCTTCTGGTAGCTAAGTTTGTTCACAAGATCACGAACCCTGTCCTTTGTTCAGGGCATTATTAGCACTACCTATAAGAATGCCTGGACATACTTGGCATGCAATATGTTCTTTTAATAAATTAATTAAATATATTAGACTCAGGCTCTGACCTTTCAGCTAAAATAGCTATGTTAAATTTGAGGATCTGTTCATCTCTTTCTAGAATTTCTAGGCACAGGAGGTTTATTTCTATTTTGAAGCTAACAAAAATGATGCTACTAGATGTAAAAATTCTGAGGAAAATTATTATCTATTCCTGACCCCTTCCCCTCCCAAAAGCAGGTGTCCTAGCCTCACCCTTCACTGAGGCACATGATAACTCTTTAACAAGGCCTGATGTCCCATGAGTACCATCAGTTATTTTTCTCAATTTCAGGTTTTACAATCCAAAGGCACAGAGTTATGTGCTGCTGCTTTTATTACGATCTACTCTCATTTTACTTTGGGTGATTTCTTAAATGATGGATTGTGGAATCATATTTGTATTTCTTCATGTAACCCACTTTATGTAACAGCTTCCTGAAGGATCCTTACATGGTATGCTTCTATAATGTCATACTCACAGCTGAGATCTGAGCACTGTGGTGAAAAGACAGGATCAAAGGACTCTTATCTTCATTAAACTGGCGAAAAGCTAGAAGTAAAGATGTAGCTCGTGGTAGGCCATATCCTTGAATTAAAAAAAGAAGCCCTCAAGAACAGTGTCCCAGCCCTGAGTTCAAGCCCCAGGACAGGCGCAACACAAACAAACAAAGGAAAATCCTGAGCTTCCTGCTAAAACAGTAGACAGTTGACAGGGAACTCATGCTATCAAGAATTCAGACAAGACCAGGTTGCTGTATGTAAGAATGCTAAGTACAGACTTTCCAAGCAATCCAGCCACCTTGAGAGAGCATGATGTGACTTCAAAGTTGGCCAGTTCCAGTCCAAGTGAGCTGGTATAGAGGGCACTACTCAGTAGACACAGGGACTGTGGAAAGGTAGACTATGAATCCAGTCCTACAGACAGCAAGATGCTCACATAGGCAGGTGACTCTTTGGCCTCCTTTTCTTCATTGAGGGCATAAAACAATTGGACTCACACAGGTCTGAGATGACTCGCAGCTCTGACCCTCTTAGATCTGAAAAGCACTGCATGCTGAGGCTGCAGGGACAAGTAGCAATCTCCTCAAAAGATTGTGCTTGTAATTATGCACTGAGTAGTCTCAAAATGTTTCATAAGATAGGAATCCAGTGAAATCCATTTTTAGGCTGCCTTTGTATTTGTGCTTGTTTTGCATGGAAACAAATCCTTAAATACACATCCTTCATCTCTGGATGAAGATAGTTATAAATGTATCCTACAGTCTAAAAGTCTTCCTTGGTTAGAGATAAGGTTGAACCTTATGAAGTGGGGTGACATGAAATGTGAGGCTCAGTTTAGGAGCTCATCTTGAATTGAATATATTTAGTGATCTAGCAGAAATATGAAATGAGATGGATAAAATTGTAATTGTGGTTGGCAACCCTTCTGTTACTGAAAACTTGTAACAAACGCTAGAAATACATGTTCAAGATTTTTCTTATATGTAAGACTCACGGTGGAAGTAGAAACAGCCATTTATTGTAGCCATGTATGTTATCCATAGAAGAATATATTTCTTGTTGAAGCCACAATAGCTCAAGTTTTTAAAGTCTTGGAAAACGGGCTTTATGGAGTATCTTAGCAATCTTCAAATTTCTCTTTCTCCCAAGGATTGGGGTCAATGGTGTTTTAAGTCTCCCAAGGAAAAGAATCTGTCACTTGTAAAATTATCTTCTGTGCAAGTTTGATTTCTCCAGCATATGTCTGAGCTGCCAAGTATGCTGGCTCCAGGCGACTCTTTATTAGCCAAGTCAGGAGATACTCGAGGCATTAATCCAAAGAACACTCACCAGCCACACCCATGAGCACATCAAGAGGAGTAGGCCTGATGGAACAAGAAATGTCACTGACCAGTCGAGGCTAATGCATTTCCCAGTGCTTCTCAAGACAAAACACTTGGCATGGTGGATTCCATTCATTAAGTTCCTTCCACCATCTCCTCTTGGTATCTGTGGTTATGACCACAGTTTTGAAAATGGTCCCAAGTGAAGAGGTTTGAGGATCCAACTATACCTCGCCTGAGAAAAGCCCTGTATCATTCCATAGAATGACATTCTCTAGCCATAAGAAGTGGGCATGCAAGCCCACAAGCATCAGAAAGCCATCCCATTGCAAAGGAGTTATCTTCGAGTCCTGGGAGGGGGTAACAATGACTTTTAGAATTTGAATGAAGATACCAGCTTCACAATAAGAAACAAAGAGAGGGAAGAAAAATCCTATAGGAGTCATGTCAATTTCTTTTTTTGTTTGGTTTTTTAATTATGTTTAAAATAGTCATACAACAGAATTGTCATTTCACAAAGCAGTTTATGAATACAAAGCATCTTGCTCAGTGTCAACTCTTTCAACATTCTCACTTATCCCTCCCCTACTCCCCCTTCCCTCACTCTTCTTAATTTTGTAGATTGAGCATTTAATTATTGATGGCATTCTTTTCCTCTTCTTCTCTTCATTTGTCTGTCTGACCTTACCACTTGACCTCACACCACCTCTTTTAAGTACCTGCTCACTGAAGTTTATTTTACTGAACTTTCTTTCACCTTGCCTTTCTAAAGAATTTTACTACCCAAGTTCTCCCCTGGATCTACTATATTTCAGTTAATACATTTTTACACACTTGAACACCATCGATAGCCAAGATATGGAATCATCCCACATGCCTTTAAATGGATGAATGGATCAAGAAAGTGGGGTATGCATACTGTACACAATGAAATTTTACTTATTCATTTGAAAGAAATGATTTTATTATATCACCTGTAAAGAAATGGAAAGATTTGGGAAAAACCTACACAAAGTAAAATAAGTCAGGCACCAAGAGACAAAAGATCCATGATTTTCCTTGTAAGTGGATGCTCGATTTAGTTTATAAATGTAGCAGTCATGTCACTTTCTAAGGTGTGAAGTTTACATAAGAATTTTAATTGTTTGTTCAGTTCCTGAGCAAACTTCTCTGATGCCTGACAAGGGATTACAGGATAACACAGAAGCTCTGGATAAAGATTGTTATATGGTAGGCCTTGGTAAATTTTGAGAAGTTGTTTTGTAAAAGACCAGATAGTAAATACATTTGACTTTATGGGCTGCATGACCTCTTTCTTGAAACCACACAGCTCTGTCAGAATCCCATGAAAGCAGCTGTAAACACCATGTAGAAAAGCTTGGGGTTGGCAGTGTTCCAGTATAACTCTATTGATAAACACAGAAATATGAATTTTATACACTATCCACCCGCCATGAAAGTTCATGTCCTGCTTTGGACTTTTTTTCTCAACTATTCAAAACCATGAAAACTATTCTTATCTCGTGGTGGACTGTCTTTGGCCCAGGGCAGTGATTCACCCAAGACAACTTGTGAGACACTGGGCAAGGACCCCAAGTTCTGTACCTGCACCTCAAATCTCTGGGCTTCTATCTTCTGAGACTGTGGAATGTGTCATTCTGCATTTCATTTCTAAAATGCCTTATGCATGTTTTCTCTCACATGTGGAAGCTGGATAAAAAATACAAATTTGCATGAGAACATACAGATGGGACTCAATGCATTTACAAACAAGCCAACTGACTAAAGGAGGGTGTACTTAGGAGGAATCCAAAGGTGGGACCACTCTGAACTGTTTACCAAAAAGGAATACTAGGAAATAGAAACTGAGACACGGGTGTTTGTTTTTGGTGGTGGTGGGAGGAGCAAGAGGGAAACGGGAACGGAGGAAGGAGGAAGGGTGAGCAAATGTAGTCCTTCTACTCAGTGTACACTGAGAAAGAAAACCAACTATGGAACTTGTGGGTAGGGACAGGAGGGAGAAAATAGGAGAGAACAAAGGAAGGATGTGACATTGTAGAAGCATTGCACTCATAAGCTGAGATATGGAATTGTAACCCCCTTGCACAACTACTTAATAATACAACTGTTCAATATTTGCGCGCCCCCCCCCCGGCAAAGCCACCCTAGATGTGAATAAAGTCGAAGGACTCCTTAAAGGACTCAAGGAAATGTCTTTCTGGAACAAATGCTATAAATACTTCCGATACAGTGTTGAACATAGATGGCTTGGGTTAATAACTCAACCAATAGCAAAGGAATTGTCCGCTGCTGCTTAAGAACATGGAGTTAATGAAAAATATAGAGCGTGCCCCCAAATACCTTGCTCTCATCCCTGACTACATGGTCACTCCGAGAGGAAACTCCTAAATTTGACCATAAACAACTGACTCAAGGACTTTGCCGCATTGCTGGGATTCGTTGGCACTCTGGCCAGGCCTTGTCCTTTAATTCACTTCACGTCACAGCCAAGCTTTCTCTCCTGATGACTCCGTATGGGTCAGTAGGGTAGAGGGCTGTCTGCTTTTGTTAGCTTTATTTTTCTGGTGAGGACAAGCAGTTTAAAGCTGTCGTTTTTCTGACTAGTTTAGGGCAATAGGTCTAAATCAAGGGAAAAACATGTTTCTCCACTGTAATATTGTCATTATAAGAGCAGAATGGTTATAAATAAATTCAACCCCTTATTTACTTACTTGTGCTTTCTCATACTCATTTTATTTCTGCTTTTTGCATTCTCCATGGGGTGAAACATCTAGAAGTCCTTCTACCTTGGACTCCCCAGCCTCTACAGCACTAAGGCTGTAAACATCTGTTCTTCATAGTTATAAATGATCCAATCTCAGGTATTTTATTATAGCAGCACAAAACAGACTAAAACAACTCTGATATTTGTGCAGTGTGCCAGCAATACATTATGGATAAGAAGTGGGCATGGGTAGGAAACATATATCATATGCTTTAGAGATCGGAATGCCATTGGTGCCAATGCTAATATCATTGCTTCACAGACAGCTACCCTACTTTGGAAGAACTGCTCCTAATCTTCACCAGAACCCATAGATTTTCTGCCTACCCACACCAGGAAGTTTATGAATTGTTGGCTTGCAAAAGGAGCTTTATGCCAAGATGAGAACCAAGAAAGAAAGGAATGAACAGATAATGAATATATTAATGGAACGTGATTCAGTACAATTCTCTGTTGAGGAGAAAGCATTAGAACATGTATATAAAACATTTTAAGGTACATTTTAAAGAGTAGAACACCTAACCCAAAGCAGTATTAAAATAGGAAGATAACTGTCTTTTATTTTGTATTAGCATGCATGAGTGAGACTTTTGTTATGATAATTCCATTGATGTATGAAGTATACTTGGAATAAGTTTTGTTCCTCTCTTTTGTTTCCATACCATCCTCCTCCTCTTCCTTTTTCAAACATTTTTTGCTATTTTTTCTTATATTATCCTTTTGTGGGGTGTGTGTGAGTGTGTGTGTGTGTGTGTGTGTGTGTGTAAACTTACTTTGGTCGAAATTCTTTTCCCCCTTTCCTCTCCTCCATCCCCCATAGACAGACCTCCTTTTACATTTTTTTCTCCAATTATTTATTGTTATCATCATCATCCACAGCAGCAGCAGTAGCACATCTTTTTAGGTCATGGTTCCACAATGATATTTGTGAAACTTGTTCCAACATGTGATATTTGGCTTTTTGAAGCTGGCTTACCTAATTCAATATAATGACCTCTAGTTTTATCTACTTTCCTGCAAGTGACAAAATTGTGTTTATTTATGGCTAAGTAATATTCCATTCTACATACCTCATATTTTTCTTGGTCCATTCATTGATTATCGCCTCAGCCAAAAAGGGGGAAAATGGGTAAAAGGTCAGGGTTTTACTCCTTTGATGCTTCCTTCACCCTCTTGGTGAAGTGCTATGGGTAACAGGGCGTAGAAACCTGAAGGTGTGGAAAATTCATGTGTATATCTAAAAACTGAAGTTTTAATCTACATTCTGTGTTAATGATGAATATGCATGCATAGTCCTTCAAAACTGCTAAGCCCTGCTCTATTAAGGAAAAGGAACAATATTTCTTCAGCACAGAAAAAATCACCTCTTCCTGTGTCTTCCCTTCCACCCCATGCTTCACTGTAGGAACTGTGGGTGCCTTGATGCTCCCTAACCCTAGTCTTCCATCTCAGAGCATTTGCACTGGCTGTTCTTGCAACTGACAACAATCCTTTCCCAAATATCCGCCATGGACTGCTCTCACTCATGTCAGTGAGTCCTTTGCCACTTCTGTCCTCCACTTCCACAAGAAAGGAAACCTCCCTGCCCACTTTGAGACCACATTCCCACTTCTGAGAGTTTTGAGCTCACTTATAGCAGGTGGATGGACTGAGTGTGAAATTTGGAAGAATTATGGATGTCTTGATGTAGCTGACTCTCACCAAGGTTTCTTCAATTGCTGAGTACCTTCTTTCTTCCAGAATGTCTCATTGCATTCCCCTGTGAGCTTCTAATTCGAAGCCAGACTCATGTTCCCAGAAACAGCCTACTAATTTCACTCCCTGATGGCTCAGGCCATGGATAAATGAATATGAGACTGCTCTTTCCCTGCAGATAATCTGGGAAAGCTTTCTCTTGAAGCACAGCCCCCCCTGACTTACTTAAACTCATGAACCTTCTTTAGAAGAGACATTATTTTATTTCTTCAGCAATCCATTCTTTCCATCACATATTCTATTAATTACTCTGCATAACCATGGTAACGTTTTCTGCCATTTTCATCTTTGTGTATCTGTCTGAATTTTAGAATTGATAGTCATTCATTCATCCCTTCATTTTTTTTCCAGTTCTGGGCTTAAACTCAGGGCCTGAGTGTAGTCCTTGGGCTTTCTCAAGGCTAGAGCTCTACCACTTGAGCCCACTGCACCGTTTCTGGGTTTGTTTGTTTTTTTCTCTATGTATGTGGTACCAAGGAATCGAACCTGGGTCTTCGTGCTTGCTAGGCAAGCACTCTACCACTAGGCCAATCTCCTCATTCATTCATCCCTTCTATTAACAGAGGCTGGGAGAGTTAATTGAAAATAAAATGTAGCTATCATACTCACAGTACTGAAATCATGTTCAGTTTGCAAAAGCAAGATGTCTCTTATCCAGAGACAATGGCATATTGTTTGAGGGCTTTTTTTTGGCCATAGAAGTAATGCCTCTTCCAAAGAATATGTTACTTGATGTGAAAGACACAGGCCACTGCTGCCAACCATTGTGCTTGCCCTGTAGCTTAGATAACCAGGGCCTGCCATTAGTTGAGATGGAGACCTGCAAACTACTTTTTTGCCCAGATTGTCTTTGAGTTGCAATCCGCCAATCCCTGCCTCCCAAGTAGCTAAAACCACAGGCTGGAGCCATGGGGCTCAGTGAAATAATTAGCTGGCACATAAAATCAGATGTGTTCAGAGAGTAGACTTATTGTTTTAAAGTATATACACATGGTGTAATGATTAACTTTAGCTAATTAATATACATTTCTGCAAATATCTTTTTTTGTGGTGAGAACACCCTTCGTCTATTCTCTTATAACTGCAAGACTATAGTCAATATGGTGTATAACAGATCTCTTGCACTCATGCCCCTTAAATAACTGAGACTTTGTACCTTTTCATCAACATCTGCACAAACCCTTTAGGCCCTGATAGATACCACGCTATTTTCAACTTCTGTGGAATAAATATAGATTTAGATTCTACACATAAGTGAGGTCATGAAGGAAGAATTTGTCTTTTCTGTGTTTGGCTTACTCCACTTAACATGAACATTTGGGGAAGAGAAGAGAAAAGAAGACAAAGGAAAGGAAGAGGAAGGCGAGAAGGAAGTCACAGCTGATTCCAAGGCTTTTTCTTCTGAGCAATTATCTTACTTTGCTCTTCAGTAGCATAAAGGAAATAAGTATAAATAATTATAAGCTATAATGGTAATAACAATCAAAATAAATACAATTTTAAATATGGTAAAAACTAATTTTAATAAATAAAATTCGTGAACTTTTACTGTTCTGTTCATGGAAGCAATATGTAAAAATGTTTGCATGGCTGTTTTCAGTATATTTGCATTAACAGACCAAAAGAACTGTTTAAGAACTGTTTTGTTTCTACTACAAGCAGGCTCGTAAGCCATTGTACCTATATGCTAAAAGCCAGCACCAAAAGTCTCTGATAAGAAGTAGCCTTATCTTGAATTCAAGTCCTGGAAATGGCCAGGACTAAGCATGGTTATCTACAGCAACTCTGTTCTTTTGTACCTCATTTCCAAAGGAAATTGGGATTCCATTTAACCCCCTATGAAATGGCAACCAAATCTAAGGTTTCCTAATGCTTCAATGGCTTTCATTTGAAACAGAAGCATAAACAACTATTTCGCCTCAGTTATCTATGTTTTGCTCTTTTTCCTTGCTATGGATAGTTAATGTTTTGGTGGCCTTGAAAACCAAAGATGAAACTAATTATTTTAGTTGGCTATTCTGAAATTAATGAGGTGCTCTTTTGTGTACATACAATTAGTTTTGTCTGTATCCTAGCCACAGCCTTACCTCAGCTTCATAAATGAATGGAATAGATGACAACATGAGCTAGAGACTGCTCATTTATTACTATTCTTGTGAAAGAGTTTAAAAAAATCTGTTACATATAAATAATATTTTCTTCCTGTATGATGCACAAGATCTTAAATCTTTATGAGGATAGCAAACAATAAAAAATAAGTAAAAAGTAGAAGAACAGTGTAAAACTAAATAACTATAAATTACAATGACTTGTAATGGTTGGAAACTCTTCTTTCTGCCCTCTAAGAGTTTCAATATGTTAACTTAATTAAGCTTTCAGTTCAAGATGTCAGTCTTTGCTTCCTCAAATATAATTAGACTTCATCTAAGAAGTTTTTTAGAAGTAGTAACATTGATCACCAAACTGACATGAACTGAAGCCCCATCGTACAATTTCATAAGGATATTTTTTTAAATAAACAGCCATTTTCCAGCTTGAGAGTTTTGCCATTCCCCAGCCTTTCTGCCTGGAAATGCATTTTTCCATTTTGTGTAGGAAATACATATTTACATGCATTTTAGATATACTAAACTTTGGAATACAAGTTGGATGAGTTGTAATTATTATTCAAAATGTTGACACATTTTCAATCATACATCACACAGAGTTATTGCTTCTATTTTAACTAGTCCCCCTTTGAAAAAAAAACTATTATCAATCCATCCTGTGTGATTGATTTTGAAGTCTGTCAGATGTGCAGAGAACCCCCTGGTCCACAGACTTGGCTACATATAGAGCAGATGAGGAAACAATAAGGAGTGTGTTTATGGGTGTATGGATATGTATGGATATGTGGGTGTATGTGTAGGTGTTTGTAGGTGGGTGGGTGTGTTCATGTGTTCATGTGGGTGTATATGGGTGGGTGGAGGTATATGTTTGGGTGTATGTGGGTGAGGGTGTGTGTTATGCAATGTTAAAGAGTAGTTGGCAAAGGGATGGTCAAGAAAGGGGAAGAGAAAAAGAGATCCACAAAAACAATGGCTCAGTCTGAACAAAGGAAAAACTTCTTAGAATTCAGCACTAGTTCTGTTTGTGAAAACTGGCTTGGGAGGCACTTCCTCCATTTTCCTGTTATGTAATGCCAATCGTTTCAGCTTTCCTTGTGAAGACGCAGAAGCAAAGTCTTGCTGCTGGCCCTGAGACACATAACCTTTGTGTAAAGTAAAGCTTCATAAATGAACAAGAGCTCTTGCCTGTCACAAAGGAGGCCACAAGTTCAATCCCTTCAGCACAACAAAGCAAAAATGGGGAAACTCACTGGCCCATAGATATGAACAGTTTTAAAATCATTTTTATGTATCTTCTTTGGAAAAGCAGTTTTAGGTAAATTTGACCCAGGTGCGATATGAATGGGGAAGAAAGCTTTATCCACAATCTAAAGCATAATTCTCAATGCAAATTACCAAAACAGAAATTTAATGCTAGATTTTGTAATCTAAGTACTACTTAATATGGATAATTTACCTTGAAAGGATGGTTACTCTCATTCCTATTAAAATATAGTAATGACAGCCATCTTTATTATGTGCTCATTATATGCCAAGTACCTTTTAAAAATGTTTTTATTATCTTTAAGTAGTTGTATAAAGGACTTACCCTTTAACAAAGCAACTTATGAATACAAGGCATCTTGATCTGTGCCACACCCCGTCAACATTTTCATCCTCCCATTCCACCCAGGTATTTTACACACATATTTTCTTCTCTCAACCGACAGGATGGGTTTTATTACATCCACTGTAAGAGACAGAAAGTTGTTTTTCTTTCCAAGTCCAACAGCAAAAAAACAGACCTGCATTTTAATCCAGGTCTTGCCTGCATCTACAATATTCTGGTTGATCTCTGTTCAAAAATGGACACATCCCCTCACATGTGAGCCCTGTCCCACTTCTTACAGTCTATGTATATTTTGTAATTAGATAAGAATGATAGGAAATCACAATGTTTAGCATCGTTTTCAAAGCCTAGCTGGTGTCCTGCTCTGGAGTGAAGTTCTCTTCTGTTGATATAGTCATTTTGACTTACCTGCAAATTAACCACTTACATGTCACCTTTTCTTTAGGGTACAAAATCCCAACACATTCTAAAGAGTAAAGACTGACTCATAAAGTTTGTTTCTATAGCTGTGATCTAAACTTTTTCCAAACAGTTACCTGCTCTAATGTGAATCTGCTTGTCCTTAGAACTGTAGAATCTTAAAAATGAAGTTAGTTACTATTACCAGTGGATGCAATCCTGGAAGTTTTCTGTATTTCTTTGCTCTTACAATCCATGCTTTTAAATAGATTATGTTATGAACACCTAACTTATTACAGTGGCCTTGTTCAAATTTTTCTGCTAATAATCAGGACATATACTATGCATTAAGAAGGCTTTTAACTGACATGCTAGTGTCTGAAACTTACATCTATCATCGTCATCATTTACATGTCTGTTATTTCTGAAACATCAATCATCTCACAAAATGAGCCAGTTTTCTTTGGTGTATTTTATCATGCATAAATATGGTTGGATGCACCATATGTTTCCTCGAGGCACAGAAGGATACAATAATTTGCACAGTAAATCTTGTCCGGATGAAATGGTAAAAACTTGCAGTACCCTGGTGAATAGAGTTGGCAAATGTTTGCGTAATGAATGAGATAGCGGGAATGTGGTTTATAATTAAGGAGAAAGAATCATACAGATTAATCCTGTGTGACCCTCTCCAGGCTGGTGCTGCCAGAAATGTCATTAACACCAGGAAACTGGAGACAGTCATTTTAATCTTAGTTTAGTTGTGTATGCTTTGTGAATTTCTGAAGAATATCACTCTGCTAGGATAAACTAAACCATACTCTGGTAACAAGCTCTCTTCCCCCAGTTATCATTGCGTTATAACAAACCACCTTACCCTTTGTGTTATACAGCAGAATGAATGAGTATAAAAATCATTCATTCTGTGTGTCAGGTCAGGCACAGCCCAGTGGTGATGTCTTGTATCTGTTGTGCGATGGCCGAGTCTCAGCTGTGAAAACATAAAAGGCTTGGTGACTGCACACCCAAGAGTGGTGCCAGCGAGGATAACTCAGATGAGCTGAAACTCTTTGGTTTTTTTTTGGGGGGGTTCATTTTTGTTGTTGATATTGTTGTGATATTCTGAGTTAACATATATTTGTAATATGAGTTGGTTTCATTATGATAGTTCCATGTCTGCACACAGTCCAATTTTCATATCATATACTTGGCCCTCCAGCACAATCCTATCCCTCCTCCCTTGCAAACAGCATTTGGTTGATGGATTTAATTATGCTGTGTGTGTGTGTGTGTGTGTGTGTGTGTGTGTGTGTGTATGCATGCATGTGTGCATGCATGTGCATATGTGTGTATGTGTAAGACACTTATGTCTTGTTACCATCACCATCATTACCATTATCATCATCATCACCATCATCATCATTGCAGATGCCACAACCTGGAAGGGACTTTTGTCACTATGTGGCTCATGGAACCATGTTTAAATTCAGCAGAACAAGCAAATGTAGCCCCCTTGTGAGTCCACAGTGAAAGAGAAGCTACTAATGTTGGTAAGTGGCCGTAATATTTGCCAGAGCTTCAGAAGTCTTATCTACGTACTTTCTTTCAAAGCTAACTTTTATGCTTTCTCAAGTCTCCTCATTCCTTTCTTCATCCATCTAACCAATATGTCTGTGCAACATAGCAGTAACTGGCTGCCAGAGGGCATGCAACTGCTGCCAAAAGTTAAACAACCACCTGAGCTACCAACTATTTTGGGGTGAAAAGGTTTCACTGAACTCCTACGTTATCCTGGCCCCATCAAGGAAGATGAAATAAAACTTGTTTTATCCCTTACCTCCTGTGGTCAGTTATTTGCACACTACACTCAGTTTAAAAAAAAAAACCTCCCTTTCTCTCCCTTTCTCTCTGCATTTATTGTGTATCTTCTCCTTGGGGGCTTTAGTTCCAGAATATACAGTAAGGATGCAACCATAATTCTAAACAAGTGCTACTATTAACTGAACACTATAATGGCAATGAATCTCATAGAGATCATGTCATTCAAATATAACTTAGAATTACTGTACATCATACTCAGACAGCATGATTCCAGTCTCCATTACAGAGAGCATACATGCATCAAGGATGTAAATAGTGGATAAATCTGACTGTAAGTCTCCTATTTTCCAAAAGTGGAGCTGCTCATGGATTCATTTCAACAATAAGCAGAACTGAACCTAGCAGGAGTTCTCTTTGAGGCCAGTTTGTGATTCTGTTCTCAATTAGGAAATTGTGTTTTTAATAGAAAACCACAGAACGGACAGTGCACGCTCCCCAGTGAGAAAGAATGAAGAGGAAGATATGAGCCCTGACAGACTGAAGCAAAGAGAACAAGGGTGTGTTTTGCTGCAAAGCTTTCTTCATGGACGCCTTTGGCAATGTATAAAATCAACTCCATGATATTCAATAGCTCACTGAAAAAATTATTACTGAGAGCTAATATAGGCAGCTAATTTAAATAACTTAATTAGATGCTTATTTCAAATAAATAGGCAACTTAAACAACAGAATCCACTGGAAACAGATACTGGAAAATGTACTATCTGTGAGATGCATTTAATTTAGCGTGGAAATGATAAAAGAAAAAGACAGGGCTTCTAAGCCTCCTCAGCATGGACTCCTACCTTTAGAAGCATGTCCAAGATGACACGAATACTTGTCAAAATTTGTGCAAGATGCTTACACGAAATTTTTTAGTAGCCTGTCCAAGTCTTGCGAGTATAAGAGGTACGAAAACTAAATATATAGAGATTTATTATCCCAAGTTTGAATTTACAAAGAACTGACTGGCTGTTAAACTAGGTAACCCAATGACTGCTCAGGCCTAAAGCAACTTATTTGGCTGAGTAAGAAGCAATAAGCAGAGATGATATCCAAACCACAAGCTCAAGTGATACAAGACATTCTGACAATAACTGTAAGTACCACAATAATGGGGGAGGCTTTTAAGGTTAGTCAGGTAAAACTGAAGTAGATATGGTTATTAGAAGAGAGGAACTTAGTAAGAGAACATTGTTTTCCTCCAAAGAATTTTAGTTCCATTATGGTAGATAAAAATTGCCAATTTTATTTTTTTGGTGTTTGGAAGTCCAAACCACCATCTTATATTCAGCTGTACTTGTCAAGCCTATCTTGCTGTAGTTTTCAAAACTTTGAATACTTTATTATCTAGGGAGGGAGGAAGAAAAAAGGAAGGGAAGGAGGGAGGGAGGCAGGGAGGGAGGGATGGAAAGAGGAAAGAAGGAAGGGAGGGAGGGAAGGAATGCAGGTAGAACAACTCCCAAAATTACCTAGGCTGTAAGTTCATTAAAATTGAATGAATGCAACGGTGTTGGTATGTTCTGATCATTGATCAGAATCAAAAGATAATGATACAAAATAGATATTGAAGGAATTATTCATAATGCAGCTACAAAATTTTTACAATTCTTTTTGTTTTATGAGGTTTCAAGAACAATTTTCTTCCAATTCTGCCACAATTCACTGACATGTTTAACTCTATGATAATTTTGTCCAGTTGGTTTCTGTAAGAAATGTTACATGTATTTGACAAATAATTAGGGGTTGCTTTTCTTTTTCTATTTTTTTAAACTCCCATTGCTGTCCATGTGTGGATCAGGACAAGGTATTTTCTAAGCACCAAAGTTTTTTTTGTAAAACTCAGTGGTACTTGCAATTTCTTTTATAATCTTACTACTTTGAATTGCGGTTTGTTTAAAGCTTGCCTCCCTTGATTTGGAATTTATCTTTCATTTGATGCTCTGATTTTTAGAAAACATTTTCCCAGCTACTCCCGGGTACATTTACAAGCACAGATTGTAGCTATCTCAAGTCCTTTTATCACTCAGCTTCCCGTCGAGATGCTTCCCAAGACACACATTCCCTTATTGCACACATTGACTTTGAATGAAAGGATTTGAAGGCTCTTTACAGTTTATTTCAGCATAGGCAAGAAATGTCCTTTGGTAAAATAGTTGTACCCGTCACAAGGCTGACCAAACTATGTTCCTAGCTGTGATAGACCCATGCCAGCGCTGCAGGAAATTTCTGCCGCTCTTTGTATCTGGGTTCATATAAGAAATGGTCAAATGAAAAACTGTATGAAGAATCAGTTGCCTACGGTACACTGAAAGGGGCTTGCTCCTAAGAGCTTGGTAGATGAGAAAACGTAGAAAAGAAAAGCGGGAGCATACTGCAGCACTCTACCTTTCTCTCCAGAACCCTACCTTCTCCCCAGCATCCTGCCCTCCTACGAGGGCATCTTGACCTTCTTCCCTGTATTTTACCATCTCCCATCATCCTGCGCTTCTCTCCAACAGGCCAACCTTCCTAGCATCCTATCTTCCTTTCAGTATAGCAGTCTTCTCCACAGCATCATCTTCTCCCCAGCTTCTACTCCATTCTAGATCCCACGGTAGGAAAAGGAGGGGGAGTTTTAAGGAATGCCTAAGGGCAGGAAAGGAGATTTCCTTCCTGTTTTCCAAGCTAGATATATATATATATATCGACATCTCTCTTACTTTTTTCTTTGCCATCTCCTTCCCAAAATGGGAAGTCTTCCCAAAATGGGTGGTTCATGCCTGTAATCCTAGCTACTCAGGAGGCTGAAACCTGAGGATCACGGTTCAAAGGCAGCCTGGCACTAAAGTCCGTGAGACTTTTGTTTTATTGTAATGTATAGAGGGGTTACAGTCATATTCACCAGATAGTAGGTGCATTACTTCTCACACATTGATACCCTTTTCATGTTTTTGTCCCTATTTCCCTCCCACCATTCCCTCTTAATCATCTTGTTTCCCCTTCCCTTTCCTATTTCAAATAAACAAATGTATAAACAATATACCTGGTAACAAAGTCAGATACTGTCACAATATGAGGTTAACCAAAGGGCAACAAAAGAGAAGAGAAGTAACATACTGCACTAAGAACAACAATCACACAAGATAAAGCGCTTGTTTCCATACCCTGGATATCCTTATGTATCCAGGTTGAGCTATTGTAATCCTCTGCTAGGAGAGTCCTAGGTATGTACTAATTATTACAAATGAGGGAAAACATTGAGCCTATGTTCCTTTGGGTCTGGCTTACTTCACTTAATATGATTTTTTCCAAGTCTTTCCATTTCCCTACAAATGGGGCAATGTCATTTTTTTCAGATGACAGCATAGAATTTAATTAGGTATAAAAACCACATCTTGTTGATCCACTCATCAACTGAGGGGCATCTGGGTTGGTTCCATAGTGAGACTCATCTCCAGTTAACCACCAGAAAACTGGAAGTGGTGCTGTAGCTCCAGGGGTAGGGTGGTAGCCTTGAGCTGAAGAGCTCAAGTCAGCACCCAGGCTCCACAACCAACAATAACAACAACAACAACAAAAAGGCTTAGAAAAGCTAAATACAAATATGCAGCAGACTTTCTGTAAACATACTTGATGTCTCTTGCTTTGCAAGAAGCTCTAGTCTCAGGAAAATCATGATTGTCTTCCTCATTCAAAGCCTGCCCATTTTGAAGCCTCCATATGGAATTAAATGTCCACATTTCTAAACCATTGACAGAGTGGTTCTGTGTTGTGTTCCCCACTTTATATTATCCTGAGGAGCTATAATGATAGCACACTTGTGGGGGACACTGTGGTATTTCCCAGTTGAAATTAGGAAATAGAATAGTTAACCGTTAATGCTTTCTTGAGAATGTAAAGGCTTTCACTGGAGGGTGATAATCCCCAGTATTCTAAAACAATGTGGTTCATGAGCTAAAGAAATAACTACACTAAAATTGTACTTCCAAACCTGCACTGCATTGCTTTGTTCAAATGCCTGGCTCCTCACTAAACTATGAGCTCGTGAAGTGCAGGCACCACATTTACCTCATCTCTGCTCTGCATTGTGGCCCTCATAGATCCTTCTACATCGTTGTTATTACATAGTTCAAGTTGATGGTAGGTCACCTACACTGACTAATTTGTTGATTGGTGGAACCAGATTCTACACTGACTGGGCAACTGTGTTGTTTAATAAGAATTCCACCATCCTAGATTGAATGGCGACAGCCAGTTACACTGGGATTTATGAAGGTACTTCTCCAGCTAGTTTAGAGTACAAGCAGCTAAGGGGGAAAGCTCATGCAGTCTATGGTGAACACTTGTGCCTAAGACAATTAGTAGAGATCTAATTAATTAGCAGATTGATCACTACTCAGCAGCATTTGAATACTATTCCTGAATATTATGCAGGTGTGCATGCCTGTGTTGTGAACACTTCAATATGTTCTGTATGGATCCCAACACTCATACTCCAGCTGAGCAATCTGGCTGTTTACAGCCTCCTTCCTTCTCTAGGATGCTGTTTCTAAGGTATTTATTCAGCATGTGTGGTACTTAGGACTAACTGGAACAGAGAAATACCAGATGCCATAGTCATACATCTCCATTGTGAATGCTTTTCCTTCCTCAATCAAATCTAATCACATCCCAGAATAGTTTACAATTCACCTGGAACATTGGGTATCAAACTGTCCCTAACAGTGAGAACTCCAATATCTGAGCTCTTTAGCTCCCTCAGTGGTGAGTTACCTACACTAGACATTCAATGTGACCAACTCGGATTTCAAATTAAACATTTAGAATTAGGAGAGTATAAAACCAGGTGCTTGCCAAAGCTTTTTCTCTTACGCTGATGACTCAGAAGGAAATAAAACTTAAACTACTCAGACAGAAATAAAGAAGGCTCAAATTGAATATGCTACCATGAATATAAGCGGTTAAAAACTGTCAACTATATAGAAAGAGAGATAGGTAGAGAGATATGAGGCTGTAGACAGAAGATACCCAGCATCCCTACCAGCAGTTAATAAGTAAGTGTTCATTTTGGCATTATTTCTAATAGTCATTGCTTTTTTTCTATCAGTTGTATTTTTATTCCTAATCAAAAAACTCTGAAAAGTACATTAAGCATACAATCATATTGAGATAGCTTCAATAATAAAAATGTAAGATATTTGTACTTGCAGCCAATGAACTTGAAACATTTTTGTACAACTACTTAATATTAAAAAATAAAAAATAGCCAAAAATTAAAAATTCTTCAAGTACTTAGAAAGAAGCTCAGTAAGGGCCCAAAAAGTTTTTTACACTATAGAGTACAAACATGGAAGAAACGAATTAAAGAAGACATGAGCTTTTGGAATTGAAAATGGTGCTCATTGATATTTAATTTTCTGGTGATAGCCTTTTGAAGTAGAGTGAGGTAAAATCTCAATATAGTTTTTGGTATTGCTTTTAGGAAGATAAATAAAAATGATTTATTAACAAAGCAGAAGTACAAGGTGAAAGGTTAATTGAGTGGTTTGGGCAAGGGCAGACTATGCAGTATGGTTTTGATTTTTGCTTCTCAGATGGCTAAGTGTAGAAATATAAGATTCCTAGGAACAACTTAATATACAGGAATAAAACATTTTTGAACTTTAATATAACACTGGCACCCTTTCATCACATGCAGTTTTTAGGAACAAGATCTGATTTTGGTTACATAATTGTTTGTATACTGAGCATGCTGTAATGACTTGATTATTTTTCTATGCCAATTTTAATTGCCAGAGCCTTAGACACAGATAAAGCCTTAAATATATATTTAGACAATTGCTCATAGTTTATTCATTTTATAAGAATATATGTTCTCATGTATAATGCTTTGTTGTTGTTGTTTTTTCACCCCACCCTTAAACATTTGTGAAAGGCTGAACACAGGCCAGGCACTAGGCAAACTTCTAGAGCTACAAAGAGAAGTTCAGATTGCTATCCTCAGAATTCACACAACAAGCACTTTTGTCTAAGTTGCAATAGTGCAAGAGCTGTGCTGCACACAGAGTAGAAAGGGAACATGGAGAATGCAAGTGAGGAGATCAAGAAGAATGCTTAAGCTTTGTCATGAAAAAAAATGTCATGAAAAGACTCCTAAAGAGAACACATGGTAGGAGTAGTCAACCACGAAGAATTCAGGTTACCCTCCTGTCCTAAGAGCTCCTGAAGTGGGCTCTTACTCCTTCCCCCAGGAAGGCAGACAGTTTTGGCTGCATAGGTACCCACCCTCTGCTTCCTGCAATGAGTCTACCTAATGCTGAAGAGACACATTTCTCTTCTTGCTTTTTGTTCTTTTATTAAGTCGTCCTTAGGACACACTGGGGTAATCCAGCATTAAAGGTCTATAAAAACCAGGTGGGTATTTTCCATGCAGTTCCAAGGCATTTTTGCTCTTTTCTCAGTATAAAGCATTTATGAAAATCAATTTTCAGTAGCTGTTGTCTCAGGGTGATTTGAGACTAGCTTTCTGCAGCCTACTGTATCTACTCCTAGGTGATTTGACAGGACTGATATTTTATCACGAATGTAATGGGATGCACATTATTCTCTTAATATATTCACTAGTTGCCTCATTGTGCTGGTAAATAATATACATATGATAATTTGAAAGACACGGTGTTCCCAGTGCTGTTTTTCTTCCTGGAACTCTAGCATTCTTTTGTAAATGCTATAAAAATCAGAGGCAAAAATCATACCAAAATATGATTTTATATTCTTCCTCTTCTCCCCTTGTGGTGCTCACACAATATATAGTTCATACTGTCTGTTTTGACCTGTATTTTTAGACAGGACAGTCCTTCTACTTGCAATCTTATTGTGGAATCTTCTAGAATGACTCACTGAAGTCATCTCTTTGTTCATGAATATATATATATATTAATCACTTACTGTTTGTTCAACACTATTCTAAATCTTAAAGAGAAAACAATAAGAGACATAGAAGCATCTGACTCAGGAACTACTGAGCATGTTTTTTAAACTTTATTAAGACATATTTCATGAAGACAGTGTTGTGAATACACATAGTTTCATAATGAATGAGAATACAAGTACTCTCCCAAATACGTGCATTCAATTCACAGAGGGAATGAGCTGAAAAATTTCAATAAGGAGCATGACCAGGCTTGTGGAATTTAGAAGAGTTCTTTTCATAGATTGAATAATATATGAAAAGCAGGGTCAAAGAGAGGTTTTCAGAAATAAGTAAAAACATAAAAATATTTTGCTGAAGTGGGGTTTTATTTATGTGGACTAAACAACCAGAATGCAATCATCCTGTTGTGGTCAAGGAATCCTTTCCTTCATTTATCTGACAAAGATTTGTTGACTTGCTTCCAAAGACTCATCAGTCATTGTCAGCGCTGATGGTAATAGTTTTGATTTTACATTCAGGTTCATAGACATTGAACATAAACCAGGAACTAAACCGAGATAGCCAATAATTAAACATTGTGATATTTACTATGAAGAAGATAAATGGTAAGGTAGTGTATTGATACTTTATATATAGGACAGGAGTAGCCAACACACAAGGGAAAAAATACATTTGCCTATTATAACCAGATAGTGATGAATAACAATATCCAATTTTCTAAATCAAAGTTGGAAGACCAAATTCCACCATCTGTTTTCTACATGGTTTTCCCCCCCTATTTTTGTAAGTAAAATGTTTTGGACATGGCCCCATGTATTCTTTTACATAGTGCAGGTGGTCTTCTCCTTACCATCACAGATAAGTTGTGCAGTTGCACAAAGCTGAAAATATATCTCATCAGGCTCTTTATTGAATGTTTGCCAAACCCTCCTATACTTCATGCATGTGCATTACCATTTCATTTGTTTCTTTTAGTTTTTGTGTTGGTTTTTCTAAATAAGTGGTGTCTCACTATGTTGCCAAAGCTGGGGCTGGGCCCAAGGGCTCATGTGATTTTCTTGCACTGTACCGCTATGAGTTCATCCCCACAGCTTGCACAAATTCTTGAAAAAGTACCACGTGACCATGCTGACGTGGAGTGAAATAATGTTCCAAGTGTTCTTTTAAGCACTTTGCATGAAATGCATTTCCTCTCATGCTCAGCTCAGGCGTGTGTAGTAAATGCCATTACCATTCTCCTTTATAGAGGAGAAAACAGGACATAGGTTAAACATCTTGAAGTCCCACGGGAAATAAGTGGTAAACAACCTATCCATAAGCATTAGTTTAGACTATATTTTAAATTTAGTGTTCGTGCAACATCACCCCAAAAGAACTCACTGTTTAATGCCACCTATCTATTCCTTATTTTCACAAGTAAACAAACATCTTGTGCCAAACAATTCAGAGTCTGCCTTGGACCCCATTCTTATTAGTCTTTGCTGACCATTCAGAATGTGAAAGTTTCCAAGTAATTTCTTCTTAAGGATCATAGAGGGGAATTTAGAAAAACAGCAACAACAACGTAGCTGGGATATAGCTCAGTGGAAAAAGCTTTTGCCTAGCAAGTGCGAAGTCCTGGGTTCGATTCTCAGTACCAAACAAACAAAACCATAAATTGCATAGTTTCCTTTATTTGTGATAAGTAGCAGTACACACAGTGGATTGGATGGCAAGAAACACCACACACACACACACACACACACACACACACACACACGGACCTGATCAAGTATACAGATCTCTAGACAGTCACACAATGAGACCACAGGAGGATATTCAAAGGAACAGATCACAGAGGCTCAATAGCTATATGCCTATGATCATAGAAAATGATATATTTTACATGAACTCCAAGAAATGGAACCAAGAGGTTAATGTTGTGGTTGTTGTTGCTATTTTGTTGTCTTTTCCTTTTGTCTTGTTTGTGTGTCTTTGAGAGAGTAAGGGGGGGGACACAGAAAAGGCGAGACAAAGGGTGGACAAGTGCAGTAGGGTTACACTATGTACTGAACACTATATGGAAAATGAACTATACAACTTGTGGGTGAGGATGGGAGGGAAAACTGGGAAAGAGCGAGGGAAGGGGTGACATGTTCCAAAAGAAATCTACTCATCACCTGACTTACGTAATTGTAACCCTTCTGCACATCCCTTCTACAATAACAACAAAATATATTCTTTTAAGAATGATCTTAGTCATGTATAATAGCGCATGCCAACACTCAGGAGTCTAAAACAGAAAGTTTGAGGCCAGCCTACAGTGTATTCAGTAATAAAGTATACATAATGGGACCTCATTTAAACAAACAAACAAGCAATCAAAAGACAGAGAGTGTCTTGTTTACCCTGGTAAACTCCAAAGTCAATGTTCAGTTGTTTCTTTACTCACCCAAAATTATTTGCTATAAATTTTATTAGCTAGTTACTCAATCTTCCCTCTCATTATAGGTCTAAAAGATCCTTAAGATCCCAGATATTCTCATTATTGTCACTACATACAGTTCCTCCT
Organism: Megascapheus bottae; assembly: GCF_031878675.1. NCBI lineage: Eukaryota > Metazoa > Chordata > Mammalia > Rodentia > Geomyidae > Megascapheus > Megascapheus bottae. Next base: position 65,769,004 of record NC_143512.1, read on the forward strand.
TCCTCCTTAAGCCTAAACCCATGAGGACAAGATCGTGTGTCAAAGATATTCTTTCTGAACACTATACAAAGCAATATATAGAGTAAATGTTCACTTGTGTTTGAAGGAAATATATAATTGAACTGTTCTTATTATAATCCAGGAATAAGACAGTCAGAGCAGCATTCAAGTTATTATATATTCTATTTCCTCCAGAATGAATGACTCCTGAAATATTGCCTGCATCATCCAAAATGTCACAGAAAATTGATTGCAATTGTGTGGTAGGTGGACATGGACTCTGAAGGTTGTTAAAACTCTGATCACTGACAAGATTTAGGAAAATAACAAAAGAAAAGAGTACTCCTGAAGTGAAATGCTTTGGGCATAATAGCGGGTCAAAGGTTTTTCTTCATTTACTAAGTTGAATAGAACTAATAAGATACTTGGCTCAGCCTAGACTCAGACAAAGCCAGTTTCTTAATGAGTTGCATCTGGTTTTTTTCAATTTCAAATATACCAAATAGTGTATTGTTTCCTTCTACTCAAATCAGCAGCAGCCATAATGATCCGAGTGCAAAATGGGGCTTCTTTGCTCATTTCATAAGCTTGAAGTTAATAAAAATACACACGGGGAGGTCTTTATTCTTCAGAAAAAAGTTACATTTTTCATGTTGTTAACCATTGATTTTTTACCAAATGAATTTAAAGATAGTGTGCCCATGTAGTTCTGGAAATGATGTGCAAATATACTCTAAATTATGTAGATAATTGATTATCGCTGCCAAGAAAGTGCCTATATATATATGTATAAATATATAGGCGCATATATATGTATGGGTATATATGTACATGTGTGTGCATATATGTTTATGCATATATATGTATGTATATAAGTATTATATGTGTATTTTATATGCATATATGCTAATTGTTAGGCCATCATCCCCATTTAAACATCTTTTGACCTGTCCTGGGGCTTGAATTCTAAGCGTAGGTGTTGTCCTAAGCCTCTTTGTGCCCAAGGATAGCACTCTACAAATTGAGCCACAGTGCCACTTCTGGCCTTTTCTGAGTCGTTAATTGGAGATAAGAGTATCACAGACTTTCTTGCCATGGCTGGCTTCAAACCATGATCCTCAGATCTCAGCCTCTTGAGTAGCTAGGATTATAGGTGTGAACCACCAGCACCCAGTTTAAGCATCTCTTAAATTCAAAGTATGTATGAAATGAAGCTTATCTAATGAAGTGGGCACTCTGTTCTGTTATCTAATCGTTAAATTCGTGCTTCAACTTCTTATGTCTGGGTCCACTAGAGAAACATCTCTTCCTTTTCAGGTTCCAATCTGGCTAACTTGCTTTGTTAATACAGTATAACGCACTGTTTTCTTTTTAATGTACATTTGAATTCCAAGATGAATGTTTTTCTTCTTTTTCATGATTGGCAGCCAAAATTATTTTTATTACCATCAATTATTGAAAATTACAACTCCCTATGCAAGTTATTTTTTAGTAGTACTGAGGATTAAAAACAGGGCCTTATGCTTGCAAAGAAGGTATTTTTACTACTTTAGCCGTGTCTTTTAACTCTGTGAAAAATCCTCCACATCAAATATCAAGGTCAAGGGTAATGGATTTTCTGTGTGTGTGTGTACCTGCTTTGGTCACTATCTCTATTTTTCCTCTGGTAAGAATTTTTAATATACTTTATTGCCTTTGAATTTTGTATGCTTCATATAATTCTAGCATGTCATAATTTATTAGGAAGAAATATAGCTACTTAGAGATTCTGCTTGTCTTTTGTGCTGCTGGTTCTCTGTAAGGATTCTTTCTCTCTCTTCCTCTCTCTCCTTCCCTTTCTCTCATCTTTTCCCTTTGCTGATTACACTAAAGGACACAATTATTTTATTATCCTAATTCTCTGAGGGTGAAGAAATAACAGAATACTGTAAAGCACATAAAATTGTATCTTTAGTTTTGTAATGTTACATAGCTTATTCGTCTTTGGGCCAGAAGATTCAAAGGTGCCCAAACATTCTACAACCCAGTTTAGGTGACTAAACCACATTCTATCAACCCCAGGAAATATCACTGAGCTATGCCTTCCAAACTCAGCCATGCCACATGCCATTCAATCAGGCTGTTCATCAAAATGCTCTGAACAGCACTACTTTTAAAGTTCCAGGCATTTTTAAAGGTGAAGTACACCAATATTTTTTAATATAATTCCAATGCAGCATACGCTTTGCAATAAACACTGTCTTCTAGTTGTTTAATGAAACCCTATCCATACTGACTCATAATCTTGAGACTTTTACCAACAGGTGGAATGCAAGGGAGAAAAAAAGGGAGAGACAGACAGACAGACAGACAGACAGACAGACAGACAGAGTCAGAGAGAGAGAGAGAGAGAGAGAGAGAGAGAGAGAGAGAGAGAGAGAGAGAGAGAGAGAGAGGGAGGGAGGGAGGGAGGGAGGGAGGGAGGGAGGGAGGGAGAGGAAGAAGAGGAGGAATGAATTAAGAAGGAAGGAAGGGAGGAAGGGAGGAAGAAAGGAAGGAAGGAAGGAAGGAAGGAAGGAAGGAAGGAAGGAAGGAAGGAAGGAAGGAAGGATAAAGAGAGGGGGAAGGAGGGAGAGGAAGAAGAAGAGGAGGAGGAATGAAGGAAGAAGGAAGGAAAGGAAGGAAGGAAGGGAGAAAGAAAGAAAGAAAGAAAGAAAGAAAGAAAAGAAAAGAAAGAAAGAAATGGAGAAAGAAAGAAAAGGAGAAAGAGAGAGAAAGAGAGGAAGGAGGGAAGGAAGGAAGGAAGGAAGGAAGGAAGGAAGGAAGGAAGGAAGGAAGGAAGGAAGGAAGGAATATTTTCAGCTAAATGAATGCAATCTCATTTCATAGTACTCCAATTTACTGCCAGAGTGGGACCAAGTTGGTAGTTCTTTTTACAGTCAAACCATATTATTATGGTATTTGGCATCCTATTACCAAAACAATGACTAATGGCTAATTGTTAAATCTTCAACTTTGCTATGTGGTATTTCAAACTATCCAGACATCACTTGGGACCCAGAGTATATCTAAGTATCTATATCTATATCTATATCTATATCTATGTCTATATAGTATCCACTATATATATACCATATATAGTATAATGTATGTATGTATGTATGTATTACATACATATTGTTCTCTAGGGCAATGTGTTCTACACAGCCCACAATCTCTGTATAACAATCCAAGGAGAAAGTTGTCATCAAATCACTCAAGTCAATCTTACCAGCTTAGCAAATATTTCCAAAGCTTATCCAATGCCAAGTTTCATATTCCTGGTTCCTTTTTCAGATTCCTGTATAAACAGTAAGGTAGTTTTTGTTTTGTTTTGTTTTCTAAAAGTCTTAAGTTGAAAGTAACAGGCTGAGCCAGGCACAGTGGCTCATGCCTGTAATCCTAGCTACTCAGGAAGCTGAGATCTGAGGATTGTGGTTCAACGCCAGCCTGGGCACTAAAAAACATGAGACTCTCATCTCCAATTTATCACTAGGAAACAGGAAGTGGGGCTGTAGCTCAAGGGGTAGGGTGGTAACCTTGAGCTGAAGAGCTCAGGGACAGCACCCAGGCCCTGAGTTCAAGCCTCACAACCAACAACAATTAAAAAAAAAAAGCATCAGGTAGTAGTAGGATTATAGGACATATTTCTGAGTATAATCTGCCTCTCAGGCAAATTCTCATAACCACTGGCTAATAATGAGAACATGATCTTTTTATATTCCCAGCAACTCTGACTCTAAGTAGCTTGTACATGGATCATTTGTATTCTACAGAGAGCAAATCCTGTGAGGAATGGATCATAATTAAGGCTGTTCAATCAGATCAGGTGAGCCCCACATACAACCTAGTAACAATTTCCAACAAGCATGACAGATCAGCAAAAGGAAGACTCAGACTTCTTGGTCTGGATTTCCACACAGGAAATGATCTTAAACAGCAGCTAATTTCAAGGCTAGAGAGCCAGAGATAATAACTCCAGGATTACATAACAATTTGGCTACTAAGAAAGCCTGTGTCATCTCTATTGCAAAGAAAGGAAATACTGCGACAAAATGGATTCAGAGCTATGAATGGGCTCCAATATTGCTTTGGCCTCTGGGCTGCCAGGTGTCTATACATGTCATATAGGTTTTCAGGGACTATATTAAAGTTCTGCTGAGAAACAGACCAGTAGGACAACACTGCAGCCAATCTATATTAAAGGATCTTTGATCTCCACTCTGCACGTTAGAGGTTCAGGAAATCTTGTGGTATAACTCAGTCAAAATGGAAAAGCCTCAGAACCAAGGAGGCTCGTACCCAAAGTCTGAAGATCTGCAAGGACAGAATAAAATGGATAACCAACCCACCGCTTCAAAGAAAGGAAATTCTGACTTTCTCCCTAGATTTTCTTGGTGGTGGTATTTTTTTTTAATTATTTTGTGGTTTTGTTGTTGTTTTGTGTCAGTACTGAAGCTAGAATTCAGAGCTTCTTAGGTTTTTTTTCCTTCACTTGTACCACTTGAGCAAACCCCCCTCCCCATTTCTGGCTTTTTTCTGCTTAATTGAAGATGAGAGTCTCACAGATGTGTGAGACTGTCTTTGAACAACAGTCCTCAGATCTCAGGCTCCTACTCAGGAGTTATTCAGCTAGAACTATGGACTAAGCACACACAATGTGTGCAGTTTTCTTCTATCCTGGTCCCCACTGAACTGAGGAATGCTCACTGATCTTTATTCCATTTCCTATTCAAATGCTATTCTCCTCTTCTATCACCCTCAGAGACATAGTAAAAATAACATCACTTTACCAACCATGCAGTACCTCTTCACCATGTCAAGCTGACACACAAGATTTATCAACACAAAGCCTCAGAGGCGAGAAGCTAAGCTGGATGATCTCCCAGGTCTTCAATGACACACCAATGCTCTATGAAACTTAAAAAAAAAAAAAAGTGTGTAACTTCTGCCTTAGACAGTTGAGGCACCAACAGAAACTGTCTATCTGAAGCCTCTCAACCTTAATGATTTACAGAGGCAGTCATCTAATCATTTCCTATTTTGAATCACACAAACACAAACAGATCTATGATATGTGATGCCAGTGAATTCTTATTCGTTCCATTAGATAGGAAAATAATACAATGGTTTTGTAAAGATACTGTCACACTTGCTAAAGATGCCTAGTAAAATAACAGACAGTCTGAGATTTGCTTTTTTAAAAGAATAAGATAAAGCAATCAAATCTCATAAGATGCCCTTAGGGTCAGTACTTCTGAATACAGAGTCGATGCTGTGTGAAGAGAACAGGGGATAGACGAGATGGATGATGATGCCTGCAAGTATTTGGGGGAACAAAACTGAGACAGTAAGATTTAGAAGCCACACAGATCTTTTCCTAGAAATCTGGAATGTAGAGGTCACAATTACTTACAATTTCTTCCTCAATTTTATATGAGTAGGCTTGTAAACTGAAATGAATTTTGCCTAAGGAAAATGGAGGCCTAAGAGAGCTGGTTTGTATAAGAATTCTGATTTGGAGGAAATGGGGACAAAAACATGAGAAGGGGTATCAATGTATGAAAAATAATGCACCTACTACCTGGTGAATATAACTGTAACCCCTCTATACATTACCCCAACAATTTAAAAAATTAAAAACAAATTTTTTAGGAATTCTAATTTAGCCAGGCATGGTGGCTCACACCTATAATCCTAACTATTCAGGATCTGAGGTTCAAAGTCAGCTGGGACTAAAATCCATGAGACTCTTATCTCCAATTAACCAGTAGTAAACTGGAAGTGGTGCTGTGGCTCAAGGGGTAGGATAGTAGCCTTGAGCTGAAGAGCTCAGGGACAACACTCAGTCTCAGAGTTCAAGCCCCACAACTGACAACAAAATAATTCTGGTTTGGCAGCAGAAAATGTGTTTATAAACATACACACCATATTCAAATATAAATACTCTGTACTCCTTTTATTAAATAGATTCTCTAACAAAGTACCACAACTAATTGACTTAAAACTTAGAAACATTTTTCCCCTATTCCGGAGGCTAGCAGCTTCTCCTGCTAGAGTCTTTCCTTGCCTAGCTTCTGGTAGTGGCAGCAACGCTTGGCATTCCTTGACTTGTCACTGAACCACTCCCATCTCTAACATCACATAGTCGTTTCCTTGTGTGCCTCTTCTCTACTTTTCTGAGGAAAACTATCACACTGAGCAAAAGGCCCATCCTATTCCAGGATGATAGCATCTTCCCTAGTTGCAGCCAATGGGACTCCACTTTCCAAACAAAGTCAGGTTGGGAGACACTAGAGGATTTCAGCATCCTTTTTATAGTGAAAATCATTCAACCCATAATATTCTCCAAACAAATGACATTGTGAGGTGGTTTCCATTCTTCCCACTACTCTTGTTAAGCTTCTGTCGTCATATGACCTTAGAGTTTTAATTGTACTTCCTCTTTGGAAAGTGAGTTTTGACAAGAATTCAGCCCAAAGTCCATGGCCAATGCCGTGCTCTTTATAAAGAAACTACTTTTTGAAGTAAACATCATAACTTTGACTGACTTGCGACGTGCCTAGAATAAGTCATTTCTGGACTGATACCCCTGTGCTACAGATTCTTTTCTCTAAGGGGCTCGGGTCATCTGCCAGAGAGGGAGCAGATGGGGGGATGGAATATGTTTGTCCTATCTTCTGTGACATGGTCCACAGAATCTAAGTAAGTGGAAAGCACAAGCAGAGGAGCTCCAGGTGATAAACCCTGCACCTTGTCCTTTCTACTTTCACCTCCATCCCTCCAAACACTTCCCCTTCTGGTTTATTCCCCATGTTTGGCAGAAATGACAACTCCTTTGAATCAAGACATTTCGATCCTCTTGTAGGTAAACTATAAGCCAAATCCAGCCAAATCTAACAAACCCAGCCCTTTAACATGCAAGTTATCCAATTATTGTTTGCTTGTTTTTCTTTCAAATGAGGAGGTGTGCTAGCTTTGTATAGCTCAAGGCAAATTATTAATCTGCCTGAAGAGTCAGTTCACCAATGAGTAATCAACAAACATGTTGGCACTCATTAGAGCTGTCCAGACTGGTTATTAAGGAAATGCACAGTCAGAAACAAACCCTAACTGCACACCCTGGGTTAGATCGTCTAGTTCTATGCCTTCACCTGCTTTCTGAAGCAAGCATCCAAGCTTTGATTGGCTTGTGACATCCTCAGGGTAAGTCATTATGTTTTTTGAACTTGGGGGCTATTTCCTTATGCTACCAGCCCTGTTTGCTGTCCCTGGATAAAGCTCAAGTCCTCTAGTGAGGAACAGAGGGAAGGATGTTTGCAGAATTGAAGGCCTGTACCCAGTCCCATGTATTCTTGGCTCATGTTTGCCTCTGGAATCAGTACGAGGAAAATGAGAGTCAAATTATTCTTTCACAGAGGATGGATCAAGAAGGGAAAAGGAAAATAATAGAAGAAAAGGAAATAGATATTAATGGGCCAGGAAAATAACATTCACATTGATTAAAATAATTAAGAGTTATAAGTAGAGAATGTGATCATGTCTGAATCATAGAATAAGGGAAGATTGACAAAGCTTTTAGGACCAATTTTAGATTTTATGAGCTCTTCCTATCCTGAACCAATTTAACCCCACCCCACATACTTCCCCTGGTGAACCTTTTGGCCTTCCTGTAAATCTTCACTATAGATCAAGGGCTCTGTCAGCATTGCACAAGACTGTGGTACCTCATTTCTTGGCAACTACTTTATTGTCATAGTAAAGTTGAACAGAGAATGAGACTCCAGACTTACACATTGATGTCTTCGTCCATTTTCTATTGCTATACTTGAATAGTGTGGTCTGTGCAATTTATGAAGAAGATCAGTTTACTTCTTATAATTGCAGAGGTCTGAAAATCCAAGAGCAGATCCAGGTAAGAGTCTCCGTGCTGCTAGAGGATCTCTGCAGAGCCCCAAGGCATCACCAGGCACTCCTGGCAGAACCAAGGCAATAAATTGGAGTTCCCTTCCTCCTCCTTTAAAGCCATTCTCACCGTCATGAGGACCCCAGAATTAGAATATCAGCAAATCCTAACTATGACCAATTGGCATGTGCATACACAGGAAATAATTGCAACCACAGAAGTGTCTTGTTTGGTAAACTGAACAAATCAATAACACTAAGAGGAGAGCACCTCCAGCCCCATCCATTGGCAGTTTGTGACATGGCCAATATTATATTCCCCCAGCATCCCCTCACCAACCTCACCACCGCCACCAACAGCTGTTTCTATCCATTCACAAATGATTCGGGTTCCCTTTGCAATCTCTAACCACACAGAGAGAGACAAGACCATGCTCAGAGTTAGTTCAGCAATGGGTCCTCATCAACAAGGTTTTTGGAAGAAAAAAAAATAATACAAGGAAGCAGTCTAAAATAGAGGCAGAACTGATGTGGCTTAAGAATTATGCTGATAAATGTAGAGAAAATTATCTCTGGAACTCCAACTTTATCTCTGTCCAGAAGTCAGTGAATAGGTTAAAAAGTGAGAGGGGATGGTGAGTTAATTGTCAAAAGCTAGGCATGGATAAAATAACTTTTTTCCATCATTTTCCCATCAGGGGCTGCTGAACTTAAAGATCTAGGTGTTACCATTTTTGGTAAATAAGTAGGGGAAAATAACAGGCTGGGATTTTCTCTTTCTTACTTCCTAGTAATAATAGTACAAATAATGAGGCTCAAGGTGGCATTTTCCCAAATACATATGACCTACCTTCTTCCCAAACTCCCCTCACTATTTCTTCTTCTTCCTTTGCCCTTCTATAACATAGACTGGCACGTTTTAACACACCTTCATGCCTTGTGAAATCATTTGTTTCATCAGAATTATAATTCTGGAGATTTTGGCATCATCTTAGATTTCTGCGACTGTCATCACAATCTACTTTTAGGACCTATGACCACTTGAAGCACCTTAGAAGTCACGTTCCCTATCTCTCCCCATTCCTCTTCCTGAAAGAATCCCTGGAAATCTTCCTGTCTCTATGGATAAGACTTTCTGGGCATTTCACATAAAGGAAATCATCATACTATCTATCTTTTGTGAGGTGGTTATTTTATATAGGATCAGGTTTTTTTGTTCTATTTTCTCTAAGTACTTGTACAAAGGAGTTTCCATTTAACAAAGCACTTTATGAAGGCAATGTATCTTGATATAGCATCACCCTTTCAACATTCTCACCCATCTCTCCCCTACCTATGATCTATTCCTTTCTTCACTCTTCTTAATTTTGTAGGAAATACATTAGATTCTTGACTGCATTGACAATCATCTATCAGTTCATTCCTATGTGTATTCCTGCCTTACCCATGAGGAAACTGAGATGAAAAGAACTCATGAAAGTCACATGCCTGAACAGTGGTGCAATTTCTATGTATACCCATTGTGATCTGCTTCAAAATCTGACATTCAGCCATTAGACCACGTGGGCTACATAAACACATCTGGCCAACATTCTGTATGTTAACGATACAGATCTATTGTATACCAGAATGTTACTAAAATAGGCACAAAGGAAACCAAGTCTTCAAAGTTTTAATCTAAATGATTGATCCACGCAACTGACCACTTTGGGAGATGATGTCACCAAACACATGAGAGGCAACCAGAAATAAAAGGCTAGGAGGAAGCACTTGAAACAAATTTGAGGCTCAAAATCCCTCAAACTAAAGCAATGTACCTGGTTCACTACTGTATTTTCCCAGAGCTGGGGATCTAGTCTGTTGGTTTATGGGGACACGAAAAGTCACCTGGTACATTGACTCAGTTTCACCAGTTGAGGAATTAGCTGTGTTCATGTTCAGATTTCAGTTTTCAACTTGATGGTTTAAAATGTTGCCTAGACCACCCATGAAAAGTACTTTTTTTCTTTATTAGTCTTGAAAACACAAGAGCAAGCAAAGAATACTGGGACCACCCCTTCAAAAGGCCATATCACATAGGGAAGGAAGGAAGCTATGCGAAAAGCAGAAGTCCACATTGACTATGTGTTTGTAATGTACCACTCTATGAGGGTCATTAGCTCTGTTGCCCCAAAAGGGAAAAAGCAGTTCAAGGGCCAGAGACAAATGATATTTCGATGGTACCCAAAGGAACCCAAGGTAAACAAAACAGGTAAACAAAAGCAAATCTTGCAGCAAACATTCTCCTCTCCTCTTGACAGCCCCTCTGATTACACAGTGTAAAGAATGAATCATTTTGGCTACTAATCCTCAATAATCCTAAAACTTGGACCAGAAAATATTTATGCTCTTATATCCCCAAGTTAAAAACATGTTCTCCATCCAAATCATTATGAACATTACAATCTGCTGTTTTAATTAGAAGAGAGTGTTTTTCTATTCTCCACTTATGCTGTTACTGACTTTCAGTGCTTAAAAATGTTTTCCATAAACCCCCTAATGAGGGTTTAGGGCACAAGGCAAAGGTACTGTTTTAAGAATGTTCTTAATATTGCAATCAAATGGAGATTATTTTTCTTTCAAAGTAGATTTTAGTTTTTTCTGGTTCAGAGTGTGGAACTCAGGGCCTTACCCATGGGTAGAGCATTTATTATATCACTGAGTTGTACACCAGACTCTGAGGATTATTATTTGTTAAAAAAAATCTTGGATGAACTAAACACTATTTTGAACATGAACTATATAATTTCTGGGTGGGAATGGGAGGGAAAAGCTAAGAGAGAGTAAGGGAAGAGGTGATATTGTCTGCAAAGAAATGGACACTTAACCTAACTTATGTAACTGTAACCTCTCTGTGTATCACCTTTATAACAGCAATAAAATTTTTGGAGGAAATTAAATGCCAATCATGAAAAGCTTTCCAAATATCATTTCAATTCAACCCTTTATAAGGTAAACCTATTGTTTACCAGATCCAACCAGCATCATAGCCCCCAACAGACATCAAAGACTGAGGCCCCTTCATATAAATAAAGACAACTTAGAAGATAACAAAAAAAATTCTTTGGGTAATTTAGACAATGCTTTTTTATCCCTTAGGGGTTGTTTTTGGATTTTCTCACCCATACTAAATTAGCTGTGGGACTCTAATTTGCAATTGCCTTTCATTATCTCTGAGGTGGATTTACACTCAGTGCCTCTAAGCTAAGAATAAACAGGTGGACTGCTGGTGACAAGCTTATGCTTTATCTCTATGTCAAACCCATCGTATCTCTGATCAAAATGGTCCCTCACCAGTCTCTTTAGAATCACATTTACATTCATGTTGCAGTTCTTCACTGGATTGGAACAACACTCCACCATCACCACTCACTTTTAGGTGATCTTGCTAAGGTATGCTCTTGCTTATAAAATTCAGCTCAAAATTTGGTAAGCAAGGATACCTGAACTTTGTTTCTCCTTATGTCAACAGTAATGGATCTTATTTACCTTACACTCATTCCCAAAAGCACTTGAAATAACCAGTCTGTTTCTGCTAATAACCAGTGACCTTGAACTTGGGGAGATTACAGCAATAACGAAACTTCTAAACTTTCTGCGTTTCCCTTCCATGTGTCATCTCTATTTAAAGGAACTAACCCCCCCCCCTCCCAGAGAACACTGTCAAATATGCTTTTGATGAAACTAGCAGTTGAAAAATAAGCTGGAAAATAAAGACATTGGACCACTGGAAATATAACTCTGCTGATCTATTTATCAATAGGACTTGAATTTCAATTTAGTGGCCCATATGTGGTTTTAACTCTGACTTCCAGAGGAGTTTCGAGTATGAGGGAGATGTCAGACTAAGTATGGTAGACACATGCTGTAGTCTCACTACTTATACTAAGAAAGGAGTCTCACAATTTCAAGGCCTATCGGGCCTATGTAGTGAGACTCAGTAACTAGAAAAGAATATACACTGAGCCACAGTGTTTATGTTGATAATTCAAGCAGTTACAAAGCTAACGTAGGAGGATCGTGAGACCAAGGCCAACCTGGGGCCATACATTAAGACCCTGCCTCAACACAAAAATAAAAATAACTAATTAGGAGATCATAGATGCCAAATACAGAAGCTTAGAGTATGTAATCTGTCCAATATCCAGACTAATTAATTAAGGAATTTGGATGTCAGTAGCTAGAGCAGAGCCTTAAATACTCCCTGGCAGATAACTTCAGAAACATCTAAACTCTGGAGCAGAGGTTAAACTGCAGATTAAATTGTAAGTCTCTGAGAATCATAACCATTCTGAGTAAAAAGTCCCCTTACTGGTCTTGAAGCATCAGTCCAGGTCACCAGTTCTCTAAGATTCCACATGGCCTCATCATAAATGTTTACAATGACAAGGTACATACCTCCTGTCAGGGCATCCATTTCATCTTTGACCATAATAATCTCTGAAGAATTACTCTCCCTTATAGCATGTCCTTTTATTCTGGCTCTACCCACTAATGGCCAAGCAGCATGTCCAGTGAGGCCTATTCACCTTTAGTTGAACCCAAATCAATGGGTTTGAGGTTTGTATGGTTTGAATGTAGAAGCTCATACATTGGAATTTAATTCTCAATGCATCTGTTTTGTGAAATAGGAGGTGAAGTCTAACAAGAAATGGGTAGGGTTGTCTACGGCCATACCACCCTGAACGCGCCTGATCTCGTCTGATCTCCGAAACTAAGCAGGGTCGGGCCTGGTTAGTACTTGGATGGGAGAAATTGGTAGGGTTTAAGGGTTCTTCCCTCACAAATCGGTTAATATCATCCTCACAGGAGTGATGAGTTTGTTGTAAAAGCAAGCTCTTCTTTCTCTCTTGCTTTTGCTCACTTACAACTTTTGTCCTTTCTCATTCTCTCTCTCTCTCTCTGTCTCTCTCTCTCTCTGTCTCTCTCTCTCTCAACATGTACACACACACACACACACACACACACACACACACCTTCTATCTTGTACTTCTTCTTTCCACTGTAGATGACTCCAGAAGAAAGTCCTTGCCAACTACAGGAAACTCACCCTTGAACTTGTCTCAATACTATAAAAAGCACCTTTTCTTTATAAATCATCCAATATGTAGCATTTTGTTATAGCAACACAAAACAGGCTACCACAGAGGGTCTGTCTTCATGTGTTTATATGCATTTTTCTCCGTGATCTCAGTTATTCAGAATGACTCAAAAGCTCCTAAGAAGTAACTAATTTGTCCTTCCAATTCTCCACTTTACTTTGTTTTTTGTTTTTATATCATCTGTATCTCTTCTCTTTCCTTTGACATCTGCACCCAGCTCTCTTGTCACTACAGATAGCAGAGGAGTGTACTTTAAAAAGAAAAGTAGAAGAGTTTGGTTTGAGCCCTGAAGAAGTTTCCACTTTTGCAATGTGGTAAACTCTATCACTGACTCAACAGACATTATTCCAGACTACATGGGACCATTCATTATAAACTACACTGTGGCTGAATAAACATGTGAAGGAACTAAAGTTTGTATGAATGAGTAGGATTCACTTGCCATGGTAACTTTTAGATAGGTTCCTTCCAATTGCCATTTTCCAGATCATTTTAACTAGTTCTCTAATAAGGAACTTGGTTCTTAAATGTACTTCGAAGATTGGATACAATCATGCATTAATTACTGCACTAGAAACTGTTTTGTAGGCAATAAATAGTAACTGTTTTCACTCTGTTTTGTAAACTTTTCTTTTTTTTTTTTTTTGCCAGTCCTGGGCTTGAGCTCAGGGCCTGAGCACTGTCCTTGGACTTTCTCAAGGCTAGAGCTCTACCACTTGAGCCTCAGCACCACTTCCAGCTTTTTTCTATGTATGTGGTACCAAGGAATCAAACCCGGGTCTTCATGCATGCTAGGGAAGTACTTTAACCACTAGGCCAAACCTGCGGCCTGTAAACATTTGTTTTTTAAATAAGACTATGTTGATGCCTCCAGTACTCACTAATCTAAAAAAAAAAAAATCACTGAGTAATCTACTTGCGAAAGGAATGCTGATATTCAAGAAGTAATGTAACCACTACCTGATGAATGTGACTGCAACCCCTCTCTACATCACACCAACTATTAAATAACATTAAAGAAAGAAAGAAAGAAAGAAAGAAAGAAAGAAAGAAAGAAAGAAAGAAAGAAAAAGGAATGCTGAAATTGCAAAGGTGTTATGCTTTTTGTCAATTTTCTGTCCCATGCCTTTAACCAGACCACCTACCCCTAGCCCTTATAATTGGCACCCAGTAAGGAACAAATACAATCCTGGATTCCTTTCTTTCCTCCTCTAGGATGTGTTTACTCAGTTTCTGACCTTTGGATTCTGTTTCCTATTCCCAATTACCACTTGCCTGTTGGATTTAACATCTGAATTGACTTTACCCTGCTTGACCCTCAGCGCTCTTTTTCTCACTCCTTCTCTTTCAATATCAATCCCGGGCAAGATTTTGGAATTTCTCTTCAACTCTCAGCAGATCCAGTCAGAAACACAAGCAAGCTGTTGGATTTGCTTCTGTGTTATAAGGGCCACTCTTCTTACATTGTAATTTAATTGTTCCAAATATTGCTGTTGTTACTGTTGTTGTTATTTTGATACCTGGGTTAGGAGATCACTTAGAGTCTTCATGTTTCTGTGTTTCAGGAGTTAGAAAAAATAGAATTGCATCAAGTGTCATCTTTTTTTAGAAATTTATTATCTGAGTGATATATAGAGCGGTTACAGTTACATTTGTAAGATAGTAAGTACATTACTTCTTGAACATTATTACCCCTTCCCATGTTTTTCTCCCATTTTCCCTCCCCCCACCTCTTCTCAAGTGATAGGGTACTTTTCCAACATATTGTCTTGTGACTATCCTGCTACACTGATTCATCCTTTGTCCTTCGCCTCATCAAAGTATATTTTTTTCTTACTATTATTCTCTTACTTTGTGCTAACTAAATGGACTTTCCACTTCCTTCCTTTCCCTCTCTTGCATCAGGCCTCCAGGCTGACAGGGTTCAGCTCTGCCTGCCCAAGAATGCTGATTCCAAGTGTTCCCTTGGATTCATTCCTCTTTTCCCTTGTTGGATGTGCTGAGGTTTCTAAATGGCCATATGTGATTTATATCTGTTGCCAGAATGCTTGGAAGTTCCTCTCTGCTTTTCTGAGTAGATCTGAAAATTTGTCAAGGCTGAAGATTAAACTTGAACTAGTTTCAGTAGACAAGAAAGAGCAATGGTAAACTCATCACTTACAATCTTATCCATAGTTCTGGCTGAGTAAAAACTATGTATTACTGTGTCTTGTAGATTTCCATTCTGTTGCCGACATTGTTATATATCAATTGCTATCTATCAACTTCTACTCAATCCCTCCCAGAATGTGAGTTCCATTAAAACATAGGCCTAATACATTTGTATTCATAGCTCTCTTCTCCGTGCCCAAAACAGTACTTGGCAAATAACAGCCACTAATTAACATTAGGTAGATAGATGAATGCATGAGTGGATGAGTAGGTGCATGGATATAGATGAATAGTTAGACAGATGAGAGAAGCCAGACAAAGTTGTGACTGGGCTGTTGCTTTTGTCATCAAAGCAATTAAGATTTTTGGCTAGATCACTTTCCAGTTATAAGACTTTTCTGTTCTTCATAATGATAGCTTCGACCCTATAGGCTTGGGGATGGGGGCTAAATAAAATAATGAAGACAAGGCACTGGTGACCCACACCTGTAATCCTAGCTACTCAAGAGGCTAAGATCTTAGGATCACTGTTCAAAAGCAGGAAAGTCCATGAGATTCTTATCTCCAATCAACTACTCAGAAAAGGCCAGTAGTGGTTCTGTGGCTCAAGTGTGCCACAGTAAGTACTAGTGCCTTGAACAAACGCTCAGGGATAGCACCTGGGCCTAAATTCAAGCCCTAGGATTGGGGGAGGAGCATGTAATGAAGATAAAGTTTTAGTATGGCACCTGTCATATTTTCAGACCTTCGTAAATGTTGACTCTTATGTCCATTGTTTTCAGTGAAGGTCTTCAAATGTTGAAACTTATAAAAGGTAATTGAGCTAATTTAATACGACTAGTAATGATTACAGTACTAAATACAAATTAGATAAATTCATCTTGCAGCAAAATTTTTCTTAGAGTCAAGTTGACAAAATCATTTCAGTCATGCCCATCATATTTATGGAACTATAGTGAGATCTCAAGAGTGAATAGTTGGCAAAGACAGAACAAACCACTGCCCTCTGGAACATACTAACTAGGAAACTTACTATGTGTGTAGCACTTTATTTATACTATAAGGCAGTAGTTATTGTGGTTTCCTCCCACAATCCAGTCTTCCCTTGATGTCCTGCAGAAAATTAATTTACAACATTCAGACTCTGATTCGAAACTCAAAATGACCAAACACCCACTTCCTCAAAAAAGAAAATAGCTCATTCTATTAAGGGAAGTATAATCACCATTAGAAAGATTTGTCTTATGTATGAAGCTAATTGAAAGGACCTCCAGGATATTGAAACAAAAGCCATATAACGAATGATTGTTGTCCTTAATGTACTATGTTGTCTCTCATCTCCTTTGCTGTCCCTTGGGTATCTCATATTGTTACAGTTATCTGATATATTTGTTATCTGATATATTGGATTTATTTGTATTTGGTTATTTGAAATTGGATAGGGTGGGGTGGGGGGGAGGGTAGGGTACCAAGACATGTGAAAGGGTATCAATGTATGTGAATTAATGCCCCCTCTATCTGGAAAATATCATGTAACCCTTTTATTAATTACAATAAAAAAAGAAAGATTTGTCTTAAAATTATCAAATATCTTTTGTTCCTTATGATTTTTGCACATTGATTCAACTTCTGCCATCTGCATGTAGCTGGATTAATCCACTTTTTTCCCTCTATCAAAACTATTAAGGAAATTAAGGCTATTCTAAAGGTCACCACTCATTTTTGTAAATAAGCCTTTGTTGAAACATAGCCATGCCTATTTCTATACATGTTGTTTTTTTCCGTATATTTTATTGTAATTAATAGAAGAGTTACATTATATTTGCCAGATAGAAGGTACATTAATTCACATACGTTGATACCCTTTCTCATGTCTTGGTCCCCATTTCCCGCCCCCATCTTCACCCCTCATCTTGTTTTCCCCCTTCCCTATCCAATTTCAAATAACCAAATATGCATATATACAATATAATAGATAACAAGGTAAAATACTGTAACAATATGAGATAACCAAGGGACAGCAAAAGAGATGAGAGATATTATGGACTATATTAAGGACAACAATCACTCATTACATGGCTTTTGTTTCTATATCCTGGAGGTCCTTTCATTTAGCATCATACTATATGGCCTTATATATCTAGGATTTGTTCTATTGTAAATCTCTGCTAGGAGAGCCAAATGCTTTCCATACTGGTTGAACGAGTTTGTACTCCCACCAACAGTGTAGTAGTGATCCCTCCTGGCCACATCCCACCAGCATCTGTTGTTATTAGATTTCTTGATCATGGCCATTCTAACTGGAGTGAGTCTATACATGTTGTTTATGGCTGCTTTTGTACTTTTGTACTTCAATTACATAGTATCTATAACATAGACTCACAAAGCTGAAAATATTGACTCTTGGGCTCTTGAAAGAAATTCCTTAGACTTCTGCTTTATGGTACAGAACTTCAAGACAAGTAGCATGTCTTCTTAAAGTCAGAGACCAGGGACTCAGCACAAAACTCCAAGTAGGCACCAAGGGGAAACAAAGTCCAGTAGCCTTTCACCTCCCTGTGGCCAAATTGGCCTTTAACACCCAACACACTCTAATGTATAAAGGACTAGATCTCTGGGATCTTTTTGCCAGGAGCTATGTCTTCCCACTCTCTATTGGAAATAATCTACATTGTGTGAAAGTGTACACAAAACATTTTATCTTTCTAGCCTATCCAAAGCAATCAGAAGCAGTTCTATATTTATTTAAAGGCTAGCTCAGTAATTATCAGGTAGAAAAAGATTAGTATACTCAGCCAGGAGGGGTTGTCTTTTTGTTATTTTATTATCTTTAATTAGATATATAAGAGGATTTCATTTTTACATGCTCATGTATGTATACAATGCTCCAGAATCACTCCTCAATTCCTTTCCTATTCTTCCCTTTTCCCAGACCAGTCTCAGCAGTTTTTCTTTTTTTTTTGTTTTTACTATTTGCCTGGGGATAGGGTTGAGAGAATAAGCTGCTGGTAGAATTAAGCCACAAAGGAGTAAAAAGGGAGGAAAGAGATGTCCCAATATGCCTGTCTCCTATCCTCTGCTTGCTTTGAGTAGATCTCCATTTGAAGATACCAGTCAAATCTATAAAGCAAAGACAGATAAACAATAGGTATGACAAGACCAGGGCAGAAAATACCTGGGGCTGAGTGGTATGCTGGATATTGAATACATGTTGAAGAATAACTTCCTCCTCTGTGAACCCGAGGCTCTGTACTCACTAGGCATCTTCACTGAATGCAGAAAACTTGATTCCTTTCATGACTTCTGCAACAAAGCCCTCTCATTTCTGTCTAACGTTCCAGGAGCTCTGCCCCATGAAGCTCTTATCCTGAGCCTCTTCCTCCCTAGCCTCTGCTAAACCCTCTATGTCCTCACTATGAGTATAAAAAAAAAAGTCGCTGTCTTTGAGGGGAAACAGAGAGGAACAAACGAGAGCTAGAACGTTATTAAATAGAGAGCTGAACTAATTCCCAGAATCTGAAATGTAATCTAGACTATTTCGTATTTAAAATGAAAAATTTAATATTGCTACATCCAGTGGAGAAAAAAAAAATAATGGTAGCTTCTAGGAATTCTGCCCCAGGCGTCTGTCTGTTTCACAAGTTCTCACTTCACCAGACACCTCATTACCAAATGTCTTGTGGCTGGATGTCTTAAGTCCAAATGGCCCTTATCACATTATAGGGTTTGATTGCAAAGGCATCTGGGCTCCCAATTCATTATGCTAAAGCACCAACTTTGACAAATTGGTAAGTGAGGGTGAGACAATCTTGGTGTTAGGAAGCTCCAGTAGACATTACAACTTCCTGCCAGGCACCTCCTCCTCTGTCAGCTAAGTCACATGAAAATATTGAGCCCTGGCTTTCTCGAGAGATAATTCTCTGGATACTGCAGTTTGAAGACTTAAAAATGCCTTAAAAGCATTGTTTGAACAGCTTCTCCATGAAGATGATTAGGCACTAAACGTGAAATTGCTGTCCATGCATAAAAGCCTGCTTTGCATTCAAGTCATGAAATCCTAGGTTTGAATGCAGATACATACCTCCAACTGTTATGCCTCATTCCCCCATAAATCCAGGCTACTCAGGCTAGTGCTTTTGGCTTTGGTATTTCATCCTTACATGAAACCATGTGGGAGCTGTGCTTGCTTGGTTTGTGTCCCATGTGATGTGAGCCTATGTACCACTGTCCAGTGAACAACATTTTCTCAGGACAAGTCAGGCACATTTCAAAAGCACTCTCCTGCAAATGCATCCGTGAACCACTAAGAGAGAATCATACTTTGATCACTTTGCACAAAAGCAGCAAAAGTCCCAATTCATTTGGGCTGTGTCAAGATTTGTCAATAAATGTCATTCAAAATCTCCAGATCAAATTCTATACAATCTCAATCCCAAGACACAACTGTCAAAACTGGAGGAAATCTACAGATCCAGCAATACTGGGTCAATATTAACTGTCTGATTTTAGTTTCTCTGTGCTTATATAAGAGAATGTCTTGTTCTTAGGAAAATGCACAAATAATTAGGGATACAAGAGATGTCACAACTGTGACATATTCTCCAGTGATTTGGAGAGAATTAAAAATCTGTGCATAAATAAGAAAAAGAATGTTAAATCAAGTGTGGTAAAATAGCAACAATTAAGATATCTAGGTTTTGTGAGGATTTTTTTTTACTATTTTTACAAATTTTTATGACTGACACTACTTCACAATGAAATTTCCAAAAATGAATTCTAGAAAACATGTGCCATCCTATACCTTTCACTGATGTGACAGTGTTCAGCCCCTCTAAGTGATACACAGGGACCCAAACCAGCATCTCCCAATTTGATGTGTTTGAGCTAAAAGCAGTTCTTCTTTTTTCTTTCAGTCTAACTTCTTCTGTTGATGGAGCAAGCACTAAAGATGCTTTGTACGTGAACTCTGAAGGTAAGTAGAATGTGATCCCCTACTCTTCAGCCCCTATCTTCCTACTCTCCCTCTTATCCACACCAAGGCACAAACTCAACTTCCCAGGTCACAAAGAATCCCCTCTAAAACGTTTCATTGACCACCCAGGCATTCTGCCATCCTCAGGTCCTTAATCAACAAATCCTCCCCCCACATTCCTGCCAGCCTGGCTCAGGAGCCCTGCTGTTCAGTGGTTTCTCTCAAAGCAAAACCCAAAGCCATTACTAGTGTATCTCTCCTTGTAGTATAACCAGGAGATTTTTATTTTATGCTTATGGTTCCTGAACTTGAGAGATTTCTGCCAGTGATTGTATTCCTTTTATAATCAGAAACAGAACAATTGTGTTTGCTTGTTATTTTCCTAAACACAGATTCTGTCACAGTTAAAACTATCGCCACCACATCCCTATACTGAGGATTCATACATTACAGGCTTTGAATCTTCCCTGTGTTCCAACAACAACAAAACCCTAAAGAGCCAGGACTGACTGGAAAAAAGAGATCATATAGTATTGTGGCTCCATTTTGCAGATAGTAAAACCAAGTGCCATGGTCTGCCTTTGTGGATGTGAGATATTAAGATGTATTTAAGAGCACTTGAATTGAATATGGTATGTAGCCCCAAGCGTGCACTTTCTTTCAGAGAACTACAAAGATAGGAAACGGATTAGGTTATTGGTTGAAGAGAATTCTAGGTAAATTGATCCAGAGATTTATTTGGGCCATTTCACAACATTTCCTAGTCTAATGATGAAAAGGTGCTAGGCTTTGGAGAGCCATCTGCCATTAAGATGTCAAGTCTGACCTTTCCCTCTGACCCAGGTTTTGAAGTACTGCTGAGTTATCCTTGATCAAATCATTCTCAGTTGCGGGAAGTGTTCTGTGTGTTGTCTGATCCTTGCAAAATCTCCATTTCCCTCCTCCTCCCCCACTAAATACCCATAGGACACCACCTCAATTCCAGCTTTAACAACCAACAATATCCAGCCACTGCCTAAAGTTCTGTAAGGGCCTCAAATCCTCTACCCTCAATAATGTGAACAGTGTCTCCAGATACTGTTAATGCCCCTTAGGTGGGGATAAAACACCCCAACCAAAGAATCACTTCTCTAAATGAATTGAGTCCCAGTAGGATTGGGCGGTGGGGGTGGGGGGCAAGGTTGTCATAGAAGTAGCCTAAAATTAGCAGTATTTACAGTGATTATCAGCAAATATCTATTGAAAGGGTGTCATAAATTGTCCATATGCTGTGAGTACAATAGGACCTGATGGCAGAAAAATCCTGCCCTGGAGAATCAGGGAACATCAGAACTAGGGGATCAATCTTAGCAGATTTCTATGAGTTTTGTCTCCTTTCTAAGCTTCTGTACATTGGTGCCAAATGCTTTTGTGCTGTTTACTTGAGGGAGAGACACATAAGCACAAAAAGGGCTATGCTAAAACTTGTGACAGTCCTTCCTTGAGGAAGCTGAAGAATTCCAGAAAGTACTGTATAGTCTGAATTACATTGCAGTGTGTTAAGGATATATATTTGCCTTCTCTCCTTTTTACTTTTGTACTTATGCCCTGGCCATGTGCTTGTTCCAACAATCTCCAATCTTCTGATAAACTGTTTCACTTTAAAACACAAAGACACGCATTCTCAGCAGTACCTTAATGAGGAAGTTTTTGTTCCACTTCCCAAGTGGTCATTTTTCACTACCCAACAGGTAGGTATTGATAGGAAGTTTCCCTTTGGTAGTAATTGAGGAACCAAGGCCCCAGGAGTAAATATCGAAGCATGAGATTGTTCTGTTCTAGTCTTGCCCATTCCCTAGTATTTCTCCATGGCAGCCACCCATTATCCTCCACCCCTTAGCCATTCAGTTTGCTAAGATATTTCTGATGCCAATGGGTATCTATAAAGAAAAAAAAACACAGGCAGGAACTTGGAAACTGTTATAAGACCAGCCATAAACACAGAATCACAACCCCGTTTCAGAATAAAAAGAACATCCGAAACCATTAAAATGAGGCTTAGCATTAATAGTAGAATTGCAATTCCTATCCAAGACTGTCTATCAGGTGGCCTATACACTGGCCTGTGGCCTATGACTTAAATGCTAACTTTCCAGTCTTGTGCTGGTGGCAAAGATCACTTTCCAACCATCTCTCCCTAGCATTTCTTCTGCAGATCAAAACACCATACCTGGCACCTCTGATTCTTTTGCAAGAGTTCTGGCATTTACCTCTGGTTCTTTCCCAGACTTCCATCCACAAATTTCTAACCTTACTTCTGAGAATGCTAGAGATGGAAGGAATTTAGAAACAACCCAGAGTACTGGGGAGGATATGCCACTCATTGGCTGTGCTTTGATGTAATTTTAAAGCTTTTTGTCCATAATCTTTTCACCCACAGCAATTATCTTCCAGAGTCCCACAGTGCTTATAATCTGAGCCTCTGCTTTGACATAGTACAGTATTTGTCAAGATTTGCATGCTGGGCTGAGGATATAGCTGATTGGTAGAGAATTTACAGAGCATGTACAAAGCCATAGGTTTTGCCCACCTACCCATCCCAAGTACCACAGCAAGAGAAAGAGAGAGAGAGACAGACAGACAGAGACAGATAGAAACAGAGACAGAGAGACAAAGAGACAGAGACAGAGAGACATAGAAAGACAGGGAGACAAAGGGAGACAGAGAAACAAAGAGAGAGACAAAGAGATACAGAGATGGAGAGACCAGGAGGAGAGAAAGAAAGAGAGACAGAGAGAAATTCACTTCCTCCACCACCTAAGGTAAATTTCTAATGTAACAATAGCTACATTAAGTGCATTTCAAATTCTCAATGCTCCATTGGTTATTGACCAACTTATTAGATATGGCCAATCTAGAATAACTCCATCATCGTGGTAAGTTCTATTGGAATGAGCTGGTCCTGACAATGGGAAATTCTGGCAAACAAGAGGCAAGCCAACATGATAGGCTCTGCGGAGAGCAATAAAGAAGAGTAGAGGAAGAAGCAGAAAGGAAAGGAAAAAGGGGAACAGAGACAAATTGCCATGCTCTATGAGGTGCCTACTCTTCCTACTACATATTTCCTGAAGTTACAGGGCTAATGCAGGGACCCATTTTCTTCATTGTCTAGCCTCTGGCTTTGGGTGCTCATGATAAAGCAAGAGACAAACTCCTCAACATTGACACAAAAAAGGACTCAGAGCATCATTCACACACAGAAGCCAGTGGGCTTCCAGAAATGGGAAATAGACACTATGATGGTACCAAGCAGTAAGACCAATCCAAGAGTCTACTTACAGGGCTTCACACCTGTAATCACAGCTGCTGAGAAGGAGCTCCAGTCCAAGGACAAACAGAGGGGGAGGAAAATCACACAACCTCACCTGAAATAAAAGAAGAAACTGAACAACTAAAAAGATACAAGAACTGGAAATGATTAGGACATGGTTCAAATGGCAGAGCACTTTCTTAACAAGTGTAAGGTCCTGAGTCCATCAGAGTATTTTTTCTAATCAGAAACACTAAGTGCAAAAAAAACCCCAAAACATCTTCTCCAGCAAGAATTAGACCTCCATGAGGACAGTTTGGGTTTCTAAGGCAATTAGAGTTCCTTATGGACAATAATGTCACCATTTACTGATGACAGTGGTGTGTGCTTATGGAACACTTCACATCCAAAGGGGCACTTCTATAATTATCATTCTCATCCTCACAATAGGTGGCTGAGGGGAATGGGGCAAATAAGACCTTCTTTGCTTTATGTAAGAAAAATATCCATGCTCAGAAAAGGAAGAGTCATTCCAAAGTCAACATGGCTGTTAAGAGCAGAAAAAGTGATAGAAGCAACCTATCTGTTCTGTCTATATATCACCCCTATATATAACACCCTGCAAACCATGCTATAGACTCAACTCATGTCCAGCCCCAAGCCAACAATAGAGCCACAATGCCCTCAGGAACTCTAACTTACTGAATATGTTTTCCTGTACAAAAGCAGAGAGAGATGTGAATGTCTACCTCCCAGAACAAACTTCAGAGGGAGACACTTGAACATGACAGTGAATTTTTGTTTCAGAAAAGTCAGCCAGGGTCGGGAGTATAGCCTACTGAAAGAGCACTCACCTAACATGCATGAATCCCTGGGTTCAATTCCTCAGTACCCCATTCACAGAAAAAGCCAGAAATGGCACTATGGCCCAAGTGGCAGAGCACTAGCCTTGAGCAAATGTGTCCAAGGACAGTGCCCAGGACCTGAATTCAAACCCCAGGACTGGCCAAAGAAACAAACCAAGAATGCTTATTTTGGAAATGGCACTGTGGCTCAAGGGGTAGAGTGCTAGCCTTGAGCTAAAGAGCTCAGGGACAGACACAGCATTGTCCACTTACAACTTTCAATCATGTATGGCCAGATCTTCATGACTTCATCTCAAATTTGAAAGAATTTCTCACAATATATTGAAGTCATTTACATACCTCACTACATAGAAAAATCAGGTCCTATATTTTTCTTTGACATAGCATGCACATAAATATATGTGCACAAATATACTCTGCACAAATATATGCAAAGTAACCATCAGGTTTTACTTCTCATGAATTCTAGCAGCAAATCAGCCACTGCCTAGAAAACCGAAAAGAAAAAATTATCAAAAAGAATACTCAAATAAACAATATTGAAATGATTGATCACCTTGAATCCTATGAAGCAATAATCCTGGCAATACTTTTTTCTTCCCTTTGCAGCAACATTCTATTGCTTCTCACATTTCCCTGCATTCAAGCCACTAGATTTGAACATTAGACCACTGAGCTATCTTATGCCAAGCGCTGATGTAATTCTTTCAAAACAAATGGACTATGCTGGGTTGCTTTGCTCTGAGAGCTCTACTTCTTTTCAGGGCAGAAAAAAACAGAGCCCCATGACTTGTAGTCCCGTGACTCAAATAGGATGTTTTGAGTTACAAGCCATAGCATGTCTGAATAAAAGTAGATAAAGCACTGGGCATATGACATTCACTTAAGAAGCCTTAAGAAAATCATTTCCAGGTTTGATTTAACAGTTCATGGTTCTATAAGAAGCTACACTCTTTCCCAGCAGTCCCAGAAAAGAAAAATTCATGTCAATGGAAATGAATATCTTAATTTAGTGCTTCCTTATCCTCTGGAGCTTGACAAAACCTATCCAGAAACAAAGGAAAAAGTAATGCTTGGAGAAGCAGCTAGGATATCTGTCTGACTCTGTGATGAGTGACAGGACTATGTCAGAGTGGGACAAAGGCTATTTCTTGTCTCCAAGGTGGAGTCTCCAGGATGGGACTAAGTCAAATCCTCCTGCTATTTACTGCCATAGCACCTACAGGACTAGTTCTTTCTTTATGTGTTCTTTGTGTTTAGCATTTTACCATAGTGTCTTTTCATCATGCTGTAAGTTCTGGGAGGATTATGTCAGGCAACATTGCAATTTTAGGGCCTGCTCATACACTGCATCAACAGAAGGATGGGTGGATGGATGGATGGATGGATGGATGGTAGGATGGATGGGTGATGGATGAATATTCCAGCTACTATAGAAGTTGTCCTTGCTATTGGGTGAACATGTACTAAAATGGCTAAATCTTTCATCCCTCCTCTACATCTTTCCATTAGCCCTCGCTGCACCTGCTCTGAAAAGGTTTATTGCTCTTCTGCTAGACCCAGTGTTGCTAGAGATTTTGCCATTGCCTCTCTAATTGGACTGTAGTTTCTCTGCTAATAGAAAGTGTCTTAAAAAACTGAGCAAAATGGATAAAGGAGGGAAAGTGAATATATGCCAGTGAGAGAGACATACAATTATCTTTGATATCCAGATGTTTTGAACATTTTATACATGTGTGATAAAGGATGAGTCAATCCCTTAGAGACACGATGTGCTTGTACAAGATGCAGAAAAGGGAGAGGAAAGAGTGACTTGGCATTTAGGAGGTTGATGCTCTGACTTTCTGAAAGCTTAGTTTTTTGGTCCTATGCTCTTCTCTTTATTGTCCTCTGAACCTCCAGTTCCCAGTTCCTCTTGCTTTGTGTAATAAGGATTTACAGAACCTGAGTCAACAGAAACCACAAGTATCCAGCTCTTCAGAGAGAACCCTACTAAACTTATTAAACTCTTTAAAAGGTGACCCAATCCTTCACTGAGGTCCTAAAAGTGGAGCATTTTTCATTGTCTGTCACTTGTCAGTCACTGAATATGAGTAATGATTGTACACCCCTGGGTTATTGCAACTTAAACAGAAACAGTAAGAAATTCAATCAAGTCATAAAATAAAACAGAAAAAACAAGACCCATGGGATACAAGCTGCTGAAAGCATTCACTTTAGCCCAAGACTGGGGAACAGGCTCACCTCTACACAAGGATAATACATGGAAGTTGCCTACAGTCCATCACTGACTATATTGTCACAAACTTACGACTAATTTCTGTCCACTAAATGCCAGGTTTTGATTAAGATTTTTTGTGCTATTGGCATTTTTACTGGGACCTTTTTCTTCTCCATTACAAAAGTAATAACTTTGTTTTAGTTATGTATGTTGGTAATGGTTTATTTTATTTTGATATAAAAGTAATCACTTATTTTAGGATTATCCTTCCATGTACAACCACTATTACGATGGTATATATGTGTATGTACTGTCTCTTCAATATGCAGATGCAGATGTTAGAATTAGGAAAGAACAAAGTATCCAATACCAGCCTGCAGTTCTTTTTATTTTTTTCTCCTATTACTATATAATCAAAAAATTATCACATCATTTTCAGGACTAAATAACAATGTGTTGTATGCCCATGTTGTGATCTAATTACATAATCCTTTAAGATCTGATTTCTACCGTTCTTTTTTTCTATATATTTTTATTGTAATTAATAGAAGGGTTACATCATATTCATCAGATACAAGGTGCATTACTTCACAAACATTGATATCCTTTCTCATGTCTTGGTCCCCATTTCCCTTCCCCCACCCCCACCCCTCATCTTGTTTTCCCCCTTCCCTATCTTATTTCAAAGAACCAAATAAGCATATATCCAATATATCAGATAACAAGGTGAAATATTATAACAATATGAGATAACCAAGGGATAACAAAAGAGATGGGAGATAACATAGTATATTAAGGACAACAATCACTCATTATATGGCTTTTCTTTCTATATCCTGGAGGTCCTTTCATTTAGCATCATTCTATATGGCCTTATGTATCTAGGTTTTGTTCTATTGTAAATCTCTGCTAGGACAGCCCAAGTTTTCTACTGATTTTTACCACTGTTTTTTATAGTAGTACTTGAGAAATTTCTTCATTCAGAACTGTTTCTATACACCTCTGCTTATTTGGGGAAATTTTATGGAAATGTACATTCTGATTCAAATAATCTAACACTGTCAGAAGATAAGGTGTTGGTTTTACCCAAACTCTACCAGTCAAAAGCATTCACACACAATGGTACCATCTTAAAATCTCCCAGGGTCAAGAAAATGAAAAGTAAAAGAAAAGAAAAGCAATAATTTGTGTGACAATACTATGAAAACTAAAAAGTTTTATTAAGACACACACTGCCACTTTTAAAACACCTAAGATAAAGATAGCAATAATACCTCAACTAGATAGTCCAATGATTAACAGCCTTTTAAAATCCCAAAATCCGTACCAGCTTCCCACTATATGTAGCTGACACTTCATTACACTCAGAACCTTTTATTTTTTTCTATTTTTTTTGCTTTTTTTATTGTAATTAGTAAAAGGGTTACATGATATTTGCCAGATAGAAGGTGCATTAATTCACATACATTGATACCCTTTCACATGTCTTGGTACCCCTTTCCCTCCCCCCCAGACCCCCCACCCATCTTAGTTTTCCCCCCTTCCCTATCAAATTTCAAATATCCAAATACAAATAAATTCAATATATCAGATAACAAAGTAAGATACTATACCAATATGAGATAACCAAGGGACAGCAAAGGAGATGAGAAACAACATAGTACATTAAGGACAACAATCATTCATTATATGGCTTTTGTTTCAATATCCTGGAGGTCCTTTCAATTAGCTTCACATTATATGTCCTTATGTATCAAGATTTTGCTCTATTGCAGATCTCTGCTAGGAGAGCCCAAGGTTTCTACTGATTATGACAAATGAGGGAAACCATTGAGCCTAAGTTCCTTTGAGTCTGGCTTACTTCACTTAATATGATTTTTTCTAAGTCTTTCCATTTCCTAACAAATGGGGCGATGTCATTCTTTCTGACAGCAGCATAGAATTCCATTGTGTATAAATACCACAACTTGTTGATCCACTCATCAACTGAGGGGCATCTAGGTTGGTTCCATATCTTTGCTATGGTGAATAGTGCTGCAATGAACATTGTTGTGCTAGTGGATTTAGTATGTCCTTGTTTCTGGATGGTTGGGTAAATGCCAAGTAGTGGAATTGCTGGGTCATAGGGGAGTTCTATGTTTAGCCTTTTGAGGCACTGCCACACTGCTTTCCACAGTTGTTGAATGAGTTTGCACTCCCACCAACAGTGTAGTAGTGATCCCTCCTGGCCACATCCCCTCCAGCATCTGTTGTTATTCGTTTTCCTGATCCTGGCCATTCTAACTGGAGTGAGGTGGAATCTTAGAGTTGTTTTCATTTGCATTTCTTTTATGACCAGAGATGTGGAGCATTTCTTCATGTGTCTATAGGCCATTTTTGTTTCTTCTTCAGAGAAGTCTCACTTTAAGTCTTTGGCCCATTTTTTAATGGGATGGTTGTTACTTTGGAGGTTAGTTTTGGAGTGATTCAATTTTTTGAGCTGTTGATATATTTTAGATATGAGGCCTTTGTCCGTTGTTTGGTTGGTGAAGATCTTCTCCCACTCTGTAGGCTTCCTGATTAGTTTACTAGCTATGTCCTTTGCCATACAAAAGCTCTGCAGTTTAATGCAGTCCCACTTATCCAGCCTTTCTCTGATTTGTTGTGATTCTTGGTCCTTATTAAGAAAGTTTCGACCTGTGCCAAGGAGACCTAGTGTATCTCCTATTCCTTCCTGTAAAGTTTTCAGTGTGTCAGCTTTTACCTCCAGGTCTTTGATCCATTTGGAGTTAATTCTAGTGCAAGGTGACAAAGAAGGATCCAACTTTAGTTTTCTGCAGGTGCTTAACCAGTTCTGCCAGCACAATTTGTTGAAGAGGCTGTCTTTCTTCCATTCTATTTTTTTGGCTCCCTTGTCAAAGATTAGGTGGCCATAGGTCTGTGGTTTAATATCTGGGTCCTCAGTTCTATTCCATTGGTCTTCAGGCCTGTTCTTGTGCCTGTACCAAGCTGTTTTGATAATTATAGCTCTGTAATAGAGTCTAAAGTTTGGAATTGAAATTCCTCCAGTGCTGTTCTTTCTGCTAAGAAGTGTTTTTGCTATATGGGGTCTTTTATTATTCCATATGAAATTTTGGATTGCCTCTTCTATTTCTTTAAAGAATGATATTGGGATATTGATGGGTATTGCATTGAATTTGTAGATAGCTCTTGGCAAGATTATCATTTTCACAATGTTGATTCTTCCAATCCAGGAGCATGGGAGGTTTTTCCATTTCCTTAGTTCTGCTTTAATTTCCTTTTTTAGGGTTTTAAAGTTTTCGTCAAAAAGGTCCTTTACATTCTTAGTTAAGCTAATTCCTAGGTACTTTATTTTCTTTGAGGCTATTGCGAAAGGAGTTTCTTTCCTGATTATTGCCTCGTTCCTCTCACTGTTGGCGTAAAGGAAGGCAGTTGATTTTTGAGGGTTGATTTTATAGCCTGCTATTCTTCCAAAGCTTTGAATCAGCTCAAGGAGCTTGGGAGTAGAGTCTATAGGATTCTTTAAATACAGAATCATGTCATCTGCAAAGAGGGATAGTTTTATTTCCTCTTTCCCTACTTGGATCCCCTTTATGCTTCCTTCTTGCCTTATTGCACTGGCTAGGAATTCTAGTACTATGTTAAAGAGGAGTGGAGAGAGTGGGCATCCTTGTCTCATTCCTGATTTTAGAGGGAATGGCTTTAGATTTTCATCATTAAGTGTAATACTAGCAGTAGGTTTCTCATACACAGCCTTTATTACATTGAGAAATGTTCCATGGATTCCTAGTTTCTCCAGAGCTTTTAACATAAAGGGGTGTTGGATCTTGTCAAATGCCTTTTCCACGTCTATTGAGACAATCATGTGATTTTTGTCCTTGCTCCTGTTGATGTGTTGAATTATATTAATTGATTTGCGTATGTTGAACCAGCTTTGCCTCCCCGTGATGAATCCAGTTTGATCATAGTGTATAATTTTTTTGATGAGTTGTTGTAGACGGTTGGCCAGTATTTTGTTGAGAAGTTTTGCATCGATGTTCATCAAAGATATAGGTCTATAGTTCTCTTTCTTTGATGAGTCTCTGTCTGGTTTGGGGATGAGGGTTATACTGGCTTCATAGAATGAGTTTGGTAAGGAACCTTCATTTTCAATTTCATTGCAGAGCTTGAGGAGTATTGGTGTGAGCTCTGCTTTGAAGACCTTATAGAATTCAGCTGTGAATCCATCTGGCCCTGGGCTTTTCTTAGGTGGAAGTTCTCTAATTGCTATTTCTATTTCAGAGCTTGAAATAGGCCTGTTGAGTTCGCTTAGTTCTTCTTGGTTCAGTGTGGGTATGTTAATATTGGCTAGGAATTCATCCATTTCATCTAGATTCTCAAATTTGTTGGCATAAAGGTTTGAGAAGTATTCCCTCATGATATTCTGGAGCTTGGTAATTTCTGTTGTGATATTACCATTTTCATCTGCGATTTTGTTTATTTCGATATGCTCTCTTCTTTTTTTGGTAAGATTTGGTAAGGGCTCGTCAATTTTGTTAATTCTTTCAAAGAACCAACTCCTTGTTTTGTTGATTCTTTCTATAGTTTTTTTGGATTCCAAATCATTTAATTCTGCTTTGATTTTAATAATTTGCTTTCTTCTACTGGGATTAGGGTTGGTTTGTTGCTCTTTTCCAGGATCTTAAGGTGAGACATTAACTTGTTGGTTTGCAATTTTTTTCAACTTGTTGTTGTAGGCACTCAGCGCTATAAATTTTCCTCTGAGTACTGCCTTTGCTGTGTCCCAAAGGAGTTGGTATTTTGTGTGCTCCTTACTGTTAAATTTCATAAACTGTTGGATTTCTGTTCTGATCTCTTCGATGACCCATTGGTGTTTCAACAATGTGTTGTTCAGTCTCCAGGAGTTACAGGGTTTTCGTTGGTGGAGATGTGTGTTCAGTTCCAGTTTGATGCCTTTGTGGTCTGAGAATGTGCATGGAATAATTTCAGTGTTTCTGAATCTGTCCAGGTTTGTTTTATGGCCTAAGATGTGATCTATTTTGGAAAATGTTCCATGTGCTGCTGAGAAAAACGTATATGTGTTGTTGCTAGGTGGAATAATCTGCAGATGTCTGTTAGATCTAGTTGGTCTATATAGTTGTTCAGTACTAAGGTTTCTCTGTTGAGTTTTTGCCTTGTTGATCTGTCCATAGGTGAGAGTGGTGTGTTAAAGTCACCAACAATCACTGTATTTCGATCTATGTATGGTTTCAGTGTAAGTAAAGTTTGCTTGATGAAGTTTGGAGCTCCGGGATTAGGTGTGTAAATATTTAGGATCGTTATGTCTTCCTGGAGGAAAGAGCCCTTTAGTAGTATGTAGTAACCTTATTTGTCTTTTCTTACTAATTTTAGTTTGAAGTCTATTTTATCTGATATGAGGATGGCAACTCCATCCTGTTTATGGGGGCCATTAGCTTGATAGAGTTTATTCCAACCTCTCACTTTCAAAAGATGATTGTTTTTTGGGGTAAGATGTGTCTCTTGAAGACAGCAGAACGATGGCTCTTGCTTTTTGATCCAACTAGACAGCCTATGCCGTTTAATTGGAGAGTTAAGTCCATTGATATTGAGAGTTAGGATTGAGAGATATTTATTAGGTCCTACCATTTTTAAAAGCTTTTATTTGGGCCTGTGTCTTGACAGTTCTTGTGGTCCTTAGATGGTATGCTGTTTAGGTGCCATTTCTTTCCCTATATTGCATTTATTTTGGTTTTCTATGTATAGAACATCTTTGAGAATTCTCTGTAGTGTTGGTTTTGTTGCGACATATTGTTGCAGCTTTTCCTTGGAATGGAATGTTTTTATTGTTCCCTCAGTTATGAATGAGAGCTTAGCTGGGTACAGGATTCTTGGTTGGTAGTTATTTGACTTAAGGGCATGACATATATGCTTCCAGTCACTTCTTGCTTGCATGGTCTCTGCTGAGTAATCTGGGGTGATTCTGATTGGTTTTCCTTTATAGGTTACTGAACCCTTTTCCCTGGCTGCCTTTAGGATCCTTTCTTTGGTTTCTATTGATCCAGTTCGGATT
Organism: Megascapheus bottae; assembly: GCF_031878675.1. NCBI lineage: Eukaryota > Metazoa > Chordata > Mammalia > Rodentia > Geomyidae > Megascapheus > Megascapheus bottae. The sequence continues at coordinate 65,801,637 of NC_143512.1, forward strand.
ACGATGTGGCGGTGAGATGTTCTTTTCTGGTCAGGTCTGTTTGGGGTTCTAAAAGCTTCTTGTATCTGGATGGGCCTGCCCTTCTGGATATTTGGGAAATTCTCTGAGATGATTCCCTGAAGTATATTTCCAATACCATTGACCTCTTTCTCCAGGCCCTCCTCAATACCAATTAGCCTTAAATTAGGCTTCCTAATTGTATCTTGGACCTCCTGAAGCGCTCTCTCATTTTTCCTAGATTTGGATTGACTCATTTTCTGTTCTTTCTCTATAATAACTAAATTATCTTCAACCCCGGAAATTCTCTCCCCTGCATTGTCTAACCTGCTATCAAAGCTATCTACTTTATTTTTCATCTCCCTTGCTTCTAATTGCTCATTTTTGATGCCTTGCATTTCTTCTTTTAGATCATGTATGGATTTCTTTAGCTCCTTGATTTCCATTTGAGTGGTTAGCTCAGTAGCTTTATTTTCTTTGAACATTTGCTGGAGTTCGGTCACCTTTTTATTTGTGGATTCTATGAATTCATCCATCTTTCTTTGAAAAACCTTTATTATGGGCTCCTTTATGGCTTCTTCTTTTTCACTTATCACCTTGTTTATGGTTTCCTCTTGTTCAGCTATGGCTTCCTCCCTTATCTCTTTCTTTATATTTTCACATTTTTCATTAATGATGTTTATCAATTGCATTTGTACAGCACTTGGAAGACTCTCCTCTAGGTTTGCCAGTGACTGTTCCATTGGCTGTTTACATTGGGTGAGGGGGGTGGGGGATGTTGTTTCCTGATTTGACATTTTTCTTGTGTTTCTTGTTCTGCCCATTTGAAAATGGGAGCAAGATTAATACTAAACACGATTATAGTTTTTCAGATATAACCAACCTAGACCTCTGTAGCTGGCAGACTCTAGATGTTCACAAGTTTTGATTGGTGTTATCACTCTTTCTTTTTGTGCAGTTACCGACCAGTCTAATAATCCACTGATAAGCGATTTATACCCAAAACAATAAGCCTCTCAATCCAATCTCTATTGTCTTTAAGTCCCTCTGAGCCTAGAGAATAATTAAACACCTAGATATACAGTGTTGCTCAACAGCCATCAAGTGTAGATCCATGCAGTATAAGGGTTGAAAGATGAGCAGAGGTCCAGAGATAGAAAAATAGAATGAGAGAGGTCAGGGGGTAAGTAGGTAGCGTATTTGAATACAAAGTTTGGAAAGTATTAGAATAAAACTTATGTGTTGCTGCACGACTAGCTCTTAGCCCAACCAGTGGCCTCACTGTGGACCATGGGATGGCTCTGCAAGCTTCCGTCTGAGCACGGTTGGCGGACGTTTTCCTGTGCTGCTTCCAGGGGCGGCCCCAAGCCAAGGGTCTGGGGATTGAGAGTTTCAGGGGCTCTCAGCAGGAGCAGCAGGAGACCCCTCTGTTCCCAGGGGCGGGGCCCAGCTGGGGACGTGGGCTCCAAGGGCGGAGCCGCGCCTTTTTGGTTCTCAGAAGGGGAGCTTGGCTGCTGGTAGGCCCTTCAGATCCCTGCTGTGTTTCCACTGCTTTGTCAGAGTCTGTGACTGTGGGGTGCCCCTTGGTGATGTCTTGTTCAGGATTCCCAGCTGGAGGATGCCCCGCTCAGGAATTGAGGGGGGGCAGATGCTGGCTCCTATTTTCCCACACCCCCTACCCGCTGTTGTAAGGCAGGGTCCCAATGCCCTCCACTCTCCAGATCCAGTGGCCTGGGAGAGGAGCCTGGTGGGCGGGTGGGAGCTGGGACAGCTCTGCCTCCCCTGGTGGGGTGCTGAGTTTTAGGGTCCACCTGCTTGTCAGTCTCCAGTCAGAGGGCTGGGGGTTGAGCCCGTTGGGCGGGTGAGAGTTGGGACAGCCCCGCCTCCCTTGATGGGGTGCTGGGTCTTATGGGTAGCCCGCCTGTCAATCTCCAGTCAATGGCCTGAGGGAGGGGGCTGTTGAGGGGAGGGACAGGATTCTAAATTCCTTGCCCCCCTGCTCCCGCCAGTCTTTCTCGGGCGGGGTGTTGGGGTCTGAGTTAAGTTCTATTGCTTGGCACCCGCTCTGCTTTCCCGATGTGTTTGGGGATGCGCTGTATTACTCACGCCTCTGCGTCCATCTGTGGGTGCTCCACGGTGGTGGGGAGTCTTTCACTCCCCTCGGGTCTCCGCCGCCTGTGTTCTGCGTCTGGGTTCCGCTGCTTGCTGTTCTGGTTCCGTGTCTGGGTTCCGCTGCTCCCACCGTTCGCTGGCCCGGTTCTGTGCTGGTTTCTGCAGCCGTTGGGCTCCCAGCCTGGCGCCCTCCACTGCCGCCACTTTTCATGGATTAGATCCGGCGTCCGCCGCCGCTTTCCCAGCGTGAAGCCGGCACCCGCTCAAGCCGCTTTTCGCGGCTTGGAGCCGGCACCAGCTGCTGCTTTCCGCGGCTTTTCGCGGATTTCGCGGCTTGGATCCGGCGGCGAGAGGTGGGGGAGGGGTCTTTGCGTTCAAATTCCTTGAGAAAGTTGGATGTGAGCTTTATATGGATTTCTTTTCCGGTTTGAATCCTTCTCCATTGCTTTTTGAGTTTGTTGCTGTGGATTTCTTTAGGTAGTTGGCTCGTGGGACTCCCTGGTTCTCTCTTTTTGTCAGAGAGAGCTAGGCTGCGTCCCTATTGTCTCCGCGCCATCTTCCTTCCTCCACTCAGAACCTTTTATTGGACACCATTATTCCGAACCTTATTGAACATGTATTAAGTTTGAAAACTGTGAAACACATTCACACACACACATAGAAAGTTATCAATGAACTTACTAGTTGGATAGGTATGAGATCAGGGGTGTGCAGAAAGATAGATAAGCAGATCCATTGTCAGTGCTACTACAGTAAGGTCGAGGTATATAGGCAAGATATCATCCAGCTTTGGAAGACCCAGTCTTCCCAGAAGCAGCAAAGCTGAGAGTTGTGGATGAATAGGAATCTGAGCTTCTCCTGGGGTCACCACAGGCCATTCTCTATTGCTTCTGAAATCATACCAACATTTCACTTTTCCTAACAGCTGTATTCCTATAGGAATAGAGAACTATCTTTGTGGGGTAAAGGCTTTAACAAGTCATATGATTTTAAAAAACACTAAGTAAAGACAGTACTCCACATTACCATCTTTCTAGAAATCACTCTCTCATATTGATGTGTGAGATATTGGAGCTAGGGGCTACAACAGAATTCCTCAGGACCAAAGAGCTGAGAGAGGAGATAAAGGGGCAAGATGCATCAACTCTAACAGTAGGAGCCCTAGAAGGGAATACAGGTGTCTAATGAAAAATTTTGCAAAGTATCTGATGAGCAATCAGTTCTGGATACCTGCCTAACGTCCTTGTTGTTGTAAATATATGATGTGACATATGGCTACACAGCCATATTGATGAAGGGTAAACGTGAAATTGTCTATTGGAGATAGTCAACCCTGGTTCCTCATCCTTCATTGTGCAAGCACTTAAGTACAGCAGTGTGATGAGAACATTTGCACAAAGATGGAACATGAAAGTGAGCATGACCCGCTGTTCTGGGCATATCTATCCCCTGAGGGCCTTTGGGCCCCAGGCACCTGACACATACACCAAGACTCTTAAAATAAATGCTGGGATTATAATAATATCATCCAGGTGATTCAAATGTGCATTCAAAAGAACATAACAGAAACACAGGTGAGTCCTGATCCCTTGTTTGAGACACACCTATGTAAAACATCCAAAGACATCTTTTGACTTGCAAATAAATTGGCTCTTGATAGAACTAAGAGTAATCATCAAAACAGTGATATTCTTTTCCAAATTATATAGGTTCTATAACATTAGGATTAATTTATTTCTCAAAGTTCAGTTTAAAAGCATGTGAATGCAACAACAAGATGTTTGCCAGGCCACAAAAGAAAAATCATTATGGATACACTACCAAGAAGAGCATTTATAGAGATAAGGAAAATTTAACTAAACCTTTCAAGTATTGACTTCTCGATGTATTTTTTTCCTCTTTTGTAATTTCAAAGAGGGTGTCTAGAAGACACAGCATTTATTTTTTTTATTGTAATTAGTAAAAGGGTTACATGATATTTGCCAGATAGAAGGTGCATTGATTCACATACATTGATACCCTTTCACATGTCTTGGTACCCTTTCCCTCCCCCCCCCACACCCCCCACCCGTCTTGGTTTTCCCCCCTTCCCTATCAAATTTCAAATATCCAAATACAAATAAATTCAATATATCAGATAACAAAGTGAGATACTATAACAATATGAGATAACCAAGGGACAGCAAAGGAGATGAAAGACAACATAGTACATTAAGGACAACAATCATTCATTATATGGCTTTTGTTTCACTATCCTGGAGGTCCTTTCAATTAGCTTCACATTGTATGGCCTTATGTATCAAGATTTTGCTCTATTGCAGATCTCTGCTAGTAGAACCCAAGGTTTCTACTGATTATGACGAATAAGGGAAACCATTGAGCCTAAGTCCCCTTGAGTCTGGCTTACTTCACTTAATATGATTTTTTCTAAGTCTTTCCATTTCCTAACAAATGGGGCGATGTCATTCTTTCTGACAGCAGCATAGAATTCCATTGGACACACCATTTATTATGTGGCATCCAAACAAGAAGTGATGCTATTATTCTAAAGTAGAAAATAAAATATTAATAGGATCTGACAAGCCATTGTCATGATTGACAATTGTGTAAATGTTTGCACAAATCCCCTCTACTTCCATTGGCTGAGGAAGCCCCGTAGATAGTTGAGAGCTAAGCCCTCTGCTTGTTGATAATGCATGAGAATCAGGCCAGATTTATTCAGAAAGACAGAGAGGAATCTTTTTTTTTTTTTTGCCAGTCCTGGGCTTGAGCTCCGGGCCTGAGCACTGTCCTTGGACTTTCTAAAGGCTAGAGCTCTACCAGTTGAGCCTCAGCACCACTTCTGGCTTTTTTCTATGTATGTGGTACCGAGGAATCGAACCCGGGTCTTCATGCATGCTAGGCAAGCACTTTAACCACTAGGCCAAACTCCCGGCCCAGAGAGGAATCTTTTTATGATATGTAATACCCCTTCCCTTTTAAGATGTTTGGCATAGTATGTTTTCAAATCCTACTGTCTTGCTTTTAAATTGCACCTCTCTTTGAAGTTCACATATCAGCAACCTTAAATGTCTAGAACATGGGTAAGATCCAGGACACAAGTCAAGTAGAGTTGGAAAAAATAGATACAGCAGAACCCACTTACTACAGGATAGAATGAAATTCTCCCAGACCTGACTTAGAACATCATAATTTTATTTGCAGCTGCTTTTATTTTTCTAAAATTTAATATCAGTTTTCTGAATTAATAACCTGAAGCAACAGTAAAATGGAAAAAAAAAGGCTATTGAACCTGGTAGAAAAGAATAGGAAAAGAGTATTCGCTATCTTATTGAATGTCAGGAAAAAAGTGAGAACGGGAAAAGGTAAAAATGGAGAGAAGCAGGAAGGACGATTTAAAGGTTTAGAAGCTGAAGAAAGTCCTATTTGATCTGGGCAACGAACCTTTAGTCTGTAGAAGCTTGATCTGTATATATTCTCCCATCAGCCACTGCCCCAGGCACATGCCAGTCATTGCTTGATTAACTGACTTACTTCAAAACAATCGTAAGATAAAAGTGTTATCATTTCCTTCTTACAGTTGAGGACCTAGATATTCAAAGGTCACAGTTACCAAATCATGTATGGAATGAAAGAAGTGTGGTCTCGGCTTTCCCATGAGTAAACACGAGAGGTTGGATTAGAATATTAAAATATGTGATCGCTCAAGTCCCTTGTATAAAATAGCATGATATTTATATATAATCTAACCATAGAATACCTTTCAAGTCTTTTAGTCCTTTCAGATCCCAAATGCAAGAATTCAAGTTCATAGATCAATAAACAAGCAGCCAAAAAGTGGGAGTAAACCAGTCATTCATTTTCATATTTTATTTTAAATTCTCTCCTCACCTTCCAAGCTTGTTTCTAGAAATTAAAATGTGAACATAGAGGGGCTGTTCCTAACACAATAGTAATTTTTTGTATGGAAAACTAAGGTGGTTCGGGGTTTATTTGAGCAGGATATTCACACACACAGTGATCTATCCGAGGGACAATCTTGTTTAAACAGTCTGGCAAAGCATATGTCCCCCTCCTACTGCTGTTGCCCTGCATTAGCCAGCTTTGCCATAGAAACAAACAATAAGAACTCAGTAGCTTACAACAGCACTCGCTGTTTACTCACTTTATGTAAGATCTTCAAGCAGCTACAAGTTGACTATGGTGCCTTCAGAAATGGCTGTGCTCTGCTAGGCTTACCTAGGCTCCGTTTTTCTTCTTAATTATGAATATAAACAGAGCATTGAGTCACTATCTGTGACATTTTGTGAAGGTTAAAAGCAAAGTGGAAGCCAAATCATATCTCTCTGCATAAGGCTTCTGATTGGTGGACATAGCAGTTGCATTACAACCATTCACACTCCACTGGCTAAAGCTTTTACACGGCCAAGGCCAATCACTGGGATGTGTTTGTTCTCTTCCAGCAGGGTACATGAGTAAATCCTTTGATGATAAATGACATGTAATCCTTTGTCAGGGAAGGAGAAAATACCTGAGGACAATAATTCATTTAGCCTACATCCAACTGCCTCCGTTGAAGCTCTAAATATAGCATTTCGCATGGAGTAACAACCATCCATGACATCTTCCTTCCCTTTTTTCAGCTGGAGCTGGAGCCTTTGAGTTCAGCTTGAAAAAAGTCCAGTAAAAATCCCTCTTTCTAGGCCCCACCTCTATAGATTTTGACCTCCTAAATCTGAGGTGACTGTGGTATACAGAACCAGGCTGAGGAATAGCCACCTGGGTTGAGAAGCCAGCCTTGTAATCTCCAACAGGAGAGATGCTTTGGGGCAGTGGGGCTGCTGACAGAGACCCTTATCAGGGAGAAGGTACCTTAGAGGATTCAGAGCCTGAGACCCTAAAGTCTTCTCAACTGCTTCACTCACCATGGCCAGGTGAAACTTCGTACTCCCAGAAATAAGCGCAGTTGCTCTTGTGTAACCACCTGAAGTGGACAGTGTGGGGTTAGCAACACAGACCCAGAACTCAACCCACTTTTCCTTTCCATCCATGTCTCACTCGCTAGCTGTGTAACCTTGGACAATCCACAGAGTCTCTCAGCTGTAGCATGACAAAAAATAATATACTTATACTTTGGGATTGCTGTAAGGGTTTAAGCCACTTAACAGCACAGCATTTGGAAAGTAGTGTGCTGATTTTTATCCACCACAATTCTGAGCACAGTGGAGGCTTTTGAGAGGATAGGGCTGTTGGTATACACTCTTTACTCCTAGTAGCCTCAGTTGTCTCATCTTTGAAATGGGAGAAGTAACATGTTAACAATAGCGACAAGAACAGTAATATCTATCCCTCCCTCAGCCCAGAATGATTGGAAGAAAAAAATTATAGTAAGTGAAAATTGTAACAAGAAAATCTTTATAAAGTGTACATTGCATTTAAATGAAAGTTTTGTTGGGCCGGGAATTTGGCCTAGTGGTAGAGTGCTTGCCTAGCATGCACGAAAAATGGGGTTTGATTCCACAGTATTACATACAGAGAAAAAGCCAGAAGTGGTGCTGTGGCTCAAGTGGTAGAGCTCTAAGCCTTGAGAAAGCCCAAGGACAGTGCTCAGGCCCTGAGTTCAAGGCCCAGGACTGGCACAAAAAAAAAGCTTTCTTGTTTTTACATTAGATGTTTCCTATGTCATGCAGGACTTAAACCCAAAGTCTGGTTTCACATTTCTGTTACACTGCCTGCTCTGCCCAGCATGATCAGAGCTGATGACTTCTCTGAACCTCAGTTTCCTCATCTGCCAATGGGCAGAGGGACCGTCCAGGGGAGACATTATACGTATTAGATAGCAATATGTTCATCAATGCCTCTCAGCCCTGACCACCCACAAATTCCCAGGTTCCAGTTCTAAACTATCATGCCCATCTATCTGTATCCACGGGGGACTGAGTTCAGAAACCCCTTTAGATACCAAAATCTGTGGCTGCTCAAGTCAAAAATGGCATAGTATTTATGTGTAACCAAATCATACAATTTAGGTCATCTTAGATTACTAATAATATTACATTGCTGATATAATGTAAGTGCCAAATAGAAGTCACTATACCAATTGTTTAGGGAATAATGACCAAAAGTCCATACTGATGCGAGTGCTTTACTAAGTATTTTCAATCTAGGTTGGTGAATCTACAGAAAAGAGATCTGTGGGGATCATGAACTAAACATCATCAAAAGCTCTAGGGTCAAGGCATAGAAATGGGTATGTTAGAGAGGTTCCCTTGGTAGTTACAGGAAAGCTAGATGGAAAACCACTGACACCAGCTTCGTAAACTACAAAACATCACATATAATCAAGGGTGCTTTTTAATCATTGACCAAGGATCTCAGGGGTGACTGCTTCCTCTAGAAATCAGACCAACATAGATTTTCCACCATCTGTCCAGAGTGAGCACTGGCCAGGGAGAATTGAAACTCACTCAGTCCTTAGCCTTGCCTTTAAGCCAAGAAAAAAAAACTGAACAAAAATGAACTCCCCCAGATAAAAGATGTTGCCAGGATACTGTGGTGAGTGAGCAGAATTGGTGTAAATGGATTTGGAACCAGTTTTATTAAACTGACTCCAATATAAAGGCATATATTTCACACTGTAGTAATGTACCCCCAAACAGGTAAGAAGATAGATATTTCTGTGGAAGTCTCGCTTGTAGTATCAACCTAAGTTATTTCCTGTCTAGGCAATGCCCTCTCTGCTCTTCAACCACATCTTATAACATCTTGCAGCCATCGCAGCACATGGCCTCTTCTTCCGTGAATCTTCTCAGAGTACAGATTTCCCTTTGAGAAACCTCTTGGGTTAATGGAATAGGACAAAGGGATGCTTAGAATCTGAAGAAGGCATTCTAAAGCAGTATCCATACTATTTCTACCAGCTGTCACATAGCTATGATGCTCTGACTAAACTATCACAGCACTTTTCCAACAGAGAGCTAAGTCAAGTTAATTCTGGATAAAGAAAGTAAATTGCTGCATGCCAGGCATGGTGTCTCATGCTTGTAATCCTAGCTACTCAGGATGCTGAGATCTGAGGATCAAGGTTCAAAGCCAGCCCGGGCACAAAAAAGACCTGAGATTCTTATTTCCAATTAACCATTGGAAAATGAAAAGTGGGGCTTGGCTCAAGGGTAGACTGGTAGCCTTGAGCTGAAAAACTCAGGAACTGGAGATAGGGCAGTAGTGTTGAGCTCAGGGATAACACACAGGCAGAGTTCAAGTTCCATGACCTACAAAAAAAGAAAAAAGAAAGCAAATTACTGCAGCAATGTATCCATCATTAACCCCTCCATGAATAACACAGATGCTGAATGCTTACTCACAGCTGGCAACATCGATTCCAAGTCCAGTGTAGAACAGTCTTAATCTTTCACCTGTTGTGAAACAGCCAATCTCTCCTGTTCCTCTCTCTGCTTAGAACAGATTATGTCCTTTGTTTTCCACATTAAATGTTGGCATTGCACACTGGAAAGAATATTCAGAATCCTATAATTCCCAGGGTATATGTAGTATTCCTACCCAGCTATTTTAGCCTCAGGCCATACCCAGGTGTAGCAGGGCAGGTAAGGAGATTACATAGCAGGGGACTCCAGAGCACCGTGCCTGACACTGCACATGCTGGATGGAATGAAAGAAGACATACACACCCACATTCCTAAAACACATGTTGTATAATTCTATCTATACAAAGTTCCAAAGTTGATCAAAGTCACCTGAATTGTTAGAGAGAAAGAAGGAGACTTTGGGAGGGCTGGAGTGGGTAGAGATTAAGAGGGAGTGCAGTCAGACGTGTGAGGTACTGTTTATGTTGTTTCCTAGCCTGTGCGGACAATGGATATCCACTTCACAACTCCTTGCAGAACAAGAGAGAAAGGAGGGGGTGAAGCAGGGGAAATGTTTGAAGACTTACATTTAGTCCTGCTTGTCCATCAACTAGGGAATTAGATTAGGATTACAAAATCTGAGTTCCTCAAAATCCCTGCCTAGAATGCCAGATTTATTTCTAGGGTCAAGGAGACTGAGTCAAGTAATGGGAACAGAGAAGCAGGAAGCACAGGGTAGATAGAACCTGCACTCCACACAGATTTGCTTAGTACTAGAACTTCAGAGAGGATTTACACACCCAAAGGAAAAGCTGGATTCACTGATTATATCCAGGGTGTTAACTAGGCCCCAACCTGTATATGGAATCTAACCAGAAAGAAAGAGGAGTTGAAGGTAGGGAGTTGTGTGTTGGGGATCAGATCATTCATTTTTAACTCTAAAGGGACCCCACTGCCTCTTCTCTGTGTAGGTAGTGAAATCAGTACCACGTGAGCCTGACTCTGGTTTTGCATCTTGAGAGGGCAGGTATAGTTCCTCAAAAGGGAAACCTGGCAAGCTGTAAATTACTGGATCTCTTTCTCCATGATCAGAGTTAAAGCAGAGAAGCCCAAGGGAGAAAGGAACCCCTGGAGCTCACACCAGAACAGCAAAAAGCAGGGTAGGAATTTGAATGCAATGGGAAGAAGCATGAAAATGGAAAATTATTTGGAGATTCAGAAATGAGAAAGCTACATCAGGTAATCGCAGGCAAGGCCGGTGAAAGAGCTGTGAGCTCCTCAGATCCAAGCTTTGCATGTTTTTTTTCTTTTTGAAAACTACCTTTAAGTAATTATGCAAAAGAGTTCCCATTTAACAAAGCAGTTTATGAGTACAACACATCTGGATCAATGTCGCTTCTCTCAACATTCTCACCCATCCCCCACCCACATCTTCACTCGCTTTTCTTGATTTTATAGGATCTACATTGGATGATTGCCTGTATTTTCCCCTCTTCTCTTTATTCACCATCCCTTTTCCCTTGATCCCATCCCATTCCTTCCCAGAACCTGTGCCCCAGTGTTTCAATTTGCGGACTTTTCATTTTGGCTTTCTGACGATTGACAGTATTTGAGATCTCCCTTGAATCTGCTGCGCTTTCTGCACCCAGGAAGCTGGTGTGAAGTGTCAGATAGTCAGCAGTGGACTGGGGAGGAAAGCGTGGCTTTTGCATAGCTGAATCCAAGTATTTGGAGGCAGTTGCTACATGAGTCTTCATTGGGATTTCAAGTCCTTAGATGAGGTGATGAATAAGGACAGCATGCCTGTCCTTTGGCAAGATTCTCTTTGCAACGGAGAATGGCTTCAGAGAAACAAAACCTAAAGCAAAGCCAAATGTCTGCCAAAGGGCCAGCAGAAGGGATTCCTCCGCTGTGTTAGCACAACACATTTCCTCTCTTGAAGTTACACTTACTCCACTATGCTTCCTCTCTGCTGGGGAGAAGGACGGAGAAGGAGGCAGGACATCACATCTGACAACTGTGACACCACTATGAGTCCAAGTCCTTGGCATTTGGATTTTAACCACTAGAAAGTGCATGGCAGTGACAACTTTGGGAGAGGGAAGTTCCCTTCCTGAAAGCACCAATAATAGGTGAAACTTGAAGTGTTTCTTTGATCTTACTGAAGTATGAAAGGAAATACAAGCAGATGATAGGTGTACACTTGTCTGTCCCCACACCCCACCTCCTTGCCCCAACTCCCCATCCCACTACTTCCTTTGCACAACATCCTACCCCATATCTGGATAGCATCTGACCTCACTCAGGTCTACAAAATAAACATCAGGAAATGAGTACTTAAAATGAGTAGGAGCAAGGTCAAGGGAATTGGAGTAGACAAATGAAGAGAAGAAAGGAGGGGAATGTATTTTAAAATTCAATGCATATTCTACACAATTAAGAGAAGTTATATTCATTAATGGCTTCAGCCAATGGAGCACAAGCACACTTGTGATCTCAAGCCAGCATGAGATCACAAGAAGAGCACCCGGATAAAGAACTCACCCTAGGTTATAGATAACATAAATAAGCGAGATGACAGGAGTATAGCTGAGACCCTTGTGCATAAGTGAAGTGGAAGCTAAAACAATATCTTGTAGTCCTCTCTACCCCCTTCCTGCCAGAGACTCACTGCCCAGCAAAGACTCAGGGTGTTGCTCACCTCCGGTCATTTACTTCTACCTTCTGTGTCTCCCCTACAGAGGAGGAATAATTGCCCCTTTCCTCACAGACTCTCCACAAATTGAAATGATTCAGATGTTCTCCAACTTACCAGACTTGCTCACTTCCATGAGCATATGATTGACAGCCTACCTCCCAACCCTCTCTGTACTTGACTTTCCAAATGTTAAGATATGGTAGTACCTCCTTGTGGGACTCCTAAGAGGACCTGCAGAAATAGGGTACTTAGCTCAGTGCCTGGCCTGTAGCAGGTGCTCTCAGCATTATTTTAATGTCAGTAAGAACCTCTGGCCATTTGATTGGAATCAGACGGCTCTGGGGAATAATAAATGGAGCAGGTGGTTTGAGAATGTGGAAACTAAGGGGCATCTGGAAGGAATTTGGAAATGAACAGGAAAGGTCGCTGAAGAACAACATACTGGCTTCTTCACAGGACCACTGATGGACTAGGTTCCATTACTGAACCAGAAACTCAAATATAGCATTGCTACTTATTGGTGCTTATGTGCCAAGCATTTGTGGTGTCACTCAGATTTCTTTTTCTGGGTGTCTCAGGTAGAGGAAGCCTTCAACAAGTTATGCTACACATCTGACAGATGATGAACTCTGGTGAGGAGAAATCCACCAAGGCTGGTCTTTTAGATACTCTTTTAGATAGATACACTTAGGCATTTTAAATGGACCAAAATAGGCATCTTATCCCCTAGATATTCCTCTTATTAAATAATAATAATAAATTAAAGCCATCTATTTCTGAGAATTTACACTTAGCCTGTCAAAATCTATTGTTTTTGAGCATTGTTTGAAGTTCAACAAAAACTAATGAGCTTCTTTTTTGCTATTGTTGTTGCCAAATGTCTTTAAGAATATTTTTTTCCCGAAGGACAGTAAGAGGCTTTGAAAGTTGTTCCAAGGGTAAACATAATATTATTAAAAATAAATCACTTAACACTCTCAAACTCTGCAGGTTTAAAATTTACTTAATACTCTGAACCCAAGGGATTTGAATTATTGCTGGAGTTTATTGTCTCTTTTTATGAGGCTTTTTACAAAGATTAGGGCAAGGAGTTGGGTTGGTAGGGAGAAAGCCACAAGGAGGTTTTCTAGAGTTCATTGTAGGGCTGGCTCCATAGCCATGCTCAAAGCCCAGCAGACTTCCAGAGCCTTCTCTTTCTAAACCTTCAGAGGAAGCACCCATAACTTGGAATTGTCTAAGAGAGTTATACTGAAGGGTGTCTTGAAGACTCTTACTTTTCAGTCTGGATTATTTTTGTCTGGTGGATCAAAGCCAAAGTGCTCCCTCTAAGAATGGTTTTCTCGTGGCTCATACAATGTATGTCACAGAAAGTGGGCAGTATATTATTAAATGACTACTGACTGGGTGGAAACAGAATGATTTTTGTTGTTGTTCAAAGGAGCCAGCTAACAGGGCATTCCATCAACTCTCTGCCTTGTCATCGGATGACCTCTGGTGGTGGGATTTTTCCCAGCAAGCATGAATCGATGCTTCTGAGCCAAGCTCTCCTGTTATTTTTTTTTTCCCTGCATTCCCTTCCTCCTGTTTTGTCATTCACATTAAGCAAGGAACAAGAATGAGTTGCAAACAGCCAGAATAAAGTACTGCAAGTACCCAACCAGATGTTATTTCACAAAGATTCCCTGGTATCTTCTTTTCCAGGGCAGCTCTGATAACATTACCTGTGGCAAGAGAAGGAAGGCAACATGAAGGAAAATGGGGCATCCACAATTGCTTTCACTCTGCTACTTTTTCTCCACACCAGTCTTCTGAATGGTGAGTAAGATATTGTTCTTCTTGATTTCTTTGCCTGGGTTGATACTCATCAATAGGCCACGATGGGCTTTCCACACTGTTATGAGAAATGAAAGTAATTCTGTGTGTGCTGCTTACTAAATCATTTCACAACATTTTTCCCATAAAATCAAGAGCAAAGTGTTGCTCTCTGCCCTGTATACTTCTTTCAGGTGGGTAATGAGACAGCTTTGATGGTAAAAGGACCAGAGTTCCAGTTCAGATTCTGCTACTTATTAGCTATATGACCTTGAGCCACTTGCCTGATCTGTCTGGGTTTCCAGATTTCTGAAGTGAGGAAAATGATGATTCTTTCACTTCAGATGAAATGATGTATGTGATAAGTCTTTGAAAAGCCATAAAGGCATGTAAGCAATTGTTGTTACAAGGTGGGAAACAGGACAGTCAATCCTGCTATTTGTGCTAATAGAAGAGATGAAGCTAAAGTAGGTGTGTGCCTGTTGTATGCAGTTCTGTGTATCTGCCCTCTCTACAGTCCAGTACATGCATACTTTGATATGTATCTGTGTATGTTAACTTTTATAGTGCCTGATTCTCAGTATCTGCATGTGGGTACTATGCTTGTGTGGATCTCTATATATTTAAATATGTATATAATTTCTCTGAATTGCCAGTGTGTCCTGTCACAAATATACCCCTGGGTGTATTTCTCTGTGGATGTGGATCATGTGTATGTGTCCATATGTGTGTATACTTCTGGCCTGTCATTTATAAGACCATGTGTCTACACACATATTACCGAGGTACCTCTGTGGCTGTCTCTGTGCCGTGTGCTTCTTCTCTAAGTCAGTCCATTAGGTTTAACTGCCTCCTCTAAAGTGAATCAAGAGAACCCTTGGTTAACTGCACTCTCCTAAATTTACCTTTCTGTCTTAAGTTTTTGGAATATGTTATTAACAATCATTAAAATGTAAAACAAGAAAAGTTTTTCCAAGAAAGAAAGAAAAGGAAAACAGAGGTCAGAATGAGCCACAGGGGAAACTTGAAGTATTCAAATCGTTAACAGTGTTTCTGATTTATTTCAAGTGTGCTCCAAATTTAACAATAGACTGGATTTTTTAACAAACTTTTATTTCCCTCCCTTTCTGCCTCTCCTCTCCCCCCCTACCCAACCCCCCACATACACATACATGAATACCTCTCCTCAAAGGCAGAAAGGAGTGAAAGAAGAATGCTTGTATTTTTGCTATAATTCCCGATAATGTTTTCCTGAAGAAATCTTCCCCAGAGGGTCGTCAACACTACATAACACTGGCAGAGTTAGACAAGGCTAAGAGGAGCCATTTTAGCAGGATCTCTGAACTAGAGCATATTGATAAACCAGCTTATAACTGGCTCCATGGTCGTGACCCCCCTGTTTCCATGGCTCCCTCCTGAATAGTAGCCAGGCAATCGGTTAAACTCTGACTGGCCAGGTAATCTATAGGCCCGAGTACCTGTCCATCCACATTCTCCTCACCGTTCCCCACAGGCTCAGTACTAGCCTGGGGAGGGGGTGGGGGGCTGGGAGCGACAAGATTAGAGAAAACAAAGAAAAGATGCCAACCTGTGAGAACACTTCCCTGTACTCCTGATGTCCCAAATTAAGGGACAAGTTACTCAGCTAGGCAGTCTTGAGAAGCTAGTGGAGTTACAGATCTATTTGTTGTTGGTCCAGCAGTGTCAGGGCAGCCTCTTTCCCCCACCCTCAACCTAACATTCAAGCAAGAAAAAATGGGCAGCAGCTTGCCAGAAGCTTTCAGAAATTATAGGCAATGAATAGTTCCTATCCCCATGACATTCACTGCACTTTCCAAATCACTTCATGCCGGTTTCCAACCTGAAACCAGGTACAGTGCCTAGTAACTCCCAACTGAGAGTCAAACTTCCCACCAGCCTGTTGAAGACCTTGCCACACACTCCAAAAAGCTCCATAGAATTCAAAGGAAGCCTGTTGCTACTCTTCATAAGAAATCTTACCCAAGGTAAAGCAGAGAAAATAGAACGAGACAAAGGATGTATGTTCCCTCTCCTATGTGAAAGCTAGATCCAATTTATAAATAAACAAGCAAACATACCAACGAAAGGTAAGTGGAATCAAATGAAAACAGAAGGGAATGGTGGGAGTGCAACAGTGGGGAGAGAAAGAGAAGGAATGGGAGAGGAAGGGAGGGGAAAAAGATACAAATAGAAACAGAAACCCAGGCAATTGGGGAAGGGAGGAAGATGCAGTGACAGAAAAGTAGGAATTTGTGAGCAGAGAAGAAAATATGCCTGAGTTAATGGATTGGTAAAGCCTTTGCAGGTTGCTCTTCTCTGAGGAAGAACTTTGCATGGTCATTCCTGTGCTGTGGTGAACAGCTTTATCAACCTGAACTTGCATTGGTCTTGCTCCCCACAGATTCACTACCCATAGAATTTTAGTTTCTTGTCTTTGCACCTCAGCTATTAGTATTTCCTTCTCTAAGTGGACACTCAAACACTCACCACCACCATCACAAGCTGCCTCTAGGGCTGTCACCATCAAGACAAACTGAGGAGTGTTTCTGGATGCTAATGCTTTAGCTTTTTCCCCTTCCCTTTCTCATTTTTATTAGCATGTAGTAATTGTCAAGGTTTGGATGCCATGGTCCCTCATATATTTTCACCTTTTCTTTCCTCTCCCATCCCATTTTTTAATCAATTTCTAATGGGTTTCATTATCTGTCTTCACCCAGAGTAAAATACGCTGATCATAACACACCTACCCTCCTTTGTGTTGGTAGTGTGAGTACTGGACCCCAGGCTTCCTCACCTTAAGGTCTTGTGCTCTGGCCTAAGTGCCAGCTGTCTGCTTCTGGTTCCAGGAGATCAGAGATGTTCATACTGACTCCAACAGCTTGTGGCTTCTTTTAGGAGAGTCGCCTCCTGGGAAACCTGTGATCTTTAAGTGCCGTTCCCCTGAGAAGGAAACATTCACCTGCTGGTGGAAGCCGGGGACAGATGGAGGACTTCCTACCAATTACACACTGACTTACCACAAGGAAGGGTAAACTGCTCTCTTCAATCCCATCAAACCCCACCAGAGTGCTCCCGCTCTCTGAACCAAAACCACATTGGTTTTGAGTTCAAGTTACAACACTTTCTTGGATATTTTTATTGTTGCTGTTCGTATTTTTATTTTTTTTATACTAAGTGGTATGCAAGTTTGTTTTATTAACTAAAATAAGATACATTCATGGGAGAACACAAATACTATAATTCTGTAGAAAAGGAAAATCAAAGTTCAGCAAGATACCAGGAAGTGGGTATTCCCAAGGATTGGGGTAGGGTCACAATGAAAGAATGCAGAAGAATCAAGAAGAGAAGAAAAAATACAACCCAGATTCCAAAGTGAAGTCTGCAAAATTAAGAAGAGGAAGGGAAGAAGAAGGTAGAGGAGGGATGATTGAGAATATTGAAAGGGATGACATTGAACAAGAAATTCATAAACAAATTCATAAACTACTTCATGAAATAGCAGCTCCTTTTTATAACTACTTAAAGATAATAACAAAAAGAATAAAAACATATTGTTCTGTCAATGAAAATTACTTAAAATTTTGAGATTTTATGTATATGAATATATATGGCTATATAAATACATTGAATTAATTTTTATAATATTGAAATACTTTTTATTTTTTTTAAATTGATCCAATAAATAACTATGTTAAGATACAACAAAGTATAAAATTGTGGCATGTTCTAGAGATGTAGTATCAGAGCTAGGTACATATTATTTGTACTTTGTTACTTTATAATGTTTACATTTTGATTTTATTAATACATGAATAATCAACTATTATTTTAAATAACTTCTTTTTTTGTTAGATCATAGCTCTAGGTTTTTTTTGTTTTTTGTTTTTTTTTCTTTTTTTATTGTAATTAGTAAAAGGGTTACATGATATTTGCCAGATAGAAGGTGCATTAATTCACATACATTGATACCCTTTCACATGTCTTGGTGCCCATTTCCCTCCCCCCCCACACACTTTTTAATACTATTCAACAGTGAGAAAATCACTGGGACAAACATATTTATTTCTATGTTCTGGAGTTGTCTGTTCATTTCTGCAAAGATATTTTATACCATGTAGGTATTACCATGTAAGCAAAAGAGGATTTAAGAATCAGGATACATTATCATACAAGAGCTAATTCAGTTATTCTCCCTGCTGATTTGTGATTCTTAATTGTATTCTTTCAACAAATGTTTAAATTTTTTCATGCTGTCCCTGGGGCTTAACTCAATGGCTGGGAGTTGTCCTTGAACATTTTTCTCAAGGCTAGTGTTCTAACCACTTGAGCCACAGTCCTGCTTCTGGCATTTTTTGGTGATTACTTGGAAATAAGAGTCTCATAGAATTTCCTGGTAACTGGATTCAAACCATAATCCTCAGCTCTCAGCCTCCTAATTAGCTATTGACATGCGTCAATAACAGCTGGCTCAACCACTCTAATTTTTGAAAGTACAAAATTTCTTTACAAATAAATCCAGACTGATTGGATATAATCCAAAAGGGCTTATTCAGTAAATACTAGATGAATAAAGTTATTAAGTTAAGCAACAAGATTAGCTCTCTCAACATCTCTTTTCAGAATTTATTTGTGTATTTACGTATTTGTGGCACTGTAGGTTTTTAATTAGAATACATTAGTTATACAAGGGAAGGGAGATTTCATACTCTTTCCTGGATTTACTCCAAGAAGGCTCATGTCACTGGGACAATAAGTATAATATTCCTGCCTTCTGGAAGTCCACACATTCTTTCAATCTTTCTAAGTGTTTCAGTTAGTGGCAATATGAAGTTAGCAGTGTTTCAAATTATTTGTCATGTGTTTAAATTGCAGCCTAAGGCCCCATATTCTCTAAGTGCCAATAAATCCTTTTGTTGTTTATATGTTTTTTTCTTCATAACACTATTTTAAGAGAAATATATAAGCTAGCCCCATGCAATCCACAGAATGTATACCATAGAAAAACACGGTACATCTGGTTTTCAAACTTCTCTCTTGTCCAAGAAAATAAGTAATTTTTAAAAGAAAAAGAGGGCAAGGATTTTTTTTCTGTTACAGTTTGATGATCTAGAACTCAAGATCTGAGCTGGGCATATTGGTTCACAACTGTAATCTCAGCCATTCAGAGGTTGAGTAGGGATCATGATTTCAAGGCCAACCTGAGCTACATACAGAAGAAAAACAGAATCAGAACTCAAGTCCTCCTTGAGAACATTTTTGTCATGAAGACTAAACTATATCATCTCTGGCTAAGAAGGTTATATACTCATGGCAAGACCCTCCTGGACATTCTTGGAAAGCTGTATTATGGCCCCAACAAGAAAGTATATACATTGCTTATAAGAAGGTCTGGCCCACTTTCCAGGAACTAAACTTGCTTGCATACAAAGTTGCTCTCCTGCCTGATAGTGAAAGAGGTGTCATACAGATTTCAGGGACTCAAACTGGCAACCCACATGACATATCCACATAGTATGTCCAAAGCTGAGGCTCCTAAGCCAAGATATGAGCCACCGAACAAGACTTTGGGGACTGAACTGTCTCCTTTCAAGTTACTAGCTGACTTGGAGAATAATAACATTAGGGTGTGAGTCTCTCGAGCCTTTTTTTCAAATGTAATTCCACATACATGTGCAATAAGTGCTGCATTGTCAATGGTACCACTGTATGTATGTGCAGATGAAGGGCCCAACTTCCAGACATGAAGCAACAGAAGTGTCCTAGGTGAGGTGAGTTCTTGGCCAGGCATTGTTCAAGTGTGCATATCACAAAGCCCACGGGAACAGCTACAAAAGGGAAGGGGTGATAAGAAGCAAACATGAGGCACAAATTAAGCTTTCCATCCCTTTCTCCAACATACTTTCTTCTTCCTCTCACTCCCCGCTACCACGATAGGGCACAAAATCTGGGGAGCTATTGTCTTGTTCTGATTTTTTTTTTGCCAGTCCTGGGCTTGAGCTCAGGGCCTGAGCACTGTCCTTGGACTTTCTCAAGGCTAGAGCTCTACCACTTGAGCCTCAGCACCACTTCCGGCTTTTTTCTATATATGTGGTACTGAGGAATCGAACCCAGGTCTCCATGCATGCTAGGCAAGCACTTTAACCACTAGGCCAAACTCCCGGCCCGTCTTGTTCTGATTTTATACACTGAAAATGTCTGCCTCCCAAAGTCTAGTGATCTTAATATATTAAGAAATATATCACCCTTGTTATTATTTTTATTGTATTTTATTGTTGGGAGAATGTATAGCGGGATTACAGTTACATTTGTCAGGTAATGGGTAAATGAGTGCATTACTTCTCCAACCTTGATACCCCTTCTCATATTTTTGTCCCACCTTTCCTTACCCTCCCTCAGTCATCTTGTTTTCCCTCTTCCCTTCCCTATTTCCAATAAACAAATAAATGTATATACAATATATCAGATAACAAAGTCACATACAGTTTATCGGCTCCTAATACATGATTCATTGCAGAGAGACAATCATGCATGAATGTCCAGATTACAAAACCAGTGGCCCCAACTCCTGTTACTTTAGCAAGAAGCACACATCCATATGGACAATATATATCATCACGGTGAATGCCACGAATCGCTGGGGAAGCAGTACCTCGGACCCACGTTATGTGGATGTCACATACATAGGTAAGAGACTGGAAAGTCATGGAGGAATTTATTATTCCATTATATATCTACCAGTAGCCAAGCTGCATTTGAACATTCATGGCTTATACGTCTTTTCTGAAAGAGAAAGATTAAGACATTTACCATCCTTTTCAACTGAACATTTCAAAGTAATTTTTGTCCAATTGTTATTGACAGTGTAGTTGGCACTTGGGAATTTGGACCACAGTTACTTTCTGTGCCCCTGGTTCCCATGCTCTTGTACCCTGCAGGATATTCTGTATTTGTCAATCATTCTCTCTTGCCCTGCCTCTGCAACAGATGTGTCCCTCTTTCTGGGCAACCTGAAATGTCTATCCTACGGAAGACATAGGTCTTCTACAGAGAAGCAGGTTTGACAGAAGGTTCATCTGCATCCATAAGAATTGATTCCATGAGAATGGTTTTCAATTGCTTTACCCCATGGTAATGCTCAAAAAAGAAAACCTACTTCTTAAAACCTAACCCGTTAAATTACCAAAATAACCTTTGGAGAGTAAGTATTATAACTTACATAAAGACCAAAGGCCAAGAACACTCGTGTCATGTTTAGTGAAAATGTCAACAAAGTAGAACTAAATTTACATGGAAGATGTGGTTTTGCTTTGAATGATTAGCAGTGAGCTATTGGGCAACCGGGCACAACCACAATGGCTTTTGTGGTTAAGCAAGGATAACCAAAGGAATCCTGGGTCAAGGGATCCGATGAGGTGGACTGGGTTCTTTTCTTATCTCGAATAATCAGTTAGGAAGTCGCTAATTGTGTTCACAGTTAGGTTCCAGTCTTCCTCATTTATCGAACACCAGCAAGGAAAATCAGGCTGAGGCTTTTCCATTGCTCACTAGCACATCTTCCCATTAACATGTTGAGCCTCCAAACCACAAAAGGGCAAGAGTAAGAAGCTGAGCTTTAACATCTAGGAAAAACTTCTGATATCAGTGAGCACACGCTTGAATGTTTTCTCCTTGTCATATCTTAGGAATATGTTTAAGGGTGGAAAAGAGGAGGAAGGCGATCCCATTGGCAAGCAGAAGTACAATAAATACTGATCATATACGTTCATGTAAAACATGAGGGCTATAAGATACTAAGCAAAGGGTAGCTTCAGTTTGTGGGTACTCCCTTGGATTCCAATGCCCTGCCCACAAGTGCCTTGTGAGTTCAGAATTTAACAAGGGAAACAAGAGAAGTTCTAAAATGAGCAACTGTTACAACACATGTTACCCACAAAACAACAGGCTCAGCCTAACCCCAGCCCTAAGTATGTTTTGAAAAAGACACTGAGAAGTATCTACTGGATATGCGTAGATTCTGGAAAACAAATTATCTGGTGTGCCAGTCCATATTTTGTCAGAATAATAAAAGAAATGTTCCTGGAACTCTCGCACAATTCTGTAGTTTATAGCCCTAGTGACATATGGGAGAAGTTCTCTGAAAGATCAGTTTTTATCACAGTACATTTTCCGTCAGCTTGACTCTCATCCAATATCATCCGTACTGGCAGTTATACTTGTTCAACACTGGCAGATAATTGCACAGAAGTGGGTTTCTTTCTGGTTGCTATTGTTGGATAATCATTAGCTATGTTGAAAGCACTTAAAAGTAATAATCTCAGCTAGGGGCTATTTTGCCTCCCACAGGACATGTGGCCGTATTTGGAGATAGTTTTGAGTGTCAGAATTTAAAGGGGACCTGATTATTACTGACACTGCCTACACTTGTTAAACATTAGACCAATTATAGTACAGCTGCCCACAACAAAGCATTACCCTGTCCAAAACACCAGCAGTACAGAGGCTGAGGAATGCTCCTTTTTTAAAAAAAATATTTTTATTGTAATTAATAAAAGGGTTACATGATATTTGCCAGATAGAAGGTGCATTAATTCACATACATTGATACCCTTTCACATGTCTTGGTCCCTATTACCCTCCCCCTCACCCCCTCTATCTTGGTTTTAACCCCTTCCCTATCCAATTTCAAGTAACCAAATACAAATATATCCAATATATCAGATAACAAAGTAAAATACTGTAACAATATGAAATAACCAAGGGACAGCAAAAGAGATGAGAGATAACATAGTACATTAAGGACAACAATCATTCATTATATGGCTTTTGTTTCAATATCCTAGAGGTCCTTTCAATTAGCTTCATACTATTTGGCCTTATGGAGGTTTTGCTCTATTGCAAATCTCTGCTAGTAGAGCCCAAGGTTTCTACTGATTATGATAAATAAGTAGAGATTTTCCTTAAACTTTGTATGACTATGTTTGATCAGAGGCATGACTCAGTCTGTGTCTAACATAAAGTTTGTATTAGTTAATTGATACTTGCAGCATATGAATGTTCACATTCATGGGGAGTTTTCTGGAGCTCCTTTTTTCAGGCATAATTCCAAGGCAAGACATAATTCCAAGTATGCGTTAGTCACACACATTCCTTTCCCCCCTAATTTAAAAGCTACTTTGAAGGGGTAATAAGGCATATGTCAAGGCAAGTCATTATCCTAGGCCCTGCACCCCTGGGATGTGTTCTTACCAGAATTTGAGCTCTTACCAGAATTTGAGAATAAGTTCTTCCTTCAGTTTGGGGATTTTATGTACATGCATGAAAATAGAATGATAAAGAAAACCTATTGAAATGGTTTTAAGAAGGGAGGGGGAAATGAAGGAGGATGAGTTTGGTCAGGACACATTGAATCTAGAAATGTCACAACAAAATGAATGTATGCTAATACAAAAGCTTTTAAAACTACACATAACAAGACTTCACATTTTAACTATTTTAATTGTGCGATTCAGTGACATTAGTTCATTCATAGTATTTTGCATCCATTAGCTGGTGCTCCAAGGGGAAAGAAATAAGCTATTTAAAGTCACATACCTATATCCCATCACTCTAGATGAAGCCTGTAGATTTCACATACATGGGAACATATAATTTGTGACTATGCTAAATGTGTTTATCCTTTCATCATTTGATGAACATTTGCATCTTTCCATTTTGGGATTCTTCTAAATAGTGCTGCTATGAACATTCATATACAAGCTTTTGTTTGAACATCCACTTTCAGTCCTTTATAAAGATTTTATTAGCATGTATTACTTGTAAAAGGAGAGTATACTGTGACATTTCCATACACACATATAACATATACAAAGTCAATTCTTCCATATCTCTACCTCATCTCTTCCTTAAGCAATCTCTTTTTCCTCTTTTTTAAACAATTCCAAAAGGTTTCATCATTCTTTGTTTATAAAATATTTTGTATAAAATATCCACATTCATTTTCAGTTCTTTGAAGCATACCTGAAGGAGGAGAGTTAATGAACAAAATGGCACATCTGTGTTTGACTTTCTGAGCAATATTCCATTTCCATATCCTCCGTATCACATCACAAATGACCCTGTTCTATTTGGTCATTGAGTCCTAACCTTTCTGGTGGTACTGAATACTATCACACTATGGTTTGAGGTCATTTTGCCTCCTCTATGCCTGGTTTCTCCTCTACAGAATGGGTTTGATAAAAGCACTTATGGGGTTGTTAGTCACATTTGTTGGGAACAAATAACTCAGAGAAATAACTTAAAGGAGAAAAGATATATATTCTGCCTCATAGTTGTTTCAGTCCATGTGTGGGAGGATATGGCAGAGCAGCTCACCTGATGACAGGTGAGGGGGGAAGAGAGAGGGAGAGGGAGAGGAAGAGGGAGAGGGAAAGGGAGAGGAAGGGGGATAAAGACTGCCTTGGCTACTGGAGGAATTCTCCTCCATTCTCTCTGGACCCCAAGTCTGTGGCACAGTGCTATCCAGTTCAGGGTGAGTTGTAACTCCTTAGCTAATCCTGTCTATCTGGTAATGACCTCACGGACACACTTAAAAGTGTCCTTTTCTAATATCCTAGATTCTTCTAATCTAAAGGATGCTGACAACACGAAATTTCACAAATCTCTCATTTGTCAACTTGAGACCAAAACATTTAAATCATAATGTTCTGTCCACAAAGACTCATGTCTATTTTATAGTATACATCCAAGAATCTTCTTCCATCATCTTAAACTGGCCAAAAGTCTAAGTGCAATGTCTTTTCTGGTATTCAAGGTAAACTCTTAGCTATGAGTCCTGTCAAATCAAATGCAAACTTGCATTCTTTTAAGATAGAATGACAAAAAGTAGACATTCCCATTCCAAAAGGGAGTAACAGACTAGATGGGAGGATTTAATCAAAGTAAGATCAAAACTCAGCTGAGAAATCACTAAATCCTAAGGCCTAGAGCTCCATGTCTGTCACTCAGATCCCAGGTGACATGAAGTGACTTTTCTCGGGCTTGGATAGCCCTACTCCACTACTTTGACAGTAACAGGCAAAACAAAACAAAACAAAACTGTCCTGTATGATGGTCCTGGGATTTTCCTTGCATTTTCATTGGCAGATGTTTCATAATCCTGACGTCACTAGGCACCAAGGTCTCCATTTCAGTGTAGGCTTCACCTTCCCTGCTACACACACACACACACACACACACACACACACACACACACACACCCCCCACATCATCATCATTATCATCATCATCATCATCCTCACAGGGCTGTCTGTAAAGACTTGGAACCTACCACAACATTGCCTGGCTTCAAGACATTCCTCTGACATCTGGATAGAAGTCTTTATAATCTCTTAAGTCCCCAAGTACCCTGGCTATGTCGACCTCTGCAGCTAAGCAGGTGGAACAACCTCTGGAGATGTAACTTCCTTAGGGGCCATGTTGCTGTGTGAGCAGGATGCCCCCAGAGGCACTCTCTTCTCAAGGAAGAGCTGAAGAACTCCGGGCCAGTTCAAGTCCCATAACAGAAAAAAAAATGGGTCAAAAGTTTGGCCTACTGGTAAAGTGCTTGCCTAGCATGCATGAAGACCAGGGTTCAAATCCTAGGTACCACATACCGGAAGTGGTGCTGTGGCTCAAATGGTAGAACTCTAGCTTTGAGAAAACCCAAGGACAGTACACAGGCCCTGAGTTCATGCCCCAGGCATGAATCAAACTGGCTATTTTGAGGTTGCTAAAGAGATCATTTCCAAAAATTTCAAGCTGAAGACACATTTCCCCAATTTTCACAGAGAATGTGAACTGTTATTTAAGCAAAGGCAAGATTTATTAGCTTGTTCCCCACAATGTTACACATGGACATTCATAGCTCATAAAAATCATGTGTGTCAACAAGGAGCCTCTTACTCCCAACCAAGAGAAGTAGGCTGTTCAATTATGTCCCAATAATCTTCCATCCCGAATCTGACTTGTCAATCATATCCCAGTTAGTACCATCTGTTCTATACCATCATACAAATATGTTTGTATGTCTGAGTCCTTACCTGGTGGTACATAGAGAATTCATTAAGGATGAACTCTCAGCTGCTTATTTTGCTTCCCATCTAAACCTCATTTTAGCACACAGAGTTGAACTCATTCTAACGGATAGATGTTGTCTTCTGAGGACTTAAAATGCAGTGGGAAGAATTGACTGATCAATGGGCAATGAAGCCCATGGTTGAAAACAGTAGGGCTAATTTTTAAAAAACAAGCAATGATCGTAAGTGGAAATTTTCTTTATGTCTACAGTTGAACCAGACCCTCCTGTGAATCTGACTTTGGAAGTAAAGCAGCCAGAAGACAGAAAATCATTTCTGTGGATAAAGTGGCTACCACCTACCCTGGTTGACGTAAGATCTGGTTGGCTCACACTACAGTATGAAATTCGATTAAAACCTGAGAAAGCAGCTGAATGGGAGGTGAGTCGAATAGAAGCTTGTTGAAGCAACCGTGTCTCCCACAGCAAGAGTAAACCCCTAAAAACCAAGAACAGTTTGTTTCTCCTGTAACGTTGTCACTACACTAACCCTGAGAATGTGAGCTATCAGATATAAAATGCCTCCATCAATTCCTCCTTCTGTTAGAACTGAAGTAAGTTCAACTTCACAACTCTCCTGATAACAGTTCCTTGCACTGAGCTGGACAGTCTTCTTTGACATAGCTTAAATTTAGACATTTTTTAAAATATAGACAGGAGGTAAGGCAACCCTAGTATCCATGAACAATGTCTGTGTTTCTGAAGAAATAATTTTAAATACTTCAATATGAAGAAACAAAACAATAAATCAAGCGTGATAATCTACCATTAAATAATTTAGTATGTCTCCCTTTTTAATGTCGCCAAAATAATAGGATCAGAGGAAGTTAATTAAAATTCTCCAGCAACATTCAGTCAATTGGTGTTCTAATCTTTCCCAGTCATTTTCAAAATTATCTTTAATAGCTGCTTTGTCTATGTCAGAATCCAGCCAAGGGCTACAAAAAGACCCTGGTTGTTATATCTCTTCCCTCAGTGCTCTTGGGATGCTGGCAGGATCCTACAGGATGTCCTGCTTCCTTTTTTTGTCTAATTTTTTGTGTTATAGAGTCATTTACCTAATTTTTCTACCTTAATATTTCTTGGGACCAATCAAATCTAAAAACTTCTTTATATTTCTTGTGACCATTCAGATCCAAAAACTTGGTAAGATATTGGTTGAACAGTTACTGACAAGTACAACTTCAGAAATAATATGTGTATTTTATAATGCATCATCATATCAAGAAACATAGGCTGTGTAGCTATAAATAAATATAGTGAGATAAATAATCGTAAGACTGAGCCCCAGAGATGAAAACTACTTCCCTGCTTGCAAAATCATGTTTCATGTGTACACTATAACTTCAACAGGTGTGAACACCCAACTGATTTCCAATTGGTGATTTTAATACCAATTAAAAATCCTGGAATCAGTTACTTCACATTGTTACAGTATCTCACTTTGTTATCTGATATATCGGATATATTTGTATTTGGTTATTTGATATTGGATAGGGAAGGGGGGAAAACAAGATAAGGGGTGGAGGTGGGGGGAGGAAAATGGGGACGAAGACATGTGAAAGGGTATCAGTGTCTGTGAATTAATGTACCTTCTATCTGGCAAATATCATGTAACCCTTCTATTAATTACAATAAAATATATGAAAAAAGATAAAAAAAAGAAGGAACAGTAAAACTAGCCATTTTTATATTTTTGATACTTTGTCTATGTTTACAATGTTAAATTTAATGACAACTGTCATTCATAAAATGGAATGGATTAGGCTAGAATATTTGTCAAATAGACATCAAAATGAAAAGATAGAAAATCTGTTCATTTTTGTGTGAGCAGTTTTTAAAGTATGATCTTCTACCCTAGCACCTCTGATAGTTTATAATTTATGTAATTTATTTATATAATTGTTTACTTAAGAAAGGTCAGAAGTGACTCCTATTTTCCTGTTCCTCTTAAGACCCATTTTGCTGGACAACAGACACAGTTTAAGATTCTCAGCTTATATCCAGGACAGAAATACCTTGTCCAGGTTCGCTGCAAGCCAGATCATGGGTTCTGGAGTGCGTGGGGTCAAGAAAGCACCATTCAGATACCTAGTGGTAAGTGTCTTGGTCTCTGTTTAATTCTATTCCTAAATATTTTTAATGTGATAAACCTGCATGTACAGAAACTGTGCTAAGATTTAGCCAGAAGAATAGGTAGAAATGGATATGTCATCTCTTTATGCGACACAAGGGCTCCCTGGACTGATCACTGTCAGTGAGGACCAGCGTCTAAAATGGGGATCAAGTCCTGGTCTTGACCTGTTTCAGGGGGCTTTCCACAGTCCTCATTTGTCTCCTC
Source organism: Megascapheus bottae (assembly GCF_031878675.1). Classification (NCBI taxonomy): domain Eukaryota; kingdom Metazoa; phylum Chordata; class Mammalia; order Rodentia; family Geomyidae; genus Megascapheus; species Megascapheus bottae. Next base: position 65,830,094 of record NC_143512.1, read on the forward strand.
TGTCATGTAAAGGGTCCCGCCATGACAATCATATGTGCTCCCCATGTCTGAAAAGTGTTACCCTTTCTCAACAGCAAAGGTTTATTAGACTGAAGTCTGTGAGGAGGATTCATGGTATCTTAGCCAAGGCACAATATATGAGATCATCTCAGTTCTAAAAGTGCTATAAATATGGTGTCTCATACTACACACAGAATGAGTCATCTTGCATTTCTCAAATACTTTAGCATGTCTTTACCTTGCTTCATGCTTCCAACATTCTCAGGAATTCAGACAGAATGTAATTATCCCTAGGAACTAACAGTGAGGAAACAGAACTTTAGCAAAGTTAGGAGTCTTACAACTCCCCTCCAAACTCTAGCCCTCTGGAAGTTTTCAGGGTTTTAAAAGATTAACATGTAGGAGAAAACATTTATCGAGTCCCATCTGGTATTATACTGAAGAGAAGCACAAGATCTAGAGGTAGAAATCCTAGCTTCAAAGACAGATTTCTTTTTTATTGTGTTTTATTTTCAGGGGAACGTATAGAGGGGTTACAGTTGCATTCGTCAAGTAGTGGGTACATTACTTCTTGAACATTGATACCTCTTCTCATTCAAACACACATTTTTAACTATGTAAATGAAAGAACCATGAAAAAAATCACTTTTTGACTCTGTTTTCTCATCTGTAAAGCAACACAATTCTGCAAAATGTTTAAGTTAAGCAATGCCATCTTAATTGTTATGACTGTAACTGACCATTTGACCTTTGATTTCATTTTTAAGATTCAACTGAAATATGTGAAAGAATTTTAAAATTAGTAAAAATATATGACATATATATTAGAATATTAAATCATATCAGGAAAAGTCTAATCTACTAATAATACTACTCTGGATTATTCTTCAAATAGGAAGAGATATGGGTAAAGGGAAAAGTTCATGCAAAAAGAATTTCATGCATTACACTGATTGACTAGTTGATTATTAGTGTTTAATGATGCCGTGTGTGATCAAAGCTTTCTGGTTGTTTTTTAGACTTCTCTACAAAAGATACAACCACATGGATCTTTGTGGCCATTCTTTCTGCTGTCGTCTGTTTGATTATGATCTGGGCAATGGCTTTGAAAGGCTCTAGGTACTTCCTTGTTTTTCAGTCCTTTCTATTATTGTTATCAAGAATAATGGCAAGAAAAAATGATGAAAATAATGTAAAAGCATTGAAACCTATGCACTTCATTTAGCCACTCGTTCTAGTATGCTATAATTGATTTTTAAAAACTTTTATCAACACTAAGAAAAACAAAAGAAAATATGACTTTTCTGAAGTAGATAACTTTCTACCAAATGGGGATTCACAATTGCGAAATAGTAAATTCTGGCAAGGGCTGCAAAAATTAAGACAAGCAAAGAATGTAATCCACTGGCTTGAAATCAACCTCTGAAATTAGCAAGAGAAAATTCTGCTGTAGGTCTCTGTAGTTGTTATCTGAATTATTTATTGTTGACTATATTCCCCAATATTTAACTTCATTTATGGTTGAAGATATTCTGTGGCTATTCCATGTAGCCCCAGAAATCTATAGTTCACAATAATTTGAAGACTAAAAATAAAAGATGAGTCACTTATATAATCTCACAAATTATTTTATAGGATGGTAACCTGCATCTTTCCACCGATTCCTGGGCCAAAAATAAAAGGATTTGATAGTCACCTGCTGGAGGTAAGTGCCAGAAGAAGACAATGCACAGTAACTAGCTGCTCTTAATCATTAACTTACAAATGTGTACACTAGCACGACTCCCATCAACCCAGTCTGACTATTTCAAATCTCTCCCATCTGTGCCTTGTCCTCAGCCTGTGGTTTAACAGGAAAAAGTTATCACTAAAAGTTGGAGGGCAAAGCACAAAAGCCAAAAAACCCAAAACTTCAAGGCAATGATTGCTAGATTCACGAGGGATGCTAATAATCAGAACCATCACCATTATATGTACATATATATATATATAATCTGTTTAGATCTATGTGATACTTTCATTGAAAACAAAATTTCTGACTCGCCACCACAAGCTCCATCTTACAGTGCTAAAAGTCTCTACTTGAATGTTCTCTACCCAAGAGGCCATAGGGACAGACTATGTCATGGCCACTGTTGCTCAGATTGAGCCATCAGTTGAGCCAGGACCAGTAGAGTGGTAGCTGGTATTTGGGACATGTTTGGACAATGTAAGAGGAAAATAGATGTAAAGTGTTTGGAATGAATTATATAGCTTTGACTTGACCGTCTTCTTAAGAGTGATGTATAGGAAAGTGGTTATCTATAGATAAAAAGAAAAACCAAGTGATCCTGTCGCTGTGAGGCCAGTTGATGGAGAACATGAATTGAGTCCCACAGAATTCTTGTTTGCCAGATGCACTTTGGTTGGGAATATCTTCTCTGAGATTACAGCTAAGGAACTGGGCTACTTAACCAATGTTCTTACACTACTCTTCAGTTTAGCAGTGACTTTGATTTTTCAGACAGGTTTCAACTCTAGATCTTCAGTTGTGAGGCAACCATGCTACTACTTGAGCTCAATTCTTTACTTTCTCAGATACTGTGTTGCATTTTTTTTCGCCAAGAATAACCTGGACCAAGATCCTCCTACTTACACTTGCTGTGTATCTTGGACTATAGGAATGAGCTACCATACCCAGCTTGTGTTGTTGGAGGTGGTGTTGCTGTTGCTGTTGTTTTGAGATAAGGGCATTTTACCAAGCTGATCCTCTGCCCTCTGATCTCTCCTCCAGGTTAGCTGAGATTCAGGTGATATGTCACCACATCCAACCTAGCACTGGCCTTTACAGAGACAACATGAATATCTCAGCTAACTAAATAATGATCTAGAGTACAACTCAATCTGCTCGTCACAGAGATCAATGATAATACAGCTACTTTATGGTTACATTTTTAATATTTTTGTACATTATCTCTAGTACTCAAAAGATACTTCCCAGATAGGCATTTATGCTCATTTTAAAAATGAAGACATGGGGATTTAGCTAGCAGCTTCCTAAGATCCAAAAACAAGGCTCAACACCATTGGTACCTAAATTGGAAGAACAGGAAGAAGAGGGGAAATGAGCAAAGAAGGTAGGTAGAATTGGGAGGAGGAAGATGGGTATTACAAGAAGGGGAAGGTATAGAAGAGGGAGAAAAAAATAGAATAAGAAGAAAAGGATGGAGGAGAAGAAAGATCAGAAAAATGGAACAAGGGCAGAATAAATAGAATAAGAAGAGGTGGAAAGAGGAATGAACAGGAAGATAAGAAGGGAGAGAATGAAGATCAGTAAAAGAAAGAACAACGAAAGAATCAACTTCCTCTTCCCATATTCTAGAAGGTAGTGTTTTGGGAGCCAAGGCCAACAGCTGCAACTCAGAATCATTCTACCAGAGGATTCCAAGTGGCAGATGCATCCATGCATACATCTGTTCAGATGTAAACTTGAGAGCTGTATGTTCACTGATTTAGTTGTATACATAAAACAATGCCAATATAGTGACTGAGAAAAGAGATATATCTACAATAAAATTTAATTTCTGACAAACAGTTGTTGAGCTTGTATAAAGGGAAAGATTTTACCACTGATGATTAACTTGTTCATTTATATATAATCAGCCTAACCTCAAAAAGGAGCCAGATTACTAATGAGTAAAGAGAAATAGAAAGCCAAAGAAGAACATCAAGGTTGAAAAAAAAAATCAACACTAAAATAGTCCAAACCAAGGAGCTCAGAAATTTAAGAATGAAAATAAATGTGATTATACTTCCAAAAAAAAGTAGTATACTCCCAGGTACAGTGGCTCACACCTGTAATCCTAGCTACTCAGCAGGCTGAGATCTGAGGACCGAGGTTCAAAACCATCCTAGGCACAAAAGCCCATGAGACTCTTATCCCCAATTAACCACCAGAAAACTGGAAGTGGTGCTGTGGATCAAGTGGAAGGGTGGTAGCCTTGAGCTGAAGAGCTCAGGGACTGTGCTCAGGCCCAGAGTTCAAGCCCCATGAATGACTCCCTCCCCCCCTCAAAAAAAAAAAAGAAAATTCGTATACAAATTGCCTATTAAGCTAATGCTCACTTTTTTTGCTTAGAGAGAGGCTACTTTAAAATCATGAGCTTGGGCTGGGAATGTGGCTTAGTGGTAGGGTGCTTACCTAGCATGCATGAGGCCCTGGGTTCAATTCCTCAGTACCACATAAATAAAAACAGTCCAGAAGTGGTGCTGGTGGCTCAAGTGGCAAAAGAAGCTCAGGAACTGTGCGCAGATCCTGAGTTCAAGCCCAGGACTGGCAAAAAAAAAAATCCTGAGCTGAATTAAAGAAAAGCATTTGATGGAAAGGACCAGAAGGTGATTATAATGTCTAATCAGCACCTCCATATCATTCTGGGAAATTCTTGAGGGCGCTCACAAGAGCATTCTGCCTAGCAGAAGGAGATAGAAAGCTTCCATTAAGACTTAAGTAAGACCCATGGCCATAGCCCTAGGAAAGATCCCCTTTAATCTCTGCTCAGGATAATGAACAGACAGTGCTTGGCTGTGATGCCACCTGTGGCACATGATACAGCTACCACCCATCTCTCCTGTGTCTTTGTTTTAATAGAATGGCAAATCTGAAGAACTCCTGAGTGCCTTGGGATGTCAAGACTTTCCTCCCACCTCTGACTGTGAGGACTTGCTGGTGGAGTTTCTCGAAGTGGATGACAGCGAGGACCAACAGCTCATGCCTGCCAACTCAAAAAAATACCCCAGTCAAAGTGTAAAACCCACGCACCTGGATCTTGACAGTGACTCTGGCCGGGGAAGCTATGACAGCCATTCTCTCTTATCTGAAAAGTGTGAGGAACTCCGGGCTCATCTTCACATTGTCTATACTCCCGGGGTCACTGAGAAGCCTGAAGTTCCTGAAGCAAATATTATTTGTACCCGAGATTCACAGAGCACACCAGTGGAAGGCAAACTCCCTTACTTCCATACTGAGGAATCTAAATCTTCAACCTGGCCTCTACCACAACCTGTCCAGCACAACCCCAGATCTCCTTACCATAGCATTGCTGATGTACACAAGCTGGCTGGAGGCCCTGGAGGGCCAACAGCTACTTTACTGAACAAAGCAGTCCAAGATGCTTTAAGATCCTTTAAAAACATTGCAGCTGGAGGGGAGGAGGAAAAGACAGTTGCACAGAAGGAGGTGGAGCGCTTCCATCCCAAGCCCAAGCCAAAGCCGGATACAGCCTGGCTGCTTCCTCAGGAGCAAAGCCCCTTGATTTCTGTTAAACCCCTCGATTACGTGGAGATTCATAAGGTCGACAAAGATGGGGCACTAGCCTTGTTCCCCAAACAGGACAGCAACCAGACAGAGATGTCTAGGGCTCCTGATTCCTATAAGGAGTATACCAAGGTGTCCCGGGTTATAGATGAAAACATCCTTGTGCTAATGCCAGATCCTCGAGCTCAGAACATGGCTTTGTTTGAGGAATCAGCCAAGGGGAGTCCACCATCACTTCAAGAGAGTCAGTCGGAGAAAAAGCTGGCCAGCTTCACCAAGACCTCCAGCAAGTGCAGAATCCAACAAAGTGGGCTGGATTACCTGGACCCCGCGTGCTTTATGCACTCCTTTCATGGATAGCTTGACAAATGAGAATGATTGGTCCAAATGTGATTGTTTTTTCTTCAGGTAACACTACAACAGTGTCATGATTTTACGCTGTGTGGTAGTGAATGTTCAAGAATGTGGGTAGAAAGACACTATGTTGCTTCTTTTCACTTTCCATGCTTAACCACTTGCCTCTTTCTAACAGCGGATTTCCAGAACATGTCACTTTCGTCACTGAACTGTGATTCGTCCATCTTTTGTTTTCTGCTCTTAGTGATAAAGATTTATGTGTTCAATGAAATAAAAGCACATTACCTAGTATTTTCGAGGAGTAGTACATCCCCTATACAAAGCTTTCATGGTTTGCTAGGTGGTAGCGAGAAATGGAATGGTCAGAAAGATTTAGCAAAAGTGATGATAGAGATGTGGGGAGTGCCATGAAAATCATTTTTGAAACAAATTGCTTAACCCTTTACACTCCCTTTTCATTTTAGTACAGTAACCCAAACAAAATATATTTGTAAAGAAGACATTCCAGGACACCTGCCAAAAATGTTTGCACAGGACTTTACTGAAGCATTGCTGACATGCAAGTCAAATAATGCCTCTAATTTTGTAAAGAGATGGTTTGAATGCATTAAGCATGGATTTTATTTTCTCCTGATACCTGTGGCACACATAGTTTTTGGAAAGTAAATTTTTCTTACACCAGATGCAAATGAATAACATGCAGTAAATCCTTCCTGCTTCATTTTAGCAGGATAATTTATTATACACCTGAATATGTTCTTCATAGAAACACAAACAATCCCTAAGACTAACTTTAATTTAAAAGATAACCCCAGCAGGATGCTAAAAGAAATGCTGCCTTACTGTACATACAGATTCTACTTTAATACAAACCCATAAGTTTAGCTATGTATTTTTGAAGAATATTTTTCTATTGCTTAGGTAAAATAAGACTATTTTCTATTTCCCAGTGCAGCCGTTTACGGATCCAGAGGGCACAGTGTTTTTCTGCTGTAAAGTTATAATGAGGACTAAGATACTATAGCAACCCAAAGCTCACTGAGGAATATGAAGTGGGTGACAAAATTCAGTTTCCAACACAAGGCTGTACATTATCTGATTCTTCTTCATCTCCAGGACAATTGAAACAACAGGCCTAGTAAGCTAGGGTCTTAGGGTTCTCCACAGACCACAATGACTTTTCTTGTGAGTTTAGGCTTCTGCCTATCTATGGGTGACTCTTTTCTTTAAACATGCTGTTTCAGAGACAGAGATTTGGATTTGTTTTGTTTTTCTGGGCAGTCTTGGACAGTTAAAGAATTTTAAGTGAAACCAGGGATTCATTTGCAAAACCTTGGCAGAAACAGTGCTCACATCAGGAATGTCCAAATGGAAACTAGATAGGAACAGCTTCAAAGGTCAAGTACGGTGAAGACAATCTGCAAGTCTGTTCCAAGGGCATGCTACCTGAGGAGGGGTCAAAACCTCCTTGGATCTCCATTGAAATAGAAGCCTCCGTGACTTATCTGCAACACAGAATGCTCCCTCTATTTTTCATTTCACCCACTGGCAAATATATTGATGTCCACTTACTAACTGGACAATCAGAACTTGAGTTCTGTGAGTTAACTCTGTGAGTTAACTCTGTGAGTTAAATATTCCACCCCAGCAAATCCATAACGTTAAGAAATGGACCCAGAGGTTCCTGGTGATGAAAAGTGAACACATTGTCAGTGTCCTCAGAAATATAAAAGTAATCTATTGGATGTGTATTTCCCCACTACTCAAATACCTTGTTAGCAAGAGAAATCTTTTGTAAAACTACCAAATGCCCTCAGTACCCTAGATCCTCAATAATCAGTGTCTGAGGACCAACCATTGGCATTTCTGGGTGCTACTGGAAATTCTGTTACAAGCACCACCTCAGGCGCTACCCCAAACTCCAAATTCCATATCTGTGTTTTCTGAAGGCCCCCCGTTAATTCATGTGCGCACTGAGGTTTGAGAAGCATTGCTCTTTATACCATTTCCACTAATGGTGGGTTTAGTGCATGGAAATAATCCTGTCTTCTATAGATCAAATTTGTCTCACTTGCGATGAAAGGAGAAAACCAAAAAAAAATCAATAGGAACAATAATAAAAAAATAACAGCCTATTAGTGATTTAAGATTCATATAATGATGAATCTTGTGTATATTCATATGAGACTGAAGTGCAAAATGCAAAAAACTTCCACAAGGACCAGAGAGCATAATATACTTTATAAGTCATTGACTAAGGAAATTAACCTTCAAATCCAATGTGGAATAAACCTATCTCAACATAATACAATCTTCTCCAGTTTAACTACTGAAATTAGATAGATAGATAGATAGATAGATAGATAGATAGATAGATAGGTGGATAGATAGATGTATATTCATACATTTATTTATAAAATATGAGTGAGAAAAATCAACATTATGTTTCAATTGCCCTTATTATTTGAAACTTAAAACTAATCTATTTTTGACATGTTTTATATATATATATATATATATGTTATGGTGGATTAAACTTAAAATCTTTTTAAAAAATATCAATTATCTTTCATTAAATAGTCCAAGTCTATAATTTTATGGTTCATTACCATACTTTTCTTGATTTTTAATACACTAACATATTTAACCAGTGGGTTTGTAATAGCTGTTTCATTTTAGAGGGACCAATGTCCTTCTCCAGATTTTAGATTTCTAGATTTTCAGATTTCTGCAGAATGTTAAACCAAATTGATCCCTAAGTACTTCATCAATTGATTCCATCATTAATCATTTCCTATAAATACGATCTGGCCCCATGCATCGTTTATTAATTAAGCTGTTAAATAATTGTTCTTCACAAGGGGAATGGCAGGCAGTCTTCAGAGGGGTGCAATGGCTCCCATGGGTTGTAATACGTCATCAACCCTTTCTGTTAAATTCTGAGGATATAGTGCAAATATTCCAAGATGATGTGCAAATAAAGATTTAGAGAAACGTTGAAGGCGACATTAAGCTTTACAGCAATGATTGAAATCATGTTTGAGTCTAAGAGCCCCAGAGACCTTTTGTCTTTTCCATCTTTCATCATAATTTGCAGATAACACAAATTTACAGATTACACAAATGGCTTGAGCTTCATGCTCCAGATTATAAAGTCAAACTTTGATGAATAGATACCTAAATAATAAGTTATGAAGCACAAAACTGAAGAGAGTCAGTAGATGATTTTTGTGGAAGCATCTGACTTAAACAGCAAAATATTCTCTGAGCAGTTGTAAATGTAGCTAAGGTGTCATAATATGAGCACAAGTTACTGGCAACTGTGTCGTGGATTTTTTTCAGCAAATGCTATAGTTTCCTAAGTGCCTACAACCAGTCTTGATAGTCAGTTATGGACTACAGACTTGCTGTAACTGGTCTTGTCTGAAAGGATCAGACTCTTACTACCCAAATAAAATCAAAACAATGTGATTCCTTGTCCTCTGGTGATCCTACTGACTTGGTGAATCCTGAGTTAATGAGTCACTAGAGGACCTGAACTCCAATGAGCACTTTGTTCTTGAGGAAATCTAGCTTATTTATTAATTTTTAGCTGCCTGCTGTTGCTGTACATTTTCAGAAAGATTTAGCCCTGCTTTCAGCACCTTCCCTATCTTCTCAGAGTATTCAGTTAATGGGAAAGAATAGATTTGCATAGGTCTTACAAAGTGCCTTTCATTTGTTAAACAATAAATAAATAAAAATATTTTAGTTCACAAGAGAAGTATAATGGTTGGAAAGTAAAATGTATTTTATATAGGAAAAAAGTGCAACCAGAAAGGCAATGGCATGATGATCTAAAGACTAGCCAGGGAGCAGTTAGTGGATTTTTTAATGTGCATTGTTTATCTGAATTATCACAAAACTAACGTGAGTGATATGAATCCCAGACTTTCTATTCTGAAACGTATTGATGCAGAGTAAAATAGCACTAAATTTTGTATGCCATAGCCCAAATTTGCACACAGATGAAATACTATTCATGAATTTGAATTGTGATCCCATCTGTTGTGGACACATTTGTCAATGATCGACCTGTGTGGGTGCATCAGTGGACAAAAATTGAGTTCTGCCTTTCTGCCTCAAACACAATGTTGTCATTCCAAGGATAGAAACCATGCATTCCACATCCCAATCTATGTCACAGCACTGCCACTTAACCAGCTAAATGGCCTTGATAAGTTCTTTCAATTCTGGCCTTTAGTTTCCTCTCTTCTTGAATAAGTGGATTGGCTTAAATATTTCTAAAGATATGTCGTCTAGCTCTGTTTTTATTTCCCATGCTTTGAGTAAAATCTTGAGAATGCAGGTCAAAGGCCCAGGTATAGTGCAGGAATGAGTTACTGATCTGCTTTTGATCTAAGCAATACATGACTGCGATGATATATTTTCAAAATTGCTTAACAGTAAACTAGATCATTTCTACAGTTCAGGTGGATTTAACGTCCCTGCTTCTCCCCTTCCTAGTTTTATATACTTTGAGCCTTTATACTCTCCAATTCCAAGGCCCATTATGTTTTCATTGAATTAGTTGTACACAGTAAGAACTACAGACTCTGCATAAAGCAAGATTATTCATAAGCAATGACCTTTGGCCTTGCAAGAGCTAGTCAAATGTTACATCATCCACACAGCCATGTCTAACCTGAGAGATACATGTATATATCCATTTAGAGACTTGCATGCTCAGACATTTGAACCCACTTTGTTGTTTAGTTCATATAAAGTCATAAATCCAAATTTATCTTGATGAATAGGTATGGGAAGTCTTAAAGCTAAATAAATCCAAATTCATCTTCATGACAAGGTATGGGAAGTCTTAAAGAGAAACTTAAAAATACAAAATAACTTCTCAGAGCGTAGGATCTAAATGGAAATTCTACTTGTAATTATAACCTGGATTTTCTATCATTCCTAGATATATCATCTACAAATCAAACAAGAGATCTTTTCTCTTCAGCAAAGTGATTTTTAGTCTGAGACTTTCATAAAATCTCCTACAATTAAAAGAAAAAGATAGAAAATAGGTTGTTTCCAAAATTTTCCATAAAATGCCAAGAGGAGTCACTAAATTCAAATGGCATTGAAAATGGTGAATCTGTATTCTTTTCAGCATTCTGACTTTGTGGCAGAGATGTACATAGTTCACACCACAGGCTGGCTGCTGTTCTTTTCAGTTGTGCCTTGATTTCCATTTAGGAAGCATTGAAACATGTAAAGTAGAAACCCATATCCTGCTTTTATGGTGTGATCAATGAATAGAGCAACTCAGCCATGAGGTAGTCATTAGTTAACACCTTACCTGCTGCTATTTTAAAAGAAAAACCTCTAGAGACTTCTTCTGGGCCAGTAATATCAAACTGGACCAGTAATAATCAAACAAAATCTTTAGTGGTTAGATAATGATACTTCACCTACATTGAGTTTTTCTTTGCACATTTTTCAAATCTGGCTTTGTGATCTTTCATCATGTTATCTAAAATGTAAACACTATTTGGGGAAAATGCCTCTGGAAAAAGAACTATAATTTGTTTTGTAAAATTCCTGAAAAAAGGAAGCTAGGAATTTGAATGGTAGAGTGCTTGCTTAGCATGCACAAAGACCCGGGTTCAATTCCTTGGTACCACATATATTGAAAAAGCCAGATGTAGCACTGTGGCTCAAGTAGTAGAGCTCTGTCCTTGAGAATACCCAAGGACAGTGCTCAGGCCCTGAGTTCAAGCCCTGGGACTGGCAAAAAAAATTCCTGAAAAAAGTGATTTTTAATGTTTAAAAGACACTACCTCCCCTTCACATACTAATGACTTTCCTTCAAGGCTGCTTGTAGTTTAGAAACGGAAGATGTTACATCTCATGATTTAACTGGTTTTGATGGCAGAGTTTATGTATTTGCCAAGGAACATTCCTTAATTTAAAGTAATGATATATTATTTTATACAATAATGCTGTTTTGTGATTCAAGATCATTATATACCATATTGATATAATATATAATCCTCATGTTACAAAATTCATCCTGTAATATTAAAAAATATTTCAATGAGTTAATTTCATATGAACATGTCTAGTCTGCAAAAATAATGTGTTTTTTAAAAAGTGATCATATAGTTTTGTTGAAACTGTGAATGCACTATTTTTTTCCTTAATTTAGCTAGAATTACTATTGTATGCCACTGTACAGCCTTATCTGAGATTTTAGGTGTATGAAGTGCCACCCAACAATTGCTTAAGTGTTAACCTCTTAGCTGCTTTCTGTGACCATGGAGCCTTCTTGGGTGTTGTTTGAGTCATAAGGCTTGCTTGACTGCTTCATCATTCATTTTAAGTCAATTTTAAGAGTCTTATGTGGAAACCAAAGCTCTAGAACCGGCCGCTGAGTGATTGTGTCTTCTGTAAAGCCATAGCCAACTGAAGACTCTGTCATAGTCATAGCATAAGATTGTGTGTTCTTAAAGCTACCACTACCTCTGCTCTTCCCCTTTCCCAGAAAATGCCAAACAAAATTACCTAACATGAAGTCGGATATTAAAAGTGATTATTATAATCAATAGGTGGTTTTTTATTTATGTTAAAGAAACATGTTATAATTTACCACTTTCCAGGTTTATTCTAGGATTTCTAACAAACCATTTTTACCTTTACATATTTTATAAATAGCGGCCAATAAAATTCAAAAAGACTACATAGTACATCAGATTTAGCAAACAAGAAAACCATAAAGTGCAGATTCTTTTCTTAACTGTGAATCTCCTCAAGGTAATTATCCTAAGCCATGATAATATATGTCCTTCTACTGAAAATACCCAACTCAGTGCCTGGCTCAATAATTGTTGACTTCCCTGTCTATCTTTCCACTCTTTATTTCATTTTTTTAAATGATCAGACTTACAATGTGCATGGTTGAAGCAGGTTTCTTGAAGACTTTTGCTGCCAAAAAATATATCTTCATAAATCTACAATCTGACTTCTCTAAAAACTATTCCCCCTTATTTGCTGTTAGTCATTAATATATTATGGTATTATATTGTGGGAAATATCAGCCATTTGTCAAAAATAATCTTGTCTTGACTTTAAAACTCATTTCTATGTGTTATTTTTATAAAATGTCGACTTTTTTCTTCTTAACCTCGAACAACTACAGAAAACTACAGTCATCCAATTAACCCTCTCCCAGATTTTCATTCTGTAAATCTTTGGTTATTGCATCTTGTGCTTCCTGTTTTCCACTGTATATTTATTTTTTCCTTCCATCTGTGGGGAAAATATGGAAAGGTAAATCTTTGTCATTGCTTTGGGAGATGCTAATGTATACTAATTGCTATTGCATGACTTCATTTTCACTGCATGCCAAGAACAATGCTTGCCAAACAAAATCTTAGACATCCCAGTGTAAAGTGGTCATTCTATTTCTATTTTGTATCATTATCGTAAATACTCAGCTCAGTGCCTGGTTCAATAAATGTTTATTTCCCTTGCCTATCATTTATCTATTTTTATGAGGGGGCGAGGGAATAGAGTGGGGCTGAATTTTCTTCACAATGTTTTACTGCTAAAGGATGTATAATCAAGAAATTGTCTCCATACATTCAGGGCAAAACATCTTTTCATATTGTCCTCACCTTGAAGGACAAAATTCCCTTGCTTTGCCTGTCTCTGTCCCATAAAAGGCTGCTAGAAATAAAGTGATGTGGAACTAGACACAAAGGAAAAACAATAAGAAAGATCATCTGAATACTATGTAAAAACAAAATCTCAAAAATGGAATCTCTTTGAACAGTGTGAGTTGCCAATATCAGGAACTTCTTTTCTGACAAAATTGATTATCTTTTCAAAAGAATCTACATCTAGCAATCATCTACTGTTTATGCTTGTGTTACATAATTATGTCCTTGTTAGGGGGTGCTTTACAACCCCTTAATTTTCTAGTGCAGTGCCTAAAATTACAGAAGAGAAATTCTTTCTCTTATCAGTATCAAGTTCTCAAACTGGCTTCAGGCAAAGAATCACTAACACTGCCTTTAGCCCATTCATTTATATTTTTAAGTTACAAAATTAGAATGTCAATCAACAAACACAGGCCCTATACAACTAATGCTAAGCTAGGCATAAAATAACAATCTAGTTTTCCAAAAGTATTGCATTAAATTCCTAGAAGAAGACAGAAACTATACCTCACCCCATCTTGACAGAATCTCACTGTTTTTTATTCTGATGCCCTTTGTATTGTATATAAGTTCATCTGATTTGGGGATGGAAAGGAGAATCACAGAAATGGTGAGACAAAAGACAAAGGCAAACCAATGCAAAGTAATACTCACAAGACAATAAGTTGGAAATGAACTTTACAACTTCGTGGAGAGGGGAGCCAGGAGGGTGGAGGGAAAATTGGAGAAGACAAAGGAGAGAGTAACAATGTTTCATGAAAATTGTACTCATTTTCTTACTTATGTAACTAACCCTTCTGTATATCACTATTACAATAAAAAAAAATAGAACACAAACAAGGTTATAGTAAAGCCATCAGCACAACCGTGTTCATTGCAGTGCTCTTCCCCATAGCCAACATATGGAATCAGTTCAAATGCCCCTCGGTGGATGAATGGATCAAGAAAACATGGTATATACACACAGTGGAATTCTACTCATCCACCAGAAAATGATATTGTACCATGTGTAAGGAAATAGAAAGACTTGAAAAGGATATATTAAACAAAACCAGACCCCGAGAAACATAGGTTGCATGGTATCCTTCATTTGTGGTACACAGAATGTGCCTATAAATCTAGAACATGATTTTTTAAAGAAAGAAAAAAATTACACCCTAAACCTATTTGTAACTAAAATATTCAGGCTTGTACTAAAACATTTATCTTGGGACACATGGCACTTTTTCCAGACACAAATTTTTGTGCTTATATTCCGGCATCTCTGATTTTATTTCTTACTAATTCTAAATCAGAACTGAGTCATCCAACTTCCAGCAGAACCAAATGGAACATCTCTGTTCTTCACTCTTATGAACCCCCCCAACCTCATCCTATTTCTTTGTTCATTTGCCAGGCCTAAGACTTGGAAATGCAAACGTGCTTTGAGGCCCTCAAAAGTTCTTTGGATCTTCTGGAAAAATAAACAAGAACAATCAAAAGAATAATTTCCAAGTCTGAGACATAGACAGATTTTCCCAACAAAGCTGAAGCCACAACTCTCATGCCAAGGATGGATGCGTACTTCCTGCTTAGAATAACCATTTACTCTCACTTAGAACTCCACTCATTGTTTAAGATGAGGAGAAAGGAGGGGAAATAGAGAGGATGTGAAGTTAACTATTACAAATTGGATCAAATTTTAAGTTTCTGTACAACGAAGTAAATAATTGCTAGACTCAAGAGACAACCCACAAAATCAGAGAAATTTTACTAGTTATTCCACAGAAAAACCATTAGTATTAAAAATATCTGAAGTCAAAAACTCAAATAGCAAAAACATAAATAATTCAACTAGTAAATGGAAAAATAAATTTAATATACAGTCTCAGAAGTACAAATGCATGAAATGTTTAAGATCTTAGGACTTAAAGGAAATGTACATCAAATCCCACCTCATTTCAGTGAGAACAGTATTTATCAAAAATTAATAAATAGAAAAGTAAAACAGGGGCCGGGAGTTTGGCCTAGTGGTAGAGTGCTTGCCTAGCATGCACAAAGACCCGGGTTCGATTCCTCAGTACTACATACATTGAAAAAAGCTGGAAGTGGTGCTGAGGCTCAAGTGGTAGAGTGCTAAGCCTTGAGAAAGTCCATAGACAGTGCTCAGGCCCTGAGCCCAAGCCCAGGACCAGCAAAAAAAAAAAAAAAGAAAATACAACACAATAAAAGCTGGAAAGGATCTAAGTAAAAAGAAACCCTTAAACACTATGGTGAGAATGTAATGTAGTACAACCACTATGGAAATCAACATGAAGGTTCCTCAAAGACTAAAAAAAAAGCTCTACCATATGATCCTATCATGCCACTGTTGGTACATCTGAAGAAATGTAAATGAATATGTAAGAAAGGCATCTGTGACACTACAAATTGTAGAAACAACGTATCCAACAACCAATGAATGTATTTTTAAAAAGGATACATACACAGGCACACAGGCATGCATGCACACACACAAATGGAGTTAATCAACCATAAGGAAAAATCAAATTACTTCATCTCAGGAAAGTAGGTGAAACATGAGATCATCATGTTGATCTAGATAAGCCAGTCTTATAATCTAATTGGCAGCCATGTAAAATCTCAACCTAGGCAAATTAACTCTTCTGTTTGAGCTGTTTCCTAGTGAGAACAGTCTGTATAGTGTTTGGTTTCTTCTGAGGCTCTGGTTTCATCTAGTATCCATAGGGTGGGGTTTGTGGGCAAAGTTGGCTGTGATTTCTCTCCACTGTTCAGTTTCTCAAGAATGTATGTGGTGACCAGAAGCTTTCTGCCTGCGAGTCCCAGCCTCCACCACCTTCAACTCTCTAGTCATGGGTCAGAGAAGCCCTTTGAGTATTCAGCAATCTGTGTCATGGCTCATCACTTTCTGCACCTTCTTTTGCACACTAATTACTCGCAACCACCTATTTGTCATCTGGGAACTCTCCTATCCAGCTTCTCTACTTGA
Source organism: Megascapheus bottae (assembly GCF_031878675.1). Lineage (NCBI taxonomy): Eukaryota > Metazoa > Chordata > Mammalia > Rodentia > Geomyidae > Megascapheus > Megascapheus bottae. The sequence continues at coordinate 65,846,436 of NC_143512.1, forward strand.
CAGATCAAATGGAACAGTCCATAACTCCAATTAGTTTCTCACCATGTGAAGCTCTCCCAGGTTCTAGTTCAATGTCTTCTCCACATAGTTAGACTTCACTCTCTAGGCTAACACCTTTCTGTGCCTTCCCAGGAAAAGGACAATGCAGGCCATTGCGACTCTTGAAGCTGCAGAGGAGCTACTCAAAAGGCTGGAACCAAATACTAGGAAGAAGAGAGAATTTTCACAGCACTGATGGGCTATGCAGACTCCAGTATCCCTTCCTGGTTAAATGAAAAGTTCTCAACTCCCTGTGCCATTCAAAGAAATAGCAAGATCTAAACCTATCCTGTATTTTCCTTGGTTATTCTGTACTCTCTTCTTCCTTTGAACATTTTCCTTCACCATTGTACTTTCTTTTCCTTTAAGATCCCAAAACCAATTTCTTCGTTCTGAATTAAGGATACTGACATATTTCATTTCTCATCTTTGCCTCCTTTCAACAAATCCTGAGCATTCTCTCACACAAGTATGGTCCTCTTGCAGAGGGCAGCTCACCAACATGAGCCACTGATGTCATTACAAAACCTTTGCTTCATTTGCCTATCTCACCTTTCTCTCCTCTCCCTTCCTATTCACTTCTGTTTCCCCTTTCTTTCCCTCTCAGTTCCTCCCTTCTTCTGCCCCTTAACACCTTTCTCTTCCCATTTTAGGGTACTCTTGTAGGCACTGGCATGCCAGTCTAGGGTTTTCCTGAGGACATTTGGAATCACCAATCCGGGATTCCTGATAGCCTCCTCCTCCTCCTAGTCTCAAAGTCCAATGGGTTAGTGAACAGTTGGAACCCATCCTCCACTGACCTGCTTCCACTGGAGTTCTCAGTGCAGTTGCAGTGCACGTACTTCCTCAGAGAAATGACTCTAGCCTGCAGATACTTACAGAGGGCCTTGCACCTGGACACCTCCTCTCTCAGGACACATTCCTTTCTGAACTGTGAGTGGAAATGAAGGGGACATGGGTCAGCAGAGGGAAAAGTCTAGAAGGTGATGCCTGGAATTGGGCATGTGTGCCTGGAGAGGGTCTTCTAGAACTGCATGTAACAGAGGAAGTATCTTGCCCTGAGTGATTCCATGTCCCCCTTTCATAACCAATAGACTGGCATGCTCCCTTTTATTCCAAAATGAAATGTGTCAATAATAAAAGCAGACTGTGCACAGCAAGCTAAGTCTGCTATAATCTAAAGAAGAATTCAAAGGAATGCAATTCAAAACAAAGTGTTAAATTCAATGCATGAATGCCCTGGTGTGACTTCTCAAAGACATAAAATATGCTCACAAATTTCTATCGTGTAGGGTGGGTAGGATCGTAATGCTCCTGTTGCGTTCACAAAGAGACTCTGAGATTCTCCAGACCTGCAGCCAGGACTCTCCCCAGGACCAGTTCAGACCCTCCCCTCCCCAAAAGGTATAGGACACCTGAGGAGAAAATGGGCCAGGTGACACTGGCAGCTTCCTATTTTCACATGGATCTTGGCTCTCTGAATCCCCACCTCCATCTCATTGGCGTCCTTCCTACAAACAGAAGCTTAATCGGCTATCCATCTGCATTATGTGTGGGTCATAGCTAAAGTTCATGTGTCTCAGGCTTTACATGGGCGTAGGGGGCTTCTTTTCCATTCTCCACTTCAGTCAATTCTGTCTTTGTATTTCTCTTAACTTTCCTTTTGCTCTTTCCTCTACTCCTCTCCTCTTTTTTAAATTTTTATTGTAACTAATAGAAGGGTTATATTATATTCACCAGATAGAAGATGCAGTACTTAACAATCATTGCTACCCTTTCTCATGTTTTTGTAACTATTACCCTCACCCACCCCCTCCCCTCATCTTGTTTTCCCCCTTCTCTATCTTATTTCAAATAAACATATATACAATATATCAAATAATCCTCTCCTCTTTTACCTCCTCCATTCCACTGCAATGTTGTGAAACTCAATGCATGCTTGATTAACAAGTAACATAAAAAATCCATTAGTGATATATGAAAAAGAACAAATTAAAGAAGGCAACAGAAAATATAATAGGGTTGTGGTATCAGTAGGCAAATTAGTATCCGTAGGCAAAACTAAATGTCATAATCCTTCCTACTGTAGTATCCATAGATGGATATAAATGTGTACATATGGGTATATCATAAGGTAGTACTATGTAAACTATTAGCTTTGTCTTTCTTTTGGGAGTACTGAAGACTGAACTCAGGGCTTTACCTTTGCTGAGCAGGTATTCTACCACTTGAGCTAATGCTTCCAGCCCTTTTCACATTGGTTATTTCCAGACAGCATCTTGCTTTATGCCTGGGCTGGCCAATGTGTGGCACTCTTACTTGTGCTTCCTCAGGTTGCTGAGGATAATAGATGCCTACCAGTGACCCCAATCATTGTGCTTCCCCCATTACTGAGATAACAGATGCATGCCACCACATGCATGGTAACCACACGGTGTGGTTACATAAGCCAGATAGAGTACAATTCTTTTTGGACAATGGCATCCCTTCCCTCCCTCTCTCAGCTGTCATCTCCCATCCCTACCCATGAGTTGTGTAGTTCATTTTCAGACATGTCTAGTTCACCCTTTATCTCACCATTTCTGTGGTTCCCCACCCCATTCCTTACTCTCCCAAAATTAGATAAATGATCCTCTCCTGAGAATCCTCCTTTGGTCTTTGGTGCCTAGAGATCTGTATAGTCTATCATGTCCCAGTGTATATTGTTTTACTTTAACTGTTCAGGTGTGTTTACCTGTACACTTATAGATACATTCTAGTTACCACAGTGAATCTTTCATAATATATTTTATTTTAGAAGATGAGAAAACCCTTGATAAATATTCCTTCTCAATTGAAAACTCCTAATAGGATTAGAAAATCTTTTATCATTTTAAAATAATGTCCCTGAGAATTCCCAAAGGGCCACAAAAGTTGGTTTCTTTCAATTGCTTTACCAGATGGCTTTACCTGTTTAATGTTATTGTTTGTAGAAAAGAAAACTAACTTTAAGTGATTTCTCTTCTGTGAAACTGAGACTAAAGTAGCTGGGAAATTAAATACATTTAGCCTACTTGGCACTTACATGAAAGTGCTGTTCTTCAGATTGAATTTGTTTTTAATTTCTTGAGTTGTTCATGTGCAATGAAAGAGAAACTGGTGAACTGAACAAAAATCAGTAGTTATTATCTGTATTTAGTCTAACAAGACAACACCAGATTAAGTACAACAATAAAAATGCCAATTCTGAAGCACTTGAATTCAACACCATTATAGTAATCCAAATCTGAGCTATCCCTTCTCCCTCCCAAATGACACAATGTCAAAGAAACCAATAAAAGCTCTGTTGGCCCTTAACCTATGTCATCCTCAAAATACAGGCTAGTTGAAATAAAGAATGAATGCAACTGTCTAGATACTTTGATTTCAATTTGTTTTTCACAAATAAGGGAAACTGAAACATTGTCACTTATTTTTATTCACCAGTTGTCATTATTATTACTATAATTTTAGGGTTTTGTTTTTTAAGAGGGATGGTGTAACAGGAAAGAGATTTTCAAGTATTAAGACATTATTTCACTTAGTGATTAAATCTTTCTATACTGTATGTTTGGTTGACATCTATCTCCATTCTTTCCTATCTTTTCCTTCCTTCTATCCTTCAAGTAGAATTTTATGCTCATCTCTTTGTTCAGTCAATCAGTGAGTGGATGGATGTATGAATGAACCTGCTTCAACTGTTATAAAGCTTTTCTGTTGAACTAACGTCTCTCTCCAACCTACTCTCATAATTACCAAAGCAATGGAGAAAAATAGTTTACAGCCTCCTCAACAGATAAGTCCAATTTTCAGATAGGAAAATGAGACTGAATAAAGGGATTTTAAATTCTCAGAAATATTGTTGTTTTTGAAGGCTATCTCAGAACACTAATTTAGAGGCGCACAGTGAAAAGCTTTTGATACAGTGAAATTCTCAGAAAACTTAAGCTATCATTTTTTTTGTCATTTCTGTGCATGGATAGAGCAAAGCTACTTGCTTTTAAAGTAAGAGCAAATTAATGACATTAGTGATTATTTAGTACAGAAAAGTGAATGGGACATCTTTGAAAGAAATATATTCAGACCTATCAGTTTCCAGTTTCATTTAGAAACCTAGTTGTTCACTGAGTTCTCAGGACCATGACTTCATCGCCCCACAAAACACCACTATTATTATTCTTGCATAGAAACCTTCATGCTTAATTAGAAGTGCCACTTCCTCAGCTCTTTCCACCTGTAAATTATCCTGATACTGAACTTAAATCTTTCAAAACATAGAACACTTTTCCAGAAGTGCTTATACCTCTTTTTTGTTTTTGCTTTTGTTTTTTAATTGTTGGGGGTGATATATAAAGGAGTTACTTCTCACACATTGATACCCCTTCTCATGTTTTTGTCCCCGTTTCCCTTCCCCCACTCCCACCCAATCATCTTGTTTCCCCCCTTCCCTTCCCTATTTCAAATAAACAAACATATATATAATATGCCTCTTGAACTCTGATATTAATTCCATGTTTCCATTCCAGTGCTGCAAAGAGGTGAAAGGAATGACAGGGACTAATGTTGGACTGGTTCTTGTTCTTGTTTTTCTTGTTCTTCAAGTAATCAACTTGATGAGCTTAAACAATTAGTTTACCACTCTTGGCATATCTCTAAAATGGCTGTTTTGCTGCCCAACCCTCAAGCTTAAAATCTTTCTTAGGTCAAAACACTTAATGACTTTTTTCTGACTCAGCTTTCTCCTTTCCAGACGGTCTTGTGGATGACAGCCTATTGAGGTTGGATATGTTGACTTCCAAATCTGTTTGCAAGTATTAATTCAGCACATTGCCTAACAATGACATTGGTGACTAAATAGTCATTACAGAACAAATAGTCAACAGCCATCAATTCCACATTTATTGAGAACCAACGAGCATCAGACTGGCACACGCTATGATTCAGGCACTCCACAGATCAAAGCCTAGAAGGCTCCCCTGATGTCATATTGAAAGGATTCCTGTCATATATTGGGCTGGCAGGCATTGTGCTTATTCAGAGGATTGCAGTCCACATGGGTTGGGTCAACAGACAGTAGAGGGCCTGATGTAGGGAAAACCCTGAACTTGCCCCAGCATCCTCCATGCTTCTCTGGATTACTTCAGGACAACTATCTTTGTTTTCTTTCATCTAAAAAACTTCATGATTGAGAAACCTGTTTTTTTATTAAAGAATTTAGTAACATTGATTTTTACATCATATTTCAAATGTCATATTTAACAAACAAGTATTCAAGAAAGGAATCTCTATATACAACCATTGGCACTTAGATTTTAAAACATAATTAAAATTAAGCTGAAGGTTTGTATGTCATAGATGCATATTAATCTATGTAATAAAACATTATGTCTATAGAGTATATAGCCCATCGTAGATTTTTATGTCTTTGTAGTTATGTTTTTATCTCCAATACCATGTCCATAACATGAGAAACCTGTTTTTAAATTCAAATTTAAGGATCTAAGAATCACAGTTCAAATCCAGCCTGGGAAAATATACCCAAGACTTTTATCTCTTATTAAACCAGAAAATAAAACTAGAAATGGAAGCATAGCTCAAAGTGATAAAGCTCCAGCCTTGAGCAGAAAAAGCCAAGGAAAAAACTCAAGCCCCTGAATTCAAGCCCGAATCCTGGTACAGGAAAAAGGAAGGAAGAAAGAAAGGGAGAGAGGGAAATAGGGAAGGAGAGAAATGGGAAGGAAAAAAAACTAAGAAAAAAATTGCCTAATGACCTTGGGTTCAGGTGACTATATATGATTGTCACCTGAGTCGTTTTGCTTTTAGTAGGTGCTTCCTGGACTCCTGCATTCATGCACAGTCTTCATACAAGACCTAACATGCCACCGTGTGACTTCTCACCCCCAAAATACCAGGTAGGACTCAAGGCTTCAAGGAACTCCCAAAAGTTGATTCCCCTTAGGCAATCCCAATTCGGTGTTTTCTCAAGAAGAACCTATAAAACATCCTGCTAGACACAAAGCTGTCCCATCCTAAATATTGTGTCCCTTAACTCATTGGGAACATCTAAAACCTTTCTACACCATTTACTCCCTGAGGAGGAAGCCTTCCTCCTCACCCAAGCGTGCACGACAGAGACTAAGCTGCTTGAGGAAGAGACTGCCCATATGATATACAAACTGCAGGATTTCACATATCACAAGCATGGTGACACACATTTACTTTTTTAAATGGTCTCATTTCTATTTACTTAAACAATGCATAATGTGATTATCCCGAATCTTCCACAAAAGTCACAAAGTTAGCTTTGTGTTGTCAGAGTCAGATTAGATTTGCTTTTTTTCTCTTAGGCACATACATACAGAGAGACACAGGGAGGCAAAGAGAGAGGAGGAAGAGAGGAAGGGAAGGGGGAGGAAGGGAGGGAAGAAGTTTATTCTACATAATACTCATAGATCAGAAATTACAGAGCCAATAATCAAGAAGAACCGGCGAAGAAGAAAAACATGGCAGAAAAATTGTGTGAATTGTGTGATTAAGACCAGGTGCTAGAATGTAGCTCAGTTATAGAACACGCCCCCAGAACAACTAAAGTTCTAGGTTCAACCTTCAGCAGTATTTTTTGAAAATGAGTAGTACCAGTTCCTCATTTATTTTTATTTTAAAGGAAAAAGAAAACAGAAACTAGCAAGTGGCACTGGTGACTCAAAGTGACAGAGTGCCAAGGCTCAGGGACAGTGTTCATGCCCTGAGTTCAAGCTCCCAATAAATAACCTACTGACAAATAAATAACCTAAAGCAACAAGAATGACATTTATTTCCAAATGTTATTTTTCATTACTAAAATAAAGCAATTCAAAGTCCAAAACCTAAGTCTTCTTCCTATCTTTACTACAGAGGAGAAGACCAAAAGACCACAAATAATGATTTTAGTGAAGAGAAAGTGGTAGAGTGCTCACCTAGCATGCATGAAGCCCTGGGTTCAATTCCACAGAATCACATACACAGAAAAAACTGGAAGTGGTGCTGTGGCTCAAGTGGTAAAGCTCTAGCCTTGAGCAAAAGCAGCTCAGGGACAGTGCCCAGGCCCTGAGTTCATGTTCTAGGACTGGCTAAAACAAAAAGAAAAGAAAAACCTGGGCCGGGAGTTTGGCCTAGTGGTTAAAGTGCTTGCCTAGCATGCATGAAGACCCAGGTTCAATTCCTCAGTACCACATATAGAAAAAAGCCGGAAGTGGTGCTGAGGCTCAAGTGGTAGAGCTCTAGCCTTGAGAAAGTCCAAGGACAGTGCTCAGGCCCTGAGCTCAAGCCCAGGACTGGCAAAAAAAAAAAAAAAAAAAAAACACCTTAGTCAGGTATACAGGCCTCTAGGGAGGAGAATGCAGAAGAATCAGGGGTTGAAAGCTAGCCTGTTCATAATTAGCATTACCTTAACTCAGAAACAAAACACAAAGTTAATTAGTTAACTTTAAAAATGTACAAGAAGTGCTAGGAGCATGACCTACTGGTAGAGTGCTTGTCTAGCATGCGCAAAGATCCAGGTTTGATTCCTCGGTATCACATACATAGAAAAGCCAGAAGTGGTGCTGTGGTTCAGCAAGAGCTAGAGCTCTAGCCTTGAGAATACCCAAGGAGAGTTCTCAGACTCTGAGTTAAAGCCCCAGGATGGGCAAAACAAACAAACAAACAAACAAATAATGTAGAAGAAGAGTGCAGTTTCTTCCAGTGAGGATGTGGATATCCCACTTGTGGGCCACTACAGGCAGCAGGTCTGCATTCGGATCACTAGAGACGAGGGGCCCATATATCAGCCTGCCCTTGACCTTGTAAGGACCATGTAGCCAAGGAAAAGGGAGATTTTCATTCTGTCTCTCCACAGTCAATGCCCTACAACCGTGTCCTAGAGATCCATAAGCAGCATCTTTCTCCAGTGGCAGTGGAATATTTCCAGAAGCCATTGCTGCTTCACCAAGGCCACATGGAGTGGCTCTTTGATTCAAAGGGAAACAGATACCTGGACTTCTTCTCTGGAATTGTCACTGTCAGCGTTGGTCACTGCCACCCGTGAGTATCCTCAGGAGCCAAGGAGTGGAAGGAGTGTTAGCTTCGCCAGAATAGTTGTATCCTGATGACTCAGAAACCTTGATTCTCATATCCCAGACAGACAGACAGACAGACAGACCAATCTAGTTAGATAGATGATAGATAGATAGATAGATAGATAGATAGATAGATAGATAGATATAGATAGATACATAGATACATAGATACATAGATAGACACATAGATAGATAGATAGATAGATAGATAGATAGATAGATAGATAGATCTGATATGTCAAAAGATTCAAAATAATTTACAGCCTAAGCATCTTCTTGGTGGACTTAAAGAGATGGATTGAAGAAAAGAGATTGCTACCAAGACATGTGGAAGGGTATCAATGTATGTGAATTAATGCACCTTCTATCTGGCAAATATCATGTAACCCTTTTATTAAATACAATAAAAAATATTAAAAAATAAATAAATTAAAAATAAAAAAATTAAAAAAAAGAGATTGCTGCAATCCTAGCTGGACATAGAAATGTCTGAAGCCTTGCCCATCAACACACTCTGTCAGGTCCCAGTTGCTCTCTTGCAGTCATTCTGTTTTCTCCTTGTCTCTCTTTTTGTGACAATCTGGCCAATACAATTAACAATAGATAAGAGAGGGAAAAGTAATGTGTCTGAAATACATTGAATAAACTTTTCATCTCAGCAGGAGCCTAAGGATCTCTTCCTCCAATGTCAGGAGGAAAAGCCAGTTGTCTTCTGGCCCTGCCTTTACTTTCTCCTCCATGCCTTCTCTTTTGTCTTCTGACTATAGAAGGCACTAGTACCATACAAGGCCCAGGGAACATGTGAAATAAATTGCAGGCACAACTTTAGGCACAGTACAAATTCACACTTTCATTAAGTCTGTTCAATAATCTTGACATTGTTTCTAGGGGTGGATGCTGTAACTGGTTTTATGGTCTTTGCTCTTCTGATCTCCATCTGTTGTCTAATCCCAGTGACTCCAGGTTTTTTTTGTTTTGTTTTGTTTTGTTGCCAGTCTGGGCTTGAGCTCAGGGCCTGAGCACTGTCCTTGGACTTTCTCAAAGCTAGAGCTCTACCACTTGAGCCTCAGCACCACTCTGGCTTTTTTCTATGTATGTGGTACCGAGGTATCGAACCTGGGCCTTTGTGCATGCTAGGCAAGCACTCTACCACTAGGCCAAACTCCCGGCCCTTGACTCCAGTTTTTTCATTGGTTGTCTATCTTTCTATCTGCTTTTTTCCTCCCTGATTTCTCACCACAGAATTGTCATGTAACCACTACTATCATCTTTATTGAGTTACTCTATTTCTGACTGATTCATCCTTCTTAGTATCATCAGCCTTTTTGATCCCTCATCAGCCAAAGTCTCTCAATCAGGCTTTAAAAACTAATCTACTATAGTCAGAGATTGGGTTTTCCACTACTGCCTAGAACACATCCCACTGCATGCTATTCCACTCGCAGCTCAAAACCAACAGAACCCAACATTGAATCCATCATGTCAACAAAGCTAGCTCAGTTCACAACTTTGTTTCTTCAAGAAGCACATGCAAACCACCTGCTTGTGAGGGTGCAGGGCAGCCAAGCAACCATTATTTCCCTGGAATGGTTCCCAGGAACAGTTAGCTCCTGGGGTTTTCCCTGAGTTCCAGGTAAAGATGCTACATTGGTGCTGGACTCATTTCTGCCCTTCATTTCCTACAGTCAATCTGATACAACAGAACAGTTTCTCTCCTCTGAAATATGCTCCCACTCTACCAATTGTTCTTTCTTTTTCTTTTTTCTTTTTAATTTTATTGTAAAGGTGATGTACAGATGAGTTACAACTACATGAGTATAATTTCTTTGAATGGTGTCATCCCCTCCCTCATTCTCTCCCAGTTTTCCCCTCCAGATTTCCTTCCCCCGTCTCAAGTTGTATAGTTCATTTATGACATAGTGCCTAGTGTTCATTGCAGAATTGTTTACCATACCAAAATATGGAACCAACTTTGATGCCCCTCAGTAGACAAATGGATCCAGAAAATGTTGTATATATACACAATGGAATTCTAAGCTTCCATCAGAAAGAATGACACTGGCCCCATTCATCAGGAAAAGGAGACTTGTAAAACATTACAGTAAGCAAAGTAAGCTAGACCCAAAGAAACATAGTTTCCCTCATTTGTAGTAGCCTATAAATCTACAAGTAAACCCAATGGATAGTAAAAGACAAATAACTACACTTGGCCATGATTAAACAACATTCTAAACATTCACACAATGAGAACAAAGATGGCTATTCTTAGGAGAAAATAAAAGCATCATATAAAATGATGCTTGTCTAAATAAACTCCAAGAAATAGAAATAAAAGGTTTATTATTATTATTATTATTATTATTATTATACTGGCTTCCATCCTTTTTTTCTTTTTTCCTTTTTTCTTTTTTTGGTAATTAATAGAAGGGTTACATTATATTCACCAGATAGAAAGTGCATTACTTCACATACATTGATACCTTTTCTCATGTCTTGGTCCCCATTTCCCTCCCCCCCACCCCCACCCCTCATCTTGTTTTCCCCCCTTCCCTATCCACTTTCAAATAACCAAATACGCATATATCCAATATATCAGATAACAAAGTGAGATACTGTAACAATATGAGATAACCAAGGGACAGCAAAAGAGATGAGAACATAGTACATTAAGAACAACAATCACTCATTATATGGCTTTTGTTTCTATATCCTAGAGGTCCTTTCATTTTAGTGTCATACTATTTGGCCTTATGTATCTAGGTTTTGCTTTTCTAGTCAGTGCTTGATGCACAAATGTGGTGGAGTTTTTATTCCCTGACAGTATAGAAATAAAGCTAGGAGTAAAATAATGTAACAGAGTTCATTTAACGAAGAGAAAGTAAAGGCCCCACAGGAAAATGAGGAACGGTTGCCTGCCTTGTACTTCCTAGGCTGTTGCTTTATGTTACTCCTGTCCTTCCTCTTCTCCTCCCTTTAGGTAGTTAGATCATGACTGGCATGTTTGAAACAAGCCAGACTCTCTCTCATGAGCTAGCCTGGCTATCTGGGGCTTTCCCCCCCAACCTCAACCCCACAAACCTACCTACTCTTAGTTCCTTCAGTCTTTCAAAATGAACCTTCTGATTGTATAAAGTTAGCTTAGTCCTTTAAGGAATGTGGCTCGTCATTACAAAACTGTTTATCTAGACTGGCCACTGCTCACAGCCAGGTGAGCTTTTCCTATCAAGGAAAAGCTATTGCTCTTGAATTCATGTGCTTGTTATAACTAAAGACATTTAGAAAATAAGATGGAAAGATACTCAGGCTTACCTCTTAGCCATGTCCATTGTCCAGAATGCTCAAAGAATAGTGAACAAGAAAACATAGAGGAAATTCTCCATCCAAGCTCCTTCCGAAACCAAGAAGTTATTTTCTGAAAATCCCTAACAATCACTGTGTCTCCTTTTGAGCATTCGTATTAGGGAGGAATGAGATAATACATCCTACTACCAAACACTTCTAGAGGTTGAGAAATTGGTTACTCTTGGGTGTGAATGAATTTTGCCTCTTTAAACTCTTACAAAGCAGACCAAGCCCTACTATTTGTGTGGAGGGAAAAGGTAGTGTGTAACTCCAATCTTCTGTTTATCCAGGAAGATAAATGCAGTGGCACAAAAGCAGCTTGGCCGCCTGTGGCACACGAGTCCTGTCTTTCTCCACCCTCCAATGCATGAATATGCAGAGAAGCTCTCAGCACTTCTTCCAGAACCTCTTAAGGTACAGTGCTCTCAGCCAAAGGGATAGGTGTCCCGTGATCCCCAGTTGTTTGCCCAAGGAAACAAGGAAAAGGGCAAGAAATTTAGTCTCTCCTGAGCTATCTGCTAAATACAATAAATGGACTCAAGCAGGAGAAAGAATTTCATAAATAGCTAGTGAAAGAAATTAATGTTCACTTTTGTCAGCTCTGGGCCTCTGTCTCTCCCCAGTTGCTCTTCTTACTCCATCTTTAGAGAAATCACTCCTTAGGAGCCCCGAAAAGGCCCAATGTACTCATTTATAACTTAAAAAGATTTTCTTCTCTTTGCTCTATAACTCTTATGCAAAAGTATTTGTGAATCTTCTCTTACAAAGAATGGAGCCAACACCTTATCAATTTATCTAAAATGTATTTGGATGATATTGCATCTGAAATGAGTGAATTTGTAATCTGAATTGAGATATGAAGATATTTTGGGGTGGGGGAGGAGAAGATGTTGGCCAAAGTTTGTATGTAGACATTAAATGAGTTAATACATTTGAAAGACCTAGAACAGAATCCAGTATCTGGTTTTAGTCATTCTTTTATTGTATAATCTGATACACTATTCTTCTTTTCTACAAAAGACAGGACAACTTGGAATCGCCATGACTTGTAATCAGATTCAGATGATCAAGGAAAAATAAAAGCAGAGTAGTTAGCCAAGTCACGGAGGATATCTTCTAGTCCCTGACGGAGCAGCACACCTCCCTTGGCTCTTCCCATTCTTTTATCTGGGCTCTGCTGAATGTTTGCTTGTTTGCTCATTTGATTTTTCAACACTCACACCACACAGCAGTCAGGCAATGCCCCACCCCTGGGCTTGCAGCACCAAGAGTCCTGCTTCCTTCCAAGTCTTCAGAATCAGGTGGAACCAGATAGGTTCAGGAACCAAGAGAGCTGATCCCAAAACCCTCAGTCAGCCAGTGTCCCCATCCCAGCACCTGGCAGATGAGTAAATAAAGCCAATAGAAGCCCAGAACCTTGCACAACTGTGACTGTGTCTAAGCCACTTATAATTATATTAGAATATATAAATTGAGCAAAAGAATGGGTTTCACTATGACATTGTATAATGCACTTCTTTCATATTCATTCTTTCATTGTTCTTGTTTGCCCTCTCCTACTTCCTGCTGTTCCCTTCCTCTGTTCCCAAGTAGTCCTCCTTCCTCCTTCTGTATAAGTGATACTTTTCTGGTTGTTAAATTTAGATTCTACATATGAGAGAAACATACTTGCTTTTCTGAGTCTAGTTTATTTTTCTCACCTTGATGGTCCCCATTTCTATTCATTTTCCTGGAAATTATTATTTCATTCTTTTTTCTGCCTGTACGTTGCTATCTTTGTTTTTCTTTCAGTAGCTGCTCAATAAAGGGCTGTAGGATTCATATAGCAGTTCAGTTGTGAGACTTCTTAAGTAACCCAAAGTGATTTGTCAGAGGCTGAGATGCACAGTCTTTAGCATGTTGAATGAACTGTCCAACAGGTAACTATATTAAAGTATGAACTCATATATCTATCTTCCCCTTCAGGTCATTTTTTTGGTGAACAGTGGCTCAGAAGCCAATGATTTAGCCATGCTGATGGCCAGAGCACACACGAATAATTCAGATATCATTTCTTTCAGGTAACTATACCTTCTCAAATATCAAATATTAGTAGCATTGATTGGCCTTAGTAATAAATGCTGAGTGATGCCAATATTAAATGTACACCTCTAGATTGTAGCATGAGGTGTTTACTCAGGGGTATCTTTTCCAATTTTAAATTTTAGAGCATAGTCAGTCACATGAATATGATAGTTTTGATAGCCTCAGTCAAACTGGTTTTATAAACCCTAGATGGCTATAGGAGCATTGAAACTAACACTAAGAATTTTGTTCACAGTTTTCTATCTTAGCACATGTAAACAGAATCAAGATTCATAGAAAAGGTAGAAATAGTTATGGTGAAGGTTAATAGAATAAAGAATCCCCTTTCAAACTGTCTTGACATAATTTATGTCTAAATTCAAAGATTCTATATTGTCCTTGCTTCCTCATATATAATACCATTTCATATAAAGTGCACATACAGTAATCACATATAGTAATGCATATACAAGTAAGGAAATACTTGCTACCAAAATATGACAATAAATCATATGCACATCCAAGTAAGTTTGGTCTAGCATAATGAAGTATAGACAATCAAAGTCAGAGTCTTTGATCTAAGGATGTAAAAAACTCCTTGGAAGTGGCACTGTAGCTCAAGTGGTAAGCAAAAGAGCCCAGGCCTTGAGTTCAAGCCCCACAACTGACAAAAAAAGAGATCATTTTATGCTGTGTACTGGTCTCTTACACCTGTAATCCTAGCTACTCAGGGGGCTGAAATCTGAAGATTGTGGTTCAAAACTAGCTTAGGCAGAAAAGTCCATAGGACTTTAATTTCCAATTAATCATAGAAAAAGCCAGAAATGGAAATGTGGTTCAAGAAGTAGAGTGCTAATCTTGAGCAAAAGGAACTCAGGGACATTGCCCAGGCCCAGAGTTCAAGCCCTAGGACCAGCCAAAAGAATTCTTTCACCATTTCAAATCTATGGCATCAGTTAAGTATGTTTCTATAGCACAGGCGTAGAAGAGGTCTGTGAAGTCCTCAGAATCGAATGCTCTTGTGGTTCTAGTTCATCTTCAGAAAATTCATAGACTTGTTCGTGTTCTATTCAGGCCAGTTGTTAAAGGGAAATGAACTTGATCCCAACCTCCCACTGTCTTCTCTCTGCAGAGGAGCCTACCATGGATGTAGCCCTTACACACTGGGCTTGACAAATGTAGGAACCTACAAGATGCCACTCCCCAGTGGCATGAGTTGCCAGTCCGTGAGTATTACCATTATTCTCTGGTTTCTCTAACAATGTCTGGATATGTGAAATAATCGATCAGATCTTCCTATATTAGATTTAGAAACTTGTCACTTATTAGGATTAGAACTTGTCACTTTATTAGAATTAGAAGCTTGTCTGTACTCATAGGGTCAACTTGACTAAATTAATCATTAAACCATTGGGAACAAGTGTTTCTTAGAAAGGCCTTCAGAAACTGAGTAATAATGACAGACTTTGAAGTTTTATGTTGCTTGTAAGTCCAGTCTAGTAAACTTGCAGCCCTGTGAATGTTGAATACACAAATTTTTCATAGTGTCATCCCTCTGCTCTCACCTTTACTCTCCTATTCTATACCTCTTTTTTTCAGCATCAAAATCAGATATCTAATTATCCTTATTTTTTCTGATGCCTTTATCCACTAAACCCTTGAGAAAGCTGCTTTGAGACAAAACTGGAAATCCTTTTTCTTTGGAGAGTGCCCACATCCGTGATTTCTAAGAAGAAATATCTCCTTAAAGCAGATTACATTTTTAGTCCTAAATGAAGGCGGAGTGAAGAGGGAATCTCAATATCAAATTAAGAAGCCCTTTTGCCTTGCTGGTGTTTATGTGTTGCCCAAGTTCTTCTTTTGTCATTTGCAGACAATGTGCCCAGATGTTTTCCGTGGTCCTTGGGGAGGAAGCCACTGTCGAGATTCTCCTGTGCAAACAATTAGAAAATGCAGCTGTACACCAGGTCCAGCGGGGCAGGGAGGAAGGGTTGGCATGGAAGGTCAGGACGGGTGAGGCACTTTGAGAAGGGCTACATTTAGAAAACTATTGAATCCTACCTTGCGCCTACCTTGCTTTACCAGCAGAGTGCCCATGTAGGTTTGGGGGAGAGGGTCTCATAGACTCATGCTCTCAGAGACTGACCTTCCCGCTACTTATCACGTAGCTAGGTTCTTCATTAAAGGGGGTCTATTAGCTCTCTTAACAGTAGGTCTGCTAGAAACTTGAAAAGAAAGCAGGTGATGGGATTATACACCAATTTCCAATGGGAGAAAGGAGGAAGGGAAGGGAATCTGGACGGCTGTCTGCTCCAGGTGTTGGTGGCATTTTACATCCCTGTTTGTTTTGTTGTGTGCTGCGATTGAATTGCTATTGACCTCAAGGCCTTGTGCTCTTACTGGGCTTTTTCATTCAAGGCTGGCACTCTACTTGAACCACACTTCCATATTCTATCAAAGGTCTTGGTCCAGGTATAACAGACACTTCCAGACCCCACTACTGGCCCATCAGTAGGATATCAGATGCCCTGTCTCACCATTCCCATCAGTATAGGAAGGCGCTGTCTTACATCACACTGTATCTTGAGTTACAAGCAAGAAAGTGCACAAACTGGATTTTACTCTCGAGTCTACAGCCAGTGTTCACTTCTGCTTGGAGAAATATTTGCTCTTCTAGACAATAGAGTAAGAATCCACAGAAGCACCAAACGCTTGGCATTTGAGTGTCATAAATTCTCTACCCTATCACTGAAAGCAAGGATGTCTGTTGGGTACACAACGCTCAGGTCAATATAGTAAAAGAAGAACACAGCATATTTTCTTCTGTAGTCAGATAGGCTGATCTCTTTGAATCGATCTTCTGGCCTAATGGCTGTGGCTTTGAAGTTGGGGGCAGGGAGCCCAGTGTTGGCATTTCCTGAGAGCATCATATTGTCTGCAAGGCCAACCTAAAACTCTTCAGGACAGAAATTCTATCAGCTAGTCAGAACGAAGATGTCAATGAAATACTTTTGCCAGTCTTCAAAGCTCACGTCACAAAGTTCTCTACTGACATGTCTTGCAAAACTTTCAAAGGCAATCTTACAAGAAAAGCTTCTACTTGGAAATCACATTTTATCTACATTCTTTATTCCTTCTCACGTGAAGTATAAGAGACCTGGAAACTTCATCATCATCTGTTTTCTTTTAATATTTTCTTTGTCATCAAGATCTGTTTTAGTTTTGTCATTGAATTCCAGGACTTTTAGAATTACTGTGCCTAAGTAGTTCTAGTGGAAAGGACTGACTGTCCTACCTGAAAGACAATGGCACAGGATGCGTCACCGAGTTCAGAGCAACAATGCAAGATGGAAATAAGAAAAAAAAATCAGCTTTAAAAGGAAAAAGACTCACAGATGCCTGCAAAGCCCCATGGAATGATGGTGAAATGGAAATAGGAGGATAGGAGGATACAAGTATAAGCCCTATGACAAGACAAGATGACCTGGTCACAATTAGAAAACATGAGGTAGTCTAAAGCTATCATTCAAAGTTTCCATTTTAAAGATGAGGTTACCAGGTAACATGTACATGGTAGCATTTAATCCCAGATCATCTGCCCAAAAAGCTGGTGCCCCCCCCTAAAAAAACCCTATAGCCATCCTAGTTCACACTGATGTGGCAACAAGATGAACCCAAGCTGAAAAGGCATCTCTGCTCTGCCAGCCATGAATAGGGAGATAGATAACATCATGATATCTAGACCCAACTCCCAGCACTGCCATAGCTCACTTAGAAGCAAAAGTTCCAACTTCCGCTTCCTTTTCTCCTTTGTGAAATAGAGATAGCATTATCTGTGCCCCATTCCTATCACAGCACTTCAGGAGATAGAGGCATACACAACTTTCTGCAGAGAAGGCTGCTGAAATTTAACTCTGCATTTGTGTAACATCAAGAACTAAATTTTTTTGATCCAGCTCATATTCCTTTGTCTGTCTACACAGCCACAGCACTCAGCCCTGGTTAAATCTTTCCAACTCTTGAGTCGATTGGCTAGAAAGCACCTTACTGAATAGGAAACCAGTTGTTCCAGAGATAAGAACAAGAATTCCATCCCTACTCTATGTTCCCATTTCTCTCCATCTTCTCTGCCTCCTCCTTCTTTAAAATCTTCTCTTCTTTAGTCCATATTGAGAATAACCAGAACCCCACAGCCATATCTCTAGTGCTAAGCATATTCTGAAAGGTTGTCTTTGAATTAGCTGAAGTCTTACCATCAAGGGACAAGATGTTATCATACATTCAAACAATGCTGGCACACAGACATGCACCCCAACCCCTCCACAGCTTTTAGGGTGATCAGAGTGTTTGCTCTTTGTTGTCTCATTTTTGTATTTCCACGTTTATCCCAATTATGTCAAGTGCTTTCAGAACAGAGAGCTCTGGTTCTCAAGTCTTCTTAGCGTCCACAGGTCCATACAGGAACCAACCATGATGTAGATATTTTCATTACAGAATGATATACCAAATTTCATCGTAGTCACGGACATTTCTGAACCTAATATTGACATTTATATGCATAACCTAGCTCTATCTGCCACCCCTGAATTGTCCTCTCTGCAGAGGTTCATTCAAAGCTGTCACTTGCTGATTTCAGGATGAAATTAACCTCATCACCTACCACCTACTCAAGGTTCCAAACCTGGGACAGATTGTGTCATTCTTCTCTCATTGAAGGAAAAGTTTTGTTTAAAAATAGTTGGTTTCATCTTCATTTTTCACTCTGTTAACTCTTTCTGTACCACCACTCTAAGACAGCTTCTTGTAGTCAATCTGTTGTGTTATCCAGTAGAGCACCTGCATCCTGCGGTTGTTGCCATGGAGACGATGGATGCAGTAAACCTCTCCAAAGGCAGCCTGACCTGGAGTTCTAGCAAGGAGAGCACGAAGTGTGAAAGAGAAACAAAACAGATGATCTCTTCATCGAGCATGTGGAACACAAATCCTAAAATCGAGCAAAGGCTCAAGCAAAACCTCCCCCTGCTATGGGTTTTCAAATTTAAGCCTTTGAGGTTGATTTTTTTTTTGCTCTATGTATTTTATTTAACGAGCTACAAACTGTGCTAAATCTCAGAAGTATCATCTTTTGTTTGGCCATTCCTTTTCTGTCCTCTAATGCTGTTTTCTCTTCCTTTCCTTACAAACATAAGGAAGTTTACTCTCTAACGTAGTTCTGTCTTCTTTCCATCAGAATACCATCTCATCCAAAACATACTCTCTTCATTCTGTCTCCTTTTCATTACTTCCTTCATCCTGTTTCTACCTCTAATTTCCAACACACTAGATAGGTGCCAGGAGGCTATCAGTTGAGATTTCTCTCACATCACATGTATTCGGAGTCAAGTAGTGCTGTTTCCGCTCGTTAAATAAGAGGTAAAATGTCAAATGTGTTTGTGCTTCGGTTTTGATGGTGGATGCATCTTCTGCATCTCTGTCCATCAAGAGCAGGCTCTATCCATGCCACTAAGCAAGCCCTGGCACGGGTGATTCCCTCACACACCCAAACTACTTTTGCTTCATAGGGGCTGTGCCTCCCATGCCATCCACATGTCTCCTTGCATTCCTCCTGCTTGTCAATGATGTGAGTTTATGTCCAGAGATGATGTGATGCTGGTGTGGATAAAACTGCTGAAAGCTTGGTCAAGGCACGTGCAATTGAATAGGTCCCTAGGTATTCCAGACAAGAAGGCTTCCTCTCTCTTTCCTTTCCTGTGTCCTTGGTGTTTTTCACCTCCTAGGGTGACACAGAGATGGAAGTTTCTGCAGTCTGGGCAATCTTTCCCCATGTTGGGCCTCCTCTGGCTTCCCACCCACAGGATTGCATGCTCCTCCTCTGTGTGCTGAGTTGTACAGCTAAAGATGCCTCCATCACCACTGGTAGAGATGTGGGTAAGACAGGAAACATAAATACATTAAAGAATCCACAAAAGAAAGTAAGAATTCTCAGAAACCCATGCAAACCAAATAATAAATGGATAAAAGTATTTCATGTAACATTCTGAACTCAGCTATGACATTTTAAAGGTTGTATGACATTTAAATTTTATCCAACTAACCTGAAGTGCATTTTAAATCTTTTTAAATAAGCCCATTTTTCTCTCATGCTACACACAGCACAGGAAAGACTCTTGAATAGGGAGGCATAGAAAACACCTTCCTTTATAGGAATTCATTTTCTCAGGAAATAAGAAGAAGAACTGAAAAATAGGATTGCATGTCAAAGGAAACAATTGCCACAATGAAATGACAGCCCACAGAATTAGAAAAATCTCTGCTAGCTATCCAGTGGGTAAAGAATTGTTATCCAGAGTATACAAAGAGCTGGAAAAACACCTAAACACCAAGAGAGAAAAAATCCAATTACTAAATGGCCCAGTGAACAGCTTGAACAGTTCTCAAAAGAAGTACATATGGCAAAAAAATTAAAAACTATGAAGAAATGCTCAACATCCTTAGCAACAGTACTCACAATAGACACCAACCATGGAGTTAGCCTAGGGGCCAATCAACCAATGAATAAAAAAAGTGACACATATGCCCTAGAGTATATTACTTATAAACCTCATGGTGAGAAAGGAAGATAGTGTACTATTCAGTTATATAAAAGAATGAATTGTTGTTTGTAGGAAAATGGAGAGAACCAGACAGCATCATATACTGTAAAATGAGCCAAATTCAGAAAGACAAATACTACAAGTTTTTCTTTTTTTTTTTAAGTCTTTATTTTCCTATCATTTCTTTTTTTTTTTTTTTTTTGCCAGTCCTGGGCTTGAGCTCAGGGCCTGAGCTTTGTCCTTGGACTCTCTCAAGGCTAGAGCTCTACCACTTGAGCCTCAGCACCACTTCTGACTTTTTTCTATGTATGTGGTACCGTGGAGTCGAACCCGGGTCTTTGTGCATGCTAGGCAAGCACTTTAGCCACTAAGCCAAACTCCAGGCCCATACAAGTCTTTCTTATATAGAATCTAGACAAAAGAAATAGTTTTAAGGGTAAATCAGCAAAAAGAATGTGAAAGGAGCAAATGATGTGGAGTGATCAAAGTATATTATATACATGTATAAAAATAGAATAGCAAAATGTTAAAGTATGAGAGGACGATAAATTATATGCATATATGGAAATACAATGAAAAACTCCTTTGCAAAAAAGTAAATTGACTTCACCAAACCAAAAATGGGAAATGGGTACCAAGACATGTGAAAGGGTATCAATGTACGTGAATTAATGCACCTTCTATCTGGCAAATATCATGTAACCCTTTTACTAATTACAATAAAAAATGCAAAAAAAAACCTTAAATATCATAACTTATATCAACCATAAACTACCTGTGTTCATACATAAACTAAGCAAACAAAATTTCAATGGATCAAAGTAAAATTAATTGTAAAATACTTTACATTCTTTTTTTCATATATTTTATTGTAATTAATAGAGGGGTTACATAATATTTGCCAGATAGATGGTGCATTAATTCCCCTACATTGATACTCTTTCACATGTCTTGGTCCCCATTTCCCTCCCCCCAAGCCCCACCCCTCATCTTGTTTTCCCCCGTTCCTTATCCAGTTTCAAATAACCAAATACAAATATATCCAATATATCAGGTAACAAAGTGAGATACTGTAGCAATATGACATAACCAAGGGACAGCAAAAGAGATGAGAGATAACATAGTACACTAAGAACAACAATCATTCATTATATGGCTTATGTTTCTATATCCTAGAGATCCTTTCATTTAGCGTCCTACTGTATGGCCTGTATCAATGTTTTGCTCTATTGCAAATCTCTGCTAGGAGAGCCCAAGGTTTCTACTGATTATGACAAATGAGGGAAACCATTGAGCCTAAGTTCCTTTGAGTCTGGCTTACTTCACTTAATATGATCTTTTCTAAGTCTGCCCATTTCCTAACAAATGGGGCAATGTCATTCTTTCTGACAGCAGCATAGAATTCCATTGTGTATAAATATAACATCTTGCTGATCCACTCATCAACTGAGGGACATCTAGGTTGGTTCCATATCTTTGCTATGGTAAATAGTGCTGCAACGAACATCACTGTGCTAGCGGATTTAGTATGTCTTTGTTTCTGGATGATTGGGTAAATGCCAAGTAGTGGAATTGCTAGGTCATGGGGGAGCTCTATATTTAGTCTTTTGAGGAACTGCCATACGGCTTTCCATAGTGGTTGAACCAGTTTGCACTACCACCAACAGTGTAGTAGTGATCCCTCCTGGCCACATCCCCTCCAGCATCTGTTGTTATTCGTTTTCCTGATCCTGGCCATTCTAACTGGAGTGAGGTGGAATCTTAGCGTCGTTTTGATTTGCATTTCTTTTATGACCAGAGATGTTGAGCATTTCTTCATGTGTCTATAGGCCATTTTTGTTTCTTCTTCAGAGAAGACTCTCTTTAAGTCTTTGGCCCATCTTTTAATGGGATGGTTGTTACTTTGGAGATTAGTTTTGGATTGATTCAATTTTTTGAGCTCTTGATATATTTTAGATATGAGGCCTTTGTCTGTTGTATGGTTGGTGAAGATCTTCTTCCACTCTGTAGGCTTCCTAATTAGTTTACTAGCTATGTCCTTTGCCATACAAAAGCTCTGCAGTTTAATGCAGTCCCACTTATCCAGCCTTTCTCTGATTTGTTGTGATTCTTGGTCCTTATTAAGAAAGTTTCGACCTGTGCCAAAGAGGTCTAGTGTATCTCCTATTCCTTCTTGTAAAGTTTTCAGAGTGTCGGCTTTTACCTCCAGGTCTGATCCATTTGGAGTTAATTCTAGTACAGGGTGACAAAGAAGGATCCAACTTTAGTTTTCTGTATGTGCTTAGCCAGTTCTGCCAGCACCACTTGTTAAAGAGGCTATCTTTCTTCCATTCTATTTTTTTGGCTCCCTTGTCAAAGATTAGGTGGCCATAGGTCTGTGGCTTAATATCTGGGTCTTCAGTTCTATTCCATTGGTCTTCTTGTGCCAGTACCAAGCTTGGAAAAACCCCCATGCTCCTGGATTGGAAGAATAAATATCGTGAAAATGACAATCTTGCAAGGGCTATCTACAAATTCAACGCAATACCCATCAATATCCCAATGTCATTCTTTAAAGAAATAGAAGAGGCAATCCAAAATTTCATATGGAATAATAAAAGACCCCGTATAGCAAAAACACTTCTTAGCAGAAAGAACAGCACAGGAGGAATTTCAATACCAACTTTAGACTCTATTACAGAGCTATAATTATCAATACTTTGCATTCTTAAAGTTTATGTTAGGCTCTGAGCTAAAACTCAGGCTGAGAAAACTTTCTCCATCATTGTAATTGATAGAACACACTTCTCTTAAAAAAAGAAGTTAGCAGAGAATCTCATACTGTATTATTTGTGCTTGGCTACATACAGCATTGCTACCAAGTAAGATGCAAGATATTGACTAATCTACACTCATAACTCCAGATGCTAGATAAATAAAAATATAAACCAATGATTTACAGCAGAAATATCCCACTAGATCAACTATACTTATAATTAAACTAAAATTAATAAAACCTTAGAAGCTCAGATTATTTTTTGATAAATTTGGGGAGAAAAAAAAAAACCAAAGTTATTTGAAGAATGAAAGGTTTTTTCAATCCAGAAAAGCTTACATTTCTAATCTATTGAGACTTTGTGACAATAAAAATTAATGAAATATGAAATGAGCCCTTTTCAAAGATTTTCATTAGCAGCAGCCAGTTATGCAAGGACTGTTTCAATATGACATTTCTGCAAGTATATACAACATACCTCCATCAAATTCACCCTCTCGATCTCTTTTCCTCATTCCTCCTCTCATGTTCTTAAAACAATTCCAGCGGGTTTCATTATTCTATTTTCATACATGTATATAAAATACCTCGACCAAATTCACCCTCATTTACCCTCTCCATTTACACTGCCTCCCCATGCCAGCACATATCTACCAAGAAAGCCGGTTTTTCTTTCCTGTGATTCATTTTTTTCAGTTTATATTAACTGTACAAAGAAAATTCATCATCGGAATTAACATATACATGTAATTATGAATAATATACATATAAATTAATTAGATTAGCTTCATGTATTGCTCTCTTTCCAGGTCCCCTTACATGACTGTGCAGTGACTTGCCTTACACTATGTTCATTCATAGATACTAGCAAATTGGTCCTCTCAAAAATAAAGCAAATGTTTGCTCACACTTACATGAACATAATATTTAAGATTTTTTTGCCTGTCCTGGAGCTTGGACTAAGGGCCAGAGCACTGTCCTTGGGCTTTCTCAAGGGATGTTCTCACCATTTCCAGCTTTTCCTATGTATGTGGTACTGAGGAATTAAACCCCAGGCTTTGTGCATACTAGGCAAGCACTCTACCACTAGGCCAAACTCCTGGACCACCATCAGATATTTGTAAACTAACATATTCCTACCATTCACAACTTGCTCTAACATGCCAATCTAAGTAATCCAAACAAGAACAGTAGTCAAAAGATCATTTTCTACATCCTAAACTCCTCTTGCAACCTATTGAACCGCTAACTTGCAATTATTCAGAATAGTTTTACCTACATCACATTCCTAACCTTTAAATCTTTAGGGATAATTTCAATAAAATATCAACAAATTCCCTTTTTATTTTTCTTATTTTTGGCCAGTCCTGAAGCTTGAACTCAGGGCTTGTGCATTGTCCTTGGGCTTTCTCAAGGGTAGAGCTCTGCCACTTGAGCCACAGTACCACTTCCAGTTTTTCCTGTGTATGTGATGCCAAGGAATCGAAGCCAGGTCTTTGTGTATGCTAGGCAAGCACACTACCACTAGACCAAACTCCTGGCCCCAAATTCCTTTTTCAAAATGACTCTCTGAGAGCCAAAATTGGGCTGCTATAGCCAGCTTTTGCCCTGAGAACACATGCCAAACCTGGTGAGCCAGTGCATTTGTTTTTCATGGCAGGAAAAAGATGCCTAAGTCCATAGCCTGACAAGGGATAAAATCTCAGAGGGAGCCTGCCCTCTGGCAAAGCTGGCCTCAGCAAAAGACCATGCCCTTATCTATGGATCAACTTCAAATAGGCTTCTGCTGAATGGAAGTGGAGAGGACATCAGAAAAGTCTCCACTGAAAACATGGACTGCAGACTGACCATTTTGAGACCCTGCATTTGCTCTTTCATTATGTCAAGCTGAGAATTTAGAGGAATCTTTGGCTAAAATTGCCCTATGTGCCTGGAAGCCGCTCTTGCAAGTATGCTGTGGAGAAATCTACCTCATTTTAACCTTAAGGAATTCTCAAGAGAAACTTTCTCAAGGAAAATAAACTATCTGTAATCAAAAATAGCATACAAGGAAGCAAAACTCCACAATCAGGAAAGGACACACAAAGGTCAGGTATGGTGGTACATTCCTGTGATTCCAACTCCTTGAAACCTAGAAATTGGGAAGATGGTGGTATAAGGCCAGCCAGGTCAAAACGTGCGTAAATAAATAAATAATTAAGAGTGATTCACATCAGTAATCCCTGAAAGATGATAGTATCAAAGCCAACCCTGGTAAAGAAGAAGAAGCAAAAGCAAAAGCAGGAGAAGGAAAAGGAGACCCTAGCTGTTAAATAACAAGAAGCACTGGATGAAGAGACAGTTTTCCTATCTAGCAAGCACAAGCACCTCAAATCAAACTTCTTTACAGCCAAAGGAAAAGGAAAAAGAAAAAGATCTAAAGGAAAAAGATCCATGAGAATTTAAAATGATATTCAGACTGGCTACAAAATGGGTATGATGAATGTAAAGAAAATTAAATACACACTTGAAAATATGTGTAGGGGAAAGACACTATAAGGAATGACAAACCAAGTTTTGAAAACAAGAATATCTTCAGTGGACAGATCTATCAGCAGTCAATCTGGTGAAGGGAGAGAGTTAATGAGTTAAATAAGATGTCACCCAAATAAGAACATCTTATGCATTACCCAGGGAAGAAAGGCTTTCAAGTGAGTCTGTTCCATGTACCAAACCAGTCACAACTTCTACCACTTATTTCCTTCTGGATTCCCTAAACATGTACTGAATGGGCTATCATACACCCAACACTTCGCCTGGCCACAAACTGAAGACATAAAGACAGAAATGCTGCATTCTTTAAAGCTGTGCATCAGACCAGGTAGCAATAAGCAAATGCAATTAGTTTCAAATAGACTAAATCACTCCAATTACATTTGTATTAGATCTACCCATTTGAGAAAACGGTCATTTCTAGATGGAATTGCTAACTATTTGATATTTAATGACACTCTGGGGCATTTCTTCCCCAGGCAGAGATGACTGAGGTGGTTTGTTTATGCATTTATGCTATCCTAATGATCCTGTAGAATATTCCCCCTTCCAAAACAAATTCCAATTTACCATATTCTGAGTATCTACAAGGAATTTACTGTTTTCTTACCTTTTTTCTACACTTTTCTCCTATTCTTCTAAATGGTCTACAAATGCCGTGGTCTGTGTACTTATTTGCATATGTTTGTGCATTTTTTTGTTTGCCATATTTTTTTTCAGACTTCTGCCAGGCTAAAGAGCTATATATTGAACAGTTCAGAGACACTTTGAATACTTCTGTGGCCAAGTCAATTGCTGGATTTTTTGCAGAACCAATTCAAGTGGGTATCTATGTGGGTATATAGCCCTGATGTCTCTGTGTTTTCCTTCATCATATTTTCTAGAGAATTTATTCACTATTTTCTTCTCAAAATTCAATTGACCACCTAAGCACTGGTGGCTCACACCTATAATAATCCTACTCAGGAAATTGAGATCACAGTTCCAAGACAGATCAGGCAGGAAAATCTGTGAGGCACTTATCTCCAATTAATCCACCAGAAAGCAGGAAATAGTGTACAATGAAACATTCGAGTGATAAGAGCACCAGCCTTGAGTAAAAGAGGTAAGGGACAGCATCCAGACACTGGGTTCAAGCCCTAGTACCAACATACATAATAAAAAGTCATTTGATTGGAAGGAAGGAAGGAAGGAAGGAAGGAAGGAAGGAAGGAAGGAAGGAAGGAAAGAAGAAGGGAGGGAGGGAGGGAGGAAGGGAGGGAGGAAATTCTCAGGAAAGGAAACTATAACTCACATGGCTTGTACTTGTTGAATATGTACAATTTCAAGTGAAGCCTTTGTTTAATCTCAAGATCCCTTTTCCTAAAGCCTTCATTTCTTTAAATTTCAAAAAAAAAGAACACTATGAAATTACTTTTCCAGAAGGTATGGCATGAAAATAATGGCCTCTCTCTTCATGTATGGTTGAGCGGCTGTCCCTGCTGTTTAGAAGGTTGCTAGTATTACCCCATGATGATGCCAATAATGATGTGTCCTCCTTTGTTGAAATGCTATGAAATGGCTTGGGTTGATGTTACCATTCTTCTTGCTTTGCTCTTTGGCAGGGGGTGAATGGCGTCATCCAATATCCAAAGGGCTTTCTCAAGGAAGCCTTTGAGCTGGTGAGAGAGAAGGGAGGTGTGTGCGTTGCAGACGAAGTGAGTGTCAAAATGAAATGTAAGGGGACAACCTAGAGTTGTGGGAACAGATTAGACACAGAAGGACATCTCTTCAAACCCTCTTCTATACCAGACAGACAGCAGCAGGGGCCTATACTGGATCTAGCCTTAAACTGAGGAACTATCTGGTCTTTGGCTGGATGGTTGGTAGATTAGTCAGTCAAAAAACATAAATTAAAATGTCCAAACTGATATATATCAATGAATTGGGCCAGGCATCGATTTATTTCTTATGGTTATTACCTTTCTTTGGGGAATGCTTTGAGAATGTTGATCAATTGTACAGAAAATTTAATTCTACATCTAAACGTTCACCTTAAGTTTTGCCAAACAATGTTAACCAGTTGGGTAACACCTATCCTTCCTGACCAAACTTGCCTGGAACTGACAGTTTCTGTTTAAAAAAGAATAGGTGCTGTCATTGCATGTGTTCAGGAAATAGTTCCTAAGATAGTAGACTTGAGGCAAAGCTGTTATAATAAGCACCCAGTAATGGAAGGGAAGAGCTTTGAACAAAAGCTCTCCTGGGCTGTGGGAGCTCTAACCCATGTGCTTAAGAGGGATCTGTTTACCTATAATTATGCCACTTATTTGAGTACATGCTGGAAAGCAGCCCTTTGCTGAAAACAGTGGCTGCTCACTGGGGCCGGTCAAGTCCCCTGGCTCACTGCCAGGACCCACTGTGGTCCCGCTAGTAAGTGGTGAGACCCCCCAAGGAACTGTTTTGTTGGGGTTCAATGCTACCACCTTTTCTTAAACTGTTCTTCCTTACAGAAATGTTGTGATCATTGGCACTTTTTGTGCAGGCAAGTCTGTTCCACCCAGGGCGCACTGGTGCCTCTGGGGTGGGGCATGTGGCTCTGGCCAGTCTTCTCCCACAGCACCTATCCTTTCCTTCCCTGCCTGCCACTAAACGCAGCCGGGTCTGGATCACTTTGAAATGAGTTCTGTCGGGGAGGAAGATAAACGTTGGCCTTGGAATTGGGCACACAGTGAAACTCCCAGTGTCAGATGAATTAAAGGGAAGTAGACTGAATTCAAAGAAGTTCAGAAGCGCAGAGTTTTCTCAGAGATGTCATTTCGCGGCGTTCAGGAACGCAATTGGAAATCCTTCCATGCCCTGTAATCTTGAAGAAGGACAGTCCTAATGATTTCCTGAGCGAAGGTGAAAGGGACTGCTTTTACAGCAGAAGGGGCTGCCGCTCCACGGGGCACCCCACCCCCTCGTGGGACACACCCAGTACTCCACGCCCTGGCCTGTCCTCTGCAGCCCTGGTGACAAGGGATCCAGGCAGCTTCGGGTGTCCAGCCACGTACCCAGTTCCATAGAACGCATCATGGAGTCGTGGAAGGGAGGGAGAGAGGGAGCTAAAGGGGAGGGAGGGAGGGTAGAAAGGAAGTTTGGGGTCTGTTTTCCGTCAGGTGCAGACAGGATTCGGAAGGCTGGGGTCTCACTTCTGGGGTTTCCAGAGCCAAGGCGTGCTGCCTGACATTGTCACCATGGCTAAAGGGATCGGGAACGGCTTTCCCATGGCGGCGGTGGTGACTGCGCCAGGTAGGACCTCGGGCTGCCCCTGTCCCTGCTGGCTGCTGGGCCCCCTGCGCAGGCACGGGGAGGAGGCAGCGTGGGCTGGAACACGCGTGGGTCCGAGGCACTCAAGGGGCCCAGGCACACGCAAAGGAGAGACTGCATTCTGCTGTGGGGCAGAAGGAGGAAAGGGAGCCCGGCTCTGGAGAAAAGCCGAATGCTCCCATCCCCAGAGTTAAAGGCGGCGTGAAACAGGCTGGCCAGGGAGAGGAGAGAGGGCTACAAAATCCAACCCATCCAAAAGCCACCCTCCTCAGAGAGGCTCTTCCACGCTGGCTTGCTCTTCTCGTGGCAATCAGACACGGTCACAGAGGCCAGAAGCATGGATTTCTTTGGGGTCTTTTCACCACACAGCCAAGGACAGGGATGCTCTTACCACACTCAATGGAAAGTACAGCAGAATTTCATTTCCCATTTTAGTGGAGGGCTTTCAGGGTGCTTTTTAAAAAAATTTTTTTCTGTGAACCACTAAGTACTGAAAATCCAAATCCTTGTATTTGTATTTCTCACTAATAGTACACATATGAATAAACAACTAAATAAATAAGCGCCTTACGATAGAGACACGGTTATCAAATTAATAAAGTCTAAAGATATGATTGGAAAAAGAGAAGGAACTGCATATAACTAACTTCGAAACAACCCAGAATTATATATTGTTATATTCCCATGTGACATTATTTTCTTGTCATTTCTTTCTCAGTCACAAGAGTGGACTTTAGAAATAAACATATTTATTGCATGAAAACTTTATACAAACATCTATATAATAAGTTTTAAGGTACTTTCCAATTTATACACTAATTATTTTGTGACCAGACTTCCCACTGGGTAAATAAAATATTGGTTTCCTTGCCCAGTATATTAGATTAGGCTGGGAAAGCAAAATACCAGAGTGAATGAACAGTAGACGTTCATTTTTCTCACAGATTAGAAGGCCACAAGTTGAAGGTGAAGTGCTGTTTTCTGGCGAGGCCTCTATATTGGCTTGCTGCCTTTTCATTGTATGATCTCCCAAACGTGCACACAAAGAAGAGAGACAAAGGAACTCTGATGTCTTTCCCTATTAAAAAGGCCAGCAATCTTATTGGACTAGGATCCTACCTTCAAGACTCATTTAAAATTAACTACCTCCTCAATGGCACAGTCTCTAAATATAGCCACATTATAGGTTATAGCTTCAACATAATAAATTTGGGGGAAACACAACTCAATAACATCTATCTTAAATGAGTAAAGAATGAATTAGCTATGATGCTGTGCACACATAATGATGGCAGGAATGTGTCATTCTCTTGACCTTTATTTTCCTCTCCTAGAGATTGCCAAATCTTTGGCTAAACGGATTAATCACTTCAATACCTTCGGCGGGAATCCCATGGCCTGCGCCATTGGATCTGCTGTGCTTGAGGTTTGTCCCAGCATTAACTTCATTTGTGTCCCCAAAGTGCCCTTACTAGGCCACACAGATTATTAGAACTCCATCAGCTAGGGGCATGAACATTCATTTCTTCTTCAACAAGCATTTGTTTTCCAATTATTATTCTGCACCCCTCCCTTCTAAAAATCTATGTTGGCTTCTTGGTGTGATATTTGGTAATAAGCTTTAAGGTACTTTCCAGCTACTTAAATACAAGAATTCCCAGCAATAAATATCAAAAGTCCCCTAATCAAGTGTTTACACTGAACTTTTTTTTTTCTGGGTACTGTTTCATGAACCATGACTAACTGCTATCCCTGTTTTTAGTTTAGTGTTGATCTTATATTTTTTATCTTTATTGTGGAGTATTGTTATGAAAAACTAAATTTTGTGTGATTATAACTGCCTCATCCTATCCCACTTATTTAGCCTGACATCCATTTCTGTGGGGAAAAAAGTGTTTTTCAAATCTTCTTGCTAAACTGCATCATTCACTTAATTAAATGTGACATATTTCCAGACAAATATGTGAAATGTCAGTAACTTTTTAGGGAGAGAAACTTGACTGGCCAGTCAGTTCACAAAAGATTTATTTCCTTACAATTTTTTAAAAAATGTTTTAAAAACACATGCCAGTGGCTCACACCTATAATCTGACTACTCAGGAGGCTGAGGTCTGAGGATGGAGGTTCAAAGCCAGCTTGGGCAGAAAAGGCCCCATGAGACTCTTAACACCAATTAACTATCAGAAAAGTGGTGCTGTGGCTCAAAGTGATAGAGTGCTAACCCTGAACAAAAGAGCTCAGAGACAAAAGCTATCCCCTGAGTTCAAGCCCGACAACTACCAAAAAAGAAAAGAAAAATTACATGCAAATAAATAAAAGGCTGTTTTGCTAAACATTTATCATCAAATATGACTAAATCATAAAATGAAAATATATGGGTGGAAATGTGTCATTTATTTTCTTTTGTAGACATTGCCAACTCTTTTTTGTGTGTGTTTGCTTAAGTGTTATGTCATTTCAACCAATGTAAAAAGTAAGGAGGGCTAATAGGACTTAAAAACACCAAGGTTGGAATAGAATCACATAATTATCATCTACTAAGTATGAATGCATTATATTTCACTTGTCAAGAATCCTAGGTGTAAGTGGAACTTTGGTAAAGATCCTTTTACATCTGCAGGTGCCCTGGCTCAGGGACGCATAGGGCTCAGTTCACCTTAAAAAAAGCAGGGCCCCAAAACTGGACATGATGGCTCAAGCTGTAATCCTAGGTATTGGGAGACACAGATCAGAAGATTGAAGTTTGTGGCCAATTAAGGCATAAAAATTCACAAACCTCCATAAGGACCAGTGATAAGGTGCAATGACACACTGTGGTCAAACAACTATGGGAGAAAGCAGAATGAATACAGTGGCATGTGTGTGTCAGACTTTCAAGAAAGGGATGCATAAATAGGAGGATTACAGTCCAGAATGGCTTTGTCATAAAGTGAAATCCTATCTTGAAAATAACCAATGCAGAAACACATTGGTGGTGTAATCACCTGACTAACAAGCACAAGGCCCTGAGTTTAAATCTAATACTGCAAAGGAAGGGAAGAAGGGAGAGAGGGATGGAGGGAGGGAAAGAGAGAGGGAGGGAAGACTTTAGAGCTGGGGCACTTGGGCTATAACAGGCTCTTCTGTTCTAAGGTTGCTGAATGAAGGTCATTGTCTGTAGGAGAGATGGCCCTTGTAGAATTCCTTCCCCCAGAATATTTGTTTTCTTCACCCCTATATCATAGTCCTCAACAAACTCAGTATTGAGACATGTCTTGTATTCTTACCTAACTTCTTACTTACCCCTGGTGTGAGTTCTTGGGTGAGTTAGGCCCTGTACAAGACTGTTTCTATTCTTCACAGAGAACATTGTGTAATCGTGGTGTGCCACACTGGGGTTTGCTGCTTGTCTGGGTACTTGATTGTACTGTTTGTCTAGTTACTTTATATAAAGAAGGTCACGGACGTTTATTTTTCTGTGTCTTTCAATTAATCTTAGAACTTTTGGGTGCCAGGTCATACGGGCTTTTTTCTTTACAGGTGATCAAAGAAGAAAATCTGCAGGAAAATAGTGAAGAAGTTGGCACCTACATGTTAGTGAAGCTTGCTGAGCTGAGGGATGAATTTGACATCGTGGGTGATGTCCGAGGAAAAGGTCTCATGATTGGGATAGAGATGGTGAAAGACAAGGTAGGTCCCTGAGGGCTGCTCTCCTGATGGCTTTCTAGGGCCAGAAGGAGTAAACCAGACAGGACTATCTATCCTCTGCTGTACTTGTGTGATTGAAATCTAATCATAAGCAAGAAAGCAAACAAAATAATAGCAAAAGTCAATGCACCTTTAACCCACTCATCCCAGACTTTCCCCTTAGCTTTCTCCTCGCTCTTCTTTCTGGTCCAACCACCTGCCAAGGTCCAACCACTCCTACCAGCACACTAATTGATGATGAGATTTCAACACATGAACGTGGAGGATGGATGGGGTGTGTTCGAGTCTATGGAATTCACCATGTATTTATTGAAAATACCTTATTATCTCAAGTGTAGTAGTCAGGAGACATAGCGTTCTTGCTGCCGGTAAACTTAAGACCATGTTCATGTAGTTAGAGCAGGCCAGAACTTTGCTACAGTTCTCTCTAGATAATCTAATACGGGCACTCTCATCCACTGTGGCTGAGAATGGAAACTGCTACAGCCTTGAGGACAATATAGGTCTTAGATGTATAAGAATTTGAATGTCTATACATTTTTACTTTAAAATTCCATTTCTAAACATGTATCCGAAATAAATATCCACAAGGATGTGTAATCACCACAGCGAAAGATGTTTGGAGTTGTTTCTAACTGTAAAAAAAGTATTAGAAATAATCATCTTAATGCTCAATATTAAGAAAATGAAAAACAACTACAGATAAACAATGAAATATAGGTAACCTTTAATAAAACAAGGTCCAAATATGCTGACTTTGAAACATTTATTGAAAAATTATTATACGAAAATTATAGAACATTATTTAGCATGACTCATTTTTAAAATATGCATATCCATTCATTTTCATACACACTCTATGGTTCATACTCAATTATCTACAGGAGGTATCCCCACATGAAGAAAGGAAAGTTTATTTGTTCTTTATATATTTCCATATTACTTGTTTTATTTAATAATCATTAATGATTTTTATAATTATTTAAATACAAACCATTAAAAATGATCCCTATGAAAGTATGTAATACAGTCAGCAAGAAGTTTAATCATCACCATGCCTACCTCATTAGCAAGCAGTTGGGATATGGGTATGAACATAAGTACCTGACCACCTTCATGTACATTCAACTACAAGGCCTTTGAAATTCACGGGTGTTTCTGGTCCTTCCTCTCACTGAGGAATACAGACAAGATTTCAAGTGGATGCAGAAAGTGAAATAAAATGGGCCATAGAACAGGGGGGTGAGGACCCAGACTAATGTTGGGGTGGGGCCAAGAAAACACCTTCTGTCCATAATGGAAGAGGCCCCCCACCCGCCCGCCTTTCTCTCAGTTACATATTATGTTCTCTGACATGCACACCTTCCATGCAATGAAGGACTTGGGGAAGAATTGGTGGATAAAGGGAAGAGATGCCAGGGCTCAGGGGAGAGTGGGTAGAAAGCTCTTAAGAGACTAACAAAGAAGGGAGCTCTTCTCTGCCTGCGGCAAGTGACCAGTGCACAGCATCCATGCCTTGACCCATCGAAAGCCAGAGAGCCAAGCTCACTGCTGCTGCTGCTGCTGCTGCTGGACTGGTCTGTGGAGGAAAGACGAAGGGAAGACCAGGATTGGAGCAGATGTCAGCCCAGCCACCTAAGAAGCATTTCTAAACTACAGATCGTAAACCCTATCCCAAATCTAATTCAGCCTAAAGTAAGGCCCAAATATTTGCAGTGGGAAAGGCTTCCAGCTAATGTAGGTTCGATTAGACTTGAAATGATGAAGGAGGAGATATTTGGGTTCTCAGACTGAGAAAGCAGAAAATGCATGGAAAGGACACAAGCTCTAACTCAATGTCACCAAAGGAGAACTAGTATGCCTCAACACCTACACAGGGGACCAACACCAGATGCCACATATCTGACATAGCCTCTTGCTCACCTTTCCTAACCCTGGAGGATAGAGTCTTGGGAGAGGAAGCAAATAGAGAAGATGAGAAAAGTTTAGCTCACCCCAGCTCCCTGGAAGAACTGCAGCCCAGACAATGCCCCTATGCGACTGCAAGCCACTTCCTGGACTTGGAAATGAACTCTTTCCATGGACAGAACATAGTGAGACATTAAGATTTAAACATAGAACAGACTCCAAAGTCAGCTATTCAGGAACCAAATTCCCTGATTAGTCATTAACAGAACCAAGATTCACTGGCTATCTATATAGAATTTCATTGTGTCTTTGGAAATTGGGGATGTAATGAACTGAAAACAAAATTATTTTTAATGACACCCTTTTAAAATCCAACTAACCACTTTGTCAGTTACTTGAGTTTTGTTTTGTTTCTACTTGAGAAATAATGCTTCTAACCCTTCAAACACCACATTGGTGTCATCTTTTTTAATCTATACACAGAGGAGCCGGCATCCTCTTCCGGCTGATGAAGTTAGACAAATCCATGAGGACTGCAAAGACATGGGGCTCCTTTTGGGCAGAGGTGGCATATTCTCTCAGGTAAGAGAAAGTCTGGATAGCATGTATATTGGTGGCTTTTCTTCTTCACTCTGGTTGGGGACCTAGCCACACTTCCTCCAGAGATAATGCTCAAATGTAATCAAAGAAAATGACAGTAAAGCCATGTGGCCACAAGGGGGTGCTGTGGTAAATGGTTTGATTATCGATGCTCTGTAGGGAAAAGATGGCAAGTTGTCCAGCCAAACCAGATGATTTCAGTGTGAGTGATAATAGAATCATAACACTCATGAAACACCATAATTTGTCTCATGTGTGAAATCATTCTGAGACCTGTTAAAGCCAGAGTGGCCCTTTTTCCCAGCCCTGAACTTTTTGTGCATTGCTCAGCTTTAATATCCACTGGAGACAGGAAAGAATCTAACAGCCCTGGCAGGCCCTGCTGACCCTTTCAGGAGAAGTAGACCACCACCGCAGGAATGGACTTAGTGCCTAACTCAAGATCTATCACCCTCTTGCCTTCCAACATCCAATGCACTGCATCCTCAGAGATGAGATTCACAGCTAGAGTTCTCGCTGACCCGCCCTTGCATCCCTCACACCAGCAGGGATGGGCTCCCCGAGAGTTAGTTAAAAATGAGGGTAGAGCCTGCTGATGGTGGCTCATGCCTATAATCCTAGCTACTCAGGTGGCTGAGATCTGAGGATTGTGGTTCAAAGGCAACTAGGGCAGGAAAGTTTGTGAGACTCTTATCTACAATTAACCATTAGAAAACCAAAATTGCTCTGTGGCTCAAAGTGGTAGAACACTAGCCTTGAGCAAAGAAAGCTCAGGGATAGTGCTCAGGCTGTGAGTTCAAGTCCAAAGACCAATGAAAAAAAAGAAAGAAGGAAGGAAGGAAGGAAGGAAGGAAGGAAGGAAGGAAGGAAGGAAGGAAGGAAGGAAAGAAGGAAGGAAGGAAAGAAAGAAAGAAAGAAAGAAAGAAAGAAAGAAAGAAAGAAAGAGAGAAAGAAAGGAAGAAAGAAAGGAAGAAAGAAAGAAAGAAAGAAAGAAAGAAAGAAAGAAAGAAAGAAAAAGAAAACTGAGGGTAGAACCACTCATAGTTCGTGCCTGTGATCCTACTTGCTCAGGAGGCTGAAATCTGAGGATTACAGTTCAAAGCCAGAAGGAAAGTCTGTGAGACTCATGTCCAATTAACAAACAAAAAAGCTGTAGCTAGAGTAGTGGCTCAAGTGGCAAAGTGCTAGCCCTGAGCAAAAAAAACTTCAGGGACAGCACTCAGACCCTAAGTTGGGGGTCCTAGAACTGGCACACAAAAAAAGGCAAGGGTAGGTTTTACTGCCTGTTCCTCTCCTCTTGCCCGCTTTTTAGCATATAAAAAATGATGATACATGCTGATTGTATATACCCATGGGTTACAATGTGCTGTTTTAATACATAAGTATGTTGAATAAGGTCTAAACCCAGGGAAGATATCTATCTCTTTTTTTTTTTTTGCCAGTCCTGGGCTTGGGCTCAGGGCCTGAGCACTGTCCTTGGACTTTCTCAAGGCTAGAGCTCTACCACTTGAGCCTCAGCACCACTTCTGGCTTTTTGCTATGTATGTGGGGTACCAAAGAATCGAACCCGGGTCTTCATGCATGCTAGGCAAGCACTTTAACCACTAGGCCAAACTCCCGGCCCCACCTATCTCTTTTATCAACTTCTTGGGGAGAGAATTTTAAAATTCTTTCTTCAAGCTTTTTTTGAAATATATAGTATATTATTATCAACAGTCACAACTGAAACATTAGACCTTCTTACTCCTAACTGTAACTTAACACTTCTACTGAATTTATAACCTTCATTCTTCCCAGTTCCCCTGTTTCTTTCCTGCCTATCACAATTTTCTTGAATGCTGACACAACCAGTTCTTGTTTTATGCTTTGCAGAGAAAATTGGAGCTATCAGGCAAATTCTCTACCTACACTCTATACAGTAAATAATTTTTTGCACAAATTGGGTAGTATAACTTAATTATGAACATTCTAACTATGCAAACTATGACAATATAGAGCCCTTGTTGGCTCATTTAGCAAATTTCTTTGCTATTTGGGAAACATTATTTATAAGGGCTAAGCAGCAGGTGGTATGCTACTGCCAAGCTACAATGGCAAAAAAGATATAGTCTTTTGCTTTATGAAGCTGAAGGGAGAGAAAAACATACAAATAGAAAACAATGATACAATGCACTGCGTTCATCTACAGTTATAAAAAGAGGTATTACTGACTCATTCAATGTCCTCAATAGGCCGACAAAATAAGTACTAGCTAAAGAAAAGAGGAACAGAGAAGTTAAGTAAATTATCCAATAGACTTAGTGAGAGAGTTAAGAATTGAATTTGTGTCTGAAATTCATAAGAAGATTCTAGTTGGAGCCTGAGATGTATTCTGGATTTGGGGTATACTATCAGGCCCATCCAATCCTGAGGATAATTTTGGAAACAAAGCACACAGATAACAAGTGGCAATGGCAGAAGGACAAAGAGATGAACAGATGACTAAAAGAAAAAGAGCTGGCTGCTGGTAAGTCATGTCTATAATACTAGCTACTCAAGAGTCTGAGATCTGAGGATTGTGAGTCAAAGCCACCCCAAGTAGAAAAGTCTATGAGACTTTTATCTCCAATTAACCAGCAAAAGTCAGATGCGGAGGTGAAGTTCAAGTGGTAACATGCTAGCCTTAAGCTTTCTGATGGTTGATTGTTCTATTTTCTTCTGTCTCCTCAGAGTTTTCGTATTGTGCCACCAATGTGCGTCACTAAGCCAGAAGTGGATTTTGCTGTGGAAGTATTTCGTTGTGCCTTAATCCAACACATGGAGAGAAAAGCCAAGGGAAAATAATTCTAAATAAGAAACCCCAGGCCACAAGAACTTCTCACTTACAAGCAAGAGTGAATTTGAGGAATTTAAAAGCCACTTGTACTGAGAGAAAACTTAAAGCTCTCTGTAGTCATTGTTAAGACATGGTTTGACTGTTTCTAGACCATATTTGTTGAGAGCTTGGTGTGATCTCAAAAATGCTATCCTATTGGGAAACTCTCCATCCCTATCTCCCATCCGAAGTCCTATGTCATCCACATTAGTTGACTATAATGATTCCCTTTGAAATAATTAATTTCTGAAGTTTTCTTCCCCCTCCACTCTTCAGCTCCAGGAAAGATGTCATCTCCTTTCTCCGAAAACATCCCATGACATGTCAAGATTCTTAGGACCTATCTGCCACCTAGGTGGCACCATAAGAATAAAGCCTATTTGCTGAAGTTGGGAAGTAGAATGCTGACTGATCAGTGATGCCAGTGAACAACTCTGTACCAGTCCTGGAATCATTCAGAGCCTTCTGATAGATGAGACAACACATTCATTGCATTGCAGAAACGTTGCTAAGTTTTCCATACAGCAGCCCACAGCATGCTGAGAAATGAAATAGCAGACACCTTAAGAAGATCATTGCCTTTGACTTTCTTGAACATCTTTCAGACCCTTCTTTTTCTTTTCGATCCCCACCGCTGCCATCTCATCCTGCTGTAAACCTTCCTTTCTTCTATTAGAGAAGTCTCCGTGCCCACAATTTCCCAAAGCACACCCACTTCACAGATTTCTCCATGGGAATACATCGCTTGTTTTAGAAATGAAGTTTTTTTTATTAATTTGAGGTTTTAATAACAAGCTTGCTGTACATACAGTCAATGAGGAAACAATACTATTTGTCATAAGTGAAAAGAACCATAAAAATGAAGCAAACATAATAAGCATAGAATCCATCACTGGAGAAATAGGGTTTGCAAATCTTCTCAGTTGGGCCAGCAGCATGGTCCCGTGGTAGAGTGCTTGCCTAGCAATGCACGAAGGTGGTGAGGGAGGGCGGGGGGAGTGGGGAGGAGGCTAGAGAATATTTGAGAGGTATTAAAAATATACTCACAATTGAGACCTTCTCTGAAACAGAAAACAAAGAAGGCCTGGGAAACTATGAAGAAAATAATTTTCTCAACATGAGTTTGGTTATTCATTTAAAGCTGTTTCCTGGTTTGAAGCTACATCCTGATTGTCTACCCCTCTGAGGTATCTCTTCTAACACATCGTAATCTCACTGCCAGGTCAGTTCCCATCAGGCATTCCTACCAAAAAACACTTCCCATTAGCTCCCCCATGGTCCTCCAGATAACAAGGTCAAGGCCCCATAGCAAGGAACTCTGTGCCTTTGTCTTGATCCAAGCAGAACAACCATTCCAGAAATGTTGGAAGCTATAGAAAAGTCATTGGGTTCAGAATCTTAGACTCAGCCTTTCCACTTAGTTTGCTAGAAGTGACTTGGAGCAAAGCCTTTAACCTCTTGCCCCTCCCTGCCTTCTAGGGTTGTCTTAGATAGGAATCAAATGAATATAAAAATCAGTGAGGGGTGGGGGAGAGGGGAAGGGAAATGGGGACCATGACATGTGAAAGGGTATCATTGTGTGGGAATTAAGGCACCATTTATCTGGCAAATATCATGTAACCCTTCTATTAATTACAATAAAAAATATATTAAAAAAATCAGTGAATATAAAAATTCTTTGTCAACACATGTACCATACAAAAAAAGAAATTTCTCCCCTTCAATCTATACTTTCCACGTTCCTCCACAAAAGCTTTTCCCATAGTTCTTACTTCCTTGTCTCCCATCCGAGCCCAAGCTCTCATTCCTAACATTCATTCCTTTGAAACATCCCCCAAAACAATGGTGGCCCAAAAGAGGTACCTTTGGAGGTTTTGTTTCTAAACAGTGGCTCCTTGGAGAACACCTTCTTTGGCTTCTGGAGTGTGGTCCTTCCTGGAGACTCATGAATTACAGGATCCTGTCCCAGATTATCTAGTGGTTCATGCTATACTCTCTCCCTGAAAGCAACTTGATCCATTTCTGAAAGTTCTGCTACCTTATCTAGGCAGATGACTTCCAAATGCTTCTCTTCCATTTCAAGCTGTTTGTTTTTTCTGAGCTCATCCCTCAAAAACTGTACTCTCTGGACATTTTTATTTGACTGTCACGAGAGCATCGCCACACAACAAATTTAAGACAAAAACTACTAAATCTCTCTCTTCCATTGAATCCCTTCTTTATTGATGGTCCTTTTTTTTTAAGTCAAGCTCATAATTCAGGTCATTTTTTCCCCTCTAAGCTAGCCTTTTGTTCTTCATTTGGCTAACTCCAACATTAACTTTTCTAGAATGGTCTATTTATACCCAAACTGCCCACATCTGTTCTGTAAACTATGTGGTATCATTCCAATCCTCTAGTGCACTAATGCCCAAGTCACTCACTTCTGTAGTAACCTGTCAGAATTAGCTGTCTAATTCTGCTTTTGGTTTTCATATAACTACTTCAACTGCTTGACCATTGGCATGTGGTTTTTTTCCTGGTGAAAAGGACCACCTGTGTGTGGTCCTTTAAAAGCTCAGCCCCACGGAAGGTCAGGACTACTTTCTAATAGGCCAAAGCTGCTGTGCTGCTATTAAACTGACTCCTAGCTCTGCTCACTGAGTACTGGTGACTCTATTGCTGAAGGGGTGGTTCGGGGATGCCCAAAGGCTGAGATCTTACAACTTCACTAATCAAGATGACTGTCTCTCATGTCTCCTGGAATTTTGGAGTGCTCCTCATGGCTAATGGAACAACCAAACTTCAAATATCGTGGTGTTCCAGAGCCTTCACAATTTGATCACACATTTTAGTTGTTTTGTTTTAGTTCTACCCTTCTCTCCCTGTCATGTACTTCCAGGCTGTGCTTTTATGGGTTCATTGGATGGTCTTTTGACTTGTTTTATTACAATAGACTCTTGAGGTGTTATATCTAGTGAAAAGTCACATTTAAAGAGAAGGC
This sequence comes from Megascapheus bottae, assembly GCF_031878675.1. NCBI lineage: Eukaryota > Metazoa > Chordata > Mammalia > Rodentia > Geomyidae > Megascapheus > Megascapheus bottae. The sequence goes on from NC_143512.1 coordinate 65,887,198, forward strand.
ACAAATCCATTTGTGAGATTTCTGTTGCAAACCACAGCCTGTCATTAGGCCCCATCTCCCAACACTGTCATATTGGGAACCAAATCTTCACAGAGTTTTGAGGGATACACAAGGAGGTTTGGGTTTTGGTTTTGGTTTTCTTCCATCCTAATGCTTGAACCCAGGGACCTGTACATTATAAGCAAACACTCTACCACTTAAGTCATGCCCCTAGCCCTCAACTGAATTATAGTGGAGCCAAAACATATTCAGACCATAACACAAAGCCAGTAATGGAATTCAAAATGGGTTTCATATTTGGATTATAAAGGAAACATGATTCTATTCGTACCCCTGTTGATCAAAATGAACCACAATTCTTGGAAGAACAGCATTGAGGCCAGGAAGCCTTGAGGCAGGGGTGGGGTAGGGCAAAACTGTGGCTTAAAAAAATGAACTGACCATTTCTTTTACTGATTTATAGGCATGAGGATTCTCCTTACCATGTGGAGTCGTGGGCAGGAATTTAACACCACCATTTCTTTCCCTTCCATTTTCTGCTCTTACCCACAGGAGATGGATGTAAGCCAGCTTACATAAGGCAGGGAGCCCACATTCTTGCCAAGCTTTTTTATTTCCTATCTTGTTAAAACAACCTAAACTGAAGATAATGAACACTTAGCACAAGTAAACTTTGTTTTTATACCCAAGGAACATATTGACAGTCAATCATGTGATCAGAATATAACATTAAAATGTTAGCAGCTGTTTAAACCACAGAAAATGTCAGTTCACTCAGGAGTATTTTCAAAATCACATTAAGTTTTGGGTATAGCATGAATAACAATAATTGTCAAAGAACATTCAGAAGTAGACAATATAATGACAAAGGGCACTTTTATTTGTGTTATAAAAACTTAATCATGTATAACCGAGCTGCTTTTTAACATCCCAATACAGTTATCTCAGTAACCAGTGACAGAATTGATTTCAGGATCCCCTGCAGGTACCAAAATTTGGCACTGCTATGGTCCTTTATATAAAATGGCCTAGTATTTACATTTAATTAGTGCATATTCTGCTTACTCCAAATTACTTCTAAATTATTTTCAATGCCTAATACAATGTAAATGTTAGTATTGTTTAGGGGATAATACTCAGAAAGAAATTTGCACATATTTAGTACAGAAGCAATTACTTTGTAAATGGTTTTGAGCTACAGCTGATTTAAGATGCAGATGAGGAACCCAGGACAACTGCAATGCAAGAGAACCCCAAAACATGTCACTAAGCTATTAGTGATAGTTCCTTTACCATCTTTAAATCTTACCATTCTTTCAGTAACAACAGAATAACAGAAAAGATCACAGAAAAGATCACACAACAATTGCCTTTTCATAACATCGTGGTCACGACTCATAAGCAGTGCTATAATGCTGCTGGGTACAGCATCGGAAGTTTGCCCTCAATTAATTAGAGCAAAGGCTCTGTCTCAACTGAAACACAAGCTGTAAACATGGCACAGCTTTGCCCCATTACAATGGTGATAGGTCTTAACAGAACAAAAGAAAAAGTTCTGTTAAACTTAGCTGAGTGGAGCCATCAAAACAAAAGCTTAATTATTTCAATCGCTTTGAGTTTCACAGAGATAAAGTAGAACCTCCTAGATTGGCTTGGGGGCAGATGCAGAGTGTTTGGTTGATCTGAAGGTATGGGGCAGGTAAGCCAGGATAAAGCCATGATTGAGATGTCAGCACACAGTATAATCAAGTCCATGAGAGTGAGAAAGAGAGAGAAGAAAAGCAGGTGGGGAGTATGGCAAGCAACTACTCAAAAGTTTTTAATTAGGTGAAATGACAAGACACAGAAGAAGGAACCTGCACAAAGTCTCTATGTAATTTGTTTTGAGAAATTACCTTCCCAGAACTGAAGCTTTCTCATATCCATAATCCATGAAATCACTAGGAAAATGCATGAGTAGTATATACTATTGACTCTCTCCATAGGCTTCCATGTCTCTTATTGTTTTTTTGGTTGTCTTGTTTTGTTTTTAATCCTATTACTTCTTTTGCAGTGTTCAAGATTGGGCCTAAGCATGCATGCTAAGTAAGCCGTCTGACAAGAGATACTATAACCTCAGCCCAGATTGATATCTTTTGATAGAACTTCCTTAGATGGTCCTTGGCTCTCTCACGGCCTCTTACTCTTATGTACACATTTTTTTTCTCCCTCACTAGAAACTCCAGTATTGTCAGAGAACCTTTATCTTACCTTTTGTGCCTAACAGTGCTTCTCACAGGAAGCAAAAGGTAACTACACAAGGCAGAGATTAGCTCATCTGAAATAAAGGATGGATTCTATTTGTTAGTCTCCTGTTTGTGTTCAGAAATATGTATACATTATATGTGACATGTACTATAATAAGTGTGATGCTGGAAGTGAATTTGTTCCAAGTGTACTGCTTATATTAAGATATTACAATGAGGGGCCAGGAGCATGGCCCAGTGGTAGAGTGCTTGCCTAGAGCGCACTAAGTCCTGGGTTTGATTCCTCGGCATACATGCACAGAAAAAGGCAGAAGTGGTGCTATGGCTCAGGTGGTAGAAAGCTAGTCTTGGGATAGTGCCCTGAGTTCAAGCCCCAGGATAGGCAAAAGAAAAAGCACAATGAAACTCCTTCCCTCTAAAAATACATATAACTCAAAAACAAAATAAATAAATACAAGGGTACACACATAGGTATTTATCACCAGGAGTTTTAGGACAAGAAAATAAACATCCTTGAGTATAATCTATGGATAAACAAGTCTGACAAGCAGACATGTAGATGAAATTACTTCATTTGCTTATACAATTGTAAGCGTCAGTCTCTGAAGTCTTGTGCAGGTATCATAGTGTTTACTGCTAGGAAGGAAAACCAGAAATCAGACATCCTCACATTGAAATTAAGATACCTAGGAATATATCCCCAACTCTCTTGCACTTAGTGTTCTTAGATGGGGTTAATTCTTTTTTTTTGTCAGGGTAATGTATAGAGGGGTTACAGATACATTTGCCAGTTAGTAGGTGCATTACTTCTCATACATTAATACCTCTTCTCATGTTTTTGTCTCCATTCCCCTCTCCCCACCCCTCCCAATCATCTTGTTTTCTCCCTTCTCTTTCCTATTTCAAATAAATAAATAAATGTATATACAATATGGGTTTAATTATTTGCAATGTTAATAGTCAGAATACAGACTCATGTTTGAAGTACAAAAGAAGATACATATATATATATATATACATGTATAGCATATATACATACCTATTTATACAGTCAAAAATACATAGATATAACTTTCTTATATATTTAGCATTTTAAGTAACTAAATATGAAATGTTATTTATCAAGACAAGAAAATCAGTCTTAGATGAGAAAATTAGTCTTAGGAGTGCATGAGGCACCCCTAAAAACTATAGGATGAACCTAGAGGCCTCCAGAAGTCTCATTTTTCAGTGAGTGAGGTACTATACTCAGATCCACAACTTATCCCTGTCTTCACTTTCAGCAAATAACTTTAGATTTATTATATAAGCAATGCATTGTCCAATATGAGTTCCAATAATGTCCCTCACCTGCTTAACCCTCCCTGTTGAATTCCCTTCTGTCCTGGCTTTCTTTGCCCACCAGACCTCAATGCCTTTCTCAGGATTTTTCTCCTCTAGGCATACTGGTTTCCCAGCTCCCTGAGTGCAAGATCATCTACCTGTCAGTCAACTGCCGTCTCTTTCCAGAGTTTACCAGTTAATGATTCCATCTTCCTTCACTTTAATGGTCAAGTTATTTTAATGAAACTTCAGCCCTCTCCAAGATTATTCCAAGATTTTGCTGTGCAAATTACTCATTCTCTGTTGGATTTTCAATTTCTACATCCTTTTGGTATCTTCCTCTCAGCCTACTAATACATTTACCATTGCCTTTCTCTCTAAAAGAAACTTTTTTTTTTCAAACATAGTCTCTTCCTGAAAGTGATGCAGCAGGGAAGAGCTCAGGCTCGGAGAGGTCACTTCTTCTCATGGTCATTTCTCTCGTTGTACTCAGCACCCTGGCTTTGTGAACCTGGCTTTACAAAAATGACCACTCTTAACTATGCAAAGGAAAGTTTCTGTTTTCATTCCACTTGTCATCTCTGTGACTACTGGTCATGTTCTTCAGGAAATTATCTTCATTTTCTACAGCTTCCATTATTTTTCTATTCATCAAGTTCTTTCCATTCCTATATATTTACATTAATTATTACTGTTGTGGTAGTTATTATTATTATTATTATTATTATTATTATTATTATTATCGGTATGTGTTTCTCACCCTCTTCTTTCCCACTCTTATACTCCATCAGGATAGTTTCAACCATTATCCAGAATGGCTTTCCCATCCAGATACTGAAGGTTCCAGTCACATCTCAAGGACAACTTCCTCTCAAGCACCTGACATTGCGCAGTCAATAAACAACTGCCTAAGCATTTTCTATAAAGTTCCTCTTGTGTTTCCTGACCTCACCCTGAAGGGCACACAGTCCTGGCGGCAGGAGATTTCATTGGATCCACTTTCTGCTTTACATGCGCAGTATCAGACACAGCCACCCACACTCCATTAAGCCAGCCTTGACCCAACTTCTTATTCTCCCTCTTCTTTCCAGCCATCCATTTGGGCTGCCCATAGCTGGTCACGGCGATTTTGCTTCCGTTAACTATCCCAGATCTAGATGCCATGGCTGAGAACCTTACTGCTTTCTTTTGGCACATTTGGTATTCTCATTGTCCCACTCATTGCTGTTTCCTTCCTTGACACACTGCTCCAACTGACAGTCCTCATCAGTCATGCAAGAGCTAAGTACTCCGTAGCCCTGTTACCTAACGTTTCCTCTGTGCCAGAGGAAAGTTCCAATTTGCAGGCACTGTTGATTGCTATATGAAGCAAAAAAAAAAATTAAAGCAAAGAGGTAGGAGGTGAGTGGAAATTATGCCAGGAAGAAAAGGGTTTTTGTGTGTTTTCTTTCCTCTGGCAATGGAATGAACTCCAGTTGGAATGATTGTAATATGCCTGCCTCGCTGACATGGACTCCAGCCATTTGTTTCTGTGCAGCACCTCTTGATGCTGGACTTAGAGGTAGACCATGAGAACCTGGTGACAGAGAGACCTGATCTGGATTTCTCAGATGTTCTGTTCAGATTCTACCAGCCTGAGAAGGGCTATCTTTATTCTTGGCAAATATCTAGAATCAACTCCTAAATCCTGGGGGCTATCTGTAACGAGCTCTGTTTTTCCTTCTTAACAGTATCTCACATTCATCTTATTTTTAGCAGATAGCTTCTTCTCTGCCCAGGAACATTGCCTTCCTCTACCTCTCCTGCTCTTCTTGCACTGGGACCTTTGTACACTCCTCCTCCTCCTCCTTGTTTCTTCTAGGCAGTAGGTTTTGGTAGTACTGTAGTATATATCTTGCAATTCTTTTAGTGCTGCAAACAAATGCAAAAAGACACTTTTTAGTTTCTGTATTGAAGATTTTGCTACTCTGGAAGATACCTTTCCAAAATATATGCTGTCTAGATGTAACATTTTACAAGAATAGAAGAGGAAGAATAAAGTTGGAAGACTCCTCCTGGTCTGAAAACTTACTACCAGCTATAGTATCTAATGGTATGATAGAAGGAGGACAAACACATAGATGGATAAAAATAGGCAGCCAGAAATAAGTGCTCAAATAACTCATTTTTATAAGAGAACCAAGACCATTCAATAAAGTCATTTCAACAAGTATTCATAGCAAAACTGGACTCCTATGTGCAAAGCCATAGGGATGGAAAAACATTATTTAATGGGAAGCAAGTTTCTGTTTGGGATGATGAAAATGTTCTGAAGTCAAGCTAGTGATGGTACAGCCTCATGAATGTGCTTAATGCTCCTGAACCATGTTTGGTCCAAATCTTTATAACACAGAATCATACCAAGACATCAACAATTAAATGCAAATACCAGCAAAGGTGTCTGGTTCATAGTCACTGTTCATTAAGTACCTCGCCAAAGCAGGAAAAAGGATCTTGCCCACGAACCAGGATCTGTCAGTGTAATAGGAGCCCACTAGATAAGGGATGAGCTGTGTCCACTCTAGCATTTCCTGCTGCAGCTTTAAAGCAGAATCAAGCACAGATAGCCTTCCCCGATAACAGCCGAAGTGCCTGAGTTCATGACAGCAGTTGTTGCACTGAGGTCCAAGAGTTTATAAACATGACATGAAACTCTTGATAAGGGGAATGTGAAAGTGAGTCTCACTATTGTGGGAAGAGGAAGATGCCCTTTCCTTTAAGGCAGAAATCCCCACCTTGGGCATCCCTTGAATGTTCCATAGCACCTTGTGAGGGTTGGCTCAGAGAAGTCATGACTAACATAGAGTCTGGTCCTGGGCTCTGTTCTTCAAGTCCTAAGGGTCAGTGATGGCCTCCTCCCCAGATCTGAGGCTGAGTCCTTTGCTCCCATCATGTTCTCATATGCCCCCCTTAAGAACTAAGTAGAAAGTTTCTGGAAAAGATTCTCTACTTCTCCTAGCAGAGGCTTACAATAGGGCCAAGCCTAGGTATATAAGGCCATATAGGATGAGGCTAAATGAAAGGACCTCCAGGATATGGAAACAAGAGCCATATAATGTGTGATTGTTGTTCTTAATGTACTATGTTCTCTTTTTTTGTCCCTTGGTTATTGTCATAGTTACAGTATCTTACATTGTTATCTGGTATATTGTATATACATTTATGTTTATTTGAAATAGGAAAGAGAAGGGGGAAATAAGATGAGGGAATGGGGTATGGGGAGGGAAATGGGGAAAAATCATGAGAAGGGGTACCAATGTTTTGTGAAGTAATGCATCTTCTATCTGGTGAATGTAACTGTAACCCTTCTATTAATTGCAATAATAAAAAAAAGATTCTCTACTTCCCTTTATTCACAGCTCCTGTCTTAAAAAAGAAGAGAGGAATGACTCAAGTTATTGTGATATAAGAAATATATATTTGGTCTCCCTCCTCAGCTCTTGGCACTGAGCTTAACCCTTCCTAAGTGATAAGGCAGCTCAGCAGTGTATTGTGTTCTGGTATTTGCTCTTTCAGCCAGTTCCTTAGAATTTCTTGGTTGATGCTAGGAGCACCTTGCTTTCTGATGAGACAAAGCTTTACTGGCTTCTGGGTAACTTCAGGATGGAAGCCTGAACCATAATAATGAGCTTATGTAGAGCCCTGGGAAGAGAAATTGATGCTGGAGCCTCTGTGAAACTTCTTATATTGTTGAGTTTGAAGCATTTCCAGACTGAAGGCAGCCTCGTGCTGGGAAGATGACTCACACTAGCTCCTCAGGACCAGAAACACTAATGGCTTATGTAAAGCCATTAGAGAAAATCATAGAACCTGGAGAGGGGAGGCTCTCCTCTGGCAGCCACATCAGTCAGAGGTGTGGGTAGTGTGGAGCCCCCTTACTTGCAATTGGCTCCTGAAAGCAGGAGATAAAACTCCCATGTCCACCAAGGAAAACATTCTTAGAACCAGAGATGGAGATTAAAGATCAAAGTTGTTTAAACTGTGTTCTCCTAGTCAGTTTTCCACAATTCAGTGACCTAGACACGCAGTTCAGCTTAGCAAAAGAGCTTTCAGCCATGACTGCTTCTCTTTTATTTTTGGCACTACAGCAATCAGGACTCAGGATTTCCTACTTGTGAGGCAAATACTCTACTGCTTGAGCCATGCTCCTAGCCGTTTTGTCTGAGTTACTCTTCAAATAGGGTGTCACACTTTAGCTCAGATCAGTCTGGATTACAAACTTCCAATTAACACTTCCCACTTAACTGAGATAATAGGCATACACCATAACTAATTTATTTGTTCAGATGGAATCTCACTTTTTGCCTGGGCTGGCCTCAGGCTTTGCTCCTCCCAAATCTTCACCACCAAAATAGTTGTGATTATAGGCACAAGCTACTATGCCTGGCCCCTAATTACTTCATTGGACCTTTGTTTTCTTTATGGGGATTCTCAAGTCACATGTGAAAACCACTGAACTATAGTTTGTTTCTCCTATTTGTCAGTCTTGCATCTGTTTCTAACCCATTAGAAAAGCAATGAAAAATATGGTTTCCTTCAATGATGCCTCAGGTATCGAAGATCTGGACCTCAACTGGTTCACTACTGAGAGGTGATTGATCAGGGCACTAACTCATCAATTCAACCACTGGTGGGTTATTTACTTGAATGGGCTATTAGGAAGCAGAGCCTTGCTGGAAGAAGTAGGACCCGGGGAGCTATGTCTTGGAAAAGTCTATGTTGCTCAAACACTTCCTTCCTCTCTTACTTGTTTTCGGTATTTCTTGAGCTGAACAGCCTCATGCTGCCATAGTCTCCTGTGACCATCATGTTTTGCCTACCTCAGAGCCACAGCAAAAGGAGCCAAAAGGCCATGGACAGCAAGCTCTAAAACCATGAAACCAAAGAAAGTCTTCTTTTGCTTAGGCATTTATTTCATTGCAGTGACAAGGGGGGCACAGTAGATTAGCTGTGTCTTCATCTAGGGTCACCCCATTTGTGCCTTTATCTGCAGTCTGCAGACAAGGGCAGCTACTGAGCCCATTCAGGTCGTTGGCCAAATCACTGCTGTGGCTGCAGATGGGACCTTTCTCCTACCTTGACATGAAGCCGCCTGCATCTTCAGAACCAGTAACAGGGCTGTATCTAGTCCTTCTTAGTCACCAGAATCTCTCCAAATTTAGCCACCAACCACAGAAAATTCTAGGCATCTAAAGGGTCTTTGTGTGATTAGATTAGGCCAGATACTCAAGGCCAACTATGACTTATGGTATAACTCAATAAGTGATCCATAAATAATTTTCATGGGTTTTAAGGATGATGGCAAGGAATTAGGGGGAGGATTTTTTACATTTTTTCCTTCCGCAAGAATTAACATGCTGGAGTTGGCACCGTAGCTTACGCCTCTAACATGAGGATCACGGTTTAAAGCCAGCCCAGGCACTAAAGACCTTGAGACTCTTATCTTCAATAACCACTAGAAAACTGGAAGTCGCATCGTAGCTCAAGGGGGTAGGGCAGTAGCCTTGAGCTGAAGAACTCAGGGACAGCGCCCAGGCCCAGAGTTCAAGCCCCATGACTGACAAAATAAAAAAATTACATGCTGGAGATAACATATGCAGTTGGTACCGAGTTCTAAACGTGCACAGAAGGAGAAACCACAAAAGTCCCTGCCCCTTACCTCTTCTCTCCATGGTCTGATTCACTTCACTGGGTAAACCACTGCTAGTGGTCCTCTGGCAATCATAATATGCATACTGTATTTTTATTGGCAATGCCTCTTATAGATAATTCTATGCCATAATTTATAACCCATTGATGAGTATGTAAAATTTAGAATATTTTTCTCTTTATAAAAAAAAGCAACTAAAATCCTTCTACACAGTATACATAAATGTGAAGGGAACATTTCTAGAATTATCAGAGTCAAAGATAAAGGTTATTTATAAGTTTGATAGAGTCGTCTGTTTAGACCTCAGCAGATAACTTTCAAGCTTTCTTAAATTTTGCAACTGAGTAAGAAAATGGCATCTTTTTGCAGGTGTAATTTTGATCTCCCTTATGTGAGTGATCTTGAATGGCTCTTATAAAGGAAGTTATGTGAGGTGTATGTCTATGACATCTTCTAATTTCTATTATTCATAGTAAAAAACATATCACCATGAAAAATGATGCTTGCAAAACTGGGCCCCTTCATGGAGCCTGGTATATAGAATTTTTTCCTGAGTTCTAAGGCAATTAAGAGAAAATGCATTAAAGCAGATAGACATGAAAATCAATGATGTAGTAATGGTTATTTCTTAACATATAACCTCAGGGTGAAACAGAGAGCATCTAACCAATTACAGCAGCAATTTCCAGCCATGGGTCTCCCCTGCCCACTTCCACCTGCAGGAACAGAGTTTCTACTAGTGCCTCAGGCAGACAGGATAGCCCAAAAAAGCAAAAGGGGCAGGCAGGGTGCTGAGTAACTCAAGCACAGATCTTCTCTTAAGCCTTCTAATAGTCACATACTCACCTCTAGAGAAATATGAACCCAGTAGTAGAAAGAGGCTGGAAAGATTCCCTGATCAATAAGCCTCCTCTTGGAATTTAACAGCAGGACTGAAAGAATGAATTGTTCCACATTTTTTCTGCCAATCCTGGGGCTTGAACTCAGGGTCTGGGCACTACCCCTCAGCTGCTTTGGTTCAATGACAGTGCCCAGGCCCAGAGTTCAAACCCCATGATGGACCGAAAAAAAAAAAAAAAGTTTTAAGCCAGGCGCAGTGGCTCACGCCTGTAATCCTAGCTATTCAGGAGGCTGAGATCTGAGGATCTGGTTCAATGTCAGCCCAGGCACTAAAGACCTTGAGACTCTTATCTCAATTAACTACTAGAAAAATGGGGTAGGGCAGTAGCCTTGAACTGAAGAGCTAAGGGCCAGTGCCTAGGCCCAGAATCCAAGCCCCATGATCCACCCCCCCCTCTAAAAAAAAGAGAATCTCATGGACTTTTCTGCCCAGGCTGGCTTGAGGCCACTGTCCTCAGATCTAAGCCTCTGAAGTAAAAAGAATTACAGGTGTAAGCTACCAGCACCTGGCTTATTCACAGTTTCTATGTCTATCATGTTGGTTTGATCCTGTTTCCTATAAGGGCTGGGGGGGGGGGAGGGAACCTAGAAAAAGCTGGCAAATTTTCTTTTAAGATCTGGATGTTTCCTGAATGCCCAAAGCTATGTGATTTCCCTTGAAAAAGACTCTTTCAAGACTAATGAAAGTATAGTTATGAGCCAAAATAGATGGAGAAAACTATGTAAGCCCAAGCCTAGGGTATGGGTCTCCAGAGGCTTAACAGTTCACCTTCTCATTGTGTCCAGCAAGTTGGGTCTATCTCATATTGCTAAGGAGCCACACAAGCTCAATATGGTTTTGCGTTGTGCAAACACAGTGAGGCCTTGGTTCTGCCAAATTCAGGGCCTATTGCAATTGGCCCATCAGTACAACTTTAACAGGCACTACCAGAGGACTTTGGCAGTTAAAATACACCACAAAAACAGACTGTTGATACCCAAAAACTTTCTATAGAACCTAACAGAGGGAGTGGCCAAAGCCCTCTAACATTGTGCTCTATTTGAATGGGCTCTAACTTCAGTTTGGCAAGAATCTGTCTCTGTCTCGCTCCCTCTACTCTGCCCCCCCCACCCCCTTTCTTTCTCTGTCATAATGAGGCCTTTTAACTTAGGGCTTCATGCTTGCTAGGCAGTTGCCTACATTTTCTCCTATCGTTTCACTTACAGTGCCTTTTTCCTAGAGAAATTTATAGAGCTTGACACAGTCCTGTTTCACAGATACTACTGTCACTCGGGCAACCTTCCAACCAGCATAAGCACCATTCTAGAATGCTTCGACTCTAAATGACTGACCAGCTCTGAACACTTGGCTGGACAGGGAAAGCTCAGTACACATCACAAAGACTAATTCCACCACTGGAGAAGACAGTTGGGGACACTGCTTCAGAATATGCTCAGACAACTGTTACAAGCTTTACTCACGAGAGTATGAATTCTCATTAGATTTAAAAAGAAAAATATCAAGACAACTATATCATTTTGTCCAACAACTACATCCCTGTGATCTTTCCATCTTCAGTAGTTGTTAGAAACTTTCTCTAAAATCAAATGACTTACAGTGTAATGGATAATTTGTAATTTTAGAAGACATTTAGGATCAAAATGGACAACACTGAGGCCTCTGATAACTTTTAATGGCAAAGTATCTGTACAAAAGCACTGAGCTTTCTAAGACAGGTAAGGATCACTAAAATTTCAAGTTGGATTCCAGTATAACTAGAAAAAGTATCTGTCCAGTACATACAATACTTATTTCTTTCCTAATATACTGCAGAATCAACTTATTCACTATTTTCCTCCAAACTACTTCATTGCTTAGATTTCAGAAAACAAAGTTATAAGAAGCAAAATCTGAATTTCTGAGAAATTGTAAAACAAATATAAAAGGCATTAAATAAAAATATTTAGTGTGAAACTCATAAAATGAAGAAAAAGGTATATATGTTAAAATAATTTAATTCTCCCTGTACATTTAGGTTCATGAGAACACGTATTTTACAATATTTACCTGTTTTGAGACACTCAAGTCAATTCAGATGGCAAAAGCAGAATTCAATCACTAGTGAAATGTTTAAAAAATATATATTAAACCAAAAAAATGTTTTTTACAAGATAAAAAATAATCTTCCACAATGCGATAAATTGAAATTTTAACTCTTTAGATGATTTCAGTTCAGTTTTTGGTTTCAAAATTAGAGACAATTAAAAAAAATGCGCTGACAAAATTTCTATCTGGTTTTACGTTTTTCTTTCTTGCTTCGACTACTTGTTACACTGTTTAAAGATGATGATGATGATGTAGGTGCTCTTGCATGACCTGTAGCCTTTAGATGGTCAAAAAGCTTATTCCGGGATGGAAATTCACTATGGCAGGCTGTACAGCTGATAGGAACATCACTCTGAAGAGGAAAAAAAAAATAAATCATCCAAGAACAGTTTTTTAACGTCAAAATTATACCTCAAATAAATACAAAATAGCTACACCAAGACAAAAGCAACAAGAGCATATGCTCTTAGAAGTTAAACTCCCATCAACCAACCAATCAGCTGTAAGGGTCCTAAGACTTTCAAATGACAAATACATGATTGCTGCACAAGTAAATCTTCAGTAAATGATACAACTAATTCTTACCATAAACGTGTTAAGAGTATGAAGGGAAAATAGAATAGTATTTTTTATTAACCAGTATTTCCAATGTGCTTTGGTTTTTGAACTCTAGGCCTTGAACTCTTTTTGCTCTAGGCTAGCACTCTACCACTTGAGCCACAGCTACACTTCTTCTTCTTTTTTTTTTTTTTTGGCCAGGCCTGGGGCTTGAGCTCAAGGCCTGAGCACTGTCCTTGGGCTTTTTCAAGGCTAGAGCTCTACCACCTGAGCCATAGCACCATTTCTGGCTTTTTCTATATATGTAGTACTGAGGAATCGAACCCCGGTTTTCATGCATGCTAGGCAAGCACTCTACCAGTAGGCCAAACTTCCGGCCCATCACCACTTCTTTTCTCTATGACTTAACTGTAGTTAAAAGAGTCTCATGGACTTTTCTGCCTGGGCTGGCTTTGAATCACCATCCTCAGACACTCAGATCTCAGTAGCCTGAATCACCCAGCACAATGTGCTTTTTTTTAATCAAAAAAAAAAAAAGAGGAATGACAGTAGCACCTTCATCATGAAATACTGATTCTGGGCCATACACCAACTTTCTCTGGGGAAGGCCTCATCCAGTACACATTTATATCTTCAGGCGATCTTAACTCCTTAAGGAAGGTATACTAAAGAGATGTGACTATGATTTTGACCTACCACTGTTTGTGGTTCAGAAGGTATTTTGATGGATTTTTTCATATCTTTGGTTTTCTTTCCTTTGAGTTTAGGAACACTGAAAAATATAAAAATGATGAATGAGACTCTTCAAAAACACCAAAAGGAGGTATTTTAAAGTTTTTTTCATATATTTTTATTGTAATTAATAGAAGGGCTACACTATATTCACCAGATAGAAGGTGCATTACTTCACATACATTGATACCCTTTTTCATGTCCTGGTCCCATTTCCCTCCCCCCACCCCTGTCCCTCATCTTGTTTTCCTCTCTTCTCTGATTTCAAATAACCAAATACACATATATACAATACATCAGATAACAAGGTGAAATAATATGAGATAACCAAGGGACAGCAAAAGAGATGAGAGATAACATAGTACATTAAGGACAACAATCACTCATTATATGGCTTTTGTTTCTAAAACCTGGAGGTCCTTACATTTAGCGTCATACTATATGGTCTTATGTATCTAGATTTTGTTCTATTGTGAATCTCTGCTAGGAGAGCCCAAGGTTTCTACTGATTAGGACAAATGAGGGAAACAATTAAGCCTATGTTCCTTTGAGTCTGGCTTACTTCACTTAATATGATTTTTTTCTAAGTCTTTCCATTTCCTTACAATATCACTCTTTCTGACAGCAACATAGAATTCCATTGTGTATAAATACCACATCTTGTTGATCCACTCATCAACTGAGGGGCATCTGGGTTGGTTACATATTTTTGCTATGGTGAATAGTGCTGCAACGAACATTGTTGTGCTAGTGGATTTAGTATGTCCTTGTTTCTGGATGATTGAGTAAATGCCAAGTCAGTGGAATTGCTGGGTCATAGGGGAGTTCTATGTTTAGTCTGGCATAAGAACAGGCCTGAAGACCAATGGAATAGAACTGAGGACCCAGATATTAACCCACAGACCTATGGCCACCTAATCTTTGATAAGGGAGTTAAAAAAAAAATAGAATGGAAGAAAGACAGCCTCTTCAACAAGTGGTGCTGGCAGAACTCGTTAAGCACCTGCAGAAAACTAAAGTTGGATCCTTCTTTGTCACCCTGCACCAGGATTAACTCCAAATGAATCAAAGACCTCAAGGTAAAAGCAGATACAACGAAAACGTTACAAGAAGGAATAGGAGATACATTAGGTCTCCTTGGCACAGGTCAAAACTTTCTTATTAAGGACCAAGAAACACAACAAATAAGAGAAAGTCTGGATAAGTGGGACTGCATTAAACTGCAGAGCTTCTGTATGGCAAAGGACATAACTAGCAAATTAACTAGAAAGCCTACAGAGGGGGAGGTCTTCACTAACCATACAACGGACAAAGGCCTCATATCTAAAATTTATCAATAGCTCAGAAAATTGAATCACTCTAAAACTAATCTCCACAAAAACAACCATCCCATTAAAAGATGGGCCAAAGACTTAAAGAGAGTCTTCTCTGAAGAAGAAATAAGAATGGCCTATAGGGACATGAAGAAATGCTGGACATCTCTGGCCATAAAAGAAATATAAATCAAAACAACTCTAAGATTCCACTTCACTCCAGTTAGAATGGCCAGGATCAAGAAATCTAATAACAACAGATGCTGGCAGGATGTGGCCAGGAGGGATCACTACTCCACTGTTGGTGGGAGTGCAAACTCGTTCAACCATTATGGAAAGTAATATGGCAGTGCCTCAAAAGACTAAACATAGAACTCCCCTATTTTAAAGTCTCCCCACCCCCAGTCCTGGGGCTTGAACTCAGGGCCTAGGCACTGTCCTTGGGCACTGTCCTTGGACACTTTTTGCTCAAGGCTAGCACTCTGCCACTTGAACCACAGAGCCACTTCCAACTTTTTCTGTGTATGTGGTTCCGGGGAATCGAACCCCGGACCTTCGTGCATGCTAGGTGAGCACACACTACCACTAGGCCATGCTCCCAACTTTTTTTTGTTTGGCAGTTTTTTTGTTTTTTGTCAGCTGTGGGACTTGAACTCTGGGCCTCGGCACTGGCCCTGAGCTCTTCAGCTCAAGGCTACTGCCCTATCCCTTGAGCCATAGCACCACTTTCAGTTTTCTGGTGGTTAACTGGAGATAAGAGTTTCATGGACTTTAGTACCTGGGCTGGCCTTGAACCAAGATCCTCAGATCTCAGCCTCCTGAGTAGCTAGGATTACAGGTGTGATGACTAATTTAACCTTCACATTTCAAATGAACAACTTTAAAAAACAACTTCAGTGATCAAATTTTAAAAATTTGTCACAAAATTAGGGAATTTTCTTAAAACAGCTAAAATAAAGCTAAAACAAGGGGGCCAAAGCCCATCTAGATAGGTAGATAGATAGATACACAGACAAACAGATAATCTAAAACAACACACCAAAAGTATCTCTGAACAAATATCAAGTATCAAAACATTTGGTACTCCTTCTATTGAGACAGACCATCTTCATATCCAGCACTAAATTATCATCTATGACCACAAATATGGTTATCCTAAAATATTATTGAAGTTGATCTAATCTCTTGGTAAACATTTCAACAGTTCAAGGAGAAAAGACGACCTGAAGCATTTTTTATAAAATTGCTTGCTCAATGTAAGAATTTTACTATTAAGAAATGTCCTAAGCAAGCATAAAATACATTTATGTAATCCCAGAACCCCAGGAGGCTGAGGCAGAACAATTGCAAGCTCAACATCAACCTGGAATATAGTGTGATCCTGTCTAAAAACAAAGAATAAACATAAAAATTGTATTTCTACTGATCCATTGGGCTCTTCTCATACTTTTAAATAAGAAACCGCTGCCAACAGTCAAGTTCCTCTGTTCTACCTGTATCCTCAGCATAATTTTTTAATTTGTTTATGAGCCAGGGTCTCACAATGCAGTACAGGCTGGCCTTGAACCCCTGTCACCTCAGACCTTGAGGTCTGCCATCATTAACACCAGATGCCAGGGCTCCTCTGAGCTGCTGAAACGGCTCTGACAAGGATTTGGGCAGTGATGCTCTTGAGGGCGGGGAGACACATGCAGCAGCTCGGCTCTCAGGAACATATCACAGACAAAGGAAGAACATGATAGGGAACACTGGAACTAGATCACAGTGATGACAGTCATGCTGCCAAACTGTGATCACACTCATCTAGAATTCCCTTTCCAACACGTCAGGGCACATGTGCATGTCTATGCATGCCTGTACACAGAGTTTACAAATAACTTGGTCTGTCATGGGCAGAAGATTCCACCACTATTCAGTAATTAGAAAATATCCAACTTTGACTTGCCTTTTAGCTTCACTTGTTAAATCGACACAGGGTTCAATGGTCTCTGTTACAGTGACATTTTCTTGGGGGCTACCTTCCACTTCTTTGGCACTATCTCCATTTAAATTAGTATCTGCTGGGTCAACCTTTATTGCCTCTTCCATTCCATTTTCATTGTAATTATCATCGTAATTCTAGATGATAAAACATAAATGTCATTACAAATCAAATCCATTTATGTTGTCAAATAACTAACACTAGTAAGAATGCCCTACATATTCTAGTAGGAGTAGAAATTAAAATAAAAAGAAGCCTGTTAAGAACATATGTTCATTAGAGATACTCAAGAGAAACAAGAAATAATCCAAACGATTAATAAGTAAATAGTTTGATATAGAAAGGAAATTTATGAAGTTCTTAAAACTAGTATTTTTAAAGATATTATTTTAAAAAACACAATATAGTAGCAATCCAATTACAACTTAATTCAACCTAATCTCTACTGGTAGAGATTAAAAGCACTATTCATACTTTTATCTATTTCCAAAATAAGTAACGAGTATCTATTACTTTTATAGTCAGAAACCACCACAAATAGGTAGTAAAACATGTCTGACAAACATATTTTTCCCTAGATACAACCATCTGTCTCTGTTCTGAATAATAATTTGCCATGTTTTCAGACATGCACTCTCCCATACATATCTCAATGAACACGTATCTTTCCTAGAACTACCTGGACATGAGTCCTTGCTATGTATCTCCTAAGAAGAAAAATCCATGGTCCTCACCACACTCCAGAATTTCACACACAGTCCCACTTCCAAATGTCTCATGACTGCTTAGCTTACTTGTAACTTCCAATAAATATAATCAGAGACTACACATTAAATTTAGAAATCTTTGTAATCTCCTTTAACCTACAACATTTATTTTCCTTCAGCTTTTCATGTTGACAATTTAATGATTTATTATAGACTGCCCCACAATTTGACTCTGTCTGGCTATTGCTAAATGATTAGATTCAGGTTAAAGATTAGTGGTAGTAGTACTGTAAGGGTAACTATGCCCACAGTATAATACATCAGGTGGCAAAATGACTCAGGTGTTTTCAATGACCTCACTGGATTAGGTAAATGTTCCTACTGTAAGTACTTTTACCTTCTTAATAAGTAATCTATAGAATGTGACTAATACTATGTGACTACCCTGTCTACAACAGGTATTCACCCAGTACATTTAGCATCTATTTAAGATGGTCTATTTATGATTTATATTCTTCACATTACATTTATCTTATATTTCCATTTTACATATTTATATGCTTATATTATTTTTTATCATTTATGATTAAGATTTTTATACAGGTAATTATAGAACAGTGGGGTCATTTAATCTCCAATACTTGAGCCATTTGCATTTGTACTAAACTTATACTGCCCTATAATGAAACTTTCCCAACCTCACTTTCTCCAACTTACTGTAAACTCAATACTTGAGGTTTTATAAGATCAACGTGGAAATCTATCACAATTATTCGTTTCATTGCTCAAAATTTCCCAACCTAGTAGGCTCACAAAACCAGACCAAAGGTTCCATTTTGTATACTTACTTAAGTTTCTAGGGCAACACATTCTGAGTTCATCTTCTGCTTTCCCACTCTTGGTCCTATAATCACCCATTTTTCTCAGGAGCAAATCCTGCTTCCTTTTTGAAAGAGGAACCATGCAAACTAAGGTACAGATGCTAAGTTTGCTTACTGTCTGGGGTGTTCTCTGGTAAGCCTTACTCATACTTTAAAAATCATGAACTCCAGGCCAGGAGTTTGATCTAGTGGTAGAGTGCTTGCCTAGCATGCACAAAGACCCGGGTTTGATTCCTCAGTACCATGTACATAGAAAAAAGCTGGAAGTGGTGCTGTGGCTCAAGTGGTAGAGCTCTAGCCTTGAGAAAGCCCAAGGACAGTGCTCAGGCCCTGAGCTCAAGCCAAGGACTGGCAAAAAAAAAAAAAATCACGAACTCCTACCAATGCTTGAAACTCCAATTATAAACCACAATTCGCCTATTCTGTTTCCCTCAATCTAGGTTTACTTTTTCCTTCTTCCACAGACAACCTGATTACAAAAAGCATAAATCCATTTGCTCTGACAATATACACATAGTTCCAGATTTCTGGAATCAATCTACATCAATATTACTAAACAGCTTACTAAAAATAAAGTTCGGTGTTTTCATAGCTTCAGAGACATCCACTAGATTCCCATGTGAAAAGCACTTATATGGTACCATACATAATATTCTCACAGATCGATTTTGAATGCCATGTATGAAATATTTACCCTACTTAAAACTGTTGTATAGGACATCTATTAATTGTTACTATTTTTTAACCAAATGTTCCTTTTGCAGTAATCACTGATGTTGGTAACACATGATAAATTCTGATTTTCCTAATAATTATTATCTTGACTTTAAAGGCTTATCTTCAAAAGATGTACCCACACTTCTTTAGTACAAACCCAGCTAATTCATATACCTTCAGATAGTAACTGAGTTAACATGCCTACCAGGATAAGAAGGAATACTGAATTTTTTAAATTTTCTATTTATTTTTTTGTTTGTTGGTTGTAGGGTTTGGACCCTGGGCCTGGGAGCTGTTCCTGAGCATTTCAGCTCAAGGCTACCACCCTACCCTTTGAGCCACAGCCCCACTTCTGATTTTCTAGTGGTTAGAGATAAGAGTCTCTCTTTAGTGCCCAAGCTGGCTTTGAACCTCGATGCTCAGATCTCAGTTTCCTGAGTAGCTAGGATTACAGGTGTGAGCCACCATGCCTGGCTGAAATTTCTTTTTAATAAGCTTTACAACCAATATAAAATTATGGAGTAAAGACCTTCTCCTAAATACAGACTATAATTGATAAACACTGGAAATTTCTAGCTGGCATTTAATGTCAATAAATCTTTTCAACATACCTGTACTGTAGGTTTATGTTTCTTCTTCTTCTGTTTTTTAGAAAGCCTAAGAGCAAATATAAACAAGATTATCAAGTATTTTAGGATGACTAGGTAAAAAGAAAAATATATTCAAAATATTACAGACAAAGATACTGAGATGTCTACCTAGTAGGAAGCACTGAAAAAAGTACTTATGGTTAAATGGTTAGTAATTAGCCATAATATACTCTATAAATTTATATTTCACATTTTGTCTTTACATATGACAACTCCATAAAGCTCTATTAACTAGAAGAAATGCAGAAAATAAACTTCCTTGAGATAAAACAGAATTTAAATACAATCGCTATCATATTAAAACGTAACATTTGGAATTACTTTTGTTTTGGTGGATTATCCATTTCTTCCTCAGAAGTGGCATTCAACAGATTTTCATCCACTTGAGGTTTTGAAAATTTTTCTTCCTCTTCCTCCAATTGCTGTTTTAATAAGGCAACCATTTCCCGATGCTTCTTTGATTTTTCATGGTTCTTCATCCTGAAAGGACATCCATGAGTGGCACTTCACTGATTTGGGGAGTGTGTGTGTGTGTGTGTGTGTGTGTGTCTGTCTTCCTTTCTTCTCTCCATATCCTCTATGTTTTGATTTTTCAATTCTTCAAAATAAAGCTTTTTTCAAAGGCTTTAATTTCCATTTCATCACTAAATATTTGTTGAGTACATGGATGTGCCAAGCTATGCTACAGGATTAGAGGAATAACTGGAAATTGTAAGACTCTGACTCTAAAAAAGAAGACTCACAGGACTATACAAGCAGTAATATAAGATCTCAGAGGACAGAAGTAGTTTACATGTAGACTGATGGTAGTGGGGTTTGTGCTTACCATCTCAGCCACATAGCCCTAAATCTATTTGCTTTAGTTATTTTTTTTTTTTTTTTTTTTTTTTTTTGCCAGTCCTGGGCTTGGACTCAGGGCTTGAGCACTGTCCTTGGATTTTCTCAAGGCTAGCACTCTACCACTTGAGCCTCAGAACCACTTCTGGCTTTTTGCTACGTATGTGGTACCAAGGAATCGAACCCGGGTTTTCGTGCCTGCTAGGCAAGCACTCTACCACTAGGCCAAACTCCCGGCCCTGCTTTAGTTATTTTGCACATAGAATCTTCTGCTTTTGTCCTGGAGAAACCTGGGACTTCTTACATCTATCTACCTCCTGCAGCTGGGATTACAGGCATACTGTACCACATTCAGCTTTCTCTTACAACCTTCTGTCTAGGTTGGCCTCAAAGTGTATCTTCCTGTCTCCACCCCACATGAGGCCTTTTCTTTCACTCTTTTCAATGGTTTCATCTTCTCAGAAAGAGCTATCCTGCTCAGTCCTACCACTCTAAGTATGAATTTACACATCTTTCTGAAACTGCCAAAACCCCTGAGGTAATACCTATTTTCCCAATGTATCTGAAGGAAACTAAAACCAAAACATTTTGTAAGATATAGCGGAAAACACCAGTTAAACTAGAAAGTAGGAACTCGGGCTTAGGCTGTAGCTCAGGGTGAACTGTTTGCGTCACCATGCATGAGACCTTGGGTTCCACCCCTAGTACCACACACTCCAAAAAAAGCACTATCATATATTCAGATTTTACACATAAAATCTAACTTGAGCTGGATATAGTGGCTCAGACTTGTAACCCTAAGCTACTAGGGAAGGTGGAGGAAAGGACAATCACATTTCAGAGACTCAATTTCAACCAACAAAAAAAATCTAGTCATGAGATGGTATATGCCAGCCATGCTACCTACATGGAAACCCTAAATGGAAGAATCCTAGTCCAGTCTGATCTAGGCATAAGTTTAATACCCTACTCCAATATAACTAAAGCAAAAAAGGGCCAGATATGTTGCTCAAATGGTAGTGTTTGCCTTGCAAGCAAAGGCTCTGAATTCAAACCTTAAAACTTCCCTCCAAAAACCAAAACAAACAATGCATGCTCACTGTTGCTTTCACTTCTTGCCACTTCTCCCACTATCTTGCCATTCCTCCCTTGGGATCAACTGTTAACTAGTTCTGCCTCCCACACCTTCTTCTCATCCTTTGCTCTCCTCTCTTCCTGACTGCAGGAGGGCCTTTCCTTTCCCCAGTTCAATTCATTTTCTCCTATGTTTCTTCCCCTCCTTTCCAGTGTACCCCCTTTAGTCTTTCTCTTATCATTGCTTCCTCAGGATGAAGTGCTTCAACTTTAACAATGCTCCTGGCATGGTAAGTTGAAATCCCCTAGGTTGGCAGTACTACCCTGTAGTGGACAGCAACGATGCGAAGTGAGTCTGACAGCAGCAGTAAAGAGAGATGCTCTGATTCGCTCTTACCTTCTCACCTAAGCAATTTAGCCCTTCTTTGTGAAAACAAGCAGAATCTCTTTCTGAAACTGGGTGGGTTTTTTTTTTAAAGCAGCATAACAGTGTGTACTGGGGTAAAACAGACAACAGGCTTAACTGGTGGTACAAATCCTTCCTTCCCCACTTTTGGACAAAAATCCCCTCATGAGACACACAGCACTAGTGAGCACCTTCCAAGCATATTTTTTTGGAAGACTTTCAGAATGGCTCACCCAACTCAAAACAAAGGGAGAACAAGTAAACTTACGCCTTTTCTGTCTTGAAAGACTTGTCACATGCTGGGCAATAAAGATCATCATAAAACTCAGCCTCCTCAGCTTCATCGCTGTCTTTTCCTGTGAAAGAAAATCTAAGGTAAGAATTCTATTTAATCAAATTTAAACAAGTCCATAATTACACCTTCTTAGCAAAGGTCCCAGTCAGATTACAAACTCTTAAGTTTTTTTTCTTTCCTTTTTCCTTTTTTTTTTTTTTAATTGTGGGTCGTCATGGGGCTTGAACTCAGCCTGGGCATGTCCCTGAGCTCTTCAGCTCAAGGCTACCACCCTACCCTTGAGCCAAGCCCTGCTTCCCATTTTCTAGAGGTGAATTGAAGATAAGAGTCTCAAAGTCCTTTTGTGCCCGGGCTGGCTTTGAACAGCCTCCTGAACAGCTAAGATTACAGGCGTGAGCCACTGTGCCTGGCCTTAATTTTTTTTTGCCAGTCCTGGGCTTGAGCTCAGGGCTTGAGCACTGTCCTTGGACTTTCTCAAGGCTAGAGCTCTACCACTTGAGCCTCAGCACCACTTCCGGCTTTTTTCTATGTATGTGGTACCAAGGAATCGAACCCGGGTCTTCGTGCGTGCTAGGCAAGCACTATAACCACTCGGCCAAACTCCTGGCCCCATTTTTTTTGTTTTTTTTTTAACAACAAAAAAAGTACCATCAGGATTTGAATTGGCCTTTTAAAAACCATCACCATACTATGTAAGGAAGATCCAAATAAATCACCCCTTCCTTCAAATTTTAGTGTGAGCTAAGTTTTTTAAAAAGTCAAAGTCATGTTCTATCATGAGACAATTTTTTCATGACAGTTTTTTTTTGGTTTGTAAGTTTAAAATTAGACACCTGGTTTAAACATGTTTATAATTTCCAGCTGTGATCCAATTTTACATATTTAAACTTAACTCACATCATCACATCATTACATGTAACTGTTAACACTATCAGGCTTTATTATAAGAGTAATTACTATCATTATAATCAACAAAATCCAAATGAATAAATAGCACAAATGGAATTCTCAGCACCAACAATCTGGATGCTACTAGTTAAGAAGTAAACTGAAGGCCATCTGTGACTTATTAGAACATCAATGAAGATTCTAAGGTGCAATTTTTTATATTCCACATTTGGTTCTTTTTAAGCGATGTGAATATGATTCTGAAGAACATTCTCACTGAAATCCTAAGTGATCAAAACATATACAATCAGTGCTTACTGCAGCAGTTCCCCTTCACATCAGAAGGGATCTTTTTCAAGACCCATAGAGGAAGGAGCCCAAAGGATGCTGGAACTTGAATAGCACAGCACCCTATTAACTTATTCACTGGCACTAAGCACCTGAACTGAGGCCACAACTTTGCCAGGTTTGATACAATCCCTTTTTGTCCCTCTTCGTAATTTCATGTTAGATTCCTTCTTAATAGGTATCTTAGCAATTTTCCATTTAAAGACACTACTTCCTGGCTTCTCTCAAGAATCACCAAATTGCCAGCACTGCTACGCTTCCTGAGCATTAAGAGGTATGATTAAGTAAGGGACACCAGCTAACAAGATGCAGCACTTTGTCGCCACCATCATCCCAGAGCCTAAGGGCAGTATACCTGACAATGACTTCCTAAGTAGAGGGAGACAGACCACTTGTACATTCAGCCCACAAAGACCAAAGCACAATTGAAAACTTGGGAGTTACAGAATTTTCCATTTAATGGTCTCAGAGTGTAGTTGCTCTACAATTCCTAAAACTGAGGAAAAAACAAGCATGCGAAAACTACTGCATGTAGTCCGATTTTCCAATTTCATATTTTCAGCATATCATTTATATGACATACTTACAAGTACAAAATCTGGATCTCAAAGAAGGGACATAGTACATATCTGCAAACTTAGCTGTTCAGATATCAAAAGGATCAGAATCTGAGACCAGCAAAGGCAGAGTGGAACCTCATCTCGACAAATAAACTGAGTATAGTGGTACATGCCTGCTATCACAGTTATATAGGACACATAGGTGGGAGGATCAAGTCAAAGGCTAGCTTCAAGCAAAAATGCTATCTAAAATATAACTAAAGAGAAAAAAAAAGGAGGGGAATAGGGAGCTGGAGGCATGACTAAAGTGGGATGATACTTGCCTCTCATTTTGATTCAAAATGCCTCCTCCCAAAACAGATATTTCCTCAGGTATTCTCAGATTCTTTTTCCATCAGTAAAATGGAGCTAATTCCACGAGCACACCCTACATTTCAGAAGTACTGGGTAAGGATAAAGCAAGACCTTGTATGTGAAATAACTATTAAATAAAAATTGTGCAACTAATCTCCAAAGTAACAACCATCCCATTAAAAAATGGGCCAAAGACTTAAAGAGAGTCTTCTCTGAAGAAGAAACAAAAATGGCCTATGACACATCTCTGGTCATAAAAGAAATGCAAATCAAAACAACTCTAAGATTCCACCTCACTCCAGTTAGAATGGCCAGGATCAGGAAAACGAATGACAACAGATGCTGGAGGGGATGTGGCCAGGAGGGATCACTACTACATTGTTGGTGGGAGTGCAAACTTGTTCAACCACTATGGAAAGCAGTGTGGCAGTGCCTCAAAAGGCTAAACACAGAACTCCCCTATGACCCAGCAATTCCACTACTTGGCATTTACCCAACCATCCAGGAACAAGGGCATACTAAATCCACTAGCACAACAATGTTCATTGCAGCACTATTCACCATAGCAAAGATATGGAACCAACCGAGATGTCCCTCAGTTGATGAGTGGATCAACAAGTTGTGGTATTTGTACACAATGGAATTCTATGCTGCTGTCAGAAAGAATGACATCGCCCCATTTGTTAGGAAATGGAAAGACTTAGAAAAAATCATATTAAGTGAAGTAAGCCAGACTCAAAGGAACTTAGGCTCAATGGTTTCCCTCATTCGTCATAATCAGTAGAAACCTTGGGCTCTACTAGCAGAGATCTGCAATAGAGCAAAATCTTGATACATAAGGCCATATAGTATGAAGCTAATTGAAAGGACCTCCAGGATATTGAAATAAAAGCCATATAATGAATGATTGTTGTCCTTAATGTACTATGGTGTCTCTCATCTCCTTTGCTGTCCCTTGGTTATCTCATATTGTTATAGTATCTCACTTTGTTATCTGATATATTGAATTTATTTGTATTTGGTTATTTGAAATTTGGTAGGGAAGGGGGGAAAACCAAGACAGGTAGGGAAGGTGTGTGGGGGGGTAATGGGTACCAAGACATGTGAAAGGGTATCAATGTATGTGAATTAATGCACCTTCTATCTGACAAATATCATGTAACCCTTTTACTAATTACAATAAAAAATTTAAAAAAAAATTGTGCAAATGAGGCCATTTCAATCACACACATTCTGACTCATTAACAAAGCATCTTAAATAAATAAAAGCTTGTCTTTTATCATTTGAGTTACTAGTCTGAAAAACTACATTTATAGGTAAATAAGTAAAATATAAACTGTGCTTATTTAGGTCACTCAGTTTTATTTGTGAAAGAGCTAGATATAGTCTGGAAAGTCAGGTAATACCTATTTTCAAAAATACCTGTGCTGGGCCGGGAGTTTGCGTAATGGTAGAGTGCCTGCCTAACATGCACAAAGACCGGGGTTCAATTCCTCTATAACACATACATAGAAAAAGCCAAAAATGGTGATGTGGCCCAAGTGGTAGAGCTCTAGCCTTGAGAAAGCTCAAGGACAGCGCTACAGCCCTGAGTTCAAACTCCAGGACTGGCCAAAAAAAAACAAAAACAAAACAAAACAAAAAAAACCTATGTCTCAACTTTTGGGGTAGTCACTCACCTTTACTTTAATGACTAATCAGGGAAAAAAATAATTGGAGAAAACAAAAGAAGCCTCTTCATGAAGTTAGAAGTAAGAGGATGATATACCATAGCACAGACTCCTGAATAGTGACAGCTTCCCTGAAAACAGCTGGTATTAAACCTTGACCCACTGTTTAAATGTATTTTCTTTGTGTGGGTCCTGAGGCTTGAGCTGAGCTTTTGCTCCAAGTAGCACTCTCCCACTTGAGACACAAGGCCCCTTCCAACTCTTTTCGTAGTTTACTGGAGAGTGTCACAGACATTCCTGCCTGAGATGGCTTCAAACAGCAATCCTCAAATTTCATCCTCATGAGCAGCTAGGACTGTAGACATGAGCCACTTAAGCACCTAGCCTAAATGTATTTTCTTTAACAGCCCATCAGCCAAAAGCACCACAGGCAAATGATCTGCTAATTAAACTACCTGAACTAAACTACACAGAATGCCTCAGAAAGGTCTATATAGTAATTTTTAACTATCTATGTGATATAAAAACGCAGATTTCCAGCTTCTCCTAGAAAACAAAGACATGAAAACTCTGGCATGCCCCGTGTACTAGAACTTGGTGTTCTGTGGACTGTCTTAATTTTGCTCTCCCAGTCACTGTCCTCTTAATGCCTGGGTCCTTAGGAGCATTTGAGTATCGCACACTCAAATGCACAATTAAAACTTACTTTCCACAATTTCTTAATGCTTCAAGAAAAATTACCATCCTGTGTGTCTTTGGTTTCCTGCTGCTCCACTTCATTTTCATCTGATCCATCTCCAAACTCCTTTTCGTACCGTGCTTCCATCTCCTGGAGCTCCTTCTCCAAATTGGCCATGGTCATCCAGCTCTGCTCTCGGTACTGCTCTGCAAGTCTAGACACACAGCACCATCTCAGGTTCTTAGGTATGAATGTCTGTGTGCTGCTTTCCTCCTTTCTGGTCTTAAAACAACCTCTAAGCAGCTTTTTGTTTAGTTAAAGTTGGGACAAAGTCACTGAAGCCTGTCACCTGGTCTGCTGTGTATTGCCCTCCAAAACACATACCTAAGCAACTTATCCAAAGTCTTTCAGAGAATATGATCTAAGTACAAAGGAAAGGAATCACCTTAAAGAAATGTTGAGTGGGCTGGGTAGAATTTAACAAGTGAAAAAAAATGTACGCAAGAATGCCATAATACCCTGGATGGTTTTCATGATCTTAACAACAAAACTAAAAAGAAATGGAAATGAGCTCAGTATTTCACAATAGCATCCAAGAGGCAGACTGGACAGCAAAGAAAAGCAGGGCTCTGGAGTAGACTCAGGCCCCGCTGCTGGCACTGTTTCACCAGCTACGTGACTTGGGCTGGCCTACCTTCTTTTCTCACAAGAAAGAGAAGGATAAAAACAGACCAGACATTATGCCACATAATGACTATAACAGGATGCCTTATAGAGAAAGATTCAATTGACATTAGTTACTATTAAATTCTATAAGAATTGAAAAAGAATTTAAAGTATAAAGCAAATTTTTAAAAAAAGTAACGTAATAAACACGTGTAAGAAATGTGAAACACTACCAAACATGGGGCCACATCGTCACAGGGAAGCATCATGTCAGGTACCCACTGCTGTTCCCTCTGCCCTGAACTGCTCTGGACAAAGGAGTCAGCCATGGATCACATACTTGGCCTGCTTCAGCTTCTGCTGCCGCCTCATCTCTTCTGCCTTCCTGGCCTTCTCTGCATTCTGCTCTTCCACCAGCTTCCGATGCGCCTGCACTCTTTTGTCTCTTTTACGAATGAAAGCTACCAGCTGACGCACAAGCTCGTTCTTCTCTTTTCTTGCTTTGTCTCGAATCTTTTTGTTTTCTTTCTCCATAGCTCTTTTTTCCCAACGGTTTGAAGCTTGCCGTGTATCATATTCTTCCTTCCAGGCAAAATTCTTTTGAGTGCAGAAACTCTGCCAATAAGCGTAGAACGGATGGACCACCTAGTGATGGAGACAACACTGATGGAAACAAACACTGTATTCCACTAACATCTCTCTAGAAAGGTTACAAATATTGATGATGCAGAATACCTTGTTGCTTTCTTTTCTCATATAAAACATCACTTTTACTTTCTTTCTTAGTGCTAAAATCAAGCCCAGTGACTCATGCATGCTGGGCAAGTACTATGAAACTGAGCTGTAACCTTAAACTTACACACACACATACACACACATACATACACACACACACACACACACGCACGCACGCACACTTCATTCTTCAGAACACATTAAAGGAGGTAACAGTTTCACTGACCATAATCCATAAACAAAAAAAGGAAGGCAAAGAAGGGAGAGTTGCATGTTCCTTCTCAGGAGAAGCAAGCATAGGACAAAAGCAGAACTCATTTCTTTTTAAAAATCAGAAAGGGGAAAGAACACCCTATAAACACTAATGATAAGATACAATACATTTTCTCTTACCGTATCATAGTCACTCTGAGAGTATCCAAAACTTGGAAAATCTTCAACATTCTCCTCTAACACAGATTCTAGTTCTTCCTTTGCAATCATTTCAAAAACATTTCGATATACTGCATAAAAACCCTAAAAAAGTCAGAAACACAAACTCTATTACTTTTATAGTCCAGTCACAGAATAAGATGAAAGATGGAAAACTCTTACAGTGAAGAATTATAGGGTCCAGGTCTGGATACTGCAAGTATGTTTCATCTCATGGTTTACTGTACAGACAGTTTAAATATGAAAGCAATCCATTTTCCTTTTCCAACAGGAACATTTTCACTTTCTACTAAAGAGCAATTTTAAGAGTTCTCTTTGTAACAACTTGATTACAAATGAAGAGGTCACCCATTTTACCTTTTTATCATCTCCATAACCAGAATAACAAGTAACGGTGAAATAGTGAAGCAAATCTAAGCTGTCATCTTGATATTCTCCATCAAGCCCTCCTTTAAGTAAGGCCTCTCTGTGATTATCATACCTACAAGTAAAAATAAAAAACAAAAAGGATCCATTGGTGAAAGTTGCATAAATGTCAAAACACTAATGGACATTTCCAATCCACAATTTAACAATTTAATGAGTTATCACTTGAATTATCAAAATTAAAACAATGTAACACCACCAGCCTCTCTTCTATCACTAGACTGTTGGATATCTATAAGTTCTGTCTACCCACATAATGCATTTTTGTACATGAAGAATGAGAGATGTTTCGTAACACACCATAGCCATGTAATACATTTAATTTTTAAAATCAAACAATACTATATTGACTATAAGCAGAATGAGAAGCCACACAATGCTCACCATGCTCTTTCCTGAGGATCACTCAACACGTCATATGCCGCTTGGATTAATTTAAATTGTTCAGCAGCTTCTTCAGCATTATCCAGATTTTTATCTGTTCAAAGAAATTGTCACTGAAATTTAGTTATCAAAAAGCTTAGTAAGGGGCTGGGAATTTGGCTTAGTGGTAGAGTGCACGGAAGACCTGGTTCGATTCCTCAGTACTACATACATAGAATAAAGCCAGAAGTGGTGTTGAGGCTCAACCTTGAGAAAGCCCAAGGACAGGGCTCAGGCCCTGAGCTCAAACCCAG
Source organism: Megascapheus bottae (assembly GCF_031878675.1). Lineage (NCBI taxonomy): Eukaryota > Metazoa > Chordata > Mammalia > Rodentia > Geomyidae > Megascapheus > Megascapheus bottae. The sequence continues at coordinate 65,917,029 of NC_143512.1, forward strand.
GACTGGTTAAAAAAAAACTTAGTAAGTAAATCTTCCCAGGAAAGACATTGATCTCTTGGTATTAGAGACTAGATGTTATTCAATCTGCTAAATTCTACCAAAAGCCAGAGTGAAAGACTTGTATTGTAGCTATCTCTCAATTATGAGAAGTCTGACTGACACTATTTATGCTCTATGTCCATTCTTCCCTCTTTCTAGTTAACAGCTACAACATTTTAGCTAAAACTTTTAAACACAGAGGATATAGGAAAATACTATTTGAAAATAAGGTCTAATCTCTTCTACTACAGCTTTTCTCTGTTTCCTTTTGAAAATTTCATTGTTTTGCTTTTTTAGACTAGATAACCTAGACTCACCTGGAACTTGCTATGTAACTGGCAACAAATTTATGATTACCTCAAACTAACAACTGCTAGAATTACAAGCATCCACCACTATGCCTGACCAAAAGAGAAATTTTTTAAAATTTTTTCATACTTTAGTTAAATTCACTTTTTATTTAAATTTGCCTAATTAGTTGTCTATATTAAATTGTTACCTAAAAACATCATAAGTATGGCAATCTCAGTCACTAAAGTGTAACAGGCGTCCTTCTTTGCACTATTCCTTGTGCTTTTTTCTCTGTTAAGTGTCTTCTGCAGTTTCATGAGTTGTGCCTTCTAAGCCCCAGCCTTGTCTCCATATAAACACCACCATGGCCTCTTGGCTCTGCTTACCACAGGCAGGTCAGATGGTGAAGCCAACATGTACCCGTCATTGGTTCTTTACTAGCTACAGGGACATAGTAACAATCATTTGTACTTCAGACTCAAAAGAATCATGGGGAAGAAGTGAGTAAGCATGGCTAGTTAACAGGAGCCATCTTGAAGGTTGAGATAAACTGGAGTAGGACTGGTAAACTGGTATGCTTTTTATGTGCACATGTCTCTGAGCTACTCCCTGACTCACCAGAAAATTGGCACCTGACTTAGCTCTTCTACCGTGGCTTCAAGGTTCCTTGACCTCCTCCTGTCCAGTCTTGCCTCCTCCAGTGCCTTTTCCCATCACAGCTAGAGACTTGAATGTGAAAATGCTATCATTCCCCTGATCCCAAGACACTTAAGATAAAAGCCCACTCCACCTTACCACAGTTTGGACATTCGTACCTCTTCCTCACCTTTACTCCTGCCCCCTTCCACTCTTATTTCCACTTAGGTGTCCCACTCAGATGTCAGATGTCACTTCTTCTGAGATGCATTTCCTAGACAGTTTCCATCTCTCTCATCCATATACAATTCCAGGCCAAGGAGAGTACAGGGTGCATTAGTACCTTGTATTTTTCCTCAAATAGCCCAATTAAAATGGCCAATTTTCCTGTCACACAGAACATACAAGCCACCAGCACAGGGACTTTCTTGCCTGGTTTACATGCAAATAGTCACTAAGTAAATCTCTGAAATCCTATGTCCAATAGGGGTGCTCTCACTGGGCAGAGCTGTTGATCCACCATTTCTCAGTAAAGGAATAAAGCTAATTCCTTTCTTTCTTAATACCATGATAGGGAAAAATTATTCTCTGAAGCAACAAGGATTCACCCAAAAATATCTAATAACTCCAGAGTAATGAATATTGGGCAGTGACATGGATTCGGGCACAGAATTAATCCTTGCCTTGACAATTTCTCACCCAGAAAGCCAAGGAATTTCCAACTTCCTTCTATTTCTTAACTCAATTTCTAATAGTAATTAGCTGTTATTCTACAAAAATGTTCTACACTATTTTTAGATTAGCTATATATTAAAAAGAGACAAACATCTGTCTCTTTTCAATTTATGGATCCATTTTTGGTTCCTCTGTTGATAACAATTGTTAAGTAATATAACCATACCTCTACCCAGCTCTTGTTCTATGGACTGGCACTACCTTCTTGCTTCTGAGCCTATCCTTTTTCCAATCCATTTTTTCAGCCTTTCTTATAAATAATAATGGCCTTCAATCAGACCATCTTGAGACATTGGCCCCCACTGTGCTAGCCCTATATGGTTACCTCATTTTTCTGGATTTCATTCCTCCAGGACCTATCTTGTCTAAGATCCTTAGTGCATAGGAAGTCTCAGCATCTCCCTGTACACAGTAGCAATTGTATCCCCAAACTTCTTGGACATTTACTAGCTGTTCTATTAACCCAACCAACCAAATATGTGTGTCCTGCTACTCATAGTTAACTGTGTTTGTGCCGGCAGAAAGCATGTTTTCCCAACAACACTTTGAACTTCCTGTTTTAGTGTATACATAGTACACGCAGGGTAATAACTTGATGTAATGGACACTCTCGGACCATATGTTTACTAATACACGCGAGAAGGGCTCAAACGTATTTAAGCGTCTTGATTCAGAAACATCACCCGGTCTGGATCAAGACGGAATAAAACACCTGAAAGAAGCATACTTTAAAGTAAACGTACACACTTCTCCAGGCAGGAAACCTAGTTAGGACTGGCCTGAAGACTCCTGTCGAAACCGAAGCGGGCGCAGGTGCGCTTCCCCAGACTTGGAGTGCGAAAACACAAGTCCCCACTTACACGTGGTGTTACTAGCGCCCTGCCTTAACTGCTCTCAGGAAGGGGCCACGAGTTGGGCTTCGGCGGCCGGGATCCCACGCGGAGCGCAGGGCACCGCGGAGGGCGTCGGGAAGGTGAGCCTTCGGGTCGGGCAGGCCGGGTCAGCGCCAGGCAGGAGGGGTGGGTGGCCAGCGGGACTGGGCCTTCTCGGCCCGGGGTCCCGGAGGGAGCGCCGAGGGGCGGGGAGCCGGCGCGAGGAGCTCGTGGGGTGGAGGTCGCGGGTCGCAGACGGCGTGAGCCGGACCGGGAGGGCCGGGCCGGGCGGCAGGGTCTGGGCTCAGCCGACCTCCCCGAGCCATGCCGGGGAGGGTGAGCAGCGGACCCGCGGCGGAGGCCGGTGGTCACCTACCTGGGTGCCATTTCAGGGCCAGTTTCCGATAGGCCTTCTTGAGCTCCTCCTCGCTGGCGTCGCGCCGCACCCCCAGCGCCTCGTAGTGACACTTCATCGCCGGGCCCGGCGAGAAACTGAGGCCGGGGCCCGGGGCGGGATTGGGGCCGAGACCCGGGCCCGGGCGGCGGCGGCGCTGCCTGTCTTCTCCTCCCGCGGGAGCCCGGCGCCCACACCCAGCCAGCCAGCAAGTGCGGCGGCGGCGGCGGCGACGGCGCGGGGCCGAGGAAGCGCGCGGCGGCGGCCGACGCGGGCTGCGGCAAGCGGGCGCGCGAAGGGGGCGGCGCCGACGGCCGTAGCTCCGCATGGGCGGGGGCTGGCTCCCGGAAGAGCCGCTCGGGCGGGAGGCGGGACCGCGCGGCGGGGAGGCGGAGCCTAGGCAGGGGCGGGGTCTCGGCGAGGAGGCGTGGCCCAGCCTCCTTTGTGAGGGGCACAGACGGGCCCAGCGTGTGTGACAACTACTGGGCTACACACCTACAGGGGCTGCGGTGGGAAGGATTCTGGAAAAATAGTCTATTTCTCAGTCACGCCCATTTTTACCGACGAAGCACCAAGTCTTCAAATTGTCAAGGATTTCTTGATTGCCTTCAATTCTCCGCAGCTGCTACTTAATAAAATGTCTGATGTTGCTCTTTTGACTAATATGCACAAGAAATGACAGTAAGTAAAATGGTTTTATGAACAATTTAAGAAAGCGTTTTAAAACTTTACTGCAATGTGGATATAACTGTTCTGTTCCTTCATCTGTCACTCTAATTCCAACTTTCTTTTTTTTTTTTTTGCCAGTCCTGGGCTTGAGCTCAGGGTGAGCACTGTCCTTGGACTTTCTCAAGGCCAGAGCTCTACCATTTGAGCCTCAGCACTATTTCTGGCTTTTTTTCTATGTATGTGGTACCAAGGAATCAAACCCAGGTCTTTGTGCATGCTAGGCGAGCACTCTACCACTAGGCCAAACTCCCAGCCCTCTACTTCCAACTTTCTGTATGCTGTAATTACTTTCGGGAGATTAGGTTGAGCAAGTTAATTGTGGATAAAATCACTAACTGTACTGCCCTGTAAATACAGCAATTCAGTTCCCTGTAAGGTGTTTAGTTTACATGTACCAGGGTAATACTTGCCAGCTATGTATGGCTAAAGAGATACTACCTAATAGATATTAGCACCCACTCCTTTAAAAAGTAACTGAATATCTTGCTCTCAGCACAATCAAAATAAACTATATGCCTCTGTGATTTTCTTCCACATAGTAATGTCCAAACAACGTATTAAATTCTTCTCTTTTGCCAGAACAAATGATTTTACATGTTCTCAGCTGGTAAACTGGCAATGGAGATGGAGAAGTGTTGAGTTTGGGAGAAAACTGGGACCTTTCCCTTCCTGAGAACGGAACTGGGAAGGGGAGCAGATGTTCTCAACCACATGGAATTTTACTTCCAAATACAAAATTCCTTTTTCTAAGCAGGATCTGTTTTTAATCTGTAATACTGTGTTGAAATTTAAAGACAATTACACCAGAGGAAAATGTAGCCTAAAGGAACATCTTTTAAGTGTTTTTTTTTTATCTATTTTAAGGGTCTCACTGTAACTCAAACTGGCTCTCCTCTGGTTTCAGCCTCCACAATGCTGGCATGCATTACTATGTTTAGAAAAAAGAAACACCCTTACTAAACACACTGACTTCCAAATATCCAGTGGGTCAGAGATTACCCATCCCAGACAATTCTCACTCATAAAATACCCTTTAGTGACTGCAAAAAGGAAGTGACCTAGGACACAAAAATATCTCTATACGGAAATTGTTTTGTATGTGTGCCAAGAGCTTGAACTCAGGACCAAGGAGCTGCCCCTGTCATCTTATACTCAGGTAGTGTGCTCTACCACTTGAACCATTTCTGGCTCATTTCTGGCTTTTGGTGGGTAACTGGAAAAAGTCTCACAGACTTAATTGCCCTGGCTGGCTCTGAACTGCAATCCTCACATCTCAGCTTCCTAAATGGCTAGGAATGAGCCATTTGCACCAAGCCTCTATGTCGAAACTGATAATTCCAAATTGTCAAACTGAAAATCCTATCAAAACTCCCAGAACACACTATTCAGAAGTATTCTTTGTGTCATTACTGTCCACTTGTTGATCTAGTTTTTAACCTAAAATTATCTTCCTAAAACGTGGGTGTTCAAAACAAATCCTATATAGGTTCATGTTCTTCCAAGCCTCTATTCAACTCCCTGAACAACCCAACATTTTTTTTTTGCGCTTAATTAAATTTGGCCTTAATCTGGCATACTGTTTTTAATTATACAGGTATTTCAGGTAAAACTATGACAAATATTAGTTGTATAACTTAAGACTATTTTAAGACATACAACTATTTCAAAACATACAATTGGGTAAAAATCTAACAGAAGTCTTCCATTGACTGATACTTCTCGAAATATTTTAAATAAAATTTAAATAAACCAGGAAAGATATTTTACAATACCATTACAGTATGAAACACATCTTATAAAACAGGATTAGTGCAGTAACAAAGGAAAAACTAATTTTGAACCAAAGCACTGAATATCAATCAAAAACCTTAATGATTCAAACCCTTAACCTAAGCTTCATTTCTAAGAACCTACATAGGTTGTGGGAAAAAAAAAATATAGAATTTCTATGTAAGTATCTACTAGGTATGTTAGCAAAAAACAAAAACAAAAACAACCTGAATTATCAAAAACAATACAGAATGTTTAGGATATAAAGTACAATGTTGTGCAGTTTAGTAAACATGCTGCTGACATAACAGGAGACTAACGTGAAGTCAAAAAATGTGTCAGACAGGGAGGCAGTGGTCTACAACTATATTATATATAGGGGACACCAACAATCACCAGACTTTATCTAAAACCTAGATAGCTAAGGCTGGGGTTGTGACTGAAGTTCATAATCCAAGCACTGCCAAAAAAAAAAGTTGAAAACAGCGTATATACAGCCTAGCTTTACTAATCTACCTGTCAGCCCAGTTCCCCCATCAGTTCTTAAAACTCAGTATTCTCCCATGCTTAAAATAAGCAATCTGTTTCATAAGGAAAAATTCAAATGCTCTGTGTCGCTCTGAACCTCCCTAACAACTATCATGTTCTTCCTTTATTAGTTTTTAGAAAAAGCAATCTACGCTTATAATTTACAAAATGCTTTCAACATTGATATTAACTCATTTGATTCCCAAAAGCCTAAGAATTCTTAAGACTCTTCTTTTGAGATGAGGAAAAGATCAGAGGCTGGGTCTTCCAAATCATTAACTTGCTCCTCCAGTAAGTCAAATCCCAGTAGGATGTTTCTTTTCTACTAGTCTATCCTTAAATAGGGTACCTATCTATATACTCACAAATGACATTCTCAGCATCTAAAGCCTTTGTAAATAATAACCCATCTGTTTGAATTTCAACTTTACCACATCAAAAATCTAATCTAAGAAAGCATCCTAGACCTTAAACATACTAAACTTTTGTAATTCCACATTAGCTCTGAAAAAGAAAATCAGAAAATAACTAATGAATTCTAGAGACATTTTATTTAGAAAAAGACAAAACATCACTAAATTTAAGATTTAAATTTTTAAATGGCATGTTAATGATATAAAGAGATCCTGGATAATAAAAGTATTTACACACAGAATACAAATATACAATAACTGAAAAACAAAAGTTATCCATGGATTCATTTTGCATTCCCTTTATTCATCTTCTGTTGAATTTTCCTTTGCCTTTTATAAACCCTCTTCTTTCTTGCTTTCAAATCTACTTTGGGCTCTGGTTTTACCCACTGTATTTCTACTGGTTTTTCCTCAGCTGGTACAGCAAAAACATCTTCAGTAGGATCATGTGGAAGAACAGTCTTTGGCTCTTTCTTTTTCAGTTTCTGAACATCCTTCACTTGTTGTTTCTCTCTGTATTTTGCAGCTGTGATGGATCTTATGATCCGTCGATGCTAGGAATAACACAGATTAGAGGCCTTTAGAATGTTTTACTTAAGAAAAAAAATTCACTTAAATTCTTCACCCATTGTCATGAAAAAAAAAAAAAAACAAGTAATTTGCAGGTACATATGCATCAATAAAAATTTTTTTTTTCAGGTAATAGAATAGTAATTCAGTTATTTTGGCCCAAGAACTGACAATTTACTCAACAATAAAATCTACTTACCATATTTGGTGATTGGTAGTGAGGATTTTCATATAATGTTGGTCCTCCAAAACTTCCCTGGAAAATCTTTATGAGATTTAAGACAAAACGAGGTCCTATTTCTACAAGAGCAGCATCTTCTTCTATGATCTTTAATAAAAAAGATACATTCATTTTCATTGAATGCACCATTTCTAAAAGGTAAACTAGCCATAACCTAATTACAAATGCACGAAAAAAAAAGGAGCATACAATCAAAGCAGGAACGTGGAAGGAGCTCTGTAAATGCCAAATCAGTATTTTTCTGAAATTCATTACTAAAGAAAGTTGTCCTAGAAAAACAGGTTTTCAGTGTGCTTTTTAAAATTGAGCTTGGTTCATGTCTTGTTCTTCATGAATATTAACATTTTTATTTAGTTATGTCTGACTTCTCTAGCTAAGAAGTGCATGTATTTAAGTTATAATTTAAGGCATCTAGCACAAAACAGAGATAAGAGTCATATGCCTTAAGGGATTTTTGCTCTTACTATTCTCTCCCATTTTTTGTCTTTATTATACAAACTCATTCTGCCAAATTCCTTCTTTAGCATTTCTAGAATCTCCTCTTCTGAGAGCAAGACTTACCTCATAGTTCTTTTTGAATTCCTTCGATAACAATTACTTTTATTTTCCCCTAGTACTGGGGACTGACCAAAATCCAGGGCCTTCTAAGGCTAGGTAAGCAATTGCTCTATAACACTAACCAAGGAGTATCATATTTGCAATCTGGTCTTAGATTTCTCCTAATACAATTATATTTACTACACCTTTAATTCAGAAAAATCCTCACTGTGGATTCTTAGCCTTCTGGAAGAAAATAAATACTAATAGATTTTCTTTTTATAAAGTAAAATAATACAGTGGCTTATCAGGAAATTTATATTCCACATCAATTAACAGATATGGGAGGAATTAGATAGAGCCCACTAGAAACTCTCTGGAGGACCAATAAAACTACTTAAAACAGTAAAGAGCTACTACTATTCACATTCTTCTGTTTGCAAAGACTATATATTCTGATTCAAATAAAAGTTAAAAATCAAAGCAAGCCTGACATGGTGGCTCATATCTGTAATCCTAGCTACTCAGGATGCTGAAATTTGAGGATCATGGTTTAAAGTCAGCCCAGGCACTAAAGTCCATGAGAACTCTTATCTGTAATTAACCACTAGAAAATCAGAAGTGGCACTGGGTCAAGGGGTAGGGCAATACCCTTGAACTGAAGAGCTAAGGGCTAGTGCCCGGGCCCAGAATTCAAGTCCCACAACTGACAAAAGAAACAAAACAAAACAAAAAAACAAAGCAAAGCTAACCTGAAAGTTCCGAAACCATATCCTATTATCCAAAATGGTGAAAGTAAAAACATGGTCCACAAATGGTTGGCTTTTGGGATGATATCGAGGTGTACTAAATATCTGTTTAAAAAAACAAAAACGGTGTATGTTAGTTTCTTATTAAGTGATAAAACTAAAAAAAAAATACTTTCTGGAAAAGAATATTTACCTGAATTAAGAGTTCTTTTAACAAAGCATAATGTGGCAATTCATCAAAGGCCTATAAAAATAAAATGAACATACTACTTGAAACCAGTACATGCTTTATATAAAAAACTAAGTACTCTATTTCAAGTTAAAGTAAATTTGCGTATACAACTATATATACATAAACCAACCATTCAGATTAAACCTGGAACACAGAGTGAGAAACTTACAGGATCAAAAGACAAAAGTGGCCTAGAACCTTTCAAGCAGTTGCCAGTCATCTTCAGTTCAGCCAGGGTATGAACTGGAAAAACAACAAACAGTGAAAATTGTGGCACAACCTGTTTTATTAGATGTTTTCCCCTTTTTATTTTTCACACACAAAAAAATGTTGAATCAACTTACTATTCTGAACAAGGAATTTGGCAGATGGCCCATGAGGTGAATTTGAAAGCCTGAAAGACAAAAGAAGAACACAAGAATATATACTGTAGTAAATGTTTATTATCTATTCACAGAGGGGAGGGTGGACTAAAATAGGCTTGATTATTTAATTTTCTTTAAAGGCTTCTACTTTGAAAAAGCAAATGTGTTATTTCATTCACCAGTCCCTTCTACGTAAGAATAGAGCTTATTACGTACTATCTACAAATAAACCCACCAAAACAAATTCAACACAAACTTTACCAGCATATTATCTTACCACATATAGAGATCTTGCTTTTTCTTAGCTTCAAAATAGATACACTTATTGCAATTTTTCATTTCACAGACCTAAATCAAGTACAGAAAAAAATGTAGATAATACAAATGAGAACTAAATGCAATGTAATTAACAAGTGCATTTCCCCAAAATGAATTAAGACCATAAAACTATATACATATTGGGGCTGGAAGCACAGCCTAGTGGTAGAATGCTCGACTAGCATGCATGAAGCCCTGGGTTCGATTCCTCTGTACCACGTACACAGAAAAAGCCCAAAGTAGTGCTGTGGCTCAAGTGGTAGAGCGCTAGCCTTGAGCAAAAACTCAGGCCCAAGCCCTGAGTTCAAGCCCCAGGACTGGCGGCAAAAACAAAACAAAACAAAAAAACTGTATAAATATCTAAAATAGCTGAGTTTATATTTATTCAAAAAGTAGATTTCACAGACACCAATTTTAATCTTGACAAAATGTCTCATGGTTTTAAATTTTTATTTTATATATGTTGGTTTTATAAGTACTAACAATTTCATATAATATTAGATATTATGTAAAAAACACTGATGGGCTGCAAAAAATTGATAACATCTGTGTATCGATATCTAACAAAATAATGTTAGTCACTAAATACGGTTCTGAATGGTCCATCTTTAGTGTTCCTAAGTATTTACAAGTTTTTAAAATTACCTCATTAATCACAAATAATTTATCTTTACGATCCATTTTAGTATCTATAAAAAGAAAAAAAGGCAAGTAAACAAAAGATTTCAAAACAACTATAATCAATTCACACTAAGTTATAAAACAGTTTTAAGTGTTTCTACAATGCTCACTCTAGATTTTATAATTTGTTTTTAAATTAGATCTAAAAACACTCTATCAATGGTAATTAAAAATAGCATTCAAGAACTCTTAAGTTAAAGCCTGGCACAGTGGCTCATACCTGTAATCCTAGCTACTCAGGAGACTGAGGTCTAGATCCTGGATCAAAACAAGCCCGGGCACTAAAGACAGAGAGACTCTTACCTCCAATTAATCACTAGAAAACGGGAAGTGGGGCTGTGGCTCAGGGGTAGGGCGGTAGCCTTAAGCTGAAGAGCTCAGGGACAGCACCTAGGCCCAGAGTTCAAGCCTCAATACTCACCAAAAAACCTGTTAAGTTAAGCAGCACTTCTCACTCAGACTTCAGGCCATTATCCCTACAATAAGACTGCTCCATATGAAAATCTTTTTTTTTTTTTTTTTTTGCCAGTCCTGGGCTTGAGCTCAGGGCCTCAGCACTGTCCTTGGACTTTCTCAAGGCTAGAGCTCTACCACTTGAGCCTCAGCACCACTTCCGGCTTTTTTCTATGTATGTAGTACAAGGAATTGAACCCGGGTCTTCGTGCATGCTAGGCAAGCACTTTAACCACTAGGCCAAACTCCTGGCCTCCATATGAAAATCTTAAGTCCTTTGTATAAAAGGCTGTTCTATTTGCACATACCTACAGTGTTATATGTTATGTAAATTGTTGTTAAACTACAGTATTTAAGGTACAACAAGAAAAATCGGTAAATACCTATTCACTTCAGGAATGAGTTTTTTTTTCCTAGGGGAAGTGGGAGAGAGGGAGAAAAGGAAAGGGACAGAAGGAGAGGGTTGAAGGGTGGGGGGGATGGCGTGTCCAGCACCAATCCTAGGGCTTGAACTCAGAGCTGGGCCTGAGCACTGCTGAAGGGTAGCACTCTGGCTTGTTTTTCCTTTTTGGTAGCTAGTGATGCATAAACTTTTCTGTCAGGGTTGGCTTCAAACCACCATTTTCAGATCTGGGCTTCCTGAGTAGCTAGGATTTTATGTGTGAGCCCCAGAGCCCACCTTTTTTATTTGTCTGCCATTAGTTACATTGGAAGATGCAAAATTCATGTGAATTTCTTCCAAAAATGAGAAATTTCTTACAAACAGGAAAATATGTTTAAGGAATCCAGCATTAGAACACATTCAGTTGAGAAGCTAAAATCTTGCGGGACATAAATATACATTTAAACCCAGCATTCAGGATGCTAAGGCAGGAGACAGCTTGTAGCCTAGGCTACTGAGACATTTTTCTCTAATAGACAAAAAAATAAAATTGATGAAAATTTTGTAACAGATGACAAAAAAAAAATAGTTTCAGGCAGCCAGGTATGTGAATAAGCTGTAATCCTAACTAATTTGGAGGTAGAAATCAGGGGATCACAATCTGAACCATCCCGCTTGGATAAAATAAGTTTAGGAGACTCTACCTTGACCAATGGCTAGTCATACACCTATCACACCAGGCATATACCACACCTAGTCACACAATTATCATTCCAATGACACTGGAAAGCACCAAGAGAAGAATCTCAGTGTAGGCCAACTGTACTGAGATGCTAGTGGAATGCAGTGAGACCCTGAATTCAAACCTCAGCACCCTGCACACACAAAAAAATGTTCTCTGGATTATCATAGAAAAAAAAATATAGACTTCTCATAATAGTTTCAGAGATCTAAAGACATCTCAATAAATCCCAGTGCAAAAAGCACTAACATAAAGCATCAAGCTATTACCTCAGATTAAAATCTCAAAACATCTTCAAATTTAGGCACAAAACAGTGGTATAATGGCAGCATCAAGGTTTAATCTTAAGAGCAGACATTTTTCACTCATGTTTAAGATGGAACCTTGCTAGAAAATAACCTGGTATTTAGAAATTGGCTGATACCAACTTAAACCTCATCCTATGTCAGTTTTTAAGAGCCCAGAAAATACATGGCAGTACTGAACTGTTTAGAAAGACAAACTAGCTTTTTTGTGTCACAACTTTCACTAAGTATTGAAGGCATCACTGAACCTTAGAAAATGTTTAAATGTTATTTAGGTATTTTAAAGAAAATTTCTAGTAAATTCTATACAGAAATTATAAATTAACTTAAAAGAATATGGTATTTCAAAGGATAAACTTCCACAGTATTGTGGAAGTCTCACAAGACTGAATAAATAATGAACACATAAGCAAATGTATATAATCAGTTTGCATAAATACAAATTTTAAAATATGTAACAAGCGTACCTGCTTTAGAATGAGGCATCAACATTCTCAGGTCCTGCATTAAATGTCTTGTTCTAAAATTTATTCCTCTGGAAGAAAAGATGAGAATCCGTTCCTTATTTTTCCACTTGCCCTAAATGAAACAGTAAATGATGGTTAAATTTTCATACTAAACCTATCTCATTTTTTTGTCAGTTGTAGGATTTGAACTCAGGGCCTAGGCACTGTCCCTGACCCTCCCTGTGCTCAAGGCTAGTGCTCTACCACTTGAACCACAGTGCCACTTCAGGTTTAGTTAATTGTGATGAGTTTCTGGGAATTTTTTGAGCAGGCTGGCTCTAAAACCACAATCATCAGATCTCAATCTCCAGAGCAGATTGCAAGCTTGTGCTACCAGTGAATGGCTTCTCATTTGTTTTTTAAAAAGCTTCCAGATCCTGGGCATGACAGCATATGCTCTTAACCCCCACTACTAAGGAAGATGAGGTAGGGGACTTACTTGAACACAGAAATTAGAGGCAGTACAGTAAAACCCTTATTCAAAGCAAACCAGCGAACACCCAGAACTGCAACTAATTCCTCCTTCCTATCCTTAGGGTTCTCTTTTTAGCCTTTTTACATTTATTTTGCCCATCACAGTGGTCTCATACTTCCACAGCTTCAACTACAAACTCAATAGAACATGAGTAAAGACTCAAACACTATACTACACACATACTTAAAATTAGGTATTTCCTGCAGATTTCCTTTCTCTTGTGATGCTGTCACCATTACTGCAGTCCTCCAGCCTTTAACTTCACAACCTGTTATCCTTGAGTCCTAAGCACTACCAAATGCTATTAATTTCACTTTGCAGTACTGGGGTTTGAACTCATCAAGCAAGTAGTCTACCACTTGAGCCACACCTGCATCCCTTTCCTCTTCACTGTTTAGACAGTCCTGTACACAGGGGCCGGCCTTAGACAGTGAAGCTAAGTCATCTTTTAAAGGAACAATTTCAATTATAATGCTATTTCCCAGGATTTTCTACATGAAGTTCAAAATGACAAGTGTTGGATTTGAAAACATTTTTCTCTTTTTACATCTCTACTCCCCAACATTAACCAAACTGTTAAATCAATCTGGCTCTGTTTTAAAGTTTTCTCCATTTTCCTACTTCAACACCTTTGGCCAGTTTTTTTTTTTTGTTTCCTGTCAACTTTGAACAAAATTTTACTCTTATTGTAAAATCAAGGTCCATTAATGGCTAAAACCCATGGTTCCTTACCACATTTTCCTAGAATAAAAATAATATTTCCAGGCCAAGGGTTTGGCCTAGTGGTAGAGTGCTTGCCTAGTATGCACAAAGACAAGACCCGGGTTCGATTCCTCCGTACCACATACATTGAAATAAACTGGAAGTGTGCTGAGGCTCAAGTGGTAGAGTTCTAGCCTTGAGAAAAATCCAGGGACAGTCCTCAGGCCCTGAGCTTAAGCCTAGGACTGGCCAAAAAAAAAAAATATTTCACAGAACAGATTACACATTTCCATCTTTTTTTTTTCAGCTCCTGAAAGAAAGAGAATATTACCACTTGCTGAAAATCTGTAGGTTAAGTTTATTTTTCGCAATTAAGCATTTTCATCCTTTTAATTTGTAGATGGGAACTGGGGATGCCACTTGTAATTAATAGCAACAATACAATTTACTCTCTTCATTCTTCAGAGCTCGTCTCTGAGCTTACCTTGCCACTGAACCACAAAAGGTCACTTCTCAGCTAGTAGGTGCTTCAGTATTCGACCTCCAAGTTCAGGGAACACAAACTTATAAATCCTGCCTTCACAGTATGCCAACTCACTTAAGGAGCTTTCATTTGAATGTTAGCTGCACCAAAAACTCCCCACTTCTTGAATAAAGCCCATCAACTGTTAACTTCTCAACTCCGACTTTTCAGGGGAAAAAAAAAAAGTCACACTATAGTCATGTCTGCAAATACCCAGGCCAAGAGCATGGTATGTTAAAAATCTGTTAAAATAACACTCGTGCCATCTAATTTTTCCATTTTCGATTGAGTTAATGACCTAATTAAACAAGTCAGTCTTGAGTGCCACGCGCCGAGACTTTATGAAGTTTGGATATCACGATCTCCGACTGGCTTACCATGGCAGGATCTGGAAAAATTACTCTAAGAAACATAATTGCCCAAAATAACGAAAAGCATTATGCTCGGGAGTGGGGGGGGGCGCAGGTGGACGTCGCACTCCTAGGTCGCTTCCCTGCGACTGCCTGCCACCTCTCAAAATGCGGCCACGTGGACCAAGATTAGACTCCCACTGCCTCGAGGCCGCGCTCGGCCGGCACACGGACACTCGGAACTAACAGATCTGCAGTACGGGAAGAAGGCCCAAAGACGCGCCACCGAGCCGCCGCCGCCGCGAGATCCCCGTCCTAAGCTCTACCTTGCAAACGGGGCCTGGGATACAATTTCGATCTTCTTCCTCCACGTCTTCTGGCTGCGTAGCTGGCTTCCCGGCCTCTTTTCCATCTCTTTTTGGCTTCTTCACTTTGAGCAGCAAGTCTCCACGCCGCTTCCTCTTGGTTGCCGCCATCTTGCCCCGTCGCTTGCTCTCTGAGACGTACTTCCGTTTCCTTCGCCTTCTCCTCCTTCCGGTTTCGGTAGGGTCCGCTGGGCTCTGCGGGCCTCCAACTCTATCATCTCGGACTTGTTCGCGCGTGCGCGGCTCTCCGACCTCCGCTCGTTCTCTGGGGAAGTGATTGGCAGGAGTGACGAGTGGCGGGAATGCTCCACTGTCTCACTTTTCCGGGAGCCGCTGGTCACTGGTCGAGAAAACCTAGGCCCCGCCCCCTCGGCACACGTGACGCCTCCCAGGGTCGACCCCCCCACCCACACACACCACTTCCTTAGTAAACCGCCGTTGGTCCCGCAGACGGCCGTTGGAAGGGGTGCGGGGAAGAGCTGGCTGGAATTCTTCTGGAATTTCCCAGGACTCGCGATCTCTGCCAGGCCCCGCCTCCTGGTATGGCCCCGCCCCCACTCGCCGACCCTGGCCACGCCCCCAGCTCGCTGTCTCCCGGCTGCTAACGCGACCGGTTGGCATTCGCCGCTAACGGTCGCGGCGAAGACCACCTCGCGCCAGTGACTCCTGCGCGTTTGTGCTGGGCGGCTTCTCACAAGTGTCGGGGTCCCGGCAACCGGAGCCGCGCTTTGAACTTTCCGCCACGTTCATGGGCCGCGGGGGCACTCGGCCGGTCGGACGCGCGGGGTCGGGGGGGTGCGGCGGGCGGCGGTGGGACGCCCCGGGGACCCAGCGGCGCGGAGGCGGCGTCTGGCCTTCACGGCCTTTGGCTTTCTCCTCAGGTGTTCGGCGGTGCGCGGGAGGCGAGCTTGGCCCCGTCGGCCGGCGCACCCCGCGGGCCGCGGCGGGAGCCGCGCATCATGCCGCTCCAGGCCCAGGGCTTCCCGGAGGCGGAGGAGCAGTACTGCCTGGTGGCCAGCCTGGACAACGTCCGGAACCTGTCCACCCTCCTCAAAGCCATCCACTTCCGAGAGCACGCCACTTGTGTGGCCACGCAGAACGGCATCCGCGTGACGGTGGAGAACGCCAAGTGCGTGCAGGCGAACGCTTTCATCCAGGTGCGCAGCCGGCGCCCCCGGGTCGCCCCCTCTCTCGGTAACAAATTGTTTCCCCCGTCTTGTTTCGCGAGGTAACTGGGGGGCGAGGCCGGCGGAGGGTCAAAACCTCGCCGCTCCGGGCGCTTCAGCCAGCCCGGAGCCCGACACGGTGCGGTGGCTCCGCTGGCGGTCCGCTCCCGTTACCCACTTGGCTTTTGTGGGGGAGTGCTGTGGGGCTCGAGCTCAAGGCTTGAGCTTTTTTTTTTTTCTGCTGTTTTTTTTTTCCAGTAGTTGATTGGAAATGAGTCTCGCACAGACTTTTCTGCCTGGGCTGGCTTTGAATGGTGATCAGATCTCCATCTCCTGAGCAGCTGGCGCTCCAAGGGTGAGCCACAGCCCACCCAATGCCCAGCATTGTTTGGGGGTTTGGTTTTGTTTTTTATTTATTCATTCGTTCATTTATTTATTTATTTTTTGCCAGTCCTGGTGTTGAACTCAGGGACTGGACGCTTCTCCCCCCCCCCCCCAGCGTCTTTTTGCTCAAGGCTAATACTCTACCATTTGTGCCACAGTGCCACTTCTGGCCTTTTTCTTTTTATGTGGTACTGAGGAATCAAACCCCAGGGCTTAGTCCCTAGGCAAGCACTCTACCACTAAGTCACATTCCCGGCCTTGTATTTTCTTTTTTACCTGTTATAAACTGTGTTGCTACGAAATATTTGTTGGGTTCAGATAGGATTTCAGATTCAATGCCAGTTTCGTTGTTTGGTTTTCGGTTTTCTTTGTTGTTGTTTTTTGGTTTTTTTGCCAGTCTTGGGCCTTGAACTCAGGTCCTGAACACTGTCCTTGGGCTTTCTCAAGGCAAGAGCGCTAGCACTTGAGCACAGCATCATTTCTGGCTTTTTTTTTTTCTATGTATATGGTACAGAGAAATTGAACCCGGTCTTTGTGCATGCTAGGCAAGCACTCTACCACTAGACTAAACTCCCCGCCCAGATTCAATTCCAGTTTTTGACCACCTAAGTGTAATTGATTATTGCAGAGTAGGAGCAAGATAAATTGAAAATTAGTTATTCATAATCAAACCATTTACTTAGGATTGATCCTAATGGGAAAAGGACAAGGTAAGTGTCATGGAGGAGATAGGTAATACGGGAATAGAAATGAAAAGATTTTGCCTGGGCTTAAATCACTGTTACAACTTTAACTGTCGAATACTATTGTTTAAGCATTTCCAGTGAATAATACCTGAAGACAAAATTATTCTCATGGAGTTAGTATTGTAATTTTTGAAATCCAGAATGTTATGTTTTATTCTTAAATCTGTTTTATGTTTAATTTTTTTTTCAGGCTGAAGTATTTCGAGAGTTTATGATTCAGGAAGAATCAGTTACTTTTCGAATTAATTTCACTGTCCTTTTAGATTGTTTAACTATTTTTGGATCAAGTTCTACACCTGGTGAGCTATTTTATTATGATTACAAAAACATTAAAATAGTTTTGCAAAATAGGCCTTTTTTTTTTTTCTTTTGTCAGTGGTGGGGTTTGAACTCTGGGCCCAGGCATTGTCCATGAGCTCTTCACCTCAAGGCTACCACCCTACCCCTTGAGCAGCAGTGCCACTTCCGGTTTTCCTGGTGGTTAATTCGGGAGATGAGTCTCATGGGACTTTAGTGCCCCAGCTGGCTGTGAACTGGTATCCTCAGATCTCAGCCTCTTGAGTTGCTACGATTACAGGTGTGAGCTACTGTACCTGGTAAATAGGCCTTTTTTTATAAATGACTAAAATGTAAAAATTCAGTGCCCTTTTATCCTCTCTCTTGTTCTTCTCATGGTCTAATGATCAAAGTATATAAAGGCTGTTTCCCAATAGAAGAAGCTGTGATCTTTATCATAGTGAGTACACTAGTACTATAATAAAGACATTATCTATATTATACACTGTTTCCCATATCGACCCTACCGGGAATAACATAGCTTATTCTGCAGTGTTATGTGACATGTTACTCCATGCAAATTTTCCATCAAATTACATGTGGGAGTGAGCGTATGTGGGTTTACATACACATACACATACATACCTACACACACATGTGCACACACATATGCCGTTTCTGAGATAATTCAGAGATTTATACATTTTTCTGGACCCAATTTTCTTGCAATAGTTTTTGGAATTTTGCTTTTTTATAAGGAGATATATCCTGGAAATTTGGCAGAATAAAGTACTCTTAAGGAATTTTATGTGGTACATTAAGGAGAAGCCAGACTCGTTCATAAAGGTAATAACTAAGCCCTGAATGACTTTTTCCACATCAGGGACTTATACTGCACTTCGGATGTGTTACCAAGGTTATGGTCATCCTTTGATACTATTTCTGGAAGAAGGAGGAGTAGTGACAGTCTGCAAAATCAATACTCAGGAGCCTGAAGAAACATTAGATTTTGATTTCAGCAGTACCAATGTTATTAACAAAGTTATTCTGCAGTCTGAGGGGCTCCGTGAAGCGTTTTCTGAATTGGACATGACAAGCGACGTTTTCCAGATTACCATGTCTCCTGAGAAGCCATATTTCAGGTACTTAAAGTGCAGTTCTAGATATGGTCTGCTGTTGGTCCCCTCTTCCTACTTTATTTACGTAGGTTGCAGAAGTTTAATTATCTAGTTCCTAAAATTATTAGAACTTTAGACATCCTTTACTTTATCTCATACTTTTGTGTTTAGGTGTGCTGATCCTGGGGTTTGAATTCTTTAGTCCTGAGTGCTGTCCTCGAGCTGCTTTTGCTCAAAGCTAGTGCTCGGCCACTTTGAGCCAAAGTACCCTATGAGAAAATGCTTGTGTATGTTGGTATATGCCTGTAATCCTAGTATTTGGGAGGCTAAACCAGGAAAATTATGAGCTTCAGCCTATGTAGCAAGACTTGTTTAATCATGAGTTTAATCTATCTAGCAAGACTTGTTTAATCATGAGTAACTAAAAAGAAAACAATTGTAAACAATTGTATATATCTATTTCAGCTCAAGAATCTTATTTTGGGGGATTTAAACTCAAGGCCCTATACTTGGTAGACAAGTGTTTTATCTGAATCTTAATGTTGTATGTTGCTGGAATGCTGAATAAATATGATGCTCGTTTCCTACTACAGATTATCTACTTTTGGAAATGGAGGAAGTTCCCACCTTGACTATCCCAAGGATTCGGATTTAATGGAAGCATTTCACTGTAGTCAGACCCAGGTCAACAGGTCAGTTCTTAATATAAAGAGTGCCAGTGTTAATATTATAGGTGAGGTCCGCTACCAAATTTCTTTGAAAGCTGTGGGTTTTTTTTTAATCTATTAATGCAGAACATTATAAAATAATGGGATGATAGGGTGCTAGATTTACTTGGACATTTGAGCTTGTAATAGACTATTTTTAAAGGAGAAAAATATTAGCAAATTGAATAAGTGTTCGCTTTTCTTTTATTAGTTGTCTAATTTTTGGAGTTAGAAGCACTAAATTACGAATGTCTAACAGTTTTTTATTTATTCTTCTACAGATACAAGATTTCTTTGCTGAAACCCTCTACAAAGGCTTTAGTCTTATCTTGTAAGGTGTCTATTCGAACAGATAACCGAGGATTCCTCTCATTGCAGTATATGATTAGAAATGAAGATGGACAAATATGTTTTGTAGAATATTACTGCTGCCCTGATGAGGTTTCTGAATCCGAGTCTTAAGTTTCCCTGTGGTACTGACATATACATTTGTTATTGTTCGATTCCTTATTCTGCCAGCAATACTCTTCATGACTTGTTAACTTGTCTATTGAGAATAAGCTCCCTATAGTTTAAAAGTTGTTATATATTGAGTTTGAAGTTTGAAAGTTGAATCAAGCCATATGTAAAATGTTTACTATTAAAAAAGCAAAGCATATGAGTATTGTCTTTTATTTTGAAGTGCTAGAGACTAGATTTTAAAGCAAGTTTTCTTAAAGCACCAAAGCACCTTGCTCAGATAAATACTAAAATCATCTGAACTTGTCAGAACCTGGGGATGGAGCCAGCAATATTGCCCAACAGTATTGTTACTGGTTTTTGCATGAGATTTCCATGAAAATATTCTGATGAGGCATTGCCAAACCAATCTAAACAGTACTTTATATGATTTTTTTTAAGTATGGTCTTTGAAAAGGTCCATGAACAGTATAAAAATAGTCTTCAGAGCAGATTTTCTTATTCTCAGAACTGTTTGATGGCAGTAAGTGCCTCTGTAAGTACTGAATGTATATCCCTGCGCTGCCTGGGATAGTTTCTCGAGCAAACTAAAGTGTAGAAAAAATAATTCTTAATGGATTGTATAGTTTTTCACTGGAACATGTAGCATGTAAGTATCTTTTGTAATTAACAAAATATCCTAAAATAACTTGTTCTCTAGTAGACAAAAAACATACAGGCCTTTTGGGTGTGCTCATTCTTTATAGGAAAAGATTCATTTAGCCTTCCTAGCCCTTTTTCTGTTAAGTCATCATAACTGCCTCCCTTCCCTGAAAGAACTGCTGGTGATTTGGAACTATTAGGCACTCCAGAGTGCTGGAGGAAGATGGCTTGGGGATTACTGCTGCAGGTGCTGCATCCTAGGTAGGACTCTTCACTGTAGGGCCCCCTTCCCAGGCCCATGTATGGTTCTGGGATGTAACCCAAGGCCACTAAGTCCCAGGCAGTTTCAGGATGCCTCCCTATCCTCAACAAGTAAAAAGTTTGTGATGAAAGGATATGTTTGAGAAAAAAATGAAACTACTAAGAATAAAAATGTATAGAAATGTCCAGAAACAGATCCAAACGTAATTAGGACAGTAGTCAGTGTTCCATGCACTGCAATTTTCCTTCATATTGAAGACAGCCTTTTTTTTTTTTTTTCTGTCAGTCATGAGACTTGAGCCACAGTGCCACTTCCAGTTTTCTGGTGGTTAATTGGTGATAAAAAGTCTCACAGAATTTAAACCCAGGCTGGCTTAGCTATTTTTATTTTTTTTAATGTTTTTGTAGTCCTGGGGCTTGAACTCTGGGCCTGGGCACTGTCCCTGATGAGCACTGTCCTGAGCTCTTCAACTTCCCCTACTGCTGGGTCTGGGTGTTGTCCCTGAGCTCTTCAGCTCAAGGCTACTGCCCTACCACTTGAATCACAGCACCACTTCCTGTTTTCTAGTGGTTAATTGGAGATGAGTCTCATGGTCTTTAGTGCCCTGGCTGGCCTTGAACTGTGATCCTTAGATCTCAGCCTCCTGAGTAGCTAGGATTGCAGGTGTGTGCCACTGCACTTGGCTTAGCAATAATTTTAATAAAGCCATTTCATGTCCCAAAGATATGGCAGAAACTTCTAGAACTTCAAGTGGCAAGAGACTTTAGTAGTGAATACAATACCTATTCAAAGCCAACTGCTTATATGCCAGCAACATACACATGGAATTGTACTAATCCTGAATTCTATTTTTTTGTCAACCATGAGGCTTGAACTGGACACTGTCCCTAATCATATAAAATGTTAATTCCCAAGAAATAGAAGTGAGGTTTTATGTTGGTTTTTTTCTTTGTTGTTTTGTTTGTCTCATGTGTTTTGGGGAGTGTGATGAGAGTGTGAACAAATGCAGCAGAGATATTAGACACTACGTTGAAAATTAACTTGTGGGAGGAGACTGAGAAACACACACACACACACACACACACAAAACTAGGGAAGAGGTAACACTGTTCAAAAGTTCAAAAGAACAGTGTTATTGCCTGATTTATGTGACTAATCCCTCTGTACATCACCTTTACAATTAAGAGAAAAAAACAAAAAACAAAACCATGGGATTTTGAGCCAGATCTGGTGGCTCTCGCCTGTAATTCTAGCTACTCGGGAGGCTGAAATTTGAGGATTGTGGTTCAAAGCTAGCCTAGGCAGGAAAGACTGTGAGACACCTCCAGTTAACCACCAGAAAACCAGAAGTGGCACGATGTCTCAAAGTGGTACAGCCCTAACCTTGAACGAGAGAGCAATAAGAATTTACTTAGCAGATTTTATTCTGGTTCTTTCCTCTGTATATACCTAGAACAGTGCAGAGATTGAATAGTCTTTGAATAACTTGGTGAGATCAAGAAGATCCACTTTCAGATTATTTTTTAGTGCATTTATTTTTGATCATTTAACCAAATTTACTTCACCCTAACTTTTTAAAATATTGAACCTATGAATAGGAATTTGATAAGGATGGATCTTTGAGCATTTAAAGCCATTATTTTAGATGTGTATTTCCAGCTATTTAAAGTTAAGAAATGTCATTATTCCAACTCTTAACATCAAGTTGCTGATTAATAATTTCCTCATGTGTTTTGTCTGACCTGGTCATTGTTACTAATTCTGTTTTAATTGCACTACAAAACCACTAGGCGGAGCACTTCACACAGCTGGTGATAAATTTGGTATCTATACCTTCATTTCATATGTAGCATATAAGAGAATACAACTTTTTTTTCTATAATTTATTTTTGTCTTTTGAAACATGTTCAGCAACCTTGTGCTTACTATGTATGAATGAATGGGTGCATCTGTTGTAACCCAGAATTGATATACTTCCAATAATAAAATTATACACTCTAGTTCTTTAATAATAATGACCACATAGTCATTTTTATCATCACAGAATATCTGTGATACAAGAAATACTAGTAAAAGTTGGTTAAAATTTTATGGAAGGATAGAACACATTTTTGTTGCATTGCAGTCTATCCTTTGATCACATGGAATAAAACTTTTGTGTCCTGAGAACTGTGGTGTTTTTTTTACAATTGTGCTTGCAACTTTCTCTTCAGAATAAGCCATGTTGGTTTTAAATGTGTACAGTTTCCTGGAGTCTGTCACCTTTGGCAGCTGTAGTAGATTTCACGTTCCCGCATGGTATTCTTGCTAGAAATGCCACATTAAGTTTCAAATGCTTCTAGTATCTTGCTTTTGGCCATAGTATGGCTAGATGTCTGGGTAATGTTTGGAATGGCTTCTTTGTGAGTAGATGGTTGATCAGATGTAATTAATACTAGTAGTGACTGTCATTATTTAAACTATTCAGGATGTGTGAACTGACTATAAATTAGTGCAGAGTAGATTTTTGTGTTTTCATGAAAAGGAAATAATCATAAAAGGCATGGTGTCTGAATTTTGATCCCTAAATGGACTTGCTTCCTACCATTGAAAGTTTCTAATTTTTCCCCCAATCCTAGGGCTTGAATCCTCAGCCTTGACTATGTCCCTAAGCTTTTGTACTCAAAGCTAGCACTCTTAGCTTTTGAGCTACAGTTCCACTTCTGGCTTTTTGTGGTTAATTGGAAATACGAGTCTTATAGACTTTTCTGTGTGGGCTGGATTTGAACCATGATCCTCAGATTTCATACTCTTAGCTAGGATTGTATGTATGAGCCACTGATGCATATTCTTACTAACTGGATTAGGACAATCCTAGCTTGATTATTGGCCTCTCCAAGCAGGGGCTTTCATGCAAGATGGTGGATGAATTTACCAATTTAGGGTGACCGCAGTGCTTACAGATCAGGTTGCATAAAATTTTCGGTGTATTTGCAAAAATGCTTCTTGACTTCTGTGTGAGACAGTTTAAACTGGGGTTGATTTATTTTCTTTCAACTTGATACGGAAATTTGCCAAGTTAATTCATTCATCTTTAAAATGCTCAAGTGCCTGCCTATTAGCTAATTCAAAAAGTTACAAGAACTATGCATATTATCTCAGGACCATTAAAATTATCAAGCATTTGTCTACAACCATAGCCTCTAAACACATATCTTGTCTGGTCTCAGGAGGGTAGGGCCTAGTTAGTACTTGGATATGAGAATACAAAGGATTTTGATTATTTACTCACTGAATTTAGAAAGCTTGATTCCAATACACATTTCCCATGAGAACAAAATTTTGTATTATGTTGTATTACAGTGTATTACATTTTTATTAGAATCAATTAGTTGCATAAAGGGGGTTCACTCTGATATGTCTATATTCAGATAATGTACTTTATCAGACATACTTCAGTTTGATCCATGCTACTACAGAGACTTTGTATACCTTTTAATTGACTTACCGAGGTTTTCATTTCCAAATTTCAGTTTGATTCTTTTTCAGGATATCTGTGTCTTCATTGAGTTCCCCTCCTTTCCTTAGGGGCACTGCCCCTAAGCTCTTCAGCTCAAAGCTACCACCCTATCTTTAAGCCAAGCCCCACTAGAGGTTAATTGGAGATAAGAGTCTCAGGTCTTTTTGTGCCTGGGCTGGCTTGAACTTTGATCCTTAGATCTCAACCTCCTGAGTAGCTAAGATTATAGGTGTGAGCCACCGGGCTCAGGTAAGTTCCCCTTTCTTATCCTGCGTTGTTTTCCTTACTTTGTTGTTTGTATTCTGAATACTCTGGTGTAATATCTTAGACTTTGGAATTTCGCTGAAATGGACCACAGAGGCCTTTTAGGGCAGTAAAGCTAGTTTGGATGCTAAATGTCATGAGGTTTCTCTAGTTTTTTTTTAAATTTTTCTTGTTGTTGTTAGTTGAAGAGCTTGAACTAGGGGCCTGGGCACTGTCCCTGAGCTCTTTTGCTCAAGGCTAATGCTCTACCACTTTGAGCTACAATATCATGTCCAGTTTTCTGGTAGTTAATTGGACTGTCAGGTATTGACATTAAAATTATACCACCTATCATCCATATTTGTACAAAGCATTTAAAAAATCAATTTCAGAAAATAGCAACTTGACAGATTATAAAGAAAACCCAAGAATATTAAAGACCAATTTCAAAAGTAAGAATAGATATACCAAAATTTTTAATTTTTCAATATTACATATTTTATTCTGCTGTATTACTAATACAGTCTGGAGATCTGAAAACTCAGGGTTTTCAGAAAAACAGAAAAACTTTCTAGGCTGATATATGTTGCTCTCATAGCAGAACACTACTCACTACTATACCCTGGGAACTGGTTGATAATTAGATTTTACAAACAAGATAATTTCTTGAATGAAGAGATACATGCAGTTTTGTGAGTGCTGAATGAATGCTGAATGTTGGCATGAAACATGTGGATTCCCACACAGGGTCTCTGAACTTCATTAAATAAGGTCAGGTAACTAGGTAGATGAAGATGGTGAAAGAAAGAAATTTTATAAGTTCATGTGAAATTTTTTTCTTTGTCCCTTAATGCGCTAAAAAAAAGGCATGTAGTTCAGGGTATCTTTTTTTTTGCTTTTCTTCTATTTTCAGGGGTTAAAGTTTTTGTTGTTTTTTAATCTTTTGAGCATTTTTGGAAGGAGAGGGGGTCAGTCATGGAGCTTGAACTCTGAGTGTGGGTGCTGCACCTGAGCTCTTCAGCTCAGGCTACCATCCTACCCCAGTTCCATTTCTGGTTTTCTGGTGTTAATTGGAAATAAGTCTCATGAACTTTTGTGCCCAGGCAGTCTTTGAACCATGATCCTTAGATCTCAGCCTCCTGAGTAGCTAGGATTACAGACACGAGCCACTGGCACCCATTCTTATTTTAAAATGGGACTTAAAATCTAGTGTGGTGATCATATAGAACATCTCTTGGAAAATTACTATCTGTGATTCAGAGGGCTGTGTTTTATAGTGAGCAGTGTGACCTGGCACAAACCCCCTAATCTCTATAATCTTTCCTCTAATTTCTTTATAAAATAAGACCTTTTCTGATCTTAACACGTTATACCCAATCCAATCAGAGCAAATGTCTCAGAAGAATCAAACATTCCTCAGAAGGCAGTGTTAAACTCAGAGATAGTGACTTAAACCATTTCTTAATAATGTACTGAAACATTTCTCAATAAATTGTTTACATTTTGCAGAGATTAAACAAAAAACAGGACCAAGGATGAGGTCCAGTGACAGAACATTTGCCTACCAAACCGAGGTCCCAGTAAATGGTCTCCCTTAACAACAACAACAATAATTGGGACTAAAAACAAATTTAAATTTAGGGAACACAAGTAATATGGTTACAATTACACAAACTATAACAAAGCCCAGGTCTGAAAGATTTCCTTGAGATACAGCTCTGGGTTCGGATAGCACCTAGATACATTACCTGTCCCACTGCTAAGTAGACCTTTCTTCTCAAGAGTCCTTGGGGGAAAAAAAAGCAAAACCAAGAAAGCTCTTCAGCTTTTGCTCTGTCATGGCTGTCCATGTTGATAAATACATTTTTTGGTCTAGAATTTTGTTATCAATAAGATTGCCTTTATTGTTGGCTCTCTTGTACAAAGTTTCTCTGCTGATAATAGAAGACCTACAGGAAAGGAGAAAACCATTTGGATGTTTTTAGGCTTTGCTTTTTTGTTATTGTTGTTCATCCCTACCCAATCACTGCTTTATCTCAGCTAACAGGATGTTCTCAGGATGAGGTGCTATTTTCCTTTATTCTACCACATAACCATGTCTCTCCCCACCCCCACCCCCCAAATGCTGAGTCTTCTAACAGGTCTCCAAAATGAGACCAGAGTTTTGGGATTTCTCTAAGAAGATTATTAGCTATTTTGAGTAACATATCATACAGCCAGAGCCTACATGGGCTGAAAACTTTATTTATTAAACCATTACGACTTTTGGATTTCTGTTTTGCTTCTTCGACTTCACATTTGGCCCTAAACATGCAATCCTCTTGCTTCAAGCTTCTCAACACTGAGATTATAGGAATGTTCCTCCTATACCTGGCTTTTCAAGTGATTTCTTACCAACACAAAAGATTTAAGGCAAGCTAGCAGTGGCTCTCGCCTGTAATACTAGCTACTCAGGAGGCTGAGATCTGAGGATCAAGGTTCAAAGCCAGCCCAGGTACAAAAGGACCTGAGACTCTTATCCTCAATTAACCTCTAGAAAAAGTGAAGTGGGGCATGGTTCAAGGGTAGGATGGTAGCCTTGAGCTGAAGAGCTCAGGGACAGCCGGGTACAAGGGATAGCCGAGTACAAGCCCCATGACCCACCAAAAAAAAAAAAGATATAAGGCAAAGACTCCTTTTTAGTGATTAAAGAAAAAGAGGACCTGTTTTCTATGGTTCTATCTAAAGATTTTCACATACTGGAGGTGCATAACTGGAGTTAGAGGTAACTACTTTAGATTTTTGTGGTTGATGTTTAGTAAGCAAATCTGAGGCCTCTGGTGCATTGTCTACTAGAAGACTGCATGAACTATAAAAAATTATCTGTCATTTTAATTTTCTCAGTAAACCAAGAGACACTTCAATTCTAAATTCTTTAAAGCAAGTGAGCAAATTTCTGAAAAAGCCAAGATCAGGAGAACTAGAATTCAGCTTTGTGCCTACTTCAACCCTGGCCACCACACGGGGGCAGGCTTGCCCTTGTCTGAAACCCTCAGGTTACTAATAGGACAATTGAGTTCCAGTGTAGAATGTCTTCTTTGAGCTTCAAATGACCGTCAGACTCTCTTGTCTGTGATTTTATCTGTCTTCAGACGATAAGCTCTAGATCATGTTAGAAATGTTACCCAGCAAGATGCTTCCATACCATCTAGCTTTTGAAACTAACCAACCCTATCCCCATTGCCTTTATTCATGGTGGTATAACAAGAAGGTTAACAATGTCTTGAATCAAAGCTTCAGGGAACAAAAGTAGCTGTTACCTAGACTATTATTTCCAGGGGACTCTTACAGATAGATCATTTACAGACATAGTGCTATATTATCTCCACTTTATAAATGAGGAAACCAGATTCTAAGCTGGAAAGATGGAGGTTCCCAGATTTGAAATACTGAATCTTACTGTTTCCCAGGCTGAGCTTAAACTTCTGGGATCCAATGATGCTCTTGCCTCAATCTCCACATAGAACTATAGACATGTACTACCATGCCCTACTTAAGAGCTGTAGCTCTTGACCACCATGAATCATAAAGAATCATTATTTCATAGAGGTATGTTGAAGTCATATTTCTATGATCAGATAAAATAGCTCATTGGTGAGCTAGTCCATTATTCATAAAGACTTCATTATGGCCTGAAGTAGAACACGAATTCCTTACCAGACTACAAAATCATTTGTGTGCCCTCAGTCCAAATATATGTCTACACCCTTTGCTTTGAGCAAAACCAAACTTTAGTCTGTCTGCTTGTGTTTTAAAGATAGCGTGACGTTGTATGTGCAAACAAATTACTGACCATTTAAAACATTCAGGTATATGAAATGTGTTCTTGTAAAGATTTGTTTTCAAGATGCCAGTAGGAAAACTTAGTATATTCAAATATCCTGAGGAGTCCTTGGGAAAGAAATGCCTGTAGCTTCATCGACCCATTTTGAGTTTCTGCTTCAGTGTCTTCCTCCCTCAGGTAATCACTGCACATCCTCTGATTTGCCATTCCATACACTTCCTTATAGGAAATACGACCCTGTATCACAACAGCGTACTTACCATTCCTTCCATACACTGTCCTCCATCACGTCCTGCTGACTTTCAACATAGAAATCCTTCTTCCTGGAATGGCTTCTCTTTTCCATCTGTACAAATTCTTATTTGGCCTTCAAAAAATAGCTCACATGTCACCTGCTCTATGAAATGTTTTCCAGTTCCTACAGATCCCCTCTTCTTTTTGCTCACTGCACCCAGGTCTCTAGTCCAGAACTGATACTTTATATTTTATTGTATATGTTTGTCTCTTGCAGTAGAATGCTAGCCTTTAGGATAAATGATCATGTGTATGTATCTTTACTGCAGCTGGTATTTTGTAAATGCCCATCAAATGATGGTGGAAGGAAGGAATGAAGGTGAGGAAACTGAACTCAGCATGTCTAAGTGACAAAGTTACGTAACTTCCACAGCAGACGTGACATCATACAGGAGGTTCCCTGCCTCACAGTATAGTTTTCTTTTCTCTGAGTATCCCTAATAAACAGTAGGAGAAAAATATGAATGCAGCAGCTTGCGATCTAGTTTATGGAGCACCGATTTCTTTCTAAGTCTGGCTTGGCTCATGTAAAACTTACTGAACACATTACCTGCTTTGTTTTACCTTTATGCAATTCTCTATGGATAGAATTGTCCCAAATTTCCATTTCCAATCCATTTCCTTTCCTAACCCCTAAGCTCAAAAGAGGATGTTCCATTTTGTTCACAGGGTTCAAAGTCTACAACAATAAAGTTGATGAGACTGGTGGTTATCTTCATTGCTTTTCCTTTCTTCTTTTTTTTAATCATGTGTTGGGGCAGGGATTTGGGGCTTGGCTCAAAGCTGGCACTTTATCACTTGAGCAATATCTCTTCCTTTTAGCTCTCTGCTGGTTAACTGGAGATAAGAGTTTCATTGACTTTCCTGCCCAGACTGGTTTTAAATTGCAATCCTCAATCTCAGCCTTCTGAGTAGCTAAAATAACAAGCATGGGCCATTGGCACTCAACTCTTTTCTTTCTTGTGAAGAGACAAAAAAAGAGGTTAAGAGAGAGCTTCCATAGTTTAAGACCTATCAAAAAGTTATATCAAAATAACTTTCAGTATACTCTGCCCCAGAGATAGCTGAAAAGGGCAAAAATAAAATTGGTGCTCTCTACATGCATATATCCATTAAGACCAGATTAAAGGTAGAGTTGGTAAAGTAATATTTGTTAAGTATTTAGATAGGGGGTGCTATGTGCTTTATGTGAATAATCTCATTCACTCTACAATTCTTAGTGTATGTATGTGTATATATATATATATACACACACTGGAATACTTATTAGAGAAAACAGAGTTGGAAAAATTTAGTTACATTCTTCTACAACTAAAACTAGCCTATAATGAAAAGGGCATCTTTAATAGGTAATGAGGTCTTTAATCAGGTACTAGGAAAGTAGAAATCTCAAAATTTATTCTACTAATAATAGTTCATGCTAATGTTAGTGAAGTAAGGGAAGACTTTCCATTTGCCAATACAGTAACTTCTTAGGCATCATTCTCACATCCGCAATCATCTGTCTAACCATCCATTCATCTATCTACAGAACATCTATGAAAAGTTTCAAACGCAGATTATGAGCAGTATTTCAGGGTCACAAGTCATTGTTCTTCAAAAATGCCCATTAAAAATACAAAAATCAGCCAGATGGCTCATGCCTGTAATCCTAGGTACTCAGGAGGCTGAGATCTGAGGATTGCAGTTCAAAGCCAGCCTGAACACTAAAGACTCTTATCTCCAATTTAAAAACTGGAAGTGGGGCTGTGGCTCCAGGGGTAAGGTGGTAGCCTTGAGCTGAACAGCTCAGGGACAGCGCCCAGGCCCAGAATCCAAGCCCCATGACTGACAGGAAAAAAAAAAGAAAGAAAGAAAAAAAATTAAAGAATCAGCTCACACCTGTAATCCCAGCTATTCAGGAGGCTGAGATCTGTGGATCTCGGGCAGGAAAGTCTATGAGACAAATTAATCACAGAAGTGGTTCTGTGGCTCAAGTAGTAGAGAGCACTACCCTTGAGCAAAAGGAGCTCAGTGCCTAGGCCCAGAATTCAAACCCCAAGATTGAAGGGTAGGGAGGGGAGGAGATAGAATCAACAACCAGTCCTACAAATACTATACAGAGTAGGCTGATTTTCCTCATACTTGGGCTGGGTTTTTATTATTTTTCATTACCACTAATAACAGGCTAAACATGGTATTTTAAAATAGGGTACTAGTGGCTCATGCCTATAATCCTACCTACTCTGAGGCTGAGATTTGAGGATCGTAGTGCAAGAGCAAACCAGGCACTGAAGACTATGAAACTTTTTTTTTTTTTTTTTTTTTTTGCCAGTCCTGGGCTTGAGCTCAGGGCCTGAGCACTGTCCTTGGACTTTCTCAAGGCTAGAGCTCTACCACTTGAGCCTCAGCACCACTTCTGGCTTTTTTCTATGTATGTGGTACCAAGGAATAGAACCCGGGGCTTCATGCATGCTAGGCAAACACTCCACCACTAGGTCAAACTCCCGGCCCGACTGTGAAACTTTTATCTCTAATTAATCTCCAAAAAGTCAGAAGTGGAGTTGTGACTCAAATGATAGAGCACTACCCTTGAGCTACAATGTTCAAGGACAGCTCTCAAGCCAAGTTCAGGATCAATCAGTATATACACACACACACACACACAAAAGGTACTTCATCCTGCAAATTGATTAATTTTGTTTGACATTAGAAATCTCTTTTTGTGTTTATTAGCCTTTTGCAGTTTCACTATAACAATGGAACTGATTGCTACATCTTTAAAACTTTCACCTTTCCTTTCTAATCTTCTTTTTACTCATCTAATCCTGCTTCATGTCTCTAAATTATATAATAATGTTATAATAAATAACATTTCACAGAAGCTCAGTGCCTGCCCTACATTAAACTTTTAAAATAGAGGTCAATTATTATTTTTATTTTGATAGATAATGAAAGTAAAACTTAGGAAGTCTTTCTTACTTTAAAATTGAGTGTCAGGGCTCTGTTACCAAATCACCACAGTGTATTGCATCCGAAATAAGTATGCGTGTTCTCCAAATTTCTTTGCTAATTCTTGTTATTTCACAAATACTTGTTTCATAGGTTATCTTATTCATTTTATCAACATCAGAATCTATTTCCTGAGTTTCATCTCAGCAGCCAGCAGACATTGTCAAGTGGATGTATGGCAGGTATTTCTACCAAAACACATCCAGTGTGAGAATCACTGTCTTCCTAAGTCCAGGTCATCTTTCCTTCCCACTGCTGTCACAGTTAATATTTGAAAGCTAGCACCTAAATCCGTTCTAAACTCTCTAATGCAGTACATAAAAGTTCCACAAAAGATTGCCCCCCCCACCCTCCTTTCCAAGCTCCCTTGCAGCATGTTCCTGGCATGTATTTTAAATTACAACTCCTCAAGCTTATTTGCATTTCCTTAGAAATCTGGGGCCAGGAGTGGGGCTCCCGCAAGACACAGTACTTTCCCTGAGTACGCACCCCAGCACTTCCAAAAAAAAAAAAAAGATATATCAAATATCTCCAAGATACTATTTTTTAAATGCTGCTTGGCATAGCTGCTGTGGGTTTCTTTTCCGCCTGCTGATACCATATTCTTCATCTAGTTAAAGGAACTGTCTCCTAGCCACACCCACACACAGTTTCTACCCATACATTCCTAGCTCACAATTTATTCCTTGTCATTTTTTGGCTTGCTATTAAAGGCTTAGTATAGACTAAATTGTAATTTGGTCACACGTGTCTGTTCATCCTGAAAAGATCTATCTTAAATCTAGTTCATAGGAGGAACTAGAAATACTCTAATGCTTAAAACTTGATGTACATTTTTTTTCCGTCATGGAGCTTGGACTCTGGGCCAGGGCACTGTCCCTGAACTACTCAGCTCAAGGCTACCCCCCTATCCCTGGAGCCACAGCCCAACTTCCAGTATTTTCTACTGGTTAATTGGAGATGAGAGTCTCAGTCTTTAGTGTCCGGGCTGGCTTTGAACTGCAATCCTCTGATCTCAGCCTCCTGAGTACCTAGGATTACAGGCATGAGCCACCACACCTGGCTGATTTTATCTTTTTAATGGACAGTTTTGAAGAACAATGATTATACACACATGTCCTGTGACCCTGAAATACTATTCATATTCTGCCTTTTGAAACCTTTCATAGATGTTCTGTAGATAGATGAATGGATGGTTAGACAGATGATTGCGGATGTGAGAATGATGCCTAAGAAGTTATTATATTGGCAAATGGAAAGTCTTCCCTTACTTCACTAACATTAGCATGAACTATTTTTTAGTAGGATAAATTTTGAGATTTCTACTTTCCTAGTACCTGATTAAAGACCTTCGATTCACTCATTACCTATTAAAGTCGCCCTTTTCATTACAGGGTAGTTCTAGTTGTAGAGGAATGTAAGGATACTGCTCTGCCCCTTGAGCCACAGTGCTACTTCCAGTTTTCTAATGGTTAATTGGTGATAAGAATCTTGTAGTCTTTAGTGCCCAGGCTGGCTTTGAACTGCAATCTCAGATCTCAGCCTCCTGAGTAGCTAGGATTACAAGCATGAACCACCTCACTCTGCTTGATGTACATTTTTTATTTAGATAAAGTTTGACTAGACAACTTCAGAATTTATTTCCCAATCTTAAGAGTGCTTTTATGTCTTTTCTAGACACTAAAATCTTATGATAGGCCCTTGCAACCAACTATCATTTAACCTCGAAATCCGTGGCAATGTCAAGAGACCATTTCTACTTCAACTTCTTTTCAGAGACTTTGAAGTCAAGAATTTAAGTTGCTGGCAAGGAAAGTCCAGTGAGTATTGTCACTGAGTTCCTGGAGGAGGTGGGGTAGAGAGCACACAAGAGCACACTGGAAAACTAGCAGAGTTCCAGGACATCTGGGATTGATTATTCCAGCAAGATGCCAAAGCAAAGAACAATTCTTATACTGCATTTTGACATCTGGGCTTTGGCAGCTATTCCTATGGCTGTGATTAGCATTTCTTGAGGAATGAGATATGGACTTGTTTCAAGGAAAGGGAAACCTTTATTAACTCAACTTCTGCTACAGAAGAGTCATTCCAAGGACTCTTCTTTTCCCCTTATAAGGACTTTCTTGGTAGTACTAAATCTCATCACTAACAGAGAGAAGAATTAAAGACCTGTATTACAATCTCAGCTGTCTCATCCTAGAAAAGGTAGCCTGAGCAAATCAGTTCTCACCTGACTCTGGATCCTAACCTGACATCCTAACCTGACTCTTGGCATAGGAAATAATGTGATCTCTGACAAACCACTTTTCTAATGAGCCTCACCTTCTTTATCATCAAAATGTAGACATCAGTAAATCACATAGAGTTATTCATTTTAAGTAAACGCCGTGTCTATAATATTCATCTTACAGTTCCTGAAAGAGCATGTGTTCTCCACATGTCATCAAAGTGTCTTCCTCGTCCTCCTTCGCAGAACAATGACTTTTACGTTCAAAGCAATAGTTCAGAATATTTGAAATCATGGATATTTGTTAGTATTATCATATGTTATATGTTCAACAATTTGAATCTCTAAACTTCAGAGTCAGGTGAGAATCCAGTCCTTAAGTATGCCTTTTAACATAAAATACAGTGACCCATAGAAACCTCTTATTTAAATTCTGACATGATCTTTAGTACCTCAGAAAGAGAATCACATTACCTTTGTATCATTTTGATATCGAGAAGAATTGTGCATTTGAGACCTGCCAGGCTCTGATCTAACTGCTGCATTATGTATGATTTCATTTGCCCAGGAAACACATTTAAGAAAAGAATTACTGATGCATAACGAGGGATACTATATAACTTTACCCAGGCTAGAGAGCTGGGATCTGCAATCTGAGTTTTGAATCCAGCCTATTATCCTTCATATTATAAGGTATACTGCCTGCAGAGAGCATATTTTAGGGTCAGAGAGACCAGCATTACAATCCCAGCTCTGTCAGAATCTCTACTGCATAGTAATAAAAAGGGGATTTTTAAGATGTGATCAATTTGGGGTTCAAATCTTACCATAGTGTGTAGCTAGGTGATTTCTGACAAGATACTCCTTCCTAACATGGGTCTTTCAAAGAGAGCATATAGAATTTCATTCTTTGAACTCATGATTAAAAAAAAGAAAGACTTCTATGGGACTCACCTTAGATGTGGGTCAAATAGATAGGGCTGTATGTAAGATGGGCTGACGGAATTCTCCAAGGTCATCTTCTCTTCCTCCTCTCTAGCCTGGTGAATCTGCTGAGAAGGGATGACTGTGAGCCAGCACTGATGAATGCAGTCAGGCCCTAACTCCTACCCAGTAATGAAGCCCCTCTTGGTTAGAAGGCTCTCAGGAGGAGCACAGGACCCTTTAGAGTCACACTTACTTGTATCCAAATCACCAGGACTCAGTGGATTTAGGCAAATTCCTTGACAAAACACCAGGCTCCTTTCTGTCAAATGAGAGCTTTCACATAAGGTGTTTATGAGCTTAAATGAAATCTTTTTAACTGGACCAAACTCAATTTTAGGTATTTAGTATGCACTCAATACATTTTCTTTCATCTTAGAAGTGAACAGTTCTAGGTCAAAGTCATGGTGACGTGAACAAACATCAATGGTATGTCAAGGCTAAAGTATAAGGCATGGCTGCATAAAATATTCTCTTTGGCTTAAATACTAAGCCAGGCTCCAGTGGCCTATACCTATTATCCTAGCTACTACAAAGGTGAAATCTGAAGGTAGCCCAGGCAGGGAAATTCATATGACTCTTATTTCCAATGAATCACCAAAAGCCAGAGGTGGAGATGTGGGCCACATGGTAGTGGGCCAACTTTATGTGAAAGAAATTGAAGGACAGGGAAAAAAGAATCAGAACAGGCTCTTATGTTACTAAGTCTGGAAGAGACAGGAATGGAAGGGGAAAGATAAAGACAAAATGAGAAAGGAAAAGGAAAGATGAAAGGAGGAGAAAGGACAAGGAAGACAGAGGAGATAACAGGATGGGAAGAGGAAGAGGAAAGGGAAGAAGAAAGACAAAGGGGGGGACACATCATTCCACACATTTTTCTTAATAAATCAGGAGAAAATATTATAAAACCAGCCAGAGTCATTTTCCTTAGCTCACCTTCCTTAGCATCTGAATTGCCTTTCTGATTTCTCCTTTGGGGAAACAGATCCTGGACATATTATAAAGAGTTTCAGCCACTTTTTCATTACAAACACCATAGTTGATGATATATGACTTGAGCGAAGCCTTTAGCAGTCTGTAAGCTCCCTAAGGGATAAAAAAAAAACTTTTAAATAAAATCAGATGGCAATTATATGTATGAGTTCTATTGAAGAGGTTTTCTACCTCGAATGGTATAACCCCTCCAGAAGAGTCAGGTATGATGAGTCACCCAACTGATATGTTTTTATTAAGAATTAAAATTTCAAAGTTTTTAACTAATGATAGTTACTTCATATGTAAAATATTACTCAGTCTTCATAGTTATTCTGTGAGATAGGAGCTGTTAGTATGCTCACTTTACAGAGGAAGGAAAGAGCATTAATATAAACTAAGGATCTTGCCCAAGATCATGCAACCCTATGATAGACAATGTTAACTCTATGGGACTGAGTTCCATAATGATCATTCTTATTTTCAGACTTTTTTTCATGTGAAAATGCGTAGATCTTCAGAAAAGGTGAAGAAGAGTAAAAACAAAAAATAAAAATTTTACTAAGACTCATAAATGGGCTAGCATGTTCCCACGTTTTCTTCATTATACTTTCTATATCACATATATGCACCCATACACATATAAATATATAGAGATGAACAGGTATGCATACATATTTGTTGACAATAGATTGTAGTCATTTTTACCTCTAAATATTGAAACACATGTCTTCATTGGACAAGGATATTCTATATAATTACAATAACATTAATTCACATCAACACAATACTATTCACCTAATAAATTCTCCATACATGAATTTTCCAATGTTTCCAATAAAAACAGTTTAATATCTAATTAAGAACCATACGTTGCAGACAGACAGGGGTCCTGCCCTCATGGACCAGTCCAAAGCTCTGCATATAGTTTAAGTTCAGAGCCAGGTGGCCCTCAGACCCTTCCATGTTTTTGTGAAGGAGGTCTAGTGTGAAGGACCCTGCAAGGTACTGCTCACAGTTGTTGTCAGAAATAACACACCAGTGGTTTTTCCCATAGCATAACAAGTATAAATTATGAAATTCTGACCAAGCTTCAGAGAGTATAAAAAACAATATTAATCTATGCCACTGAGATCTCTAAACCAACAGATAGTATCAAAGCACCAGGGGAAAAATACTGAAAATCACTAGAAACGTTCTACCTTCTACCAGTTCTAGCTAAATTAGAAGAAAAAGAAACGATCTGTTAAAAAACTTTGAATATGCTATAAAAATGTTCCTTCATAGAAATAAATTCTTACTGTATACCTACACCCCTATTATTCATATATTTTTATTGTAATTAATAGAAGGGTTACATTATATTCACCAGATAGAAGGTGAATTACTTCACAAACATTGATACCCTTTTTCATGTCTTGATTCCCATTTCCTTCCCTCCACCCCCACCCCTCATCTTGTATTCCCCCCTTCCCTATCCTATTTCAAATAACCAAATAAGCATATATAC
This sequence comes from Megascapheus bottae, assembly GCF_031878675.1. Lineage (NCBI taxonomy): Eukaryota > Metazoa > Chordata > Mammalia > Rodentia > Geomyidae > Megascapheus > Megascapheus bottae. The sequence continues at coordinate 65,954,235 of NC_143512.1, forward strand.
AATATATTAGATAACAAGGTAAAATACTGTAACAATATGTGATAACCAAGGGACAGCAAAAGAGATGAGAGATAACATAGTACATTAAGGACAACAATCACTCATATATGGCTTTTGTTTCTGTATCTGGAAGTCCTTTCATTTAGCATCATACGATATGGCCTTGTGTATCTAGATTTTTGTTCTATTGTAAATCTCTGCTAGGAGAGCCCAAGGTTTCTACTGATTAGGACAAATGAGTGAAACCATTGAGCCTATGTTCCTTTGAGTCTGGCTTACTCAATATGATTTTTTCTAAGTCTTTCCATTTCCTTACAAAAGGGGTGATGTCGTTCTTTCTGACAGCAACATAGAATTCCATTGTGTATAAATACCACATCTTGTTGATCTACTCATTAACTGAGGGTCATCTGGGTTGGTTTCATATCTTTGCTATGGTAAAAAGTGCTGCAATGAACATCATTGTGCTAGTGGATTTAGTATGCCTTGTTTCTGGATGATTGGGTAAATGCCAAGTAGTGGAATTGTTGGGTCATAGGGGAGCTCTATGTTTAGTCTTTTGAGGAACTGCCATACTGCTTTCCATAGTGGTTGAACCAGTTTGCACTCCCACCAACATTGTAGTAGTGATCCCTCCTGGCCACATCCTCTCCAGCATCTGTTATTAGATTTCTTGATCCTGGCCAATCTAACTGGAGTGAGGTGGAATATTAGAGTTGTTTTGATTTACATTTCTTTTATGGCCAGAGATGTCGACCATTTTTTCATGTGTCTATAGGCCATTCTTATTTCTTCTTCAGAGAAGACTCTCTTTAAGTCTTTGTCCCATCTTTTAATGAGATAGTTATTTCTTTGGAGATTAGTTTGGGAGTGATTCAATTTTTTGAGCTGTTGATATATTTTAGATATGAGGCCATTGTCTGTTTTATGGCTATAGTGAAGAGCTTCTCCCACTCTGTAGGCTTTCTAGTTAATTTGCTAGCTATGTCCTTTGCCATAAAGAAGCTCTGCAGTTTAATGCAGTCCCACTTATCCAGACTTTCTCTGATTTGTTGTTTCTGGGTCCTTATTAAGAAACTTTCAACCAGTGCCAAGATCTAGTGTATCTCCTACTCCTTGTAAAGTTTTCAGTGTATCTGCTTTTACCTCTATGTCTTTGACCCATCTGGAGTTAATCCTACTACACCCCTATTTTTAAGCTGTTTTTGATGATTAATGAGATTGTGTAAGTTTACCTGTTTCTCATTTACCTGAGGAAATGTAGATTGCTTTTGTCATATTAAAATCACACAGATCTCATGATGGACCCAAGTTTCACTATGCTTACATTAAGGTCAGGGCAAAAGTTTTTGAGTAATAACAGAGGCTCGTGGAACTTCTAGGTAAAAAATATCATCAATAAAAACCATTTTTTCTGCCAGGCATGGTGGCTCACACCTATAATCCTACATATTCAGGAGGCTGAGATCTGAGGATCATGGATCAAAGCCAGCCCTGGCACTAACATCCATGAGACTCTTATCTCCAGTTAACCATTAGAAAAATGGAAGTGGTGCTATGGCTCAAGGGGTAGGACAGTAGCCTTGAGCTGAAGAGCTCAGGGACAGCACCCAGGCTCAGAGTTCAAGTCCCATGACTGACAAAAAACAAGCAAACAAAAAGGCATTTTTCTATTTATTTTTAAATTTGGAAAGCAAAGTAGTACTAGTAATTCCTGAAAATCAAGACTGAAAGGGAAACATCGTCATAAAAGAAAAGATGGCTGCTAGACTCAAAGGTAGAAACCAGTCCTGGATTTGAAAGAATGTATGTGTTGAAATATAAGACAATTTTTTTTAGCAATATCGTAAGCAGCACCCAGCCCTGTGTTAGTCCTATTTCACCCGGCATTTGTCTAAACTCTGATTTCTGCAATATGAAATGAAATGTGAAATGAAAATGCTGTTTAGATCTAATGTGAACAAACTAGCAATTGGGTTTATGAGTTGATCCTATTTACCTGTTTATTCCCATTTTGAACAAGCCATTTACAGAATTCTTCAATGGTTGCCAAGGTTTCACAATCCTCTGGTCCCAGTGTTGCTTTATATGCACTGATACTTTTTACAAAATATATCTCAACAGCATCTGGAAAAATGAAGATGATTATGTAAGGGAAACTGCCAACCTTCACAAATGTCTATTATCAGCTTTTGCTCAAATGTTATTTTCATGTTTAAACTCTTAATTATCACTAAACTATGAACCAAGATTCTAACACAAGAATGTTTGGGAGAGATATTCATACCATATCCAAACTAATAGTGATGGTCTTTTTTTTTTTGCCAGTCCTGGGCTTGAGCTCAGGGCCTGAGCATTATTATTGGACTTTCTCAAGGCTAGAGCTCTACCACTTGAGCTCCAGCTTTTTTTTATGTATGTGGTACTGAGGAATCAAACCTGGGTCGTAGTGCATGCTAGGCAAGCACTCTACCACTAGGCCAAACTCCCGATACGTCTAGCTTTCTCTAAGTGTATATGTGTGTGTTATCATGAATGATTAATGGGTTCCTTTTGAATGCTTTCTTCATCTACTGATATCATCATGTAAGTTTTTTCCCCTATTAATGTGATGCATTAGTTAGTATTCAAATGTTAGCCTTGGGTACCTCCATAAATCCCTCTTACTATAGTATATAATTAACTTTCATACACTGAGTTAAATTTGTTGCTATTTTGTTGAGATTTAGTTTTTTGTTTCTACATTCATAAGTAATATTGATCAGCAGTCTCTTGTTTTGCCTGATTTTGGTTTGCTTTTGGTTTTGTTGTTGCTTCATTTTTTCAATATACAGGCCTATTCCAATGACTTATATATGAGTTTTGGCAAATTCTATTTTTATAGAATTGTCCTGTTTCATCTAGATTGTGAAATGTGTGAGCCTTAAGTTTTTCATAAAATTCTTTTATCTTTTAATGTCCCTGGCATCTTTGGGTTGTTTGTTTTCTGTGTCTATACTAGGACTTGGACTCATGGCCCACGCACTGTCCCTTTCATACTTCATTCAAGGCTGCTGCTCTACTACTTGAGCCACAGCTCCATTTCCAGATTAATTAGGGAAAAGAGTTGCATGGACCCTCCCGACTAAATATTTTCACACCTTTGAAAATAAAACTATAAACACTAGATCAATCTATATCACTGAAATCTCACATTGCTCTTCTTCTAAATCAACAGATACGTGGTGGCCACAAGGGAAAAAATGTTACAAATCAGTACAAGTACTAATTAAAATAGAAGAAAAACAAAGTGCTATTATTAGTAAAAATGTTTAAATATGATATAAAATGTCTTTATTTATAGAAATAAATTCTTACTGTATGCCTATCCCCCTCCTTTGAAACTTGTTGTTGGATAACCAATGAGATCATGTCGTTTTACCCATGCTTCTCATTTACCAGGAAATAATCAGAGTATTTATGCTTGCACACTAAAAAGTGCTGTAGAAGCTGGGCACAGTGGCTCATGCCTGTAATCTTAACTACTCAGGAGGCTGAGATCTGAGGATTGTGGTTCAAAGCCAGCCCAGACACTAAAGAAACATGATACTCTTATCTCCAATTAACCTCTAGAAAATTGGAAATGGAGCTAAGCTCAACAGGTAGGGCGGTAGCCTTGAGCTGAAGAGTTCAGAGACAGTGCCCAAGCCCAGACAGAGTTCAAGCACTATGACCCATAAAAAAATTAAATTAAAGCATCTACAAACTGAAAAGCAACGTTTATTTTACATCATGAGAATATGAGCATAAAAATTAGGATAAAAATGCATTCTTCATTTTTTTTACATTCACTCTCTTATCTATCTGTCTTTCTGTCTGTCTACTATCACCTTCTCCCATCCAGCTGGAAATAACATACATCAAAACTGATTATAGGGCCGGGAGTTTGGCCTAGTGGTTAAAGTGCTTGCCTAGCATGCACGAAGACCCGGGTTCGATTCCTTGGTACCACATACATAGACAAAAGCCAGAAATGGTGCTGAGGCTCAAGTGGTAGAGTGCTAGCCTTGAGAAAGTCCAAGGACAGTGCTCAGGCCCTGAGCTCAATCCCAGGACTAGCAAAAAAAAAAAACTGATTATATTTATAAACAAAAGAAAAAATGTTTTTAAATGTTCAGAAAATTTCTTCATAAATTCCTAAATTCCTTCGCTCAAGCCAGCTAAGAATAATATATATATTGTCTTCCCTCACCAATTCACTTGTGTTTTTCCCAAAGTCATGTGCCTTCAAAAGGTTGACCTTGCCAGACAAAGAAATATTGCTGAGGGACAAATTAATCACCTTCCTTTCCTCTAGAAGCCCCAGTATCTCAGATATAGGTCAAGAAAATTCTAACTGCCCAAACCATCTCTCCTATAAGTCAGAGGAAACAAATCAAATAGATTAAGGAAGGAAGAGGGAAGAGGAGACAATGTTTCCTTCTGAATTTCCTAATCAATTAATGATAGTATTTTTTATCCTCTATTTTAGCACATTCAACATATATAAGATCTCTGTAGATTTTGTGATGATAAATTCTGTTGAGATTCTAAGGGAATGAAAGAAGTAGAAGTCCGTTTTGATGATGGGACAATTTGGAAGAATTGCCATCATCCAGGTGTAAATTCCTGTTAAATTGACTTTGAACAAAATTATAAACTGCTCCAATTTGTGTAGGTAGCCATAACTTTGTTACTCACTAATGTACATTACACCTGTCACTGGTTAGTGATAGTAACTTAAGGCTACTTCTACCTACCCCTGTGCTGAGGCTCTCCAGACATGGCATATGCTTTGGCAAGTAATGCACTCACTTCTCCAGTTTGGGGGCTATTTTCAGTGAATGAAGAAACACAGATAGAATATGCCTGGAAGACAAGAAAACAATGACAAGGTAAGAATAGATGACCATGTTTCACTGGTAATTTTCACAGAATTGCTAGTTGAGAGCCGATATTGAGCTTACAGAAATGGATGACAGATAAGCCTCAGTCCCAGCTCCAAGTCACTTCCTAGTTGTGAGTCCTGAGCAAGTCATTTTGTTGAGCATATATGTTTCTTACTACTTAGGATTTAGAAAGATTAAATGAATTGCAAATGCAAATGCAATACCCACCGTGTGGTAAATTCTCAATCAATAATATTTAGTATTATTTTACTAGGTTTCCAAGCATTTGCCATTATAACCTTATCACCGACTCAAAGGTATCAAAGGTCAGAAAACATGGATTAAGAGCCACACTACCAGACCTCCTACCGCAGCTCACTCACCACAGGTATATAGACCAGGAACTTTCTGATCCTCTTCAAATCAGAACAGAAAATGGAGATGATAAAATAATTGTCACAAACATCGTTGTATATATTGAATAAAATAATACATGCAAAATGTTTTGTATACCACCTGGCAATTCATAAGCATTAGACAAGTATAAAATATAATTATTAGGGCCAGGAGTTTGACCTAACGGTAGAGTGCTTGCCTATAATGTACGAAGCCCTGGGTTCCATTCCTTGGTCTTCACATACACAGAAAAAGCTGGAAGTGGTGCTATGGCTCAAGTGTCACCAGACTTGAGAAAGCTCAAGGACAGTGCCCAGGCCCTGAGTTCAAGCCCAGGACTGTCAAAGAAAAAATTTAGAGAGATATAATTATTACCATTACTTGTGCTAAAATAGAAGGAACTCAGTTTAAAAGAGTGAAAATATCTAGTCCATACCTACCAGCAAGAAAAGAACCATCTCACCTAACCTTTCAGAGGCCAAAGTTTGTGAGGCATTTCAAGGACCTGAGGGGGCAGCACTTGGAAGCTAAGACCCAAAAGAGAGTTACTCTACAGACTGTAGGATGTGAGTTCAAATCTCTGCTTTGCCACTTGTTAACTATATTACTTCAACTGAAGTAATTATAATGCTTCGTGCTTCTTATATCTTTTAGAGGAGACAAAATAATGATGCTATTTCATTGAGCTATTTCTGGATTAAATGACTTACACTGTCTCAAAGTACACATTGTAAAAACATTCCATAAATTTGAACACTTATTTTGGTGGTGTTGGTAAACACTAATATTTATTGTTTTACTCCTTAAGATCTGAACACTACATTAAGCAAGTCTTGAATTCAAAACCCAGACTAGCTTTTTAGGCCAAGACTGGCCTGTTATCAAAAAAGCATTTCTAATTTGCTTCCATGGAATGATTGATGCATATGACCTTGGACTGTGAAAATTTTCCACAATGCCTTTTCTATGGCATCTGTTTTTACATATATGATTGGGCTGCATTGAAATGTCTTTACATTTCTACAAGAAATGAAGCCATGTGCTCTACTTGTGGTTATGGGACACAGTAGAGCCACAAGCAGGCAATCCTGTTTAGATGAGAGGAAAGGTGAAATGAAGAGCAGTTTGAAATACACAATACATAAAAGCATCCTAAACTGTTTTCATAAGATCCAGTCAACATTTTTTCTTAGGTTTTATTTTGATCTCTTCTTAGCATTTGTCAAGTAAACATTTGTCAAGTTGAAATACCCTTTTGTTAGTCTAACCTTAGGTTTGGAAATACAACCAGCTAGATTGACTTAAAGGGTAAACAACAGCATTATAGCAGAATATCATGGTTTTTCATTTTAAAGGTCCCCTGTGTTGTCTGGAGAGAAGTCCAGGCACATTGATGTTTTTTGTCCTTGGGGTCGATTCACACATGGCTTCCTCTTCTTAGCACTGACACAGGAGAAAAGGGTATCTGGAAAGAGAATTTCTGTCTACTGGCCAGGTCACATAGCAGGTTGCTTTGGGCTGAGGATGAGCTCTTGTGTGGATCTAGGGGGTTAACATGAAACCAATTCTGTCACTTTAGAAAGTCCAGAGTAACATGGAGTCAGACCTATCCCATTGTTCTGAGAAGCTCAAGCTTCCCTGATCCTTGACACTGGGCATCTGGCCTCCAGCCAATGCACTAACCTGCTTCAAATACTGGATGGCCTGCCCATGGTTCCTCCTCAACTGTTCCATCTGGGCAATTTCCTCGTAAAGGCTGATCAGATCTGAAGTGTCAACCCCCTTGGCAGCAATAACATCATCAATTGCCTTTTCAAAGTGTGACAGAGCTAGGTTTAGTCTGTGGATGGCCAAGGAGGCTCTATGAGAAAAAAATTTTTAAAGAACAAAGGTGAAAAGTCACAGAGAGGTCATTTACTTTGCAGACATGTAAGGATTGAAGTCTAAGAACTCAAGAATTTAGCCTTGATAGGCCAAACTTCTGGGTGGTTGACTCAAACTCCAGCCTTGCTGTAAATACACGCTTACCATCCTGCATTTTACCCACCAAATTCCACTGCCTACCATCCATTTAACCTATTTCTATGTTTCACTATCATTTGAACTTTAATTTTTAAAAAAAGCAAATGGAAAAATAGTAACCAGCCATTCAGATGGGATGATTTACTTACAAACACAGGCTCTGTAAAATTGAAGTAAAATTTTATTACCTCTGGTTTTCTCCATCAAACCAGTGGCATTTTGCATTGTTTTATTTAATTCAGTTTAGTTTATTCCTCCTCAAAGATGAGAGACAACAGAGAAAACATTGTAAATTGGCTAAATGAATTATAGTGTATCATACCTTAAACTGCTTCACAGAGTTGTGTTTTCTGTTGAGACTAACAATATGAAATGAAACAAGATGGACTAATTGAAAAAAATAAGGTACAAAACTATACTCAAAATAGATGATCAGATAGATGAGTCATTGGATAGATACACAGAAGTTAGGTAGGTAGATAAGTAGGTAGACAGATAGATAATAGAACCAAAATGTTTATAACAATTAATGTCAGGAGATAGTATGCAATGGCTTTTCTTTTTCTTATATGTATATCTATCTCCAAAGCTTCCACAACAATATAGAGAATAATTTCTTTTGTTTTTTCATTGGCTTGTGCCAGTAGAACAAGCCGAGCTGGTAATATTAAGAGCAGATGAATTTCTGGGGCTGCCCAACCCCAGACTTGTGTAGTAGCACTAAAGGAGTGGTTAGAGTTAAAAAGTGTCCAGGGAAGAGAAGGGGAGAAGCTGTGAAGAACCACAACTTTGAGTATTGAATTTCCTGGTCACTGGGGGAGGTCCAGAGAGCCATCAAGGGTTAAGAAACAAAGGCTCCAATATCTGAAGTTCAGGAGCCATGTCTATAGCTGCTGGGTGATGCACTGGTAACATTCAAATCCCAGATCAGTAAGCTTCTAACCTGAGCACCTAGATAGATGTCTCCAGCTTTGGAAACTGAATTCAATAGATCTAAGGGCTGAGCGCTGTAAGCTTCTGGATTTAAAAACCCAGTCTTGACACCTCCGGTATTCAAGAACTTGGGTTTTTCAATACGGAGGAAGCTATTTGCTTAGTTTTGATTTCCTCTCACCTCTCCATAATCACCTTGGGATTCCCAGAAGGACAGATCCAATGAGCAAACATGTTGTGACAAAACCAATTGCCCCTCAAATAAAGACTTCTTATCATGACTAGACACCATGCAAGTCCAAGGAATACCTTTGACCAGAAACACCTACTGACACCTACCTTTGCCCCCTGCCCCACAAACTCTTCTTACTTAAAACCAAAAACTTATACCAGTATCCTGAAGGAATTTCAAGGGGAATTTCGAGGTCACTCAGCCTCCTTGTCTTCTTTACCCTGCCTTACTGCCGTTCAGTTTTTAAACTTGATATGTGGTTGAACGACCTGGTTTAATTGAATGAGATACATTGGGACAGTAATCATAATAGTGTTTGGTATGTCGTTGTATCTAGTCAGCATCCCAATATTTTGAATAGTACATGCAAAAAATGGATATTGTGGGATGAATAAATGAAAGAGCATTTGAATTCATTCTAAAAATGGAAACAAAGCTTTTTTACACAAGGCAGAAAAACTTCTAACCACCGCTGGGTATAACAGCAGGAGACAATGATCGGCCTCTATGGTCCTAAGGACTGGAGTCACTAATTTGATTTAGTTCTGGACACTGCTTCCCATTTGACTTCTAGATTCATGGTTTGCTCAGAGGAGGCAGATGTGACACAAGTACTCCATTTACTTACCATTCAATCAGATTCCCTACCATGCCAAGTACTTATGGTTTTGGAAACAAATTGCTTTCCAGGATTCAAAGATATTTAAAATATCTAAGGAACAGTAAACTTCATTTTTTTCTAGTAATCTGATGGGCCCACTCTTATTTCTAATTATTCCAATTCCCAGAGGATCCCTAATTCAACTGAAAAACAGTTTACGCTTGTTCTGACTTGAACATGAACTTCATGAACTCTATTTCCACTCACAAAACCCCTTTTCCTTAAATCATGCACATGCAGTACCAAGTTCATGGCCTCCAACTGCCTATCTTCACTAAGTGTCCATTTCTTTTTTTCTTCATATTTTGTTATTGTAATTAATAGAAGGGTTACATTATATTCACCAGATAGAAGGTACATTACTTCACAAATATTGATACCCTTTCTCATGCCTTGGTCCCCATTTCCCTTCCCCCTCTCTTCCCCCCGGCTCATCTTGATTTCCCCCCTTCCCTATTTCAAATAAACAAGTAAGCATATGTACAATATATCAGATAACAAGGTGAAATATTGTAACAACCAAGGGACAGCAAAAGAGATGAGAGATAACATAGTACATTAAGGACAACAATCACTCATTATATGGCTTTTGTTTCAATATCCTGGAAGTCTTTACATTTAGCGTCATACTATATATGGTCTTATGTATCTAGATTTTGTTCTATTGTGAATTTCTGCTAGGAGTACCCAAGGTTTCTACTGATTAGGACAAATGAGGGAAACCATTGAGCCTATGTTTTTGAGTCTGGCTTACTTCACTTAATATGATCTTTTCTAAGTCTTTCCATTTCCTTACAAATGGGGCAATGTCATTCTTTCTGACAGCAACATAGAATTCCATTGAGAATAAATACCACATCTTGTTGATCCACTCATCAACTGAGGGACATTGTGGTTGGTTCCATATCTTTGCTATGGTAAATAGTGCTGCAATGAATGTCATTGTGCTAGAGGATTTAGTATGTCCTTGTTTCTGGATGATTGGGTAAATGCCAAGTACTGGAATTTCTGGGTCATAGGGGAGCTCTATGTTTAGTCTTTTGAGGATCTGCCATACTGCTTTCCATAGTGATTGAACAAGTTTACACTCCCACCAACAGTGTAGTAGTGATCCCTCCTAGCCACATCCCCTCCAGCATCTGTTGTTATTAGATTTCTTGATCCTGGCCATTCTAACTGGAGTGAGGTAGAATCTTAGAGTTGTTTTGATTTGCATTTCTTTTATGCTAAGTGTCCATTTCTTATCTGCTAAGTTGTCATACTTCACTACTGAATTAGAAAACAATTCAGAAAGCAAAACCAGCCAATCCTAGGAAAGTATGAGAGGAAATTGAATGGTGTGAATTCATATCACAGACTCAACTTAAAGCTAGGTCACTTTGAACCAGCCTTAGTCCTCTTGACCTCTTCTCTCTAGTAGGAGAGTATTTCCAACTATTCCAATGGTGGTTGGAGCATTTAGTGGAACAGTGCCTAGTTGGTACATAGTTGGTAAATATGAGCCTGTTCTATTATTATTACACCATGAAAATTTTTTTGAATAGTTTTCTGCTCTTATATAGAGGATAAAAGACAGCATGGACCTCCAGCTCTCATTCATAAGACTTTCACCTTCTCTATGCCCAGCTCTTACCTGCCCAAACCAATTTCTAGGTCTTTCTCTGTGACTTGTATATTATAAACATATCCCTTATTTAATTCTGTCAGTTCCTTCATGGTTCTGTCTGCCTTCTGTAGGTAGAAATAGGCTTCTTTTCCAGTGAAACAGTCAAGGCAAATGGCTGCCAAACCACCAACACAGAAGTTGATAAGCAAACAAAAGGGCTCCATGGGTAAAAGAGACTATGCTTGGAAACAGGCACTTAACTTGGTTCTCTGCACTCCACAGTGAGTGTATGTTGTCAAGAAGGAAATATTTTCTGGAAAAAAGGACAAGGCTTCGAGTTTCTACTGGTGGATTCTTAAATTCAGATCTGGTGTAGGAGAGGAAAGTTTGCAGGAGAATGGAAAAAGTAAATTACATTAAATTTCCAGGAGAGACACTTACTACTTTGTGCCAATTATTCATTTTTTTCCCCAAGTTGTTTCACAAGAATGGGGAAAACAGGGCTTTCTGGATAATTTAGAAAATCCAAGGAAAGGAAGTTTTTGGCTAGAGGCAAACAAGAAAGAAAAATTCTGGTAACTCCTGTCATTTTTCTATTTCCCACATTTTCAAAAGCCCCCTGCGACAAGGATATCAGAGGAAGATCATGAATCATACCTTGCCAACTGTGCACCATATTGAGGGAAGAAACATACATGTTAAGCTCTCAAGATAACTAACATCTCTCCATTGAAAGCTATCAAAATCACAAGTTTCTTGAGGTGAGGTATTGCTATAGTTTGGGTTTTATGTGCCCTGGAAAGTCTATGTGGTAATGGTTTGGTCTCCAATTTGTTGTTTTGGAGAGAGGGTGACAGCTTTTGGGAGTGGGGCCTAGTGAGAGGTCAATAAGAGGGGGCCTTTGAAGGGAATAATGGAACCCTTAACTGCTTCTTTCAACTCTGCTCCTTGGCCAAGACATAAACAGTTCCATTCTGGTACAATTTTGTGACAGGAAGTACTGCCTTGCTATAGGCCCCAAACAAAGTAAAGGAGCTAACACATTATGGACTGGAACCTCAAAACTGCGCATCAGGTTATACTTTGTAAGTTGATTGCCTTAAGTGTTTGTTATAGTGTCGGAAAGCTAAGGAACACAGGCAAATACCACAGTCCCCTTAAGATATGAAAAAATACTTTTGTCTATTGTGTTTGGCTTCCCATTCCACAAGCAGTGTTCTCCATAGTATTTCCAAAAATAACTCCACTAAAATGGAAATCTATTAAGTCAATGGGTTTGGGCTGTACATTATAACCACATGGGAGACATCCAGGCATCTCAATGAATGGATGTACCCCAGATCAACTAAATCCAAATCTGTTGGGACCCATGCAGTGGCAATTCTGAAATCTCTCCATGGGATTGTAATGTGCAGCTTAGTTTGTCAAACTGCTTTAAATAACTATCCCATTCTCCTTATTCCTACACCACCACCGCCATCGTTCACATATGTATTGTGAATACTGATGTTCAATGCTCAGTGAAAAGTAGGCCAAACTTGGGAGCTAGAAGATGAGTTGCTAGTGAGATCCTTTCTAGGACTCCACTCAGCACTGATATGAATAGACATAGGAGGAAAATGAATGCCTCTGCAGATGGAGAGAAAACTTGTGGAGAGTCTGCATGGCTAGGATAGAGCTACCAAGATTCTGTATCTTCTTCTCCTACTCTCCCAGAAATGACATGATCCATCTGTCATGTGTGGACAGAGGCTCCAGTCACCAGACCCGTCTGGGAAGGAAAGGATATCGTTTTTGCAGGAGCCAGGCCATGCCCAGAGTGTAGTAGAGCAGAATCATAACTCCCAGGATTTCTCTCTCCTCCTCATCTGAGGCCATGTTTCCCTTCAAGGCCAATAGTTTATTCTTAGCTGACTCAGCATGTTTCTTGGCCTGAGCTGGGAACCCTGAAGAAAAGAGAAAGAAAGATGGCATACATTGAGGAAATGTGTTCCAAAACCATTTCTAGAAGAGAACGCTATGAAGCACAATTTATCTGGATGTTTATTTAGAAACAAAGATTCCTAGGCTTCACCCTAGAGTTAGAATTCCTAGAGGAATAGGTCCAGGAACTTCTGTCTTCTTTTCTTTTCTGTGTCAGTCCTGGACTTTGAACTCAGAGCCTGGGCCTTGTTCTTGAGTTTTCATGCTCAAGGCTAGGGCTCTATAATTTGAACCACAGCTCCAATTCCAACTTTTGGTAGTTAATTAGAAATGAGAGTCTTATGGACTTTCCTGCTAGAGCTGGCTTCAAATAGCAGCCTTCAGACCTCAGCTTCCTGAATAGCTAGGATTCCAGGCGTGAGCCTGTACCTGACTAGGAACTTCTATCTTAAACCTCACAGTGATCCTTATGAAGCCCAGCTGGCAGGGAGAAGTCCATTTTCAATTCCACTGCTGCCTTGGCAAAGTTTCTACGTCTTCCAAATGGCAAATGATAAGTAATTATAGAAGTGATCCTTTACCAAGCACCCGGAGATAGCTCAGACACAAACTATGTTATGCCACAAAATCCATTCTTTGAGCTTTCTGGAAAAGGCACTGTATAAATGCAAGAGCTTATGAGTACAATAGCTTCCATTTGGGAACTTTTTCATCCAAGATGAAGCTAGTGATACTAATTGCACACACACACACACACACACACACACACACACACACACACAAATCGAATTTCTAAAAACAGTGCATTCCTTCACTAAAAATACAAAGAAAATGCCAAACCAAACCCCAGCTAGAGAAAGTGAGTTAAGGATTTTCCCCTGGTTTTCTAAATAAAAGTTGGTGATCCTGAGCACTTATTCAAGCCAACAGTGGTAGACTTAAAACCACCCAGTTTATAGGAATATACAGTTGCAAGTTCTCCACCAACTAATGTTGATGCAGTAGAACCAACAGAACATACTCTCCTAGTTTTATTCTACTCTACTAAAAGCAATGACTTGTTTTCCCTTTCTGCCCTCTCTTTTGGCAGGACAGAGTGCAGACACTTAGGGGCTGATAAACATATTCACCCTTGCTGTGTAGGCCCACAGGGCCTCTCTGCTCATTTCACACCCCTGGCCCAGGCCCTATCCAGTTTGCCTTGCTTTTAGCCCTTGAAGCCTGGCTTCACAGATGGGTACAAGTGTAGGACAATAGAACTCATTTAAAATGAGTTGTCTTTGCTGTTTGCAGTCTACTGTGTGCAGGATCTCTTAATGAGTTACAATGGTGAATGGGAACAAAGCCTCATTTGAAAGAGCTCTAAAGGAATCCTGAAGCCCTTTTGTCTTCAAGGGAATGAATTTGGATGGTGAGAGGCAGGGCAAGGATCTTCTACCTAATAGATAACTGGCCCTTAAATCACTCCATGCTAATTCCTGAAACTCATTAGCAGTAGTTACTATAAACAGAGGTTGGAGAAACAGAATAAGCGAGTCTATGCGAGTGTGTATATATGTACATACAAGTGTGTGTACACATTTGTACATGAGGTCTGGGAGATTGTAGGAGTGTTAGGAAAGGTAAGAATACCAGTAAGACTAAAAAGAAAGTTTGAATATAAAGACATAGAAGGTATGTACTGGAAATGGAAAATAAAGCCTTAGTGGGTACCTAGTTTTAGTGGAATCTAGACTTATGTTCATGTCTCTCCTCTGCTTCAGAGAGGTCTTATGAACTCTAATCCATCAACACTCCATTTTCACAAAATCTTCAAATTCTCTTGCTTGAAATCTTAGTGCATTATCTCAATGTGAATTTTCTACCTTCTATAGCTACCTTCTTATTTTCCCTGTTTCTTTCAACATAAAATATATAGAATATTATTCAGGCATGATGGAAGAAGCTTACAATCCCAGATCCATGACTCTGAAGCAGGAGAATCCAGAGTTTGAGGCCAGCCTGGTCTACATAGCAGGACTCTGACCCAGTCATCCAACCAACCAGCCAACCAACCAAAAAGTATGCACTGTAGTCTTGGGTCCCTGTTCCTTTCATTCATCCCTGTGATCTGGCTTGCATATAAACTATTATGGGGCAACTGTTCTCCTGAGGACCAGAAGGCCTCAATATATACATATTACCATAGTTTCTCAGATTCCACTTGGCTTCAGATCAGATATGCTTAGATACAGAACCAACCTGGTTCTCTTTACAACCATTCTCTAACTGGTTCTATGTGAACTCTTTTCCAGATCCTTCTATTAATGGATCTATTTTCCAAGTCTTCCAGTTTCCTTTCTCTCAGGAAGTCTCACTAACTTCTGTAACGTCAGTGTGGACCGCTAGGGCAGTCTATCAATTGCACAACACTTATTTTCCCATTCCTGTTAGCATTGTTAGTCCTGTGTTCTTGGAGGACTTCACATCATATTCCCAACATACTCTTCACCGTATCCCAGACAAGTTTTTTACTAAGCACTCTTTGAAAGATTGTTTATTGAAAGAAATCAACCTCTGAGTTTGACCTCCATATCCTGATCCTGGAAAATACTCAGGAGAATGAGGAAAGCAGGTCTGGTGGCTATAAAGCATGCACTTGTGTAATGAGGCATGAACACACGAATTCCTACATGGAAGGTTGGCTAATGTAGTTTCCTCATTTTTAAAGTGGATACAGGACCAATGACAAGAAAATTAAAATATATCAGACTAACAACAAGAAAATGAAGTGAAACTCACAGTGCTTTATTCATATGAAAAGTTTGTAATTTTTAAAATATAACTTTTTGTTATTATTAAAGTATTATACAGAGGGGTTACTATTTCATAAATATGATGAATGCAATTTTGGGGGACAATGTTTCTACTTCCTTCATTTTTAAAAAGATTTTTTAAAGCCTTAGTTGTTTTCTTCCATGGGTCAGATAATACAAAAAGTTTACAATAAGAAACTTGATAGTAACACCTGAAGTAGGAGCCACAGGGATATTCTAAAGGAAAGGTCACCATCAGTCTATCCTACAACAACTCTGGGTGTCAGAAACTCTGGGTTTAAATCTAGAAACTAAGTTCAAGTCTACACATGTGTGTACTATGTGAGAACTTCATGTAACCAGGAGGCTGTTTTTGACCTGCCTAAAAACAAAACAAAACAAAACAACAAACAAAAACTCTTCTCTCTCTCTTGTTTTCAAGACAAGGTCTCAGTATGGAACCCAGGTTGACCTGAAATTTTCTATATTGAGCAGGATCACTAATGTTTTCAGGCACTATGTCCTTTGTCCCATTTCCTTCTCTTTCGACACTTAAAAAACCCACTCTTTCTACACACCTTTTTGATCATACTCATCCATATTTCTCAACTTGTTCCTGTGCTGTAATTCCTTCCAAATTGTTCTTTTCTTATTTTCAGGTCTACTTTTCAATTCCTTATTGAACATCAAAGTACCTAAACTTGATCTAGCTGCCTAAAACTCAAACCAAACTTAGCAGGTTTTACATTGACTCAGACTTTTCTCCCCTCTCTTTTCCCTTTTCCCGTTCCTCTCTTTCCTTTCCCTTCATCCCCCTTCTCTTTCCCATTTCCCTTTGGCTTCCTTCTTTTCTCCCATCTTTTCTTCCCTTCTTCCCCATCTCCCTTCCTCCCTTCCTCCCATCCTCCCTTCCTCCCATCCTCCCTTCCTCCCTTCCTCCCTTCCTCCCTTCCTCCCTTCCTTCCTTCCTTCCTTCCTTCCTTCCTTCCTTCCTTCCTTCCTTCCTTCCTCCTTTTCTTCCCTTTCAGTACAATTTCTAGGGATGACCTGTCTGTCCTAAGTTGTGTGCTGTTCTACTCAATTTAAACAGAGCAATCTAGAATACCCTCCCCTTAGTTCCTACTGACTCTTGCTTTAGAAATGTGCTCATGCCTCAAATAAATCTGTCCACAAGTACATACTAAGTTTCTGCTTTTCCAGAGCTTTCACTTGGACTTCAGGATTCCAACTCTAATGAAGCAATTCCATCTTATGCTTGTATACTAGAATATTTTTAGAAAATTACTTCTCTGATGTTGGGTGTAGGCCTTTACCTGCCTTTCCTGTATCAACCTGTGGCTGGAATCCATGATATTGTCTCCCTTCCCCCCCCCCACCACACACACTGTGACTCTGTGTCTCTTTCAACTAAGGATGAAAATACTAACTCCCTCAAAGAGTTATTAATAAATAAAACTACCTTGCCATATGAAAAATACTCAGTAGTAATCATCATCGTTATTGTCTTTCTTCCTAAGTGTGGCTTCTCCATGGTCTCTCCTTTGTCTGGCTGAAACGTGAGCTGGGGATAGGTGTGGGCACCTCCAACCAACCTCCTCTTGCCCCTGGCACCTTCACAGGATGCATTGCCTAAACCAAATACCTCTCAGTGTCAAGTATCCATATGCCAAGTTGGCCAAAGCCTCTGCACACTTCCAATGTTCTTGTCCAAAAACAATCCGAGAAAGGATAACACATCGAATCAATTCTTTGTTTGCTTGTATATTCTGTAGAAAGCAAAAAAAAAAAAAAGTGCTATGCTGTTAAATGACTTTTTTAAAGTCTCTAGCTCCTCAATAGAGGTTAAAAATGAATTTGTCATCTTTTTTCTTCTCATTCCTTCCCCATGCCACATCTGGCCCATCCATCTAGTTGGCTCCACATCACTCCTATTTCCTACAACCAAGCTCTGTCTAAGTACCTATTCTCAACTGATCACATCTATAACCTGGCTTGACATGATAGCCAGTTTCTGCTGCCATCCATTTCTCCAGAGTAGTTTCATGCAATAGCCACAGTGACTTCTTTTAACTTCCTACCCGGAAAAAAATGTCGTTGACAATATGGATATGAATCACTTAGCATCATCACTAGCTATTCGTGGTTAAATCCTTTTCAGAGCTGTACTCCTGCTCCAGACACTCTCACCTTCTACTGTGCTGAAGACTACATCACTTCATCTACACATTTTCTAAGTATTTCTAAAAGATATGGAGTAAAAAAAGCAAAATCCTTATGTCAGCACAATACTGACAATGATTTTCTTGTTACGATGAAGGTGCCATATAGAGGAATTACAGCTGTGAGTGTCAGGTAATGAGTACATATTCTCTAGGACAACGTCAGCCCTCCTCTTGCTCTTTCTTGACTACTCTTCTTTGGCCTGGGAGCTGTTCTTTGCTTTTATTTATTTATTTATTTATTTTTGCTCAAGACTGGCGTTCCACCGTTCCACTTCCACACTTAGATGGTTAATTGGAGATAAGAGACTCATGGACTAGCTTTAAACCTTTAAACCTTGATTTTCACATCACAGCCTCCTGAGTAACTAGGATTACAGGTGTGAGCCAGAGGCTCTTGACTGCTCTTGTCTACAGCCTTCTACCTTCCTATTCTGTTTCTATCTTCTATACAAAAGTAATATTTTTTCCCAAAGGTTGCAGTATATTACCATATTTTTAACTAAGCTTAACCAAACAGCAATAGAGCAAAGCCAGTGTTTTTAGTGTAGAACCTGGAACACAAACACTCCAGTGGAATGGACGATGAACCAGGCAAGGGACAGGAGGGCAGACTGGCTTGGTAATTACGTTCTGCTTTATTTTCTCACTGAAAATGAAAGAAACACGTTGCTCTACTTGATATGCTTTCATTTACATCTCTATCATAGTTTTCAATGGAAAATAAGTACAAAGTACATTTTTTGTTTACCATTTTTTCCTTAATAAGCTGAACTATTTTCTTCTGGGACTGAGCTAATTTCTCTTTGGGGAGAGACATACAGTCAATGTTCTCCTCTTCCTCAGTTCTGGACTCTTCTTCACTCTCTCTTGACTCATAAGTGAAACATAACTCATCTGGTCGCTGGTGTGCTGAGTTCTTGTTTTGTTGTGACCTGTGGGTACGGAGAGAATCAGGAAGTCAAGATTCCCCCAAACAAGATAGCCTTGAAGGTATAGAGCCTTCCAGTGGAGGACAGGGCTGCGTTTTCTAAATTAAACTGGAGAGGGTAAGTGATATACCCCTGTCATCCCTCAGTGCCTAGCTTCTAGGACACCAATGTGGTGGGCTTACAGTAAATACATTCGGTGATTCAGCTACTTTCATTAGTCACAGCTCTGCTGTTTACTAAACACACAGCCTTAAACAAGCTGTTATTTTAGGGACTTTGTAAAATCAGGTCAATATAAAATTCACCCGCTAGCTGATGAAGTTGAGGAAGAGAAATGAGATAAAACTCATCCAGTGTTGTAGTTTTCATTTGATAGTATATTTTAATCCTGACTACTTTGGTTGCCATATTGGATAGTGTGTGCTGTTCCATAAAATAAAATATCTTGAAGTTAAGTGTTAGAGAACATTGAAGTTTATAAAATCTACAGTTCATAGAGAGTATGTTAGAAAGTATCACATAGTTATGTTACAGTATCTTTTTTATTAATCAGAATTTGTCTATTTGGTGGCAACGTAAGAATTAATTACGGTAGGGGGGTAGGAAATGGGGACAAAAACATGAAGAAGAGGTATCAATGTGAAGTAATGCATCTTCTATCTGTTGAATATAATGTAATGCTTCCATTAATTACAATAAGAAAATAAGCTTACGTCTAACAGTAAAAAAAAGAATTAATTACCACTCTAGCAAGAGAGAATCATCATTCAAACCTTACTATTTTTCTTGTGCTCCTTTAAGACACTTCACTGGACAATATTATACCACTTATCTTCTTTTATCTTGTTCCAGTCTTAGTAGGCTTTTTACTTATTATCTTCACATAATTATGCAAAGGGGTTTTAAATTAATCTGCCCAGTGGTATGCACAATGCATCGTGATTTCTTATCTTTTATAGCAGAATGTTCAACACTAGATTATTAGCATTCTGTTAGCACATCAGTTGTGAAGACACTGATGTTTGAGGTCTCTTCTCTTGAAGATTTCTGCTTTTGGTAATGTTTGGGGTATTTCTGGTTATCACAACTTCGACAGTGCTAGTAGCATCTAGTGAGTAGAGACCAAGGATGCTGCTAACCATCATACAATAAACAGTTGATAGTTATAATGAATGGCTCTTCAAAACCAAGAGATATCCAACCCAGAATGTCAGCTACCCAAGAACTGAAAATCCTGGTTAAAGAGAAATGAAGCTAGATGATGTATTTGGGGGGTGGGGATGGGGGGATAAGGTCAGGGATTCAGACAGAGAGGAGAAGGGGGTGTGTGGGTAGATGAAGTCATAATATTCAATGTACATATGTGAAAATGGAAATAGGTAAACTGAGGGGCTGGTTGGGGTGGGGAGTGATGGGGACCATAATGAAAGGGGTGATGCTGAGCAATATGTATTGTACTCACGAACTGACATGGCGAATTGAAATCCTATTGGAAAATTATTTAAGGATAATAATAGTTGTTAATAGTAATTGACAATAATAGTTGATAATAATAATAACAGACTCTGGAGTCAGACTGCCTATTTTCAATGTCGCTCACAGTAATCTCTCTCTCTCTTAAATTTCTAATCCTCAGTTAAATATGGTAACTACAGAACCTCCCTCACAGGGTTTTCAAAGGACAAAAACCTTATGATCAATTAACTTTATTATAATGTGAATTTATTTTACTGCATTTTGTTATAAGGGTAATGTATAGAGGAGTTACAGTTACATTGGTCAGATAGTGGGTACATTACTTCTCGAAGACTGTATAATGTGAATTAAAAAATATTGTTTTGCACCCTACCACTAGGCCAAACTCCCATCCCCTTCAAAATATTTTATCTGTTTCATGAAACCTCATTTTCTCATTGACTTGGTTATATTTTGTCAATTATTTTTTTACCAAACTTGTCATAAATAATCTATTTCTGTACAGTAAATTTTTTCATCTAGAATATGTTGGGCCAGGAGTTTGGCCTAGTGGTAGAGTGCTTGCCTGGCATGCACAAAGACCTGAGCTCGATTCTTTGGTACCACGTACATAGAAAAAGCTGAAAGTGGTGCTGTGGCTCAAGCAGTAGAGTGCTAGCCATGAGAAAGCCCAAGGACAGTGTTCTGGCCCTGAATTCAAGCCCCAGGATTGGCAAAAAGAATAAAGAAAACTAAGTTGTAGAGACAAGTGAATATTTTGGCATAATTATTATTAAAACACATCATGGAAATGAAACTTTCTCTTCTCACATGCATCTACAGTCTCTTACCAGACTTGATTGGACAGAAGGTCAGAGAGGCTAGTACCTCCTCTCAGTGAGTGGATTTGATGTCAAGATTCCATGGTACTTACAGGTGGAAGCAGAAGTTCCAGTCGGTGTCATTGGTAACAGTTGGAATGTAAATAGGGCTGGCTGGCATCCTCCTACCAAGAATCACATGTGAGTTTAGCTTTTGAAAAAAGTCTTAGAATGTGAAAGGGTTGGACACTACTAACATTAAATTGATATATGATTTAGTACCATATAAACATTTAGGAACCATTAAATTAAAATGGTCAAATATAAGTCACAAAGTTTATAAATTATTTCAGGTGTGGAGAGCACTAGGCAGCAGAAAGGAAAAAAAATCTCCTTTACATCTCAGACTCTCCCATCTATGATTATCTACTCAACTGAAGTACTGGCAAGCTAACGAGGAGCCAGAGGGACCCAGCTGTGAACTAATATGAGGTCTACCTAGCGTAGTAGTCAATTGCCCTCCGTGTCCTGGGGGTCCTTTCCCTGGAGCGGAACTCAGGCACCTGTTTGGGTTGATAAACACATGGTGTAAAATGTGGTCTCAAAGTCTAATCCTGCCCGTTCCGTCTTTACTGAGCATCGCCTCATCCACCCTGACCACCCATTCCTAGGGAAAGATCCAGAACACCCCCCCTGCCCCCAGATTAGAAGTGTCAATCACTGATTTCTCTTTCTGACCTTTAATGGAGCACGGCAAGGCTGGTGGGGCTGGCGGGGTGGGGGGGGAGCTGCCCCTCAACCTAGGACCCTAGGGCGTTTCTAGAGCGCTCAGATGGCAGCCTTCTGTCCCACGGAGGTTCCTCTGCGCACGGATACACCCCGTCTCCACCAGCCCTGTGGCTGGCCCCTGTTACCACGGACAGTGCCCCCCGAGGTTCCTGCGGCGGGGCACGAGCTCTTTCTGTTACCTGGACAACGCCTGAGAAGCCACCACGACTTGGAACGAGCCTTCTGGGCTCCCTGGGCCCTGCTGCTCTGGTAACCCTCCCGCAGGTGGCTTCAGAGTCCTGGCCTGGCAGACCTCCTTCCCTGTGCCACAAGCGTTATGTGGAGAGGCTGGACTGGCTGTTGGTGTCCTACTTCAGCCTGGGGTTCAGACAATGAGGTTTTCATGGAAACAGAAAGCAGACGCAGTAGCCATGACGACGATGGGGGGGGGGGGGGGCGCCCCGGCCACCTGCGCCTGGCTGGGCTGTGCAGCCTCAGACTCTGCCCTGCACGTCCCCTGCTGCTCCTCACCCAGGCGAAGACACAGGAAGGGAGAGGAAGAGCAGTTCCACCCGAAGAGGAGGGCCCTGCTGTTCAGCCACTACCTCCAGCCAGTCGGCCCAGCTGAGCCCTCTGAGCCAGCACCCCACCAGTTCTCCTGAGTACTGAAGCTCAGGACCTCCGAGGCATCCTCAGAGGTAACAACTGGTCACCTGTCAGGTTAAGATGGGTGCTAGGTTATTTATTTATTTATTTTAGGAAAGCAGGGTGCAGGGGGTGAAGAAGTATTTTCAGGGAAGAGGACACACTTAATAAACACCACTTAGCACGAAATGATAAAGCCCCATAGTCATAGGATGCTCCCCCCTTCAGTTGCTCCAGAACACAGTAGTCTAATGCTTGCAGGTTTGAGGAATCTGTAATTAAGACAAAACTAGCTGTGGTCCCTTTGTAATGAAGGGTGTTATTAGGAATTCCCTAGAGTGGACTTGTTCCAGGACAGGTCCAAGTGGAGCTGATAGGTTCCTCTCATTTTTTAAAGAAAAACTGGACTTAGAGAGATCCTTATGATCTTACTGGTGTCTTTCAAAATGGAATTTCTATTTGGTATTTTGTTCCTGAATCTTGGATAGAAGTTTGTCGTTGATGCCAGAAGAAAGTCAGGCTGCTTAGATGAATTGCTTAACGGAGCTTGATGAACTATTGTTGCTAAGCAAAACCCGGATGAGCTGTTAAGCTCTTGAAACAAAATTTGGAGAAGATCCTTCTCAATGTCCTAAGACAATCTTCAGCATGGTACAACAATGAGAGTAATGAATTTGATTTCAAAGTGACAAGGTTCTGGTTTTGACTCTGTCACAATTCACGGATCCCAACTTTCTTGAACAGCTAGTAGTACTATTCAAACCACTTAATTTCTAAAAAGGCTCCCGGTTTCAGAATTCTGGGAGGATTTTTGACTCTTTATGTATGGGAGAAATAAAAGGAACATACTATTTCCTGTTTAACAAATTTTTCCTATGTTAGGCATCAAGAAGGGGGGAAAACAAGATGATTGGGAGGGGGTGGAGGCGGGAAATGGGGACAAAAACATAAGAGGGGGTGAGAAGTAATGCACCATCTGGCAAATATAACTGTAATCCCTCTACACATTACCTCAATAATAAAAATGAAAATGAAAAAAGTGTTCTTTTTGGAAAATTTGTATTGAGTATATTAAAGGTAAATTCTCATTTCTACAAACTTGATTTTGTTGATTATGCAGGTTAGTGTGGTACCAGAATGGGCACAGGATTCTTGAAGCTGACACTCTTGATTCTGCCACCCTTTATTTAATTTTTGATCAGTCATAGGTAGGGCTTGAACTCAGGGCCTGGGCAATGTCCCTAAGCTCATTTGCTCAAGGCTAGCAATCTATCTCTTGGAGCCACAGTGCCACTTCTAACTATTTAATTTGCTTTTAAGCAAAAGATGTAGCTTATCATCTGTAAAATCAGAAATCAAACTTAGAGAACCACAAAGATTCCTAGTCTACACAAGATTTTCTTTTGCTATTTTAACCCCATCTCTCAGATGTAAACATTAATTATAGTAGACATGCTTCAGCTTGGTTCACCAACTCTGAAGTGAAAATCACAATTCTTCCCTTGATCCCAAGGTAGAAGCAGCAAGCAGTGAGAGCATAAAGTGTACACAGGAAGCATGTGTAGAGGGCACTTCTACACAATCCAAATCTAATGTGGTTATTTCCCAAGCATTCCAATCCCAGAAGCTATCAAATTTAAAGGAAACCCACATAAACAGCTTTGGAACTAATTTTTTGGTCTCTCAAGACAGGATGTCTTACTTTTGAGCTCCCACAGTATCCTGTCCACATTCCCATTATGACATTCACCACACTGTTAACACTTGCTGTGTGCTTGCAAGTCTCTCACTCTTCAAGCCTCTAGCTCCACGAAAGTATCTCCTGAATATCTAGTATGTACGGTACTTTTGTAAACATTAAGGGTGTTGTTTAGCTTTCTATTGCTGTGACAAAATCAGCTCAAATGGAGCAATGATTTATCTCTGCTCACAGTTTCAAAGATCTCAGCTCATGGGGACTTGGCCAAGTTGTTTTGAGGGTTATTGCAAAGCAGAGTGTGTAGATAAGGTCTGGCAGCTGGGAAGCAGAGACAGTAGAGTATCAGGCAAAGATACCAATATACTTTGGAGAGCACACTGCAAAGGATGGCTTTCTCCAACCAGATCCTACCTCCTAAAGTTTCCATCATTTTTGGATAGCCCCATCAGCTGGGAACCAACACTTCAATGAGAGTCTTTGCAGGGCATTCAAGACTCCAACTATAACAGGAAGCATTAAGGTGAACAAACAGACATATGTAAGTTCTCCCAGAATTTACAATCTAATATGTCTCTGTGACACAGGGCTTAAGTATTAGACAGTAATGTTGTGTGAACTAGTTAAAAGCTGCCTCCTCTGAGACATGGCTAAGTTAGGTGGTAGTTTTTGGAACAGAGAGTAGACTAACTTTCAAAGGGATCACTCCCTTAGCCAAGTGAATCACCTTAAAACAAGTGATAAAGGGTATGGAGAAAAGTAAAATCATGCAAGTATAGCCTAAGGTAACATCTTTGACTTTTTCTTCACCTCCAGAGTCCTCTTCCTCTCACATTTTAATTTTTAGGTTTTATTATTGTAATTAATAGAAGGGTTACATTATATTTGCCAGACAGAAGGTACATTTCTTTATATATATATTTATTGTAATTAATAGAAGGGTTACATTATTATTATTATTATTGTTATTTTTGCTAGTCCTGGGACTGGGCTCAGGGCCTGAGCACTGGTCCTTGGACTTTCTCAAGGCTAGCACTCTACCACTTGAGCCTCAGCACCACTTCCAGCTTTTTTCTATGTATGTGGTACTGAAGAATCGAATCTGGGTATTCATGCATGCTAGGCAAGCACTCTACCACTAGGCCAAACTCCCGGCCTACATTATATTCACCAGATAGAAGGTGCCTTACTTCACAAACATTGATAACTTTCTCATGTCTTGGTTCCCATTTCCACCCCCAGCCCTGCCTCTCATGTTGTTTTCCTCCCTTCCCTATCCAATTTCAAATACCCATCAAGCATATATACAACATATCAGATAACCAGGTGAAATACTGTAACAATATGAGATAACCAAGGGATAGCAAAAGAGATGAGAGATAACATAGTACATTAAGGACAACAATCACTCATTATATGGCTTTTGTTTCTATATCTTGGAGGTCCTTTCATTTAGCTTCATCCTATATGGCTTTGTTTATCTTGGTTTTGTTCTATTGTAAACCTCTGCTTGGAGAGCCCAAGGTTTCTAATTATGACAAATGAGGGAAACCATTGAGCCTATGTTCGAGTCTGGCTTACTCAATATGATTTTTTCTAAGTCTTTCCATTTCCTTACAAATGGGGCGATGTCATTCTGACAGCAGCATAGAATTCCATTGTGTGTAAATACCACATCTTGTTGATCCACTCATCAACTGAGGGGCATCTGGGTTGGTTCCATATCTTTGCTATGGTAAATAGTGCTGCAATGAACATGGTTGTGCTAGTGGATTTAGTATGTCCTTGTTTCCGGACTAGTGGGTAAATCCAAGCAGTAGAATTGCTGGGTCATAGGGGAGCTCTACATTTTTAAATTGTATTGTAAAGGTGATATACTGAGGGGTTACAGTTATGTAAGTAATGAGTACATTTCTCTTTGAATAATCACCCTTCCCTTATCTTCAGGAAGTTAAAAAATCCTTCTTGTTATATTAGGCTCACCCAACAATAAAAGGTGAACTGATCAGTACTGGCCATACAGCATCACTTCTTCACGGGTGCCAAGGATTATCATGATGGACATTTGGCCCTTATCCTGCATGGCTTTAAAGACTGCATTTACCATCTTCTGGTTTAGGGGCTTGTATCATTTAGCATACCTGGCTTCGCTTTTCTCTCTTAAAAAAGAACAACATTGTCTTATTTTTTAACCTGGCATATCTAATCAATTCTTGAACTCACAGGGTTGTTACTCTCCATTATAGGCCTGGTTTGTCATGGGAACAATCTCTACCCTCCTCACCACCATCTCTTGGGGCTTAATTTCTCAGAGAAGCCTTTCCATGGCTGGATACCACACTGCCCACTTCCTCAGCCAGATTTTAATATCCATGTATGAAGACTATTAGGATTGAACTTTTATTTTTTCCATTGGGCCAAAACGCTTTGACAGGTTTTGTTCAGACATAAAAATGTCTTGCTTGCTTGGTCTGTTGCTTTTTTGCTAATGTTTGCTTTGAAGTTTGCCTTATAATTCTGCTACAAAAGCATCACCCCCATCTTTGCTGAATGGAATTCCTGCTGTTGTCAGCATCCAACATTCCAGAGTTCTATCATTCTGCAAAAGGTGGTGCTTCGACATGTTTTCTCACCACACCGTGTATCGTGTTATCTTAAGATGGGTGAGTTTAATTGCTAAGAGCTTTGGAACCGGTCCTAACAAAGTTTATGTAAGAACAAAAGTAATATCATTTATTTGATTGTTTTGAACCATATATTAATAAGGAAAAAAAGAGGAAAACGAGGGAATCTTCCACACAGATATAAAGAACACAGCTCAAACAAGAGGCAATTCTGAATTAAAGGGCTGTGACCTAAGTGCCCCAAGAGGCTGCTACCTAGAGCAGAGTGGGAAGACAGGACGGCTTAAGACTTAGCGTGCCAGGGTGGGGACCATCTCGATCACTCGCCATCACTCAGAATGTAAAAATCCCACACCAAAATGCTATTGAGCTTCAGAAACCATGTCATACTTATGAACACAACAAGAAAAAAATCAACGTAAGAGATGAAAAATGAAACAAGTTTATTTTCTGCAATTATTTTTGTAAATTACAAAGACAAAATACTAAACTACAGCATATAACTTTTCGATATTTAACCAGAGTACTTGTAATAAATATGTATCCTGAAACAAGATGAAGGGCTACATACACTTTGTCAGGCATCCTACAAAATGTCTCAAGTTTTATACTCTGCAGCATTTCTGTGCACGGGTGGGGGGAGAGGGAGGGAGAACGAGGGTGGGGGGAGAGTTGTTTTGTATTTTCTTAAGTGTTGTGACAAAAAGTCCTTTCACATTTCTTCAGAGCATATCTGGAATTGCTTCACTATAATTAAACAACTTAAGAAAAGTAACAACACCAGGCTTAAAAGCCATTTTTGTTTTGCTGTTATTGGTCCTCATCCAGCACAAATGAACAAATCTTCCAGTTGAGCCAAACACCCTCTGAGCCAGGCAGCCCTGTGGTATACATGGGCCCTGTCAGAACAGGCCTCCACTTTCAGCTATATACTGAAAGTTCAGTCTTCTATTTATCTCCCTCAAGATCAATGCAATACGACAAGCTGCAAGCAAGTTAGAAGCACTTTCTAACCTAAGAGTAAAGCAAACAAATGTTTCACCTTCCCAGGACATTCACTATGCACCATGTTACCATATCAGAATTTATTTTCAAAGCTGAAAAATTGACTGGTACTCATAATAGGCCTTAATGAGATAATTTATGGCAGCTTGTAGAGTTGGGATGTTCAAAAGTATTCAATCAGTAAAAAAGAGAATGGACACAAATCTGGAGAAAGACAGTGGCAGGCAAGTCCTAGGGGGTATTGGTGGCAGCTCATACTAAGTTTAGAGTCCATTAACTACCATTGGCTACAGCTGAAAACTTGGAGAAAGTTTTTACATGAGGCAAGAGTGGTTACCAAAAAAATATTTTGTTAATATAATCTAGTGTAATTTTATTATTTAGGGGTTGAGATAGGAAAACATCTTTAGGAGCCAATAAAAATATTATATAGAGAAAAAAAAACACTTAAAAAATTGAGGTTAGGAGCCATGAGGCATTTCTTTTGGCTGTAAACACATTTTACTGTCCCTTGTTGAAATACAAAAATATTTGGATTTCCTGAGCTTCATGGATAATTGCAGGAGGCAAGTTTGCATAGGAAATTTGAAATATGTCAATGATTTACTTCAAAAAGGAAAAACTCTTTAAAGTACTTTTGTTTTTAGATTTCATAGTTTAGCTCATCAAAATGTAGGGTGATTAGCCAGGGGGTAAGATGTATGGCAGCTGGGAGAAAAGATGGAAGTATAGTTAAAAAAAATCCACAGGATTATCATGATAAAGGGTCTTCATAACTAATGTCATAGTAACTTGGTGAGAAATGAAATTATGCTTTGGGATTGGAAGCCAAAGGCAAAAAGAGCTCTCCTGTGCTGATACCGCCCAAGGGCAGGCACTGAAGCAACCACCAGTCACTTCATGGTAAACTCAGCACATCACTTGATACATAGTGAAGCCCCTTAGCTGGCTGGGTACTAAAGAGGATAGCCACCTGCTAACATCAGGCCCAGACCTTAGGGGTATGGCTGATCCCAGCTATGAAATCTCAAAGGATGTCAGGGACATTTCCCTCTGCTGGTGTGAAGTCTCTAAGTGGTTCTGAGTTAGGCCTCTTCTCCTGAGAGTCATCCTCAGAAACCTTTAGAAAGAAAAAAAGCTATGCTAGGTCACAGTGCATACCACGAATAAAAACAATGGCAGTGGTTGCCAACAACTGGATCTAACACAAAGCTAGATAACAAGGGACAGTGTCCTGCCAAGGAATCCACTTTTACTTCTTCTGGGACTGGTTTTTACACATGGTCAGGATTTGCTTCAGTACTTTCTGGACATCTTCATCCATCTGGCCCTAGGAAATTCACAGGAAAGACATACATTAAAACCACCATTAAGTTATAACATCTATTCTGAGGAATTAATGGCTGGCTGTGATGAAGTCACCAACTTATTCCCTCTAACTTTAGAAGAACATCATCTCTATCATATCCTCCATGTCTGTGAGGATCTGAGTCCAACAGAGGGTTTTCCTTTTATCCATCTGGAGTACTATGAATCTTAGTCTACCACAGCCTACCAAAGGGGGAGTGTACCTGGAGTTAGTTGCTAACATGAGCCTAGCCAGCCAGAGCAGCAACAAATGCAGAGCTAAGGAAGTAGTGAGTGCTCTGAGAACCTAAAACCTGGCTCTTCTTTATGGGGGAGAGTGGACCTATCTTTATTTCTCAATATATGATGAGGTTGCTCCTGGTAAACAGCACAAAGCTCTGGACACAAAATCCAAAGCAAAGCAAAAGGTATTTGAAAGCTTTCCAAATGGAAGCCTTCTCTTCTCATTCTTGTTTATTCTGCTCATCCTATGGTGGGAATTTTGGTAGCATCTGCCACTATGTTTCCTTAGGATATCCAGACATTGCACCATACCTGCACAGCATACAGAAGATGCATTCTATAAACTGATATGACCTCCTGGTGTTGTTTCTTGCATTCCTAGAGAGACAATAGAATGTTATTAGCATATGTAGATCTTTAAAGAACAGAAACAAACCATTAGAAGAAAACTGGCCCTGATTCTATACAAATGCTTTATTCTACTATATGCTGGCACATGAAGCTTCCTGAAATTGCTGAGTTCACTCAATTGTGTAATTCTGATTACTTGTCACCTGTTTATCACTTCAATGACAGTCATGTACAGTTCAGATTCCACCCCCTCCACTCCACAGGAACAGTGGAATTAGCAAAGGTCATCTAAGTGACACAATCAGTTCTGAGTAATGGTGAGTCATTATTCATCGCTTCAAGATGCAGCACAAGGCTCATCTACAATTCTTGCAGGTGGGGTAGACATTTTTCCTCTGTGTGTCATAGCATGCCAGGGGATGCTATGTCCTTGGGTACTGGGTATGAGGCTGATGGCAGCAAGGGCTATCTGTGTCTTACTCACTTTTATATCCTTGACATCATGTGTACAAAAACCACTAGTGCTTTATCTACGAACTGAAATGATCATTTTATAAGGAGAATGACCTGCAGAGCCCAGTAAGGAGCATCTGCCTCACCAAATAATTCCACCACTGCTAAACCACTTAACACCAAAGAGCTAGAATTCTACATTGGGCCTATCCAGTGTAAGGAGTATAGAAAACCATGAATATGTCTATACTGAAGAATTTACTCAATGGATGTTTGTAAATGCAAACTATAGATATGACTAAACCTTAACTTGGGTAACAAAACATAGTAACACTCCCTTGGGTCACTAAAAATCATACAGATACTTAAATAATTTGGCTGTCCAAAAGGGATCACATACTAATTCCTCAGCATTTGTAAATGTGACCTTATATGGTATAATCTATCTATATAGATATGATATATATTAAAGATTTAGAGACAGAGTTATAGATTATCATAGATGGAGCAGGCTTCAAATGTTATAAAGGTGTTCATAAAAGCAGTGCAAGTGAGTCAAAGGCAGAGGGAAGTCAGAAGCAGAGGTTGAAATGATGCATCTGAAAATGAGCCAGGGGCTATAAACTAGGAAAGAAGGTGGCCTGTAGTTAAGATTTTCCCTTAGAGCTTCCAGAAGGAACCAAGACAACATTTTCCCCTTATTCTAGTAAGCCCTTAAGTTAAGCCTTTGGTAAGATCTATTTCAGACTCCCGTTCTCTAGAAATATAAGTTAATAATGCATGTGGCTTCAATTCAAGTTTGCAGTGATTTATTGTAACACCCACAAGAAACAACAGACAAGAAAGGGCTTTCTTAGGTAAAAAAAAAACAAAAACAAAAAACAACAGTCCAATGTGGGGAGCCGGAGCAGCCAAGACGGCGCCTGTCCCCTGCCTCGCTCATTGTATACAAATTTCTTAGTTCCCCTTAGTGGGTGTGTGAGTGCAGAGCCTTTGCTCGCTCCGCTGCGCCTGCGCGTATGACGTCAGAGGCCTGACCAATCCCGAGTTTTAAAATGACCTTAGCAGCACAGCAGCCAATGGCAAAAGTCCCGCGTTCCTTGATTGTTTATAAGCAGCTGCACTTCCCTGCCCCGCGCCCCTCCGCTTCATCTTTCCCTTCAAATAAGTTGCTCTTCCATAAAGCGTGATCGAGAAGGATCCTCGTGTGGTGTCCGTTCTTCCCTGCTGGTCAGGGGTGCCGGGCGCCGCAACTGGTGCCGAGACCCGGGACCTGCGGAGGGGCCGAAGAGGATCCAGAACTTGACACGTGAAGAGGACTCCTTCTAGGTATGTTGTTCTGAGAAGTTCCTGTCTGGGTGCTTGTTATCCTTCTTCCTCTGTGGTTTGTGTTAACTCGGTCTTTAAACATCAGTATGGGTAACTCTTCAGGAAGTGTGTGCCGTATAAGGGACTTCTGTGCCCCCTTACAAGCCCTTCTTAAACAGCGTGGGCTGAGAATTTCCCGCGGCACAATACATAGAGTGTTAACAGATATTGAGATACACGCCCCATGGTTTGCGGAGTCTGGAGATCTCTCACTAGCCTGTTGGGATATATTAGGCCAGGACCTGGATAGAGCTCTAGAAAAGGGAGGGGTCTCCCGCGCCACATTGCCCATATGGAGAATGGTGCGCGCTTGTTTGGAGGAGGGCAGAAATACTGATATTATTAAAGAAGGGAGGAAGGTATTAATTAAGCACCAGGATAGTCTCTCGGAGTCATCGTACAAGGAAGGAGGGACCACCAAGAGTGGGGTAAAATGTAAGAGAAAACAAAAGAATGGAATTGAGGGACTGCAGCCCTCACAAAGTACAGTGCAGGAGGAGGAGAGAAGAGAAAAGAAAAAACAGGAGGGACCAAGGAGCTCCCTCTATCAGGATGCAGGAGAGTCAGATCAAAGCACAGAAAATGAGGGGGAAGGGCCCCCGGAGGAGCTAAGTTCAAAGGAAGAGGAGGAGTTAGAGGAACAGGCTGCCGCATACAGCCCCAGGGGAGGATTTGGTGCAGACAATGGCCAGGCCCGACCTGCCCCCTCTGCCCCACCCCCCTACGTCCCAAAGGGAAGTTCCTTTAAAGCGGTGTGGGTGCCTCAGTGGCCCCTGTCCCAAGAAAAATTGGAGGCTATAACTCAATTGGTACAGGAACAACTAAGGTTTGGACATGTGGAGCCTTCTGTTTCTCCATGGAATACCCCTATTTTTGTTATTAAAAAGGTCTCAGGCAAGTGGAGATTAAAGGTGCAATTTTCAGAAAAGGTTCAGTTTTTAGGTTCCATAATTTCTCCCACAGTTGTTACACCTCAAAAGGTGGTATTAAAGACAAAGCATTTGCATACCCTTCATGATTTTCAAAAATTAATGGGGGACGTAAATTGGGTCCGAAATTTTCTTAATGTCCCTCGCTCTGAATTGTTGCCCCTCTTTTCCTTATTGGAGGGAGATCCGGATGTTACTTCACCTAGAAAATTGACTGTTCAGGCTAAGAGTTCCATTCAGCGTCTTGAACAGGCCATAGAAAATGCACAACTCTTGCGTGTAAATCCATCAGCGCCAATCTTACTGTGCATATTTAAAACAAAAAATTATCCTACAGGAGTATTATGGCAAGAAGGCCCATTGTTATGGTTGCATGGAAATTCTTATGGCTTAAAAACTATTCAGTATTTTCCAGAATTAGTTGCTTTGCTAGCTCTTACAGGTTGCAAGGCATGTTTGACTCACTTTGCAAAATTTCCTGACAAATTAATTATTCCTTATACCCGGCAACAAGTACAAATATTGGCTGCCTCTGTTGACTGGTGGGCAGTTTTGGTGTGCTCCTTTCCAAATATAATTGACAATCATTATCCCAAACATCCACTGCTGAATTTTGTGCGTGAAGATTGGGTGTATTTCCCCAAAGTTACGAAAAAACTGCCTCTGAGTAATGCCCTAATTATATTTACAGATGGGTCAAAAACAGGCCGAGGTGCCTATGTAGTTCAAGGAAAAGAGCCAGTAACTTTAAATTTTCAACCAGAAACTCCACAAGTAGTTGAATGTCTAACAGTTTTAGAAGTATTCAGGAAATTTCCTGAGCCTTTTAACCTATATTCTGATTCACAATATGTAGTTAATGCAGTGGCATCCCTGGAAGTCGCAGCCTCCATAAAAGGTAGCAGTACAGTTTCAAATATATTATCCCAACTTCAGAGTTTAATTTTACAAAGGAAAAATCCTTTTTTCATTGGTCATATTCGGGCACATACTGGCTTGCCTGGTCCCATGTCAGAGGCCAATGCCTTAGTGGATTTGACTGCCAGAGCCCTGGTGGGCCTTTCCCATAATTCTGTTCAATTAGCACGAGATTTTCATCAACTTTATCATGTTTCTGCAAAAACCCTTCGTTATAAGTTTTCCATTTCACGCCAACAGGCTAGAGAAATTGTTAAAGCTTGTCAATCCTGTGTAGTATATCATCCCTCTTTCATAATTGGAGTTAATCCTAGAGGCCTTTGCTCTAATGCCTTATGGCAAATGGATGTTACTCATGTGCCTGAGTTTGGCAGGACAAAATATGTTCATGTTTCAGTGGACACTTTCTCTGGCATATTGCATGCCACGGCCCTTACAGGGGAAAGGGTGTCCCATGCTAAAGTTCATTGCTTGGAAGCCTGGGCAGCATGGGGAAAACCATTAAAATTGAAAACAGATAATGGCCCTGCTTATGCCTCTGCCGGATTTCGCTCTTTTTGCACTCAAATGCAGGTAGTTCATTCCACTGGCCTTCCCTATAATCCCCAGGGTCAGGGAATTGTGGAACGCGCCAATAGAACACTTAAACAACTTTTATTTAAACAAAAGGAGGGAATAGGCCGAGATGCCTCACCCAGAGAAAGGCTGGCCATTGCACTGTTTACCTTAAATTATGTAACAGTGGATGACAATGGACAATCAGCTGCTGATCGGCATGCTGGAAAAATGGCAATACCACCCACACAAAAAGTAATGTGGAAAAATGTTATCGATAACAAATGGTATGGACCGGATCCTGTAATTCAGAGATCCAGGGGAGCTGTTTGTGTTTTTCCACAGGGACAGGAATTCCCCCATTGGGTGCCGCAGCGCCTCGTAAGGATATTGGAGGAAAATCAAACGCCTAAAGAGGATGATGCGAAACAAAATCCTGGGAATAATCCTGTTAATAATTCTTCTGCTGCCACGACTTTGGATGAAGAGACAGAAGGGAAAAAGCAACAAGGAAAAGACGATGTGGGCAGTGATGAAGACCTTTCCATTACCAATGCCTGTGACTAATGCTTCTTCCGTTTTTCCCCTTTGTGCCACCAATTCTTCCTTGCAACTTCACTGCAAGGTTCCCTATGCCTTACCCTGTCAAAAAAATCTGTCCTTCTGTGTTAGGCTGGTTTCTCAAAAATTGGGTCGCTCTGATTATTTTAAATTGTTCTGCCATAGAGTGTAAATTGAGTCAATGCTGGAGCCATTGCCTACATTTGTTCCAGTTCCTGTGAATGTTTGTTGCAGTTTGTTTTGGGTTTTGTGTCTTTAGCCTTTGGTTGCTCTGCTGAATGAGGTCTCGCAATAAGAGAGAGAGAGAGCAATGCTTGTTCATGCACTCACTGCCTTGGAGCAGGGACATCCCCCAAAATTTGGCTTGCAGCTTTAAAGGCCAACTAAAAGTGCCCTGTACTGCCTTTGCACCCTCGAGACCTTAGTCTATTGCACGAGGAATAGGAGTATAGGCAGCCAAGAGTTGTGAAATGATGGACAAAGTACCACTCCTGACCCTAACAGGTCAGGGAGAGCATGTGCGTCAGCATATGGGTCTGCGCCCCTAGCCCATCTCCACAAAGGGAAAAGAGGACCTGGAGGGGAGGGATCCAGGGTTGGCCGCCTGGGTCACTCCTCTAGAGTAGGACCTCAAGTTTTACTTTGGAGGACAGCACCTCTACTCTCTTCACAACAGGTATGTTGGCCTGCTGCGTTAAAACAGAAAGGGGGAGATGTGGGGAGCCGGAGCAGCCAAGACGGCGCCTGTCCCCTGCCTCGCTCATTGTATACAAATTTCTTAGTTCCCCTTAGTGGGTGTGTGAGTGCAGAGCCTTTGCTCGCTCCGCTGCGTCTGCGCGTATGACGTCAGAGGCCTGACCAATCCCGAGTTTTAAAATGACCTTAGCAGCACAGCAGCCAATGGCAAAAGTCCCGCGTTCCTTGATTGTTTATAAGCAGCTGCACTTCCCTGCCCTGCGCCCCTCCGCTTCATCTTTCCCTTCAAATAAGTTGCTCTTCCATAAAGCGTGATCGAGAAGGATCCTCGTGTGGTGTCCGTTCTTCCCTGCTGGTCAGGGGTGCCGGGCGCCGCAGTCCAAGAAGCTGCTTCAAGTAGGTAGAGACACAACCACAAAGACCATGATCCCCGAAAACAAAATGCTCTTGGCCATTACCAGAGATGGAGAATGATCTTTATAGAAAAATAAGGTGTGACATGTGAGTGGGTAGGTGACATGTTAGCAGGTGTGTGACAGTGTCCTCAAACTGTCTTCCTGATTCCTTCCTTACCAGTAGTCCATTCACCCATCTCAAGTACACACGATATCTAGCAATTCTACCAGTGTTTCTTCTTTTCTCTGGTCCTCAACAGAGCAGTCTTCAGTCTGCTGCTCCTTGAAGCCTAACCATCCTTAAGGCTGAGAATTTTTCTCAAGATCATCTAAGCTGGTATATCATCTGTCTCCCCCTCCCCCCAAAACCAGGCAGTAGAAAGAAATCTACTCACCACCAATTGGGTCTGAAGCTGCTTGACTTGCTGCTGGAGTGTCTCCAGCTGCTGGCTCTGTCTTTTGGATGAGCTGGTTGAGTAGGAGAGCTGAGACAGGCTGTTTAGGGCCTCCTTCAATTTGGTGACTTCTTTTGACATCTCATTTATCTAGTGCGATGGAAGGGGAGAACACCCAAAATCAGTATCAATAGGCAAAATTCCTGAGATTTCTAGACCTTCAACACAAGTCATTTCCATCAGCCACTGAGACTTGAGAAACCAGAACAATTCTCTCTTTTTTTTAATGTGCCTGTATTGAGACTTGAATTCAGGACCTGGGCACTGTCCCTTAGCTTCTTTGCTTAAGGATTACACTCTACCATTTGAGTAACAGATCCACTTGTAGTGGTTTTTTTTTGGGGGGGGGTCTAGGGGGAGGTGTGGTAATTGGAGTATCAAGGACTTCCTTGTCTGAGTTGTATGATTGTGTAGGCTAAGCTCTCAGCCTCTTGAATAGTTGGGATTACAGATGTGAGCCATTGCTGCCCAACTACTTCTTTCTTTCTCTCTTTTCTTTTTTCTTTCTCCCCCCCCTCCCTTGTCAGTTGCAGGGCTTGAACTCAGAACCTAGGCACTGTCCCTAAGCCGCTTTGTGCTCAAGGATAATGCTCTATTATTTGAGCCACAGTACCACTGGGACTTTTCTGCCAGAGCTGGCTTTGAACCTCAGATCTCAGCCTCCTAAGTAGCTAGGATTACAGGCACCCCATTATCCTTCCGTAACCCGGCAAACTAAATCCCTCCACATCTATTCCATTCTGATTAAGTTGACTCATGAATTATATATTTTGGTGTATGTGAAGGTAACAGACAGTATGAAGCCAGTTTC
Source organism: Megascapheus bottae (assembly GCF_031878675.1). Classification (NCBI taxonomy): domain Eukaryota; kingdom Metazoa; phylum Chordata; class Mammalia; order Rodentia; family Geomyidae; genus Megascapheus; species Megascapheus bottae. The sequence continues at coordinate 65,990,957 of NC_143512.1, forward strand.
CCTTACCCTTAAAAAGGGGTATTATTGGTTAAAAACTAAGAACAAACATGAGAAACATTCCTTACTGGAAGATTATTTGTCTTCTAAAACAGTGCTCAAATGGACTATCAGGACTAAGTCCTAATAACTCTGACACTTAGCTCTCTTGCTTTTAGTGAATTAACTTCCCGCCTTGCCTAGTTACTCTATACCATCAACTTCCATAGCTAATTACCAAGCATTCTTTACAAAAGAATGCTTGGTAAGGATGAATCGTGCTCCATTGTCACTCAGAGCCTCCAGGAGGAGGAGATAGGGAGTGTAGAGCAGAATCAATAAGAACAACCCTGAACTTAATCTTTGCTTTCTTCTTGTCTCAGCACCACACCCGGTGCCATCTCACATTCCTCTGGTGTGCTTCCTAGAGACTTTTGAAAATGGGGAATGAGAAAAGTGTTTATGTGGATTCAGGGTGAGGAGTTCCTGGAACCTTGAGAGGGCAGATTAAGTCTAGGTTCCAGGAGGTATCTCAGTTTCCTTAAAAAAATCAATGTGGGATTCAAAATGAACAGATGAAGGTAGGTCATAAACATTTTTCTGAGTGCTGGCAGAACTTCTGTTAAATGATTTGCTTGTTTGAGACAAGGACATACTATGGAGCCCAGGATCATATACATGTGCTACCATACTTGCTCTGTTAAGTAATTTTTAAAGAATATCCATGTACCACTTATATAAAAATGCTTTACTAAAATAAAGGAAGAAAATGCTTTGGTATACACTACTTTGTTTTTGAAAGGGAGCCTGACTATGTACTCCAGCCTGGCTAGACTTGAACTCACTACCCTGAACTGGACCTCCTGAGTAACAGGATTATAGGGGTACTATTCTGAGGACAGATAGTGACAAGCACAGAGCCTGAGCCTTCCCAACAAATCCTGTAAATATTTAGCACAGTAAAAGCTGCAGAACTTAGGATTTATTGCTAAAAGCTCAGCAGCAAATGAAATTCACTCGCCTTTTTGTCTTTATCCTCTTCCAGTTTTGAAGAGCTTTCAGAATATCTTTTCATTTCTGCAAGTTCTTCCTGAGCTTGCTGGAATTTCTGCAATAGGTCGGTCACTTCTTGCTGTTTGGTTTTCAAGAGACTTTGAATGTTTTCCTTTTCCCTTCTAACTTGTGAGACCTCACTTCGAACGTGGGCCACTTCTGAGTGGACTTTCTCTTTTTCTTTGACTGAATCCTTCAATTTTGCTGCCAACACACTCACTTCTCCTTCTAAGGATGACTGCAGCTTCTCATAGGAAGATCTGGGTACCATTGCTTCATTCATTGCAGCTTTCTCTTCCAGAAGTTGTTTCTCCAGCTTTGCTATTTCTGTCTCCTTGCTTGCAAGGTGCTCTTTCAGGTGGCTTATTTTCTCCTCCATCTCTTTGGCAGTAGTCCGCAGCGTGGTTATCACTTGTAAATGTTCTGTAATGGACACAGAGTTCTCTTTCTGTGCATCCACAAGTTGTTTGAGCTGAGTCAACTCATTCAACACTTTTGAATACTGAGACTTCATTTCACAGAGCGCCTCTTCTGCCTGAGCCCTGGAAACATTGGTCACTTGCATCAATTTCTCATGCTCAGCTTTGTGGATATATTCAGCAGTCACATCCACTAGAGATTTCCTCTTCCTGTAATCTTCCAGCTCAGCCTGGGCTTCTTTGTAGAGCTGGGACAGCTCACTGACCTGTTTATTGAGTTCATCTATCATCCTGTTCATGGCCTCTTTCATGTCTCCAGTTTCATCACCAGCGTCCTGTGTCACATGACTTTGTAATGTGTCCTTTAATTTCATGATTTCTTCTTGGGCTTCTTGGTACTTCTCAAACAAAAAGGCTTTCTCCTTGTTCATATTGTCAATTACAGAGCAATATGAACTTTTCATTTCCTCGTATTCTTCTGCAGGTGGCTTAATCCCTCCACTTTTTTCTCTCTCCACAAGTTTGTCTTCTAACTCTCTCACTTTCTCTTTATTTCTTTCACTTTCTTCCAACGCATTCTGCAGATCTCGCTTTAGCACATCTATCTCATCAGTGACGCCTGTCTCACTCGGAGGTGAGTAGCTACCCTCATTCTCATGGGAAAGGAGGCCCAGTTTCATCTGCTTCTGGACGCTAAGGACTTCCTTCATGGCTTCCTTATACTTGGTCTGAGTTTCTTTCAGTTTCTGACTGAGGTCAGAGCCATTTTCTGAAATCTCTGTGCTGTTCAAGCACACTGAGTCTGCATTTCGAGACTGAAGTTCAGCCTGTAGCTGCTGCTTCTCTGACTCAGAGCTCTCTAATCTCTTCTGCAAGTCTTGCAAAGTCTCTTGTAGTTGCTGGATTCGAACGTCACTGTCAACAGTGGATTTCCCTGAAGAATGTGCTAAGGCTGATGGAGATGATTTGGTGTCTGGGGGAAGGCCTTCACTAGATTTGCCCAGGGAGGGAGCCAGGTCAGTCTGGGTGGAATGCAAAGAGTCAGAGCTTAGGTCTGCTTCCACCTCCTTGGTTGATTTTGCCTAGAAAGGAATTAAAAGACAATACAGGTGTGGTTAGGTAAGAAAGTGACTGAAACGGAGGAACAAATCTGAATTTTACTATGGAAAAGCGGTAATGTCACTCTGCAGGTGTATGCCTGCACTAAGAAGAACAATGCTCTGACACCTACGGGCTACATTTAATGATACCAGTCATCACTTACTCATTTATCAGGACAAGTTATTTGTCTTTTTAAAAAATCTTTTTTTTTTTTTTTCAGTTGAACTCAGGGTCTAGGTACTATCCCTCCCCAGCCTCTTTGTACTCAAAGCTAGCACTCTACCACTCTGAGCCACTCAGGGACTTCTCTGTCCAGGCTGGCTTTGAACTGCATTTTTTAGATCTCAGCCTCCTGAGTAGCTAGGATATAGGCATGAGCCACCAGAGTTGGGTTATTTTATATTTCTCTTGTGGTATATTAAGACTTTAAATTCAGGGACTTGCTCTATCTAGGTAGGTGCTCTACCACTTGAAATACAATCTCACCCTTTTTTTTTATTTTTTGTGTTTTTGGCTTTAGTAACTTTCTGAATAGGATTTCTCATTTATATCTGGGCCAATCCTGACCACAACCGTCCTATTTGTTTCCTGCACAGCTGGAATATGGGCATGCGCAGCATGCTGGCAATGTTTTCAAACGCTGAAATTGTTTTGTTTGTAAAACCTTTCATTCAAAATTTTTCTTTGTTCCCCATATCCACTCCAGTTGCCCAGAAGAACGAAGAGCAAAGTATAGCTATTGCTTACCAACTTAAGATTGCTAACGAATCAAGTTTACTACTGAATGGCTGATAGATATTAACATACATTTAAAAAGAAATGTAGTCTTCACATATATATATATATATAAATTGTTGTTATTCTATGATTCTTATGTAAACTTCATATATTCTAAAACATTTAAAAATATAATTGACATATACATCGTACTAATATATAATTTAGTATATAATGTACTTTACAATGTAAATGTATAATACACATATATACATAAGATATATAAATATAATGTACTTTAATATATAATGTGCTTTATATGATTTAGCAATTTACAGAAAGATAATGAACAACACTCAAGAAACAAATATGACCTGAAGCAGTAAGTACATATTGAAAAAGAAGAACTTATGCAAATATTTAAAACAAAATGCACCTGGCTATCCTGGAAAAACAAACTGCTTGAATCTAGAGAAGTGCTCAGGGTAGCAATCTATATTCACCTACCTGTAATTTATCTTGTAACTCTTTATTGTGTAAGGTGAGAGAAGCAACTTTTGCTTGCAATAGGACAAGAAGATCTTGCTGGTCAGCATCAGAGCTTATATCTAACAAGCTATCGGCACCTTGGAAGAGAAGAAAGCAATCTGAATATTCAAGAAGAGGTTAAGCTGTCATTTTGGTTCCAACAAACACATCTTTAGTCTAGTTCTTCCTCCTAGTTCCTCCCCAAGCTGGAGAGAGAGACAGCACCTTTCAGACACTGCCATTTTCTCACTGTGGAATTGCCAGCACAATGCAAAATTCAGGTGTGTAGAAGCCGATTCTGAAAATGGATATGGTCACATCATTTTCCAATTATTTCATGTGATCTTATGTTGAATTTTTTTTCTTTTTTTGGTTCCTCGTTCCACCTAAGTCCCAATTCTATGAATCCTTTCAGAATCATTTCTATATTCTGATCAATTTCTTGTCTCTATTACTCTACTTCAGATGTTTACCACTTCCTTAGAAACTTTGCAAATGGGTTTTCCAACAAATCTCTGCACTCCCCACTTTTTTTTTTTGCCAGTCCTGGGGCTTGAACTTAGGGCCTAGGCACTGTCCTTGAACACTTTTTGCTCAAGGCAAGTGCTCTGCCGCTTGAGGTACAGAACCACGTCTGGCTTTTTCTGTGTATATGGTATTCTGAGTAACACAGATCTAATTATTTTTTCTATTAGTTAGATGAAAATTTTGTCAGCCATTTAACACAGATATGAACACTTCAATCTTAACTTGGATAAATTGTAAAAATGATGTTTCATTTGTTTTTTACAGAATAGCTTGCTTCTGACACAATGGTGCTGTTTGATGTCTGATACCTAAACCACAATTTTCTGAGTCCCTTTGACATAAAGTCTGGCAAGTTCCATTCTAGTGGAATGAATTAAGAGACTAGCAGTGTCTTACAAAAATTGAAATCACTTCTTAGATAACAAAGGGTGATTAAAAAATGTCCAATGAAACAACTCTTCTGTTATATTAACATTGATCTCTGCCAAGAGTGGAAAAACTTAATATTTAAAATATTTAATATTTAAAACTTAAAATATTTAAAATTTAAATAAAAATATACAAAATATTTAAAGGTTCTTAAATGCACGAAAGTATCCAATACCCAAAGATAACTAAATAACTAGGCAAAAGGGGATCTTTGAAATTATCCTCTATTTCAAATTCTGAAGATATGGCACTACGTTCTTAGGAATATACTACATCACTAGAAATTATATATTCTTTAAGAGAACCCTTTCTCTTTCTTTTTCTAAACTCCTCCAATCCCTCCTCTTTTCTCTCTCTCTCCATAATCTTAGTAGAAACTTAAAAGACAGAATGAACCAAAGCTGATTTTGGAAAACATAACATGACCGTATATGATTTTTACTAATAATATCTTTGTGTAAATTTATACCTCAAGTTAGATTGTGTTAGACCTTGTTGAGACTAAAGTGCAGGTTCCTTTTATTTTTCTGCTGTGATTTGCTGCTCAGCACTATCTGCTGTTAGTGATATTCTAAAGCATATGGATGCTGCTCAGAACAGTAAATTTTTTCTTTTTCTTTTTTTGCCAGATCTGGGAACTTGAACTCAGGGCCTCGACACTGTCCTTGAGCTTTCTCAAGGCAAGCGCTTTACCATCTGAATCACAGCACCACTCCAAGCTTTTTCTACATATGTAGTACCAAGGAATTGAACTCAGGGCTTCATGCATACCAGGGCAAGCACTCTACCACTAGGTCACACTCCTGGCCCACAACAGTGATTTTCAAATGCATGAAATAGTTTAAAAGCATATCCAGATACCAAATTAAGTATCAAGATAAAAAAGAAGGTCCAGGGGCCTGGGAGTTTGGCCTAGTGGTAGAGTGCTTGCCTAGCATGCACGAAGACCCCGGCTCGATTCCTCAGTACCACATACATAGAAAAAAGCCGGAAGTGGTGCTGAGGCTCAAGTGGTAGAGCTCTAGCCTTGAGAATGTCCAAGGACAGTGCTCAGGCCCTGAGCTCAAGCCCAGGACTGGCAAAAAAAAAAAAGGTCCAGTAACTTCCATTAATGTACAGTGGAGATATTATGAATGAGATTTCAATGTATCTCCAAAAATGGTAAGGTAATCAGAAAATGTTTGTGAATTGTGTCACTGGTCAATCTTCACAAAAAAGAAATGTTAACATTTACTTAGAGAAAAATGAAAACAAATGTCATTTTTTTTACATCTCAACTCAGAGATACTTTAAAGTCCTTGTTCAGGTGTCTACAGTACAAAGATTGCTTGTTAACCGGTCATTCTAACAAGTGGCAGGCTGGCTCTCACCAACCCCCTACCCAGCAGACTGGACGGGCCTCTACTCTTGTTCCATGAACATAGTTTAAAGACAGTATGATCCAAGGAATAAAATCAGATTCTTTTTTTATCTTACCTGTAGTACTGTCACTGAGTCTCTCTTTGTTTTCTTGGATGGAACTAATCTCAGCCTGCAGAAACACAAAAATGACTTAAAAGAATGCTTGCTTTACAAAACTATATGATTAAACCAAAATATATTACTGTCCTAAGAGAAAAACAATTGCTAAGTCCCAAAGCAAAAACTCATTTAAAAGCACCAATGAATTGAAGTGAAAATTACCTACTAAGGTATCATTTCTAAAGCCACAGAAGCTGCTGACAATAATAGTTTCAAAATGTTTCAGAAATGTCACTCAGAGAGTACAGTGTAAATATATTTAAATTATAACAGGGTTATTTACTGGTTCTAAATATGAGGAAGCAAATCACTTTGATAACGAACTCAAGTTCCATTTATCTGGTTGATACATTTAAAAATACAAAGTAGCTATTTTTAGCTTCATAATTTTTAGAATTACCTTCTGTTAATTTATTATTATTAATTTTTCTAGGAGAAATGGTAATAAATAAGACCTGTGTAGGAGGAAGGTAACTAAAAATTTATAAGGAAATAAAAATTTGGGTGGTCTTAAATTGTCAATTGATCCTTTAAAGCATTCTTCTAACCCTGAATATCTATCTCTAAAGCTTTCCTCTGCCCCTGAATACAAAAGGAAACCTTAGAACTTCAAAGACAGACTCTCATTTCAAGATTCTCATTTCACAACATAATAGTAACTTGCCAGATATGACTGTGTTTCATCTAGATGAGCCATAAACAATGATAAGAGAGATCATTTTGCAGAAAGGAACTTTTGTAAAAGCCCTAATGTTAGAAATTAAGCAGCTTAGTTTTGGCGCATGCTTATCTTTACAAAAAGCTGCCCTTTCTTCTTTTTTTAAGTACTTAGGTTTTGTTTTTTTTCCAGTGTTCCAAATAAAAGTTACTGGGTTCTTTTTTTCTTCCCTCCCCCCCTTTCTTTTGTACTGGGGATCGAACCCAGGATGTGGCAAGCTCTTTGCCACTGAGCTACAACCCAGCTTAGTTTGATGGTTCTGACATACGGGCGACTCCTGTAATCCAGACACAGTGTCTACTCGGGATCCTGCAAAGTTTCCTCTGGCCTCGGGGTAGGCAAGTCCCTACTCTTGCTCCCCATTTGCAGATAGCCACTGCTCCCTTTTCTAAAGCTGCTGTATTCCAAAGACATTTGAGTCTTTGAATGCATCACAAGGAGGTTTTGGCAGCTGTCTTCTTTTAATCTGATGATTTTCAGATACTTCCACGAGACTGATCATGCTTGTACTACACGTAATCTCTTCCCTTTTATGGCTGAGTAACATTCCACTATATGGCTACATCTCATATCCATAAAAGTATATACTTACTATGTACATCATGATGTTCTGAAATACATACATACATACATACATACATACATACATACATACATATATATATAATGTAAAACGGCTCAACTGAGCTGTAGTTCATGTTTTATCTCATACAATTATTGTTTCCTGTGATGAGGCCACTTAAAATTTATTCAAAATAATTGAATACAACACATTGTTATTAACTAGTCACTATGTTTTTGTTTTTTTTTTTTTCCCCAGTCCTGGGCTTGAGCTCAGGGCCTGAGGACTGTCCTTGGATTTTTCTCAAGGCTAGAACTCTACTACTTGAGCCTCAGCACCACTTTTGGCCTTTTCTTTTTTTATTTTTATTAAAGTATTTATTAACATTGATTTTTACATCATATTTCAAATGACATGTTTAACAAACAAGTATTCAAGAAGGGAATCTCTGTATACAATCACTGGCACTTAGTTTTTAGAACATAATCAGAATTAGGCTAAGGATTCTTATATCATATAGAGTCATAGGTTTTTATGTCTATGTAGTTGTGTTTATATTTCCAATACCATGTCCATAGCATTGGGTATGCAACTATTGAGTCCTCGCTCTTGTACTGTTTGGATCTAATAGCCACATATTAAGGATACCATGCACCTTTTGTTTCTTTGGTCACTCAACATGATTCGCTCTAGATTCATCCACTTCCCTGTAAATACTTTTGGCCTTTTCTAAGTATGTGGTACCAAGGAATCGAACCCGGGTCTTTGTGCATGCTAGGCAAGCACTCTACCACTAGGCCAAACTCCCGGCCCAACTAGTCACTATGTTTACAGGATGCCTCTTGAGTTTATTCCTTGAGGTATTTCTTTTCCTTGACATCTCATTACCTACCCACTCTGCTTCTATGAGTTCGAACATTTTATTTTATTATTTTATTTTATTTATTTTTTGTTTGTTTTTTCCAGTCCTGGGCTTGAGCTCAGGGCCTGAGCACTGTCTTTGGACTTTCTCAAGGCTAGAGCTCTACCACTTGAGCCATAGCACCACTTCTGGCTTTTTTCTATGTATGTAGTACTGAGGAATTGAACCCGGGTCTTCATGCATGCTAGGCAAGCACTCTACCACTAAGCCAAATTCCCAGCCCCTAGTTTGAACATTTTAGATTTCACCTAAATGGTATTTGTCTCTTTGTTGGAAAAGGCAGATAATTAATTCTTGTTAGTAAGTATGATTTATTTTCTATATTCTTGTTCATGGTGCCCGTACCAGGAAAGGTCCCACGTGAAAAAGGTTTCATAGTGAAAAGGTTGTAAACCAATGACTTGGAAGTATCTACGTCCCTAGTTTTGTATCACATTGAGCAAGCCTATCATGAATCTTAAAATACAGTACCAAAACTAAACGAAGAAAGAAATACCTTGAATGGAGCTTCAGTAAAAAATATTGATTCTTTTCCCGAAAGTGGCGTGGAAGTTATTGATCTTGGAGAAGACACATCACTCAACTCAAGAAGCAGAAATAAAAACAAATGAAACCGCTAGTAAAGAAGGTAATTTCCAATTCTTTTCTTTTCCACTGCTGACTAATCAACAGTGTGTAAATTTGGTTGTCAAACTAACAGTTAAGTATCCTTAGCTTCATAGACCTGGGTTAATATCTTCAAGTCTTTCCAGCTACTTCAAATATGTTTGAAAGTCTGAAGACTCTAACTAAATAACCTTATGCCTGTATTACCTGTTTTTTAATCTGTATAGTTTCTCTTGCAGGTTGAGAATATTTAATACGTACTTAAAATTAAGAGATGAGATATTTCCTGTCTACTATTTAAACATGGATTCTTATGATTTATGATTTTTATAAAAATAAATCCTAATCTGTTTAAACTTGCTATCTTGATTTCTGAGTTTCCCTCTCTCTTATGAGCTCAGAGATTAAAAACTACTTTTACTACTAGCCAATCATAAAAGTAATTAGAAAGGCAAATACATTTTAGCAATGTTTTAATCAATTAAAATACATTTTCATCTTAACTACGTCACTAGTTACTCCTCTGCCCCTTGCTAGAACTGCTAATATGAGGAACTAACACTAGGCTGATCTTATTATCTTACGGGAAGTGTGCCTGTCATAAGACCTCGAGATATTTCCATGAGGCTTTAAAGAAATACACTTCAGTTTTAGAATAGATTAAACACACACACGATTTCCATCCTAACCAAATCCTTCTAACTGAAATTTGTAACTCGCTTTTTCTGTTTGTGTGTTGTGCCTGGGATCCATTCTGGGCCTGCTGCACCGCTAGGCCAGTGATCGACCACTGACCTGCATGCCCAACCCCACCATTTATGATTTAAAACCACCGAAGGAAATTTTAAATGTGTACGGAAGGGTCAGTTCAGAACATTTTGCTTTGGCTTAAACATGAAACGCCAGCCTTGTGGTACGCCAGTTGATCATTAGCTTGCTTTTGTTTTTACCTGGGTAGGACTGATAGGAGGTGGTGGAGCTTTGCGTTTTTTTGGAGTTCCACTTCTTTCTGAGCTTATTTTAGAGACTTGATCATGCTGAAAGTTATACAGTCCAAGAATGGAGGTGGGTTAGTTAGGTTAGTAAAGTCCAAGCAAGTAGCTTTATCAAACAAATGAGAAAAACCTCAACAGTTCATGCATTTTTTACTTCATGAAAATCTGAAATCTGTTACCAACATAAAAATAATATGCATGCTCTAAGTTCTTTTATAGCAGCCCATGTTTTCACAGCAAAAAGATAAAATAAATCAGATTAAGTAGATGTGGAGGACGAGGAAAGTAGAAGATAGGGAGGTGTCTAATCATAATTTAGAATATATTCAGATTTCCATCTTAATACAAAGCAGTTCATTCCTTTTTTTAAAAGAAATGTAAACATAAAAGAAAAGGAAGCCCATTTCCTAGATAAAATTCTTATGGTTATAGTCTGTCATGTTTGTGATATTACAAGTAGTCAAAATATTGTTATTCTGTCTCAGACTTTAAATCCAACAAATGTTCTTCACATGGGTAGGAATTATTAGTATATTTCAGAAAAGGATATAAATATGTAGGTAGTAAGTTTCTAGTTACATGCTTTTGAAATAAATCATTAAGAAAATATTTGCCACCTTGTAACGATGGATTACATATTTGTCTTCAAGGTTTTTTTGACATAATTACAATGTATCACATTACTAACAAAATACAATTGGATCTAAACATTTTTAAATCCCCACAGCAGAAGATTTAAACACATAATCACCATCCCCTAATATAAATACCTGCTTTGGTTTCACTGGAGTCTTTAAATCTAAAGAGGAAAAAGTAACAAAAAGAACTATAAGAACCATAGTGATTCATAGCTCTTCTCTACTTTGGGTGCACACACACATGCACACATGCACACACACACATACGCACGCGCACACACACACACACACACACGTGCGTGCATGCATACCCCACCCCACCACTTAATACTTCATTTTTCCTCAAGGATATGTTTAAAGGAATAACAAAGTATATTACACTGCATAAATTCCTTTATCCTTTGGGGAAAATGGAGTGCATAAATTTAAAACAACATTGGTTATTTTCTTTCACATACCAGCATCCTGAGAGATTTTTGATAATAGAAGGCTTTGAATTCCTGCATTTTCTGAGAGTTTGGAATAATGTAAGGCATTGTGTCCAAGAGAATCTACAAGATTTAGGTCTGCACCCTTTTTAATTAAGGCTTCCACAATATGAGAGCTGCCAATCTCACAAGCCAGCATGAGAGCAGTCCTAAAGAAAAAAGAAGACACAGAAATCAGCACTGACCCAGTATGAAAATTCTTTCCTAGGAAATCATTTGCCTAGAGATGGGAAAAAAGATTAAGTGCAGTTAAACCTTTACTACATTTAATCTTTTCAAGAATTCAAAATGAATTACCATCAACAAGAAAGTAGAAAAGAAAGCTGCTTTTAAAGTTTCAAGTAAATCAAAATATTGAACTGTCAGTGAATGACACACACACAGTCTTCCAAGGATTTTATTTAAAATGACGGATCTTCTTATAACTGGCACAAATCTTAACCTTCTTTCTCTTCAAGTATTTTAAAGAATTTAAACATTATTTTTTAAAAAAGAACCAATATGTTTATTTCTATTTTGTTTTACATGAAAGTCATGGAAAATGGTTTACTCACTTCACTGTTCAAGAATCTTAACACAGTGTCAGCTAAAAATGATGTCAAAGAGGTTTAGTTGAGACTGCTTTTAAGTTGCAACAGAAACTTGATTACCAAAAAAAGGTAGAAAATTAAAAAGGTAAAAGTTTGAAATCCCAAACAGAGCTATTATATGATAGGAAATAGAATGTGGGTATCTCTAGGGTGATATAATTTCTGTGTACCTTCCATTTTTGTCCCTGGAATTGACATCTGCTCCATGATCCAGGAGAAAACGACAGACCTCACTGTGGCCATTTTGTACTGCAAAAAGCAGTGGTATATTCCCATCCTAGGAGACAAACTCACATTTAGATTTTAACTCCAATAAATTACAGAGCAGAATTACAAAGAGCTCTCCTTCCTACATCCTCCTGCTATTTATCTTACACTACAGGTCTTAGATCCAACCCATCACGACGCACTGTGTCCCTTTTAGAGTCACCAGTGAATCTTAGCACAACTCTTACGCAGTTTACCTTTCCCTACAATTCTCAGCCTCTTAGGTGGCTTGCTTCTTTAACCCCCATTAAATCTGAATGGTTATGGGGAGAGTGTGTTCAGGCTGAAGGCAAGTACATCAAATGAACTGAAACAACATGCTAGAGAAATGATGGACTCATCATACTCTGATCTACTTCGTGCCAATGAATGATTTCCTGCCAATCTATGTCTTCTCTTTCCAGGAAGCACACATACCCTTTTATAATCTTACTAGATATCACAACAAACTATGAGAGTCTATTGTTAACAAGATATTACAAAGAGATGGATAAAAAGTTAATTCGTTTAACAGATTATGACAATAAATCTCTTTGAGGAAAAAAAAGAAAATCAGATCCCGATATACAAAGTGTCAGATGGATTAAGAATCTAAACCCTTTAATAAAGAACATTTAGGTGAAACAGTATTTCGAAGAATATAAGGTAAAAATTCCTAGCCAGGCACTGGTGGCTCATGCCTGTAATCTTAGCTACTCAGGAAGCTAAGATTAGATAGAAGTTCAAAGCTAGCCGGGCAAGAAAGTCTATGAGACTCACCTTCAAAACACCAAAAATGGTGCTGTAACTAAAACTAGAGTGCTAGCCTTGCTCAAAGAGCTCAGGGACAGTGCGTAGGCCTTCAATTGATTAATTTTCTTTTTTCTGTATGCTGAGTGGTTAATATAAATAATACCAGACCATTAAGAAAGCCATTATTCTGAGACAGAAAACATTCCTTATAAAAGTCAATGATAATTCTTAAATTAGAGTATTCATATTGGCAAAGAAAATGATAAGCCATAATACATTCAACTGCTTAAAATAGGGATAAAAATATAATTGTTGCTTAAGGATCAGTCAGTTACAATGAAAACATACAATTTTAGAGAGATCTTGATTATTATCTCAGTAAAGTTGTAAGTTTCAAGTTAGGAAATACAGATTTATCCAAAGTGGCATAAGTATTTCAGATTTTAGATTTTTTTATTGTAGAATATTTTCATATATTTTCATCTGAGATGCTTTCAAAAGGAAATCCACATTTAAACATGAAGTTCACTGATGTACACTATAGATCTTATATTCATAGTCTGGTAATCTATACAACATTTCAGATGGCATAAAATAAAGTTTCATGATCTGAAATTTTCTACTTATACCACCCTAAGTGGATAAGTATCAAATTTTAGAGCTTTTAGATTAGGGATATATCCAGTCTGTATTAGATTCAGAGAGCATGAATTGATTTTCAGGACCTACTGAATCATGTCCCAGTATTTGCATCAGGGGAAATTTGACTTGTCAGCTCTCATGATACAACAGACCATCTCACCCTGCTACCACATCAAGTCACAGATCTATACGTTTATTTTTCATATAACTCTGTGAGGGTAACATAGGCTAGAAGTTTCTTCACAGTGGAGAAATTCTAACCAGAAAATACCCAAGATAATTACATGGGGTGTAGAAAGAAAATAATGGATTTTTCTATTTAGACTTGCTTTTTACAAATCAAGAAGTTTTATTCCTATCATGGTTGATAAAACCACATGCAGATCTTAGAAACAAACATATGTATAAGAAGTTCCAGCTGTAAAATGTTTTATTTTAGTCACCAATGAGGATTAATAAATATATGAAACCACGTGGCAGAAATAAAATCTAGGTGATAAAGCAATGGCATTTTGCCAGTTACTTATCTGTCTTAAGTTTTAGCAACTCCCAAGTATTCTATAATGCCCAGTGTCCAACTGTACCATCGCTGGTGCCCAGCTAGCACTTACCAAATCCTTGAGGTTTATGGGACTCTTGTACTCACAGAGGACCTGCACAGCCTGAAGACAGCCCTGTGCCGCTGAAAAAAGAAAGACAAATACCACTTTAGTCACAAAGCTTTTGTCACAACCAGGGCATCACAATTTTAGGAAGGAGAAGTTCACTCTGCCCACATAGCATGTACTCACTGGAGATGTACTGAAAAGAAGTAGCCATAAGTTGGCCGCAATGGCTCACACCTATAATTCTAGCTACTCAGGAGGCTAAGATCTAAGGATCACAGTTCAGAGCCAGCCTGGGCACTAAAGTCTGTGAGACTCATCTCTAATTAACTACTAGAAAACTGGAAGTGGCGCTGTGGCTCAAGGGGTAGGGCGGTAGCTCTGAACTGAAGAGCTCAGGGACAGCACCCAGAGGTCAAGCCCCATGACTGACAACAACAACAAAAATGAAATAGCCCTAGCAAGGCCAAGTATAAGGCAGTAGAAAACTCTGTTTAATTTCAGTGTCACCCACAACTGCAGCCAGTGACTGCCAGTTGCCTTCAGGCAAACATTTGGTTTAGCTTTTCAAAGGACTTAGCTTTTCCATTACTAGCAACCAATGAAAATGTCTGTATGGTCCTGGAGTGCAGTGTCAACATTTGTCCCTTGGAGTTTTATGTGGATAGCAAAGCAAGAGGTCTATAAATATATAAGATGTTTATTATGATGCTCCAAATGTATCATATTATGTGGAATGTTCAAGTGCTCTAACTTGACCAAGAAACTTCAAACCCATCTGTGTGTAGATGTATGTGTGTGTGCATGCACGTGTATGTGTGACCTTTTGCATGCAAAGCACATGTCCCTAACCCTAACCCTAACCCTAGCCCTAGTGAAGTATATTACCATGGGAACTTTTACTGATTGCCTGCTTGCTCTTAATGAATTGTAGGTGTTCTCCTTGATAAAACTATCCATGTTTTCTAAATGAAGTAAAATGGGACCATCTAAGAGTGATGACAGAAATCAACCCCAAGAAGATTCCTATAAACCGAATGGCTTGCATTCTTTCTCAAGGAAGAATGAGACAAATGAGAGGATGCAAGTTGGTTACCTGCATAATGTAAAGCTGTTTTCCCACAGCTATCAACATTTTCAGCCGGGCATTTGGACTAGAAGGGAAAAATAAATAAGTAAGTACATATACTAAATTACCTGCATAAATTCTATTTCATTTTTTCCCTGCAAAGTATAAAGTCACTTTACATGAAGCACATAAACATAATTAAACTCCAACTGCAACCTTACAACTGCTATGTTCTTGGGGAAAAGAGACTCATGGGTAAATAATCATGAGAAGAACAAGCTGTCATCCCATTGGCTGTTTGGGTTGTCCAGTCCTCCTTTATTCCAGGATTCCATCATTACTGGATCAACCCTATGTAACAAGATGCTCTGGGATGTCTCTTAAAAATCAACTACATACGGGCACCAGTGGCTCATGCCTAAAATCACAGCTACTCAGAAGACCTAGAGGATTACGGATCAAAGCCAGCCCAGGCAGAAAAGGTCTGTAAGACCCATCTCCAGTTAACTAGCTGGACAAAGCATGGCAAATCAGCTGTGAGCAAAAAAGCCAAGCAAGATTATAAGGCCCTAAGTTCAGGCTAAGAAACCACCACCAGAAAAATGTGCTGAGCTCCAGTGACCTGTAACCCTAGCCATAGGGGAGGTTGAGATCTGAGGATCGTGGTTAGAGGCTAACCCAATCATGGCAGGAAGGTCCATGAGACTCTTATTTTCAATTAATGACTAAAAAGCCAGAAGTGAAGCTCAAGTAGTAGAGGACTACCTTGGAATGAAAAAGCTAAGGAGTAATGCCCAGGTCTTCAGTTAAAGCCTTCGTACCAACGCTCTCCTCCTACTCCATCTAAGCCATCACTACATCCTATCAATCCTTTCTCTAAAGTACACCTCTGAGCTAATCCAAGTCTTTCTCCACACCTCTACCCTAATCCAAGAAAGCAACATCCCACCTGGCTAGCTAACAGCCTCCTTGTTGTTTTCTCCCTTAATCACTTATCTATACAAGTGTGATGTCACTGCCAACTTAAAATTGCATCACCTTCACATGCTCAGGACACTGACCTTCAAGGCCTCATCATGCTCAGTGCATCTGGCCACCTTGTCCATCCTTTGCACATGCTCCTCTCTCCACTTGGAATATTCCGTTTGGTGCTTGCTGTGCTGGCGTCACAGCTTACATATCACCTCCTCTCTCTGGTTTTCTCTATACTGTCACTTCTTAGCCCTGTTTCCCTGCTTAGTCCTGTCCCAGTTGTTAATGATAATTGAGTCTTTAGAACTCACTGGGATAGTGAAGTATACAGGAGATGCAGTGCTCGGCTGGCCAGTATTTACTCACTATCGAAAATCATTCACAGGATGAAAAAGATTGGTAGGACTAACTGGCAATGAGAAGAGTCAGTCTGCATTTGCAGAATTCCACAAAGCTCTATTTGTGCTCATTGCCTTGTGGGTACAACTTGAAAATGGTACACAGCAGTCAGAGAGAGCGAAGGCCTGAAGAGTCTAAAGAGATTACTAAAGGCAGAGTGTGGAAGGGCGAACAGGGCAGGAGTTGTTGAGGCTGCATTACAGAGAGCCTGGGCTCTGAAAACAGCTGACTAGCAAGGCCTGGCACCCAGGGTAAATACCCCAATGGGAAGACATCAAAGACAGAGCTTCTTAACAACTGTCCAGAAAGAAGAACTTGCTCCGACAACTTACAAGCCAGGGAGGTAAGAACAGGCTACCTGAGAATGAAATGCCTGCTCTTTGGTGGTAAGAAGAATGGAGATCAAGTTACAACTTACAAAGCTTTGGCCTAATTTTAGAACAGCACAAGGAACTGTTTAAAGGCTTCAAAGATTCCAGAGAAAAACCAATCCATTTGTATAACCAGATATAAAATTACATTAGAGGCTGGAATATCTGGTCCTAGCCCACAAAGACTTCTAGCTTGTCAGGTTAAATCTTCCTTAAAATCAGAGCCAGATGCAAGGTCTGAACAGCCAAGCCAGGATGGGAACAGAGATTGAAAACACAAAAAACAATAAAGCAACAAACAAACAGATAAAGCCAAGGTTGTAGATAGCAGTGCATCTTACTCGGGCAAGAAAGGAGTAGTTTTCGTTTATTCCAGGTTCGTTACTGAAGGAGCAGAGCTCTGTTGTAACTGTCTTCCCTGGTAAGCCTCTTAGTACAGTATCATAATGATCTATTTTTCTTGGGAGTTTTGCTTGGAAGACCTGTTAAGGTTAACCATTCTTGGAACTGGCAGTGCGTCGTGTAACGCAAGACAAGAAGCTGTGATCAACGGAGTGGGACAAGCTTAAGAATGTGACCACATTTCTGCATTGGACTTTCAAAAACCAAATGAAAACAAGATGCTGGGTCCCCAGCAGTGCTGGCAAAGGCCAAGACAACAGCTTGACAGAACAGACAGTACTCCAAACACGTATTTTATTGCTGGATGTTGTTCTTCAAAACAGCCAGCTTGCATGTTGACTGGCAACAGCTGGACAGCACTGGGGCACTGCTCTTGCAGCCCATGATGAAATCTGCGTCTGTATACAGTTAGGAAAGTGTCGGGAGCAAGAGTGGAATCAAACTGTACTTTGATTTGCATCAGATAATTGCTTGATTGTCTGATTGTTTTTTGGCCTTCTGTTCAATTGATCTGAGATTTACCATATGAATGTAACCCCCAACAGTTCCCTGATTAACCATCTGGATGTAACACCTGGCAGTGCCCTGGTCTCAAGAAGGGATATAAACTTTGAGTTAAGAATAAACGAGGCGGCAGTTTTTGCTTGGGCTGCAGACCTCCTGGACCCGATGTGTTTGTCTCTCTTCTAATTTTTCCAGTCCCTGCCCCTTATTTCAGGAACCCCAATTTGCTGCCGGTAGGCCCCGGCATCTGGCGCCCGAACAGGGACCTGAAAATCTGGGACGAAGGTGAAGGACCCCTCCCTGTGGTGAGTAACACATCGTAGGACTATTAAGAGAGTATAGTCAGGAGTAAAAATTATGGGTCAAGCTAATAGCCATGGGTTATTTCTACCGATCTTAACAGGCCTATTTGAAGCCCACGGAACGTGGGTGGAAAAAGGGGTGCTTCAGAGCTTCCTACAGTTTGTCGAGGAGGCATGCCCGAGGTCTATAGAGGAGGAATTCCAAAAAGCCTGGCAGCGGATAGGAAAAAGAATTCAAGATTATTATGATGTATATGGCCCCGAAAAGACCCCAATAGAGGCTGCTACTGTATGGAATTTAGTAAGTGAATGCATAAATCCTCTACATGAAAATGCTGAACTTAATCTTGAATTAAGGGAACTTTATGAGTTAAAGGACCCTTCTGAAGAACCTGAGGCTGAGCCATATGCCGCAGCCCAAGAGAGTCTAAGTGAGATCTTGAAAAGGGAACAACAACCAGTAGATATTGAGTATCAGAATTCAGGTTTGAATACCAAGGAGGAAAGTTATGATGAGTCATTGGAGGGCCGGGTGGCTACGATAGAGAAGAAGTTAGAAGAAATGCTACATCTTCTATCGAAAATGGGGACAGAGCAGAGAGCCCCCCCAGAAGTAGGAAAGGAATATGACCCTCAGGCCACTATGATGTCTGATTCTAAACCTTACCCCTCACACCCACCGCCTCCAGCTGCAGCCTTACGGCCTCAATCCCTTTCTCAACCTTTAGGCAAGTCTAAAGGCCCTAGCAACAAGTCCTTTTAACAGGCACTACAACCAGGCACAGTGCATCGCAATTAAACCTGACTCAGGCTGCTAGAGAGAGGGAAGGTATTTCAGGGCCTCGATGCTTCCCTAGTTTAGTTGATCATGATGAACAAGTATACCATCAACCTGTTCCTGTTAAACTATTACAGGATTTAAAAAATGCCTGCTCCCAATATGGGCCAACTGCCCCTTTTACTCAAGTAATATTGGAGGCTGCGTGTGCTGGTATTGCATGCCCAAATGACTGGAAGCGGCTTGCCAGAGCATGCCTTAGTGCAGGAGAGTACTTATTATGGGAGACAGAGTTCACTGCACAGTGTCGGGCTAAAATTGAAACAAATAGGTCTAAGAACCTGCCTTACACTGTTGATCAGTTGTTAGGAGAGGGAACCTATAAAAACACCGAAGATCAATTGGGTTATGCAAAGGAGGCCTATTTACAAATAAATGCTGCGGCGAGAGAGGCTTGGAAAAAGTTACGCAATTCCAATCGTACAAAAAATCTAGTAGAAGTTAAACAGGGACCGAATGAACCTTATCTAGAATTTTTGTCTCCATTAATGGAGACTGCAGACTGCCTAGTACAAGATGAGAATGCAAGGAAGAGTATAGTTAGACACATAGCCTATGAAAATGCCAACGCCGCCTGTCAGGCGGCTATCAGACCCCATAGAAATAAGGGGCAGGGACTGGAAAAATTAGAAGAGAGACAAACACATCGGGTCCAGGAGGTCTGCAGCCCAAGCAAAAACTGCCGCCTCGTTTATTCTTAACTCAAAGTTTATATCCCTTCTTGAGACCAGGGCACTTCCAGGTGTTACATCCAGATGGTTAATCAGGGAACTGTTGGGGGTTACATTCATATGGTAAATTTCAGATCAATTGAACAGGAGAAGGCCAAAAAACAATAAGACAATCAAGCAATTATCTGATGCAAATCAAAGTACAGTTTGATTCCACTCTTGCTCCCGACAGGAAAGTCATTAAAGGTGTGTGGGGGGAGGATCATTATAAACTTCCAAGCAAGTTTATCAAACCAGGGAGTTAATTTAAAATTCTAAATAAGAATAAAACCAAGCACTTTTTCAGGAACGAAGATTTAAAACAAAAGCTCATCAGGTTGCACACAAGGAAATAATGCTGATACTTTATTAGTCTGGAAGGGCTGCTTTCTATTACGCATTTACTGAAAAAAAAAATGCTAGCACACTGGCGATTCACTATGGAAGAGGTTTCCGACACTGTGAGAAAAGATTCTGCAAGAGCTGACTACATAGAGGATACAAGTCCTTCAGAAAAGAAATAAAAATTAAATAAAGGGGGGAAAAGGCCCTAGGAAGACATGCACTAGAATGTGTGTGTGTGTGCGTGTGTATGTGTGTATTTCAGATCACAGGCTCACATGCGCTAGGCTGGCACTCTAGCACCGGAGCCATGCCTCAGATTGGACCTTACATTTTTCCTTAAAGACAAAATACAATCTTCCTACCTATACCTCTTATGTAGCTAGAATTACAGACACGAACTACCCTATCTAGCTTATTTGATGAGAGAGGAGCTTTGCTGACTTTTTGGAGTTACCTGGCCAGGCATGAGTCACTTTAAGCCTCACTCCAATTTTGAGGGGCATAATGGGCAGTACTGGGTATTGTACTGGGGCCTGGTGCTTATTTGACAGGTATTCTACAAGTTCAGCCAAACCTTAGGCCCTATCTGAGCTGGTTATTTGCAAAGTAGGGTCTTCCTTTATGTTAGATGGGCTACAATTTTCCTACTTGAGCTTCTCCATGTACAGGCTTGCACCATCACCATCACACTTGATGAAATCTTATGAAGTTTTATGTCCAGGCTGCCTTAAACAATGATTAAAGCATCCCAACTCCCATCTCTGACTTCCTGTAACTAGGATTACAGGCCAGTATGCCTGGCCTCACTCCAAATTTTGGTTAGGATTCTCCTGCCAGTGGATTTGATGTGGAAATAATCTTGCCTTTGGGTATCATTTCAGTCATAACGATACTTAGAAAGCCTGGGATGTGGATAACATTTTTAAAAAAGTATGTGTAGAGAGAGATATTTCTTCTTTCACAGATAAGGCTACCTTTAAATTTAAAAAATAACCTATGTGTATGGGAATTAATGCACCATCTATCTGGCAAATATCATGTAACCCTTCTATTAATTACAATAAAAAATATATGAAAAAAAAACAACCTATGTACAACTTGAAATGGGCAATGTTTTACCTGAAGGAGCTTCTTGATGCATTCTGAATGGCCATTTTTGGCTGCGAGGTGTAAAGCGCTGTGACCTGAACGGAATAAAAGTGAGAGTGTCATAGGAAAGGCTTCACTTCTCCAACTTGATCCATCGCTTTCTTAGCTCTGCATTAAAGACAACCATGAGAAAATAAAGTGCGACTTGAAAAGACGGAGCCTGTTCTTGTAGAGATCAATGGTAACTTCAAGAAATCCTGTTTCACTCAATTTCCCAACTGCCAATTGGGTTTACAGAATTTCAAAGGAAGAAGGGTTCGGCAGAAGCCCAAGGGACAGAAGATGCCCATGCTGGGGCTTCTGCAACGGCTCTAAATTTACACTGCTTCACTTATTCACTCACTTCCTTCAAATGCCACTGAAATGTGGCCTTCTGAATGAGGCCTTTCTTCACCTCTCCATTAAAAATTCCAATTTTTGTCAATCTGAATTAAATTGAGCCAAGCCCAATAACACCTAGGAAAATCTTACACCTTACATTTCCCAAACCATTTAAGCAAACTATCCTGTTACCTTGGGAATTAGTTTGATTAAATGTAAATAATAATCATTATTTTGGGACATGCTCCAAGTATGGTTTCTCAACCTCAGTGCTACTGATATTTTAAGCTTGATCACCACTGTGAGTGGCTCTCCTGTTTCTTAGAGGATGTTAAAGCTGCTCACGTGGCCTCTCCAGTAGATGTCTAGCTTCAACCACCCAAAAGCTCATTACCAAATGTCCTTTGGGGACAAAACAACATCCAATTTAGAATCCCAGTTGAGTAAAACAATTTCTTTTATATAACAGCCTACCTTCAATTCATCATCCTCCTTTTCTTCTTCACTCTGTAATACTAATAAGAACTTACTAAGTCAAGAAATATAGGGCTAGGAAACACCATATTTAAGATCAGAGGGACACAGGAACAAGGTGAGCTACACAAAAGCATGCCAAAAGAACCTTCCTTCCATTTTGAGACCAAGAAGTTAAAGAGTGCCTTGGTTTGGGGATGTCTGGGCTGGGGATGGGGGGAGAGAGCAAGGAGAAGAGGAGAAAATCCTTTACTTCTCCCAGAACAGCTGAGGAAGATTAAGAAAAAAATAAGCAAAAAGAGACTCAGCATTAGAAAAACAAAGACCTTTTCTTCCTCGTCCTCCATTTCTTGTACGGAGCCCCCACTCCCTTCTAGGATGACTAAATCATAAAAATCTGAGTGTAGTTATAGTGTGCATTCACTAGGTTTTGGCATCTCCAATCATCATTTATACCACTGTGTCTAAGGACAGGCACATTCTGAATTTTAAACAAATGCCTTGCAAATGAACTTCTGGAATACATCCTGATTGTAACTTGGACAGTGTTTATGTTGTGCATGCAATGCATTAACTTTGGACAACGCTATGAACAAAAGCTGTTCCATACAAACAAAATCCATCTGACAAAGGCATAGCTCTCCAAAGCTAACGTGGTAGGACATGGATATAACAAGTCATAACAAAGGATCATACTTTCTTTTTATTTTCAGTGTTCTAATCAGACCTAGAAGCAAGTGCTGGGTTCCTAGAGAACCCTACTTCTGTGATTTTTCTCCCAATTAGTAGCCTAAAAGGCTTTCTTCTTTGTTATACAAAATAATCTCAAAAATCTAAATGACAAATTATTCCCAGGATTCAATAATGCAGTAAATTCAAATAAAAACTGTCTTTCCAAATGCAAAATTTTCCTAGACAGCAGATGTTGTATTAGTGACAGAATCATACTGCAAGGAAATACTGCATGGGTCTGGCTCTCATATAGTTATACATCTGTCTGGACTATCAGGCAGTAATTTCCCTGTAGACAACAAAATAAAGCAACCATAATTCAAGTACACTCCAGCAGACCTCTGTCTACAAATAAAAATAACAATATTATTTATAAATCATAACTCCTAGTCTGCAAGTGGCTCAGCTTAGCTCTGCCAGCCACAGAACACATTCCCCCTAACATAACTCAGTGCTTAAGGTAGCTAGAAAACATGAGAGAACTAATATGATAGAGGGATTTTTTGATAAGACAGAGAACAAACTTCTCCAGTGCATGCCTCAACTTTTAAGACTGAGAAAGTCATCACATACAGAAATATGGCTAACATATATTAAGAAGTCAAATTTTGAGAAATTAGTTTCTGAACTTGACATGGAAACATTTAGAAACAAGAAATGATATACAACTAGACTCTAAGCCTTAAGATATTGCCTTAAAAGTCAGGGTTTCAGAATGGAGAAAACATGTAAGTTTTAAAAGTACAAATTTATATTGCAATTTTAAATAAACCTGAATTGCATTATTAGAAATCCTCATATTTAATGCAAATTTTTATCACCAAAGCACATTCCCCCTGTTATATTCCTGAGATAGAAGATCAGATTTTGCAACATGTCTTCATAATCATGCTTAGTATCAGAATGATCAAATCATCCCTTATTCCCCATTTTTTTGCATTTTTATTATAATTAATAGAAGGATCATAGTTATATTCGCCAGATAGGTGCATTACTTTACAC
The DNA here is from genome assembly GCF_031878675.1 of Megascapheus bottae. Taxonomy (NCBI): domain Eukaryota; kingdom Metazoa; phylum Chordata; class Mammalia; order Rodentia; family Geomyidae; genus Megascapheus; species Megascapheus bottae. The sequence goes on from NC_143512.1 coordinate 66,014,584, forward strand.
ACATTGATATCCCTTCTCATGTTTTTGTTCCCATTTCCCTCCCCACACCCTCTCCCCTCATCTTGTTTTCCCCCTTTCCCTTTCCTATTTCAAATAAATAATCGTATATATAATATACTAGATAACAAGGTAAGATACTGTAACAATATGAGAATAACCAAGGGACAACAAAAGAGATGAGAAATAACATAGTACATTAAGAACAAAAATCATACATTATATGGCTCTTGTTTCCATATCCTGGAAGTCCTTTCGTTTAGCCTATGCTATATGGCCTTATGTATCTAGGTTTTGAGCTATTGTAATCCTCTGCTAGGAGAGTCCAAGGTTTGTACTAATTATTATTAATGAGGGAAAGCATTGAGCCTATGTATGTTCCTTTGAGTCTGGTTTACTTCACTTAATATGATTTTTTCCATTTCCTTACAAATGGGGTGATGTCGTTCTTTCTGTTGGTAGCATAGATTTTTATTGTGTATAAATACCACATCTTGTGGATCCAGTCATCTACTGAGGGGCATCTGGGTTGGTTCCCTATCTTTGCTATGGTAAATAGTGCTGCAATGAACATTGTTGTGCTAGTGAATTTAGTATGTCCTTGTTTCTGGATGATTGGGTAAATGCCAAGTAGTGGAATTGCTGGGTCATAAGGGAGTTCTATATTTAGTCTTTTGAGGAATTGCCATACTGCTTTCCATAGCGGTTGAATGAGTTTACACTCCCACCAACAGTGTAGTAGTGATCCCTCCTGGCCACATCCCCTCCAGCATCTGTTATTAGACTTCTTGATCATGGCCATTCTAACTGGAGTGAGGTGGAATCTCAGAGCTGTTTTGATTTGCATTTCTTTTATGGCCAGAGATTGTCGAGCATTTCTTTATGTGTCTATAGGCCATTCTTATTTCTTCTTCAGAGAAGTCTCTCTTTAAGTCTTTGGCCCATCTTTTAATGGGGTGGTTGTTTCTTTGAAGATTCGTTTTGGAGTGATTCAAGTTTTTTAGCTGTTGATATATTGTAGATATGTTCGTTGTATGGTTAGTGAAGATCTTCTCCCACTCTGTGGGCTTTCTATTTAGCTTGCTTGCTATGTCCTTTGCCATACAGAAGCTCTGCAGTCCCATTTGTTCAAACTTTCTTTGATTTGTTTTGTTTCTGGATCTTCACTAAGAAAGTTTCAGTCTGTGCCAAGGAGACCTAGTGTGTCTCTGATTCCCTCTTTAAACTGTTCAGTGTATTTACTTTTACCTCTAAGTCTTTGATCCATTTGTAGTTAATCCTAGTGCAGGGTGACATAGAAGGATCCAACTTTAGTTTTCTGCACGTGCTTAACCAGTTCTGCCAGCACTACTTGTTGTCTATTTTTTTTGGCTCCCTCATCAAAGATTAGGTGGCCATAGGTCTGTGGATTGATTTCTGGATCTTCAGTTCTATTCCATTGGTCCTCAGGCCTGTTCTTGTGCCAGTACCAAGCTGTTTTTGTTATTATAGCTCCGTAATAGAGTCTAAAGTTTGGTATTGAAATTCCTCCTGAGCTGTTCTTTCTGCTAAGAGTTGTTTTTGCTATATGGGGTCTTTTATTATTCCATATGAAATCTTGGATTGCCTCTTCTATTTCTTTAAAGAATGCCATTGGGATGGATATTGATGGGTATTGTGTTGAATTTGTAGATAGCCCTTGGCAAGATTGCCATTGTCATGATGTTAATTCTTCCAATCCAGGAGCATGGGAGGTTTTTCCATTTCCTCAGTTCTGCTTTAATTTCCTTTTTCAGAGTTTTAAATTTTTCATCATAAAGGTCCTTTTACATTTTCAGCTAATTCCTAGGTACCTTATTTTCTTTGAGGCTATTGCAAAAGGAGTTCCTTTCCTGACTGCTTCTTTGCTCCTCTCATTGTTGGCATATAGGAAGGCGGTTGATTTTTGAGGGTTAATTTTATACCCTGCTATGTTGCCAAAGTTTTGAATTAGCTCAAGCAACTTGGGAGTGGAGTCTATAGGGTTTTTTAAATACAGAATCATGTCATCTGCAAAGAGGGATAGTTTCACTTCCTCTTTCCCTATTTGGATCCCCTGTATGCTTGCTTCTTGCCTTATTGCTCTGGCTAGGAATTCTAATACTATGTTAAAGAGGAATGGAGAGAGCAGGCATCCTTGTCTTGTTCCTGATTTTAGAGGAAATGACTTTAGCTTTTTGCCATTAAGAGTAATGCTAGCTGTGGGTTTGTCATACACAGCTTTTATTATACTGAGGAATGTTCCATGGATTCCTAGTTTCTCCAGAGCTTTTAGCATAAAGAGGTGTTGGATCTTGTCAAATACCTTTTCTGCATCTACTGAGACAATCATGTGATTTTTGTCCTTGCTCCTGTTGATATGTTGAATTATATTGACTTGCATATATTGAACCAGCTTTGCATCCCTATGATGAATCCTAGTGTATAATATCATAGTGTATAATATCATAGTAATATCATAGTGTATAATTTTTTTGATGAGCTGCTGAAGACGGTTGGCCAGTATTTTGTTGAACAGTTTTACATCAATATTCATCAAAGAAATGGGTCTATAGTTCTCTTTCTTTGATGAGTCTCTGTCTGGTTTTGGGATGAGGGGCACAGTGGTTGAAGAATGGGTTTGGCAAAGAGCCTTCACTTCCAAGTTTTTTGAACAGCTTGAGGAAGTAATGGTGTGAGCTCTGCTTTGTAGGCCTTTATCAAATTTAGTTGTGAATCCAATAGGCCCTGGGCTTTTCTTGGATGTGAGGTCTCTTACTGCCATTTCGATTTCAGTACTTGAAATAGGCCTGTTTCTTACTCCCCATTTCTGAATTAATTATCTTTTGTTGGTCATGGGCTTGAACTCTTGGCCTGAGAGCTGTTCCTGGGCTCTTTAGCTCAAGGGTAGTGCATTACCACTTTCTGAACCACAGCACCACTTCCGGATTTCTGGTGGTTAACTGGAGATACAAGTCTCACAGACTTTCATGCCCGTGCTGGCTCTGAACAGTCCTCAAATCTCAGCCTTCTGAGTAGTTAGGAATACAGGCATGAGCCACTGGTGCCCAGCTATCCCCATTTTTTTAAAGCACAATATTCCTTTTCATAGTGTTTTGTTTCACATAGAATCAAGAGGTGTGTGTGTGAGAGAGAGAGAGAGAGAGAGGGGCATGTTATCCTTATTCACAGTTTACTCTGTGACTTCCCCATACTCATGGGTTCATAGCAAGTCAATGGCCATGAATCATACAATCTTTTCCAGTTTTCCTTTACTCTAAATTACTATGTGCACTACATTTATTGGTTATAACTTGCTGCTAAATTGTGCAATGACTCATCCTCTAAAGTGCCTGAGTTTTAAGCTGAATATTATCTTTCAAATCTTCACACAGTATCAAATTTGAGTGGGATTAGATGTGTAATGGAACAGAAGGCCCACCCAGAAGTTAAGAAGTCTAACCCGCAATTGCAAACAGTAGAGAAGAAGGGCTCACTGTGTGTGATATTTTCATATCTCTGTTTCCCACTCTAAGTCCTCTTTATAATGAAAGTCTTCTTTATAATGTTTACTAGGAATATCAGGGGCACAAAGGGATAGGATACAACTTAAGGTAGGTGAATGTGACAGAACCTACAGATCCTCTTTCACTCTGTTTTTACCTCTTTCTAGGGCAGAAATCTTTGATTTCTAACTAGACACCTGGTTGCCCAGAACCTCCTTGCTATCCATCAAAGGAAATGGAGTGGACCTGTGTGCGAGAGGTTTAGTGCTTCTGTCCTTTTCCATGTTGATAGGGTGCAGAGCACTAGGCCATGAAACCAAAACGAACAAACAAACATACAAACAAAAAGCCAACCTCAAACCCACAGCAATGGAGAGCCTGGGTCCACATGGTATGGAGCAGAGTTATTATGTAAAACTAGGACTTTCAATTGCAAGAAATGAATTTCTAAGGTTTAAGCCATTATTATATTAGATTCAGTTGCAAAATGTCCAATGTATATATGTTTATTAACCAAAGGAATCTGAAAACAAATACTCCAGAGAAATGTGGTTAATAAACACAACACTGGCCATCTTCCAGCTTCTGATAATGCTTCTCTGTTTATTTAATTCCATCTCCCACTACAAGAGTGGGTTTTTTTGTTGTTGTTGTTTTTCGGTTTTTTTTTTTCTAAGCCTAGGTATCAGTTTGATGCCAAGATCTGAAGCTTTTCAATTGTCTGATGTGTAAAAGAGAAAAACGTCAGCATGGCTGAAATAATAATGTGATTGCCAGATGTTGTGAGCACTTACATGTGCCCTGTACTGCTAAGATGCCCACACTAACCTATCTCACTTAAGCCTATGTAACACAGTAGTTGACAATGTACTTAACTGTACCCACAGCCTTATCTGTAAATAATGATCTTTTCATAAAACTGACCATAAAGCATCCATAAACACTCAGAATTTCAAGTATTTCATACAGAATAACAAAAAAGTAGTAATTTCAAATTACTAACTCCAGTAAACAGTGTAAAAAAAGAGAAAACAGTTCCAACTTGACCAGTCTATAGACTTTAATTGTGAATAAAAAGGAGCGGAGAAGTCCGACTCAAGTGGTAGAGAGCTTGCCTAGCATGGGCAAGCCTGTGGGGGTAAGATTCTGCAGCACTACAGGGAGGAAAAAAAAATTAAAAGCCAGTATATTTTGAAAGAAAACATTTTTTTCCTTCAAAAATCTCTACCAGGCAGTTTGATTTATGGCGACAGATTTTCCTGCCAGTTCTCAATAGGTTTTCAAGTTGAAGATGAATGGGTTTCAGTAATATTATGGCAGTATTTGAGGTAGCTTTAGTGAAAACACCTGGCCCGTCCAATTGAACCATTTTAATATGTTCTCTAATCATAAAATCTGTTTGGGACTAATAAAGACTACTGAGGTGAAGAACTCAGACTTTCATTAGTGCAACATAAATTATTATTCCCCTTCAGGTAGTCATTTAGCGAACTATTCATTTTACTACAATTCTTCTTCTAGTTTTGGCATTTCTCAAAGACTTTTGAAACTCTCTGTGGAACTGCTCAGGAAAATCATTCTCTTATTTTATTCTCTCCCTGTTTTTGACCAAAAATGGTTTTACCAGTTTGACACAACATTTCACCTGACTTGACTTCAAATAACTCATGCCTTGTCCTAACAAACCCTGTTCTTAAATGATAAGGATTCCCAACTATCTAAAAACAAGAACCAAAACCAAAACAAAACAAGTCAGAAAAAGCATGCCAGAGACATGGGAAACAATTCTAAGTGTCCAGTCATCTTGTAGGCAAAACAAAACAACAAAAAACACATTCTTTTAATTCCTGAGTGATGTCCCAAGATGACTACACACGAGAGACCAATTTTGAGCAGGGAAGAAGCTAAGGATTTTCACATAAGATGGAGAAATGCAAAGCCATCATTAGTTGCTTTGGTCATTTTTGTACGTCCAGCAGGGGCAGTATCGCAGTGACAACCCAGGGGCTCCAGAAAGAACCTGTAGTAGGCAAGACTACTGTACCTCCTTTTTCTACTTGCCTTTTTCATTGGTCAGCAGTGGCTTCTCATCAGAATCACACAGGGAGCTTTAAAATATATACCCATTAACTGGTAACCCCAACACAACTGAATCTGAATCTTAGAGGGTACAGCCTACACTCCTGTGTGTGTGTGTGTGTGTGTGTGTGTGTGTGTGTGTGTCCACATGTGCGTACACTATCCTTTTCCCTTCTTCCTGTGCCTCTTCATTGTAGTTCCCAGGTGATCTGGATGACACGAAGTACAAGAAAGTGGGAAGAGGGTGTCTACTGAGTTTATGTCAGCTAGTTGAGTGAAATATAAACATTCACTCCCTGGTTTATTGTACCATTGTGATTCATACAAACAAGAAGTTGATTGGTTGGTCCATACGTATAATCTTATCCATACTTATATTATCGAATATGAAGTATAAGAAGTGTACAGTTGCTAGTTGACTACCACATAGAAAAAAAACACAAAGGAAAATCGTATCAAAACGTGGCCAATCCCAAGTGATTCTGTTATCTGCCATCTGTAGACTCTAAATTTGCCTTAATGAATATGAAGTACCTCAATGACACCTAACCTGCCACTGGCCTGTTGGTTTAAGATATTAAAAACCACATACCGGTAGTATCCTGGGCGGTCACATCTACACCATGTGTAACCATGACCCTGAGGCATTCCACGTGTCCTTTTGCAGCAGCCAAATGAAAACTGGAAAGAGAAGCAAACACATCTTCTTAGGGTTTACTTATTCACCGCTCAATTCCGGAAAAGCCTTCTTCATGTGGACATACTGTCAGCTGAGCTCCACAACCACCCACACGGGTGTTGTCATCAACCTAGTGTTCTTCACCTAAACAACCAGTTACCCTCAGGCAGAAAGCTCTGAAGGAGGAATGGATCCTTCCTTCACCCTCAGTCCCCATGCTGAGAAGAAGCTCTTAATCAGGAGTGGGGGTGAATATTCTTGTGCAGAAAGGCAAGGCAGAACAACCGCTGTGGTTAGTCATCTGAAGGGTTTAACTTCAGGAAATCTAGTCTTTATTTCTAAGGTCCATGATTTTGAATGAGTTAAAGCCTCCAATATTATGTCTCTATCAAAGCTCTTCAGAGGAAGCTAAAAACATATAGTCAGATGAGAAAGTAGAATGAGATATGTGATGTTAAACATACGTACCCTTTAATGGCTTACAGTAACTAAATTTTTGCTATGCTAGTGTGATCTGAGGTGAGAATTCTCTGTGTCTCCATTTGCAAAATCATAAAATGAACTGTGAGGAACAAACTAATTGTGTAAAAGCTCCTTACAAAATGCAAAATGTAGTAAATATTTTACAAGTGACTAATGACTGCAGCCTCACCCACATAAGACCAACCAATCTATGACATGTTACTTAATATAAATACCTTCAGAAGAGGCAAGCAGAGGCTAAACTAGACCCTTAAAACTTGACGGGTAGGAAGATGTGTCCGATAAAACTTTTGTGTCTCTGCAGTGAATGGAAACTTCGGAACAAAGTTGTAGACAGTGGCAGACTATAAAAACCCATCCAAGACCAGTCTTGTCTACAACTCACACTTGAGCTACTTGCGTCCTGGCACTTCGCAGGGATGTGATCATTCCTACAGCAGTGTCTGGCAGCAGTAAGCCATTAACGGTTAGGCTCCAAACAGGAACCAGAAACAGTGCCAACTTTTTTAGTAAGAGCCTTGAGTGGAATGCTGTGTTTCCTTGAGTGCAAACTAGTCAGAAGCAGAACCTGGATTAGTAGGCTACCGTGACTAGATTTCCTCTATACATCCTCAGAGGTGACAGTCCTAGGGCGAGATGGGAAATGGTTATCCCTTGTCTAGATGTCAAGCAACCAGGCATGTCTGGGGTCACAAAAGGCTTAGGGAACAGATGGTGGCTCAGGTGACCACCTAATTAAGAGAAAGGTTCATGCCTCCTAATAGTCTGTATTCTGGAACATGAGCTAAAAGAAATGAGACTTTGCAGACTGTGCTGAGTTGAGAGGGGATAGGATGGGGGCAAAACAGCAGTTGATTAAAACCTACACACACACACACACACCATTTTTGCTACATCTGTTGACATATAAGGTTGCTGGCTTCAGGCTAGCAGTTTGGTCTAGTGGTAGAGTGCTTGCCTAGCATGCACAAAGCCCTAGGTCTGATTCCTTGGTATCACGTACACAGAAAAAGCCAGACATGTGCTGTGGTAGAGCAAGTGGTAGAGTGCTTGCCTTAAAAAAGTTTAAGGACATGCCCAGGCCAAGTTTAAGCCCCAAGACTGGCCAAAAGGAAAAAAAAAAAAAAGACTGTTAACAGGGGTTGGTTGGGGTTCACTGAGACCTAATGTCTAGAAGGCAGAGAAAATGGAAGTATACAGGTTGGCTCCCCCAAAACAAAGAATTATTTATGCAGTTCATAGTTGAGAAATGCTATGATAAACCCATGAAAGGCAATGTACAATGATGAAATGCAACTGTGTTCAAACAAGTTAAAAAGAGACTGAGGAAACTAAATGAGCACATTTTTGTCTTTGTGTTCATGATAGCAATTCAGATGTCACAAAATTCACTCTGAAAAATGTACAGTTGTTTTATGCATACTTACAAAGTTGTGCAACCACAATAGTGACAAAACACCAGGCAGAAACAACTTAAGAATTCTTTTGCTCTTGGTTTCAGAGGTTTTTTTTTTTTTTTTTTTAGAGTGCTTCAAATGGCTTTGAGGTTGCTGAAGAGTAGGAGACTTCTTACTTGGGCCCATGAATGAAGAACTAAAAGCAGGAGAAAAGCTTCGATTTTGCATGACTTAGCTCCAGATGCTTCCCTCTACAGTCCCTTTGTAATCACTCTGGAATCCAGGAAGGACTGATGGATAACATCTTTAAGACAAAGGAAAAATATAGCCTCCTCATGACAGACCACACAGCAGATAACCTTGGCTGTCAGTCCTGCCAATGATCACAGTGATAACTTCTCCAGAACCTTTCCTAAAACAGGGACTGACATCGTGATCAACCAGGCCTTACTGTGACAGAATAATTTAATAATTATGTAGATCTTTCCCCTCATGGCCCCTTTATAAGATCTAAAGTTCTTGTGTATATCCTGAATGTGACTGAACATGTACTGGAGAATTGTCTTCCTGAGGCTTCCACATAAATAAATCTCCTTTCTCTGGCTTTCACCTTGGTCTCTTTCTTTGTCTGATAGGGGTAAGTAATCAGACTTCACAAATCACCAGCTGTTTGGATCTATTGTGCAGCAAGGGATGGACCAACCATTCAAACATGAGCCTGTGGGAACATTTCACATTAAAATCCTACCCAAGTTGAATGTTGGTGGCTCGCACCTGTAATCCTAGCTACAAAGGAGGCTGAGATCTGAGGATCATGGTTCAAAGCCAGCTTGGGATGAAATGTCTGTGAGACTCTTATCTCCAATTAACTACACACACACACACACACACACACACAACTAGAAGTGGAACTGTGGCTCCAGTGATAAAATGCAACCCTGAAGAATGGCCAAAAAAGAAAAAAGATAAATAAGCAAATAAACCCTATACATACTATATAATTCTAGATTTTTTCATTACCCTGTAAAATACATTTTAAAAGCTCTATTCTTTAATAGTCACTCCCCATTTCTCTGTCCCCATTTCCCTGAACTAATCTATATCCCGTGTCTATTATCGTAATTTAGACACTTCCTGAAGACAGCATCATACAACATGCAATCTACTATGTTTGGCTTCTTCCCTTTAGCATGTTTCAAGGTATGTATGTATTACAGTACATATCTATACTTCATTCCCTCCTTAAATAAGATTACATTTTATGAGTCTATGTCACAATTTGGTTAGCCATGCATGTGCATCTGGACTCTTTCCACTTTGGATTATTATTACTGCTAAAACATGTGTACAACATTTGTAGGACATGCATTCAGTGCTACAAGGTGTATATCTGGGAGTGAAATTGCTGGGTCATATGCTAACTATGCTTAACTTTCTGAGGAAATGCTGAACTCCTTTTTTTTTTTATTAATTCCCCCCTCCCCTCTCCCCCTCCCCTGCCGAACTGCTGAACTCTTAAAGTCACAGTATCATCCTGTCACCAATCAACAACATAGAAGGGTTCTAATTTTCCACATTCTAACCATGACTTGTTAGGGTCTGGCAAATTTTTGGAGATGAAAGTTTTAATTACAACTTAAAATATCCAGAGGCAAGAAAAAACATTTCATTTTTTTTTAAATGAGCCCTTTGAAGTAGTTCAATTAATTAACAACTGAAATTTCCAAGTAAAGGAATATAAAAGACCCAATGCAAAGCAAGTTAGGAACAACCCCTGGCTTTGTGTCCACATATGCTTCTACTTTTAATTAAAAAGTGTGGCCAACTCGCTCAAAGTCCAGAAATGTCATTCAAAAGCTTTATGTCATGTATTTTACGGGAGATTTTGTGTACTTATCTCTTCATTTAGATTGGTCAGGAATTCAATGGAGACAGGAGGGCTATAAAAGTATTTTATCTCCTCCTACAAGGACAATGGTCACTGGCCAGGGATATGGATGGTAGCAATCATAATTATGATCTTGCTGACATATAGCACTTCATTGGTCTAGGCCTCAGCTACCCAAAGAGTTCATGGGAAAGGGATGTGCTAGAAATGAAGGTTTTCAGATAGGCACCAAAGATTCAGACCTATAACTCTAGCTATGGAGACCTAAAAGACAGAGGTTCAAACAAGTCCAGGGAGAAAAATCCATATGATTCCAGTTCTGAAAAACAACTGGCATAAACTTGATGCTGTGATTCAACTGGAAGAGTGCCAGCTGAGTAACTGCGCTGAGCGAAGTCAAGGTCTTAAGTTCAAGTTCTGGTATGAAGAAGAAATCATCATCATCATCATCACCATCATCATCATCATCATCATCATCATCATCATCATCATCATCATCATCATCCAAGGTTCACCATTCTATTCTAAATCTACTGAATCAAAAGCCACAAGTGCAAGGATTCCCAGCTGACTTCACAGGCTCACAGAAGTGTGAGAGCTGCTGTTCTAAGCTGAGAACTGAGTTAAAAACACACATAATTTGTTTTTTGCCAAGGCACCCATTGTTTCAATGTTCTTTGAAAACATAATCCCCTTAGCCCTAAAAACAACAGTTCCACAAAAAAGGAATCCCCACTGTGTCATGTTTCCTTGGAATGGTAGATGTTTTAGCTTTGCTTGTCCATCTCAGCCAGAGCCCTTCCACAAAGATGCAACTTTAAAAGGCACAAACAGCCACAAGATTTACACCAAGTGACTTTGATCCTTTGATGCTGACTGCTATTTGGAACATTTCAGGCTTTTGTCATTTGGAAAGATCCCAAGGCTTCAGTGCCTCTGAGTTTTGCCTCTGCCTTACTTCTATTATTTCCCCACTAAAGAGAAAGTCAACTCACTGAGGTCACTCCCCTCCAACAGCTGCTGGGTGCAGCCTGTGGTCACTGCTGCATAATGGTGGCTGAGGTAACTTCAGTTCCGTCACTTCAAGCCACATGTAAGGTGATAAAATGACAAATTCTATCAATAATAGCAGCTAATTTTCCAAGGTACATTGCTGGAGTAGCTTATCTACTCAGAAGTCTTATGGAGGGTTAAGGGTTTCCCATTTTTACAGAGGAAGAAACTGAGGTACAGAGAAATTTATTAACTGGCTCAAAGTCCCAGAACAAACAAGCAGCAGATTTTTCCTAGGCTTTCATCATGTCTCTAGAGCTGGTCCTTCAGTGCTATGCTGAGAAATGGCAGTTTGCTCCATGTCTCTTCAAATAGAAATGCCATGGATTGTAACTCACTATTGGCTGTTGGCTCTTTACACAACACAGTTCAAACGAAAACCTGGTGGGAGCATTTGGCAAAAAGAAAACATAGGCTACTCAGAAGGGCAGATTGGGAATGCCAGCCTCAACTAATGGGGAATATAATCCCAGAGCGGAGGCAAACGAAGCCAGCAAGGAGGTTTCATTTCCTACAAAACCACTCAGCAAATTGGGCAAGCTTTCCTGAAATAAATACCCTGGAACAAGGCTGGAATGTTTCCCAAGACTCTTCTCCAGAAGAGGATTTGAATTGATGCTATTCAAAAGCCCATAAGTTGTGGCCCTGGAAAATTCTTTCTGTTTTCCAGAGTAATAGCAAACCAGTTTGTGTGCTTTCTCATTACCAGCTGTAATATACGGATATTTTCAGGACTACTTTCAGATGATTTTTAATTTTTTCAGACATATTCATTCATAGAAAACTACATTCAGAACAAACTCTTGTCTCCCCTTCACTAACCAGGTTCCTGGCTCCCAGAAGTCAGAAAAACGAAATATGCTATAAAGGGCTGTCAGTGCCTCTAACCAACCTTCACTCTCCAAATCAAGCTACTAACACAGTCATAAAACTCTACAGGCACTAGTCACACTCCAGAATCCCAGAGGGTAAGAGGTTCCAGAACCTTCCTGATAATGGTGATTCAACTACCCAGAGACATGAGGTAAAGAGGAGATATAAAAAAGATATAGAAGAGATATAAAAGATCAAGACTTGAACTCATTGCCATGATGGTAGTTTCTTGCAGTCTATGCATACCTCCCACATTCCAAAAGTACTTGGTTTTCCAGGAAGGAGTCACTGTGGTCAGGGAAAGACTAAGAAATAGTCCATGCCACAAAGGGACCTTTCTACAGCCCTTTGAGAGATTTAGTGTTTTCATTGCATAATAGGAGCTTCACAGCTAGACCGTCACTGCTAATTGTCACTTGATGCCTTTTGGAAGATGTTTTTCTAGAGATAAAAAAAAAGTAACTTTTTTTTAAAAAAACAAACATTTCTATATCTTTTGGGCTAGTGTTCAATTTTTCTTCCCAGCACAGTTTTGGGCTAGGTCCCTATATTAGTAGCACCTAGGAACCTGTTCAAAAAGCAAATTCTCAGGATTATGCTTAGATTCCAGGGTTGAAACTCGGCAAGCTTACAGTGACACATTCAATTTTAGGGCCAATGGCACAGCAGAAAAAACCCATTAGTCTTTAGTTTTGAGTAATCAATCCTTAGCTTTGATCTCAACTCTACCATCTCCTGGGCACTTCACAGTAAAGTCAGGAGGAGTACAGAGAAAAATAAAGTTAGGAGACACTGAAGATTAAAAAATAAAGAGACTAGAAGGAGAGAATACGTGTGTGATAACATACTGAAACCCACCAAAACTGCTTTTAAAAAAAGATCAAGGGAAGAGGAAATAATGATGGGATGAATTTGATGAAAGTACATTATATGTGTTATAAATATCATAAAGAAGCCTGTGGTTATATTAATTTATACAAGTAATTTTATTTTCAAAGGAAGGAATTTTGATAAGATTACAGTCTTCTCAGAAAGTCATTCATATTCACTACCCTTAGTTACTGATCTGATTTGTCTTATCAAAGAATTCTTTTTCAGTTCCAAAGTGCTAAGATTCTAATGCCACCTACCAATTGTTTTTTTGTGATCTTTAAGTAGTTCCTCAAATGGAAAACAATCCAGTATGTCAACTAATGAACACAATGCATCTTGATCAATGTCACCACATTTATTCTAACCTCTAAATTCCACTGAGCTCAAGAAAGAATGGGCCCACAGCAAATTTTCAGCAGGAAAATTCTAACACGTAGATTACAAGGCCTGGATTCTCATTTCAGATTAGAATCTAAGGGCGGGCGGGGTGGTGGTGGTGGTACAATCCAGCCTAATAGCTTCTAGTAATAAAAAGCCATGAAAAAAAACTAAATTCCAATCTGTAGTGGGTGTTAACCCAAATGGCCCAGGGAGAAATCCACTGGCAAGGAAGTTTTGTTGCTAACTGGTTTTCAATGATTTGCCAACCAGTTACAATACTAGCTCTAATGATAGCTTCTGGCAGAATCTATGAGGCAGACAGTGTGTAGCATTTGTCACCTTCCTTGCTAAATAGAAAAAAAAGTGAGTGACTAAGTGGTATGAAAAAGTAAAGGCTACAGGATGTAGGAGAGATAATTTGTATTAACTCCTAAACCTTTGCAAACTGAAATTTACCCCAGGGTGAGTGAGAGCATCTGATACTGTGGTGGTTAATCTTGACTTGAAAGAAAGCCTAGAAGATTGTGAAATCACCTAGGGTATGTTTGACCTAAGAAAGGTTTACTATTGATGGATTCAAAATTTGAACCGACTATGGAAAGGTAGGCCATAGAGGAACTGGGTCACTGAGGGGATATGTGCTTAAGAAGAGATCTATCTTGGCCTGATCCTTTCGCATTACTGCTTTCTATTTGCCATGAGGTGAACAGTCTCCTCCTCCATAGTATCCTGCCTAAGCATATGACGCCAAGCAACTAAGAAGTGAACACTCTTGAAATTACAGCAAGTTGTTGCTGTCAGGTACTTAATTACAACCACATGCAAGAAACTAACACAGATGAAAAATACAGTAAAGAAAGTGACAGGGTCTTTAAACTATAGAGTGAATAAATGAACAATACTGGTGAACATACCCTGCCCACTACCAAGAGAACAAGTCTTGTCCTTGCAAGGGAGTGGTATTGAGGACTAAACACAAGGCCTTGCTAGGCAAGTGTTCTACCATCTGAACCATCCACCATAGAAACAATCCCTTTCTTACTAGTTAGGAAAGGTTGACCTCTAATCCTGGTTGTTTGTTATCAGAGACCCGACAGGCCCCATAAGTAACCAACACTCAACAGATCCTAGGTGATTTCTGAATGGCAGAGACAAAAGAGAATTATTATTTTTTAAGCAAAGGCTTCATGAAAGAGGGGGTCTAGTGGAGACGAATGATACGCAAAATGCTGCAATAGGTGGCAGTGTCATTTTAGAAGGCAGGCACTGAGGCTAGGACGCAGTTTGAAAAGGACAGACATGTGCCAGTGACCAAACTGGTCTTGACCCTTGAACTGCCTGGTGGCTGCTTGGCGTGAGAACCTCCTGCTCCAACATGCCCTAATAAGTGTGAGTGACTTAGGGCAGGTCATTGACTGTGTGCTCTTGAGAACCATCCCCATCCTCCTCTGCACGCCTCAACCACAGCCCATTCCCAGGCTCTCCTGACCTCTGTGTTGGGGGCAGGTCCGGCTGAGAAGGCACTGCCAGACAGCCAGGGGGAGGGGCAGAATCCGAGAGCTTTGACCCTGGGCAACAGCTAACCGCTGGAGTGCTTAAAATTCTTCATTCTCGATATACTTAACTCAACTTAGAAAACAGCTTTCAATGAAAAATTCCTAAGCTCCCACTAGTATTTTAATAGCTTCCAAATCCACACTCAACAGCTTTCACTGTGGTTCTATGTCTTTGTTCTACAGCACAATTCTGCAACAAGTCCCTTTGGAAAAATCTCAGGAATTATATGACTACTTCAACACAAGTGAGGCCACCTTTCACTTAAATGGTTTTATTCAAAAGAATTATGTGTGTAGTACATATATACATGCAACTCAGTGTGTGTATGTATGTGTACATGCACATGTGTGCGTGGACATGCATGTGGGTACAATAGAAAAACATTTCCCATTGGCCTCTCTGGTCTTTAGCTGTCCTGATGTAGCACTTGCTGGGAAGCCTAGATTAGGGAATCTGGCTGCAGAGTGTCCTGTTTGATGGTTCTTCTATTAGACTGATCATTCAAATTACCTAGGGTATTCTAATAACTCTTCTGCCCAGACTGAATTGCACACCAAAACAACCTAACTCACTCAAGATGGAAGCCAGCATAAGTTCACAATCCATGACCTAAGTCAAGTGAGCCTTGACTACAATATGCTCTTAAAGAAGAGAAAAGAACAATGGTCATGGTGTCTCTGTTTTTTTCCAATGTGGCCTTGTTGGGGCCTAGCCTCCATCCCTGAAGCCTGATTCTGGCTCAGCTGCAATTAAAGGGCTTTGTCTAGGCATTCGGTCCTTTGCATACCTCTCTTAAGGCATCTCTGTGTACGTGACTCGATTGAACCCCCTGCAGTTTCGCGGGTATCCCAGCAGCTCAAGTCTCGCGCGCTTTCCTGTACCTGTCCTGCCCAGTACCTGAAAGCCCCACCCAGACCCTTAGTGGTAGCACAGAGGCCCTCTTCCTATTGGCTAGCTTCCCAGTGCCCACCTTCTCCTACCCTAACAGTATATAACTAATTGTCTAACGCAATAAAGGAGGAGAGCATCAGAGAGCATCAGAGAACGAGAGATCAGCAGAGAGATCTGATGCGCTTTCATGGTTAACACTGCTTCTGACTCAGCGTGGTTTTTTCTTTCCCGGTGATTGGGGGAGGGCTGGGTCTTCGACACTTACCATCTCGCTAGGCTCCCGGGGGACTACAGGCTGGCCCTGTGTGTTCCTCCCCGTTCCCGTGTTGCTGCCCCGGAGAGGAGAGGAGCAACATGGCCTGACCTTGTTCATGCTATCACCATACCTGCACTATCCTCTCCCCGCAATACACACCCAGATCCCACTGATCTGTTCAAGGCCTCTTGTGTCATACACTAGGAAGGAAACATTTCTGACTTACTCCAGTGGTTTCCTCTCTCTCACTGTCCTGCAGCCCTCAAGGATGACCTTTGACAGGTTAGCACTTAGTATTCATCAGCATTTCCAATAGCCTTGTCTTCCTACCTGAGTCTTTGGAGGATGACCATATTTTCTCATCTGCTGAACATTCTGGACTAAAGGAATGCCCATCAATTAGATTCATAAAACACAAACCTTGCAATATAATCTTCAGAAGTATATGTGGGACCAGGAGTGTGGCCTAGAGGTAGTGTGCTCACCTAGCATGCACTAAGCCCTGGGTTTGATTCCTTGGTACCACTAGCCAGAAGTGGCGCTGTGGCTCAAGTGGCAGAAGTGTCAGAGGACAGTGCCCAGGACAGAAGAAGGAGGAGGAGGAGGAGAAGGAAGAGAAGGAGGAAGGATGAGGAGGAGGAGAAGGAGGAAGGAGGAGGAGAAGGAGAAGAAGAAAGAAGAAAGAAGAAGGAGGAGGAGGAAGAGGAGGAGGAGGAGGAGGAGGAAAGTATATGTGAAGCCAGGAACTGGAGGGTCTCACACATATCCTCAGTTCTTCAGAAGGCTGATAACTAAGAATCACAATTTGAAGCCAGGGCAGGCAGGAAAATCTGTGAGACTCCTCTCCAGTTAATCAGTGAAAAGTCAGAAACAGAGGTGTATCTCAAGTGGTAATGTCAGCCTTGAGCAAAATAAAGTTAGGGGACAGTGCCCAGGCCCCAAGTTTAAGCCCTAGTATTGGCACACACAAAAAGAAAGTCTATGTGACCTCAAGTGGAATAGGCTTCACTTATCACTGTAAGTATCAATGGAATCTCTTGGGGATTTGGGGACATAAAACTATACTGGCACATGTCACAATCCCTGCCTCTGCTTCTAGGACAATTTTATTCCTTAAGACTACCTAAAGACGTGAGTACCTGGGTATTATCTAAGGAAAGGTAAGGGTGATGTTGCGGGAAGGAATGCACACTGTAGCTATATATACTGGATGTGAGGGTTTCAGGTGAATTAATGTGGCAGCTGTTTGTGGGAAATATTAGAGATAACTGATCAGGCAATATGATTTGATTTCTAAGACGAAACTACTAGAAAAAAATAGCAAACACATGCCTATTAAAAAAAAAAGTATGACAAGCTATGAGCTGAAGAAGCACCTTATTGTACTGATTTACAGAGTTCAGAGGCTACCACCTCTTTTTCTCTTTAAATATAAATTCCACAGTCATCTAAAAGTACTTTCACACGCCCAAAAGATAAAATCTCTGAAAAAAAAATCTACATGAATATACACATACATGCCACAGTCTTTCTCACACAAGCAAACACACACACACACACACACACACACACACACACACACACACACACACCCCTGGTGAGTATTTGTTCAAATACTACAGTCCTAACAGTGATTTTATTTAGTCTGGTTGTTCTTAAAACAAACACACATAACTTTAATTAAAGGCACATCCAACATAAGGGAAACCATCTTGAAACAATTAGAGTCTCCTACAGTAAAAGGTTTCAGGGCACTGACATCCTCCCACTTCCTCAAATCCCCTAAGGAAAGAGAACAGATGGGGCAGCAGCAAGCCAAGCCTGACTCCATAAACACAGCCTGGAGCTATAACTCTCTGCCCTGCTCTATTTTCTTCTCCTCCAACCAAGACACCACCCTTTTTTTGGGTCTTCCCTAAATGAATTCCAGTCAGTTGACTGCTTTTATTTTATTTTTTTTTTAACTCGACTCTTTGATCAGTCTTAGAGGGAGAAAATTTCTGACATGGTTTCCTATCTTTCCATGGCAGGAAATACTCTAGGAAGAAACTGAGAAGGAATTACCAAATCACCCATCTGGTCATGAACTTTGGCTTTGGAGGTTTCTGGAGCCACTATAGGCTTGGGAATTTCTGGGCTATCTAGTTTCCCTCATAATACAGACTGTCTAGCGAAGCTGTCCTAAAAGCTGGAGGACAAACTGTGACAACAAATTGTTAGTTTATCTCTAGGAAATTTATTTATGAGCTTTGATCAGTCAAAATATACTGTTTCCCCCCATTAAGACTCACATTGAAAAGTCACTTCTACAAATACCAACAGTAGATAAAACCAACACAATACTAGTAGGATTCTTGCCGATAGGGAGCATACTCTGTTGTATGAGTTCAAATCCTTTAGAAAACAAAGGCTTTTAACTAACATTACAGTTCTTTTAGTACTGTAAAATGCAACTAGACAATGAAACTGGACAAATGCGTCGTCACTCTTGTCTGAGAGGCTGTAGGAACAGGCAGCCCACCTTCAGAAGGCCTGTGGGCAAGAACCCTACATAAGGCAAGGCCAGAAGGAATAACTTGGAATGCCAGAATCAGGACAATACTTACAGGCAACTGTAGATTCCAATATCAAATTACAACATGGGTTATCACAAAAGCTCTTTTAAAAGAAAAAGTCTGGGGGCTGGGAGTTTGGCCTAGTGGTAGAGTGCTTGCCTAGCATGCATGAAGACCCGGGTTCGATTCCTCGGTACCACATACATAGAAAAAAGCTGGAAGTGGTGCTGAGGCTCAAGTGGTAGAGTGCTAAGCCTTGAGAAAGTCCAAGGACAGTGCTCAGGCCCTGAGCCCAAGCCCAGGACTGGCAAAAAAAAAGTCTGGAGTCTTTTGCTGATGAGTAAAACTCTAAAGAACAGCAAAAAAAATGAGGCTAAACACTGTAGGGATCTGTCATAAGGAAATGTGACCAAGCCTTTCAGAATAAGAAGGTACAAAGCATCTCTCACACATTGACACATAAATGCTACCCTTGAAAACTCCACAGGACTGGCCTAACCAAGAGCTGCAGCACAGGTGTCTCAAGGACAGCTTCAGTCAGTCACAGTTGGAGAGCTTTCCCTAGGATGTGACTCGTTACATGTAACCAAACCAAACACACCTAGAAAGAACAAGAGCAACAGAGAGGTTTCTACAGCTTAGGCAAGGTCAAGTTGTGCACTCAGGCAGGGATGTAGAGAGAATAAACCTCAGTCCAGAAGTGGAGACTTAGGAAAGCCAGATGGCTGAGGCCAAGGGATCAACACCGCAATAACATCCTGTATTTCACATGATTATATGATACCAAAGGGACGAGGAGGTGGTTTCCAACCTCAAAGTCCCATTTCATTCTGAATATACCAGTCATAGACTTGAATGGAAATATGAAGCCAGATAAGACTGAATTCTCACATTCTGGTGCCTTTAAAATTAAATTCTTACAGTCACTAGTTAAGAACTTTAGTCCTCAAAAGGAATACTCTAAGCACAAAAATGAAGTGTTGACAGATGATTACTTATGAACAAAAAATCCTACGCTGAAAAAATAATTACTCCCTCCCTTCCTTTCTTTATGAGTTCTCCTAAATCTCCACATGTGTCATCTAATGCGAAATAGCTGACTTGCAAATACAGGGGCAGAGGTGTGAAAGCTATTTCCAGAGTTTACTCAGGAACAGCTGTGTTACATGGATCCTGGTTTTAGCAGAAAAACGGAAGTGGTCATCACTACACAATGGCCACATACATTTCCATTACTACTACTACTGAAAAAAAAAAAGCACAGAATGAATACTAACATGGAGGATCTCTGAAAATATAACTGAAAGCAACCAGAGACAAATACCATATATTATATGATTCTCACTTAGATAAAATATTCAGAATAGACAAACTCACAAAGACAACCATCACATGAGTAGTTGCCAGGGAAAGTACAGGGAAAGGAAGAAGCAGTTGCTTAATAGGTACTGGATTTTATTTCAATGGTGCTGAAATAAAATCAGCCAGGGATGGTGGCTGAACTACAGTGTGAATGTACTTGCTGTCTCTAAAGTGGTAGCCTTTCAATCATTAAAATGCTAAATACTTATGTTACCTGTATTTTACCACAATAAAAGAACCATAGTTGTGGCTAAGCTACTAATATAAGTTCTCTATCTTTCCAGTGAGTAGTATTGCAGACAAAACGGATAAACACTTATCTTTTCTTTCTCTGGGGTGAGTATAAGAATTTATCTTCTACAGACACCTACAAAGTTGCACAAGAGGGGATATATATATGTATATATATATATATATATATATATATATATACATACACACACACACACACACACACACACACATACAGTTCTAGAAGGTAGTACAGTGGTGTACAAGGCAGGTCCAAAGGCACATCTAGGAATTTCAGAAATGCTGATTCATGATTAAGATTGCCAGTACATCACCTCATGCATAACAACCATGGGTATCACCTCTTCTTGAAGTAAAAGATCCCTGTAGCAAGAATCACTAACTAGTCTGGGATGAAGAGGGAAGAGAACTGGGTTAATAAAGGGCCTACTGTGAACTGAAAACTGCAAGCTCTTTCCATATAGTACCTACACGTGTGGGCTACCTATATCTTTTCAGACTTCCTATGGTCCCTAGCAAGAGCACACAATCTCAGAGGAGCAGATCAGGGGCTTTCCTTACTTTACTTAAATTTAAGGTAAGCAAAAATGTAAGGGTCAGATAAGCATTCTGGACTTTGTGTACTTTATGGTCTCTGTTGTAACAGGTTAATTCTGCCTCTGTAGCTCAGGAGCAAACACAACTTCCCATGGTTAAATAACAGGTAGCAAGCAGGTCAGTCTACCAACTCCTACTTAAGAATCTAAAAAGATTCCCAGAAGTCTTAGCCCTCCAGTCATTCACAATCGGAACCTGCCAATAGCCTACATACAAGACTTCCTCTCTTCCCACACTTCCTAGATCCCTAGAGAATAAAACTAGTGGCATTCAAATACCTTGTCTCATATATGAATATCCTGTTTCTAGGAGTATCCAACCCATGTCAATGCTCTTCTATGCTGTAGCAACTAAATATCATCTCATTTTTACACTGAAAAAAGTGAGGTTCAACAATCACATGATTCATAATAATAAATATTATAAAGAAGGACAAACAGGACCTATAAGAAGTTGATCTACTTTCAAAGTCCCTGATCTCTTTACAATACTACCAGGGTAAGGATGAATATAAACATCTAGGTACATGCAGGTAGACATACACACACATTCACATACCTCAATTTTAATTTATAATGAACAAGAGAAATGGCAAACCATGAAATAAATTACAGTACTCATGGAATTACCTATCTATGCTAAGAGAGGTTATAAAACTATATAATCCAACTATAAAGCTTGAAGGTCATGGAAAAATTATTCTTCTCTTTTATACTGGTTCTTATATAAGATAGATTTCATTTTCTACCTACCACCTGGCTGTAGTTTGGTGGTATTTGTTCTTTGCTAAAGTGTGGGTATATTTGGGAACAACGACAGCCACTTGGGAATACTAAGTAATGTGGAACTACTGACAGAGACCGAAATCAGATTAAGCACTTTCACACATAGTTGAGCATGGGAGTGGGAGGGGGCGTGACAGTAGTTTCACAAAGACCTCATAAAACACTCCACTTGAATCCTAAGGATGCTAGAGAACGCTCTGAGAGTGGATGTGGCAATCAAGGGTCCTGCTTACGCGGTCTTGCCCTCGCTATCGTGCTTGGTGGCGTTGGCTCCCTTCTTGCCCAGCAGTGAGGCCACCTTCTCCACATCTCCATTTTCCACGGCCTGCAGCAGGCGGTCATCATTCTTGTTCCATTCATTGGTCTGTGAAGCAAAGGAGAGAGGCAGAGGTGGTGAGCAAAGTCAGCGAAGGCCACACTGCAGACTCTGTTCTCCCACCTGAAATCAAAACCTGACCCAAAAAGGAAACTTTAAACAATACCTTCTCTTCTTTACCCTAAGGACACTCCCCCCAAAACACAGTTCAATAAAATGTTGGCTGTAATCAAATTCTGAATAAAGTTGCTCCCTTCAACCATCCTTGGAAAGGTAGATTGATCTGGGAGGCAGTTTACACATTAGCTAATTTCTAGCTAGAGTTGACAGATGGCACCTAGGAATGCTGACCTTTGACCCAATCTACAGCTCACTCAAGTGCACTGGGTTACAGCTTCCAACTGGCCAATAGTTCAAGGTTATCTGAGAGTTAAAATACACAAAATTCTTCATTGGCTTTTTATGGCTGCACTTCTTGCTCTGCTTATTAGACCCTGATTTCTTGAGCCGAAGGGTGATTTTAAATAGTTGTTACTAAATCAGCAAAATACCACCAGAAACAACTTTTTTTGAGCAAACCATTAGGCACTGAATAGCTTTGGGGGAAACCTCAGCTACCATCAGTCCCAAACCCCCAAATTATTTTGCAAACCACAGCAACAGTAAACTTGCACGTGCATGAAAACGAGTTTAGTTTTAGAAAGGAAATGGGTTATCTCCCTGTTAAGGGTAAATGAGCCCAGCATACATGGCTAAGACGTTTTCAATATTAAGGTAATACTGAAAGTTTTAGAGCAGAGGAATGAGAGAGGATAGCAGGACTGGAAGGTACATAAAGCATCTAAGATCAAGGAGGTGAGAGAGGAGGGAGAAGATTATTCTGGGCACATCCAAGCTCCTGGGGGAGATAGCGGGGGGGGGGGGGCTGAAGGCCCAATCCGACCCCCAGGTCTTCTCTACAACAGGCCCAAGTTAATCCCTGCTCCTTCAGCTGTGGACTCAACTACACTGAGCAAGACAGCTCCTCCTCCCCACAGCTTTCAATAGACAGATCGTATAATCAGGAGCCTGAGCTATTTCATTTTTGACACTTCATCATGGAACACCACACGGAAGTAGAAAGAAGGAATACTAAAGACTAAACAGCCAAGAAGTGGTAATATTGGAAAGTTATTCTCTTCTCATGCCCTGAGAAGTGTTCCCAATCTTTGTGCTGTTGCCCCAGAAGACCCACTAGAGCTTATCTCTTTCAGAACACAGGTGGGTCCACCAGATACCCCAGCTCCCTCCTGTCCTCACCTACATTCAGGACCATAAAGTCACAGACCATGGATAAACACAGAAGATAAGCTCAGAACTACATCTCTGAGACTCTTAAGACTGACTTCTCGCGTTTCTCAGGCGGTACGGCAATTCCTTCAATATAAAAGACAGCTTCTTTTCCCTCCCTCCTTTTCCCTTTCCATATAATCTGGCTTAAAACTTCAATACTGCATTTACTACATGTGGGTAACCAAGCACTGGAAATGTGACCAGTGAGAGCCTAATTCTTAACTTTAAATTGTCATGCACCACTTGTTGTTGCCACCATACAGAAGAGTACAGGTCTTCATATTTTTATCAAAGTGTGAGTCTACCCACACTCAAAACACTGAGCGTTATCTCATTACAACATCAGCCTCCTAGAAGAGAGCACAGAAACCTAGCATTGGTTAGTATACTATACTAAGACACAGACTGTAGCAGATTCCCCCACACGGCAGTTCATAAAGAAGGAAGCAGAAAAGGTTTATTGAAGTTCATAAAGGGTCAATAATCACTACTTCTATTATTCTAAAAAAACAAAATGAAACCACTGTCTTTTAAAATCCTTTCTAATCTAAAGTGAAGAGCTTAACATAGGATTGGGAAGATCAAAAGAATGTTAAATCTTAGTCGACAAGACCAAAAGCACTGAAGCAAAATAAAGGCCAAAAGAAAGGATTTTCCTTTTCAGTGCTGCTATGGCACTCCACCCTTAAGAGGAAAATCTGATGACAGGAATTCCCCAAATCAATTCCACATGGACCCTTTGGGAGTTCAAGTCTCTACAGGACAAGGCAGGAAAGAACCCCCTACACTCTCTTAGGAAGGGAAGACCAGTGATACATTGCTTTCAAGTCGGAAACACTCCCTGATATAGACTCTCCTGTGTGAGTAGGCCAGAAATGCTTTCCTCTTTGAACAGAAGCAGTAATGTGGATTCTTGCACCAAATATTGAATAAAGAATTACAATAGCATTCAGTCTGCAGATGAGGCTCACAGTGAATTAGCAGCAAGAAATACAAAATGGATGCTTCCATACCGTGGAGGCCTGAGACTAAGCAGAAGACAGAGCCATACAGAGCAAGCTAGGAACAGAAGAACAGAAAGCCTAATTCTACTTTCCTCCTCTGAGTTTGCTTATGGACAGATAGATATACCCCCCTTCATTGTCCTCTGCAACTACCGTGCTATATTCCACACCTCAAACCCCACCACCAGTCACAATAGGAGACGAGCATGTTAAAGAGTACCCTAGGTGTCTTGCTCTTGGGGATCCAAAATTGCTCTCTTCACCCCCATCCTTCTACAGGAAGTGTCAACTTGAAAGCAAGCATCAGAATCAATCTCACAAAGTCATCTTGGGAGCCAGGGCTGTGGCTAAAGAGCACATTCTGAGTGAGTGTGAGGCCCTAAGTTCAATGCTCTGTACTGCAGAAATACATACATACATACACACACACACACACACACACACACACACACACACACACACACACATAATGGACACAGTTCAGTATGTATTAGGTAGGATTGGTTAAACAAGGAAACGAAGTAAGAAATTTTGCTCCTACCGTGTAAATTAACTCATTCATTCTCCAGAATCCAGACTCTATCTGGATATAACCAGCAAAAAGCAAGGCCAGATGTATGGCTCAAGTGATAGAACACCAGCTGAGCAAGCTCTCTGCCCTGAGTTCAAATCCTAGTAAATGAATGACTAACCACTATTGCAGTGACAAGTTCATCACTCAACACTACCTGTATAAATCCTAGTTCTATGGGAAAGGTCCCACACTGATCACCTTAAGGGTTTTCAATCTATTTCTAGAGTAATCTAACATACTTAAAGGTGAAAGACAAGGAAAAAAAAGAAAGAAAAAACCAACATATCCATCACATTAGTGAGGTAAAATGTTTTGTGAAAATTCTCTTCATATGTATGTGTATTCTAGGCAGTGATAAACTATTTCTTACTGACAATCAGAGTAACAAAACAATTAATAAAACCAAACACGAAAGTCACTGGAAGTCACTGCTTTTGGATGGATGCTCCGGCACCGGCGACACAAAGGTTAACTTGTTAAGGCTTATTAAGCCCTGTAGGCTCTCTCCCCTCCTCCCTATGACCTCTCCCTGCTTCTCTGCTCCACAAGCTCCCCAAGGTCCACCTACTTAGCTCCACTCAAGCCCGCAGTCTAGACCTGGTGAAATATTGCATCCTGGTTTGCTCTGGGTTGGGTTTGTTCACTGTGTCTGCTGTCTTCAACTCCCTGAAGGCAATAACAACAGCTTTTCTTTCTAAATCCCCGGTGCCTAAAAAATATTCAGTATTTGCTGTTGGTTTTAGCAAGAGGTATTTCCTCCAGATTAACATGAATTTCTATTTGAATTAGCAAGTATTTGCACTTTCTTTGATAAAATGCTTCTCTTGCAAATTATTAAATCTTGTTTCATATTTTTTTTTCAATTTTTATAGGCTAAATAAACCCAACTCCCTTAGCTTTTTCACAAGGGGCCAATTTTCCAAGATTTTAATCTTGTGTATACTTTCTCCAAATCTCTTCATATTAAGGAGCCAACTCTCATAAATTCAATCAGGATGAATGCTAGTGTCTTCTGGTCATGAAAACCACCTGGGGTGCTGGCTAAGTCTGCACACACAGCCAAGCTAATCAGAGAATTTACTGAGCAGATTTTTTTCCTTTACAAGGAAAAAACGGTAAGAAAAGGAGTGAGCAAAGAGAAAAATTCTTCACTTTTCCTTGCAGAAGTAGGCATGTTCTCTCACACCAAAGCTTGGTAAATATTAGGTTTTCCCTAATGTGTTGACAATGCAAGCTATGTAGAAGAGACCTAAGAATGTGCGCAACAACATTGCTTCTAAAAGACGAAAAAATAAAGGACACAAGTATCCACTAAGAGAAGATGGGTAAGGAGATTATAAGATAGTCAAACAATGAACTATCACACGGTAATGAAAATGTTGCAGCTAGCTAGATACTCAAAATAATAGTGTTAAAAAAGCAAGAAACACACACACACACACACACACACACACACACACACACACACACGAGATATTGGTCAATTCAAGCTGACACCAGCTCAGGTATATTTGAATGGTTGTATATTCCTGTTATGTTCACTATAAAAACAACATACTACCAAACTGTAGTTCTTTAGAAGTCTTACAAACCTGCATGGAAAATCTGATAAAGCCATGGACTAGTCTGAAAATAACGTACAGACACAAAAACCTTGCCTACAAGGCCCTCTGATTCAAATATGTAGCCCTGGCCCACCCACCCTAAGTCCTGATATAGAAGAAGTACTTCAAACTCAAAAGTTCACGTTCTCTTTGCACCTTCTCATTGCCTCTTCTACAAGGCCTTGAAAATTCCACCACAGTACCTGGGTCTCCATGTCTTTATGTATAAAATGGAAGATGAAAATCAGATGCAATGTCGACATTAGCCTTGCTAATATTAGATATCCCCCAAATGGTAATGATTTTTACTGAGCTAACCGAGCTGCACTCTTTCTAATACTCTGTGACTTATTGTTTCCTTTTTCGTTTTCTTAAACAGTACCAAGGACTGAACTCAGATCCTCAAGTGCTCTACTTAGCTGTTTTTCATTTGTTTTTCAGCAGGATCTCATTCTTACTTTGCCAACTGTCACAGCACTGAGATCTCCCTACCTCCACCTTCCAAGTAGCTGCTACTACACACATGTCCAGTTTATTTCTCAGATTAGGGTCTTGCTTTTACCTGGGCTGGCCTTGAACTTTGATCCTTCTGATTCTACCTCCAGAGTAGCTCGGATTTACAGGCATGATCCCACCACGTCTGGCCTTCTATGAATCTTTTAACATCTACAGTTTCCATCTGCTTTTAACATCTACAGTCTGACAATCCATTTACTGATGTTGAAGTAGGTAACACCTTAATGCAAACTTTCTACTATGTTCCTTAAAAAGGGCCCTAGAGAAACCCTCACAGACAGGAGACGAGTTTATTGAATGTGGCTCATTTTTCTAAGAGACTGTTTAAACAGACACTATTTCAACAGAGCACGAGGCCACATTTTCAAGTTCAGGAAGCCATATGTTACGCTCCAGAGACATGTGTAATGCGTCGGCTATGAAGGACTGCATGTGGGAAAGGCAGACCTTACCCTCAGTGTGGGTTCCTGACATTCTTGCTAATATATCACAAATGAGATTTTCAATGGTGGACCAGTAAGTTTCCTATTCTTCAAATCATTTCCAAATGACAACCACTTATTTAAAGAGTTTTCCATGAAGCTTGGCCTTTTGAAAGTCTTGTGTGCCTCTCATCCAGGGAAGTAAAACCCATGTCAACTGTGTGATGAATGCTAGGCTTCTGGCCACTGGCAAAGTCTATGCCTGGCCAGACATGGCACGGATCTTATTTTGACTTAATCACAGAAAATGGAAAAGCCAGTGAAAACACAGTGGTTATAGAAATCTAGCTAATGGATAGACTTGAGTTTTAAAATTTTAGCCCAAAGTGATCCAGTGGCACAGATTGAAGGAGGTAGAGAAGGGGTTTCTTTGTTTTTTCTCAGGGAAGATGCTAAAGGCAGAGCCCTCACAAAAACAGCTCCTGTCCCGTGCGTCTGCTGGAGCAACCACTGGGGAAAATTGATTTGCAAGATTTCGGAGAGGTCACATTTCTTCCCCCAGTTTATGGAGTGTAGATTGTTTTGCCAATATCATTCAGCAAGGCCAAGGTGAGAGGAAAAGTAAGTAGTGTTTTCACTGGTAAGGTTTCAAACTTATACTGTTCAGAAATGCGCACACACACACACACACACACACACACACACAAACTTCAACTTTTAATAAACAGAAGATAAGAAACAAGTAAGCGTCATGTCCATACCAAAGTTTCTTGTGCTGATTATTGTCGTTAACACTTATTAATTAATATCTGTGTACCACAGAGCAAAGGATTTTGTGTATATTATGCAGATAAGTGAGACCAAACACTATCATGCATTCATTCAAAAAAGCTTAGTTCCTTGCACATGACTGACATAGAGCCTTTTCCAAATTTTCCACACACTTGTGGACATAAAATGCCACATTGCCAGAAATGTGCCAACAGAAGAAAATAGCCATATGTTGAGTCTAATGCCTATATTCTGAGCTACTCAAGAGAATGAGATCTGAATACTGCTGTTCAAATCTAGTCCAGGCAGGAAAGTCCACAGGACTCATTAACTCCAACTAACCAGATTAAAAATATCAAGCAAGATCAAGAGTCTCTGAGTTCAAACCCTAGTAATGGCACAGAAGAAAGGAGAGGGAGGGTAAGAGAATGTTAGAAGCAGAGTCACCAAGAGTGAGTGAAACCTTACAGGGCATGGAGGGGGAGAGGCCTTAAATGAATCATGACCTACTAGACTAGACTTCTGTAATGGGCAACACTTGGGTTAACAGACAGATGACAAGGGCAAGGAAGGCAAGATGCATTTAGAAGACAATGTGATTAGCAACTGAGTCGAAGTGAAGCCTTACAAGACTATTTTCTGTTCTCAGAAAACTCCCAGTAACTCACAACATAAACATTCAACCCTCCCTCCAAGTTTCAGCAAGCCTAGCAGCTTTCCACAGAGTCTACCTGAAATAAGTTTTCCCTTTCTGTATATTTTAATCTTATTCACACCCTCTCTGATATTTACCCTGATATCCATCAGCTTTCTTTTTTGATCCATGTCAGTACTTCCTGTCTCTTCCACACATAAATGCCGGATGCTGTGTTGTGCACATACATCTGCATGCCAATCAGGCAGGTGTACAAGCCCACTGACTGCATCACAGCACCCCTACCTTTGTTCTCTGTGCCTGGCCTCGCTAACCCGCGCGACAGCAGCTCTCCTTGCTATGCTCTCCCAGCACAGCACTTGGCACAGCTGTAATTAGATGGCTTTTCTAATATTTCTGTAAAGTCTGTTGGCTCCCAGCAGATGGCAGCTACAAGACCTGGCCAGTGGCCAGCATCTGGTCATTACCACCAAACCCTAGGGTCCTCCCCCAGCCCTCCACAACAGCCTGCCAGATGGCAGGGGTTGTAGTTGGAGCTGCTCATTAAGTAGCTTTGTTCTTTCTTCCTTCTGCCTTGGAAAGTCACTACTGATGAGCCCCTTCGTCACCAACTTTTGATGCAAGCTACTTAATCCTCCATAATCCTACTACCTTGTTTTCTCTACAATACCCAGTGTTATTAGAATGGTGAGTTTGAGCGCCATGCCACAGAGGTAGAAATCTTATTAGGGCAGGGTTAAGTCTAGGAATAGGTCTAGCCAATTTTATCCTTCAGAGATGTTCCAAGCAATTCAATTGGTTTCAATCAACTCATTTTGTTTACACATTCATCTAGGGGAGGGGATTGTGAGGAGAGACTATGAGAATTTGTGGTACTGTGTTACACCTGGTCTTGGGGATACAAAGATGGATATGAAAAACTCTGAGCCCTCAAGAAGCTTCAAAGGATTTCCAGGACAGAATCACCCCCAAATTAACTACTTTCACTGTACACTATCAGGATAGCATTATTATTATTTAAAACTAAACTGTATGGTATAGGTCGTTATAGATAGCCCATTTTATAGATGATAAAGTCGAGACATAAAGAGATTAAAGAGCATATATAAAGTTACTCTACTCACAGTATATTTGTTTTTCTAAAGGGACAGTACAACAGTTTAATGGAAGGGAAAATGAAAGACGGATCCTCTGGATGAAAAGGACAAGCACATTTACGGAATGAGTCAAGCAATCAGTGGAGACACAGAACGGGAGGGGCTGTGTGTGAGTAACTAATATGAAGGGCCAGGAAGGAGTGCCCTGGGGTCATCACTGGCATGGCCTGATCTTTGTACGTCGGAGTCACACTCAGTGATGCTGGGTGGAGAAGCCAGGGAGAGTTTTGTGTTTCTGACATTTGCTTGGGAAAGTGGGAGGGAGGCAAATTAAACAAGGTCAGTATGGGTAGACCCCTGACTAACAGTGACATTCCCAATGACCCCTGGGGCAAATGAGGGAAAGGGTTTTCAGGAGGTCTTGAAGGTCCAGTGGGGGACCAAGAATGATAAGTAATGGGTGTGGACAGGTCCAGGGCTAAGTCCTGTAGATCAGAGGATGTAGATATAGGATGGGTCATATCTAAAAAACATTACATTTCCCACAACAGGAAGGAAAAGAAAAACAGAAGCCAGAACCCTGGATAAAATATCAAGGAGCAAACTAGACTTAAGGGCATCCACCCAAAAGATAGTGGAAAAGGAAAGATTAGGGTGGCTGCACATCATACTGTACCCCAAAAGGAATTAGTACTGTGGCCATCGAGTAAATGAGCCCAGTCTGGGGAAAAAGCATGGTTTTTGGTGATCTGAGATCCTACCAAGTGTAGCAGTCCCCTCTTCTCATTCAATTCTCATAACAGTATCCTCAGAAAGTCATGTCCTCCCAGAAACTCAAAAGGTGATCTTACTTCGAAATAGTCTTTGCGGATACCATCAAGCTAAGATGAGGTTGTACTGGTTTGAGATACGTCATAATGCCTTATTAAGAGAAATTAGGAGACGTATCATCATAAGAGGAAGTCCATGAGAATAATGGAGGTAGAGACTATAGAATTTTGTTGTCATTAAGGGACACTAAACACCAAGAACTACTGGCACCCACCAGAAGGCAGAAGAGATAAAGAGGAATTGCTCCCTAGTGCCTCTGGAGAAAGTATGGCTGTGCCAACAACTTGGCTTTAGAATTCTAACCTCCAAATGTGTGAGGGACTACATTTCTGTTGTTCTGAGCATTCTAGAAACCAATCTATAAGGCAGGTATTCTTTTCTCAAGTTTTCTGATGAGAAAACTAGAGTTCACAAAATGGAAGTATCTTGCCCAAAGTTCCCAAGTCACAGAGTGGAAGACTTGGAATTCAAAAATCCAGACCCTGGGTGCTCTAACCACTGCTTCCCTCCTTCCCTTCCAATATGGCCACGAGAGTGAGGAGAAACAAAGCCAACTAGAACAGAACACCAGATCCAAACAGCATGGGGCGGGGGAGGGGGGGCAGAGGGAAAAATCTGGATCTGCAGGCACCAAGATTGGAAATTAGCTCAAATGCCCTGGTCTGTCTGTCTCTTTCTCTTTGGTAATGAACCCCAGGCCTCATATCCTCTTGCCTCAGGCATCCCAGTGAATTTCCTCTAAATACAGGAAATTAGTATTATACATAAAATTTGTAGTTATAACTAAAGGAAGTAATATATGATTATGTAATTTGACAAACATGTTCATAATAAGGCTCCTGTGAAGAGCAAGCTCTAGCCATTCACAGAAATACATAGAATATATATAGAATATATATAATAAGTAGAATATATAGTATATTATACATATAGTATATACTGCATGATTATAAATAGCACTTCAGATGTTCAGATGAGGATGTCACCTACCTACTTCAGGCCTTCTCAGAGAATAGAGTAATGTGTAAGAGTAGGAGCCTGAATTCTGATTCTAGGTTCAAATCCCAGCTTTGCCCCTTACCAGATGATATTATTTCATGTCCTTCTCCTCAATTTAAAATAGGGACTAACCACATATTTGAACATATTTGACTTCTCAAAGAGATTGCACTGGATAGCAAAAACTTTCACAACCTTTCATAATGCTCTTCAGATAGATCTACTGGGTATTGTGAATCACTCTATTAAAAGAGACCTTTGTCTTGGATGGGATATTCCAGTACTCTAAACATCAGTTTCATCTCCAAATTTCTACTTATGCTACCATTGGGACTAGAAGTTTCTAAAAACAGACAATGACTTCAATATCCAAAAATACTACACTTACAAAAACATTGTTTAACATTATCAGGGGTTAATTTTAAGTAGTATTTGAGGGGAGAGATACCATTTATTAATAACAGAAGTCTTTACTAGTTCCCAAAGAAGGGCATATTTGTTACGTCCTTTCTACACTCTGTTAATAGAAAAACCAGAATACAACTCCAATATCTCCCCACAGTGGGGGAAGGGAGACACTAGTTCGAATAAATTATTTCTGCCTGACATCTGAAGGCAGAGGCCAGCACTTTTAAAGAGCACAGACAAGTGCTGACGACATTTACTATCATTTCAATCTGTCCATGGTTTCAGAAGAGTCTCTAGATAGACAGACCTCCTAGGTCCTACCCCAGAAGAACTGGGCCTCCTGTAGAGAGCCAGAAAGGCTCAACTTGGCAACTGTACATCTCTGAGAGCAACTGGGAAGAAAAGCCAAAGATGCTGGCAGGCACAGAGCACTGAGGAAAAGTCATGGAAGTTCCTGTATGTGAAGCCTCATTCATTATCCTTTTAGAATCCACAAGGAATTCTACAAAAAATATCCTGCCCTAAGAGTTTTATGGCACAGTTAGATGCCAAATGACCAAGAAAGAAAAAAAAAAATCCCAGAAGGGCTGGGAGTTTGGCCTAGTGGTGGAGTGCTTGCCTAGCATGCATGAAGACCCTGGTTCAATTCCTCGGTACCACATGCATAGAAAAAGGCAGAAGTGGTGTTGAGGCGCAAGTGGTAGAGCTCTAACCTTGAGAAAGTCCAAGGACAGTACTCAGGCCCTGAGCTCAAGCCCAGGACTGGTAAAAAAAAAGAAAAAAAAAGAAATGGAATAATATTTGAAAGCAGATGCTTTTGAAATTGTTTAAGTCCATTTCCCAGGGCACCCTACCCATACTGGATTAAATCTTAGATACTAAGTCTACTGAAAGTCAGCGATCTGGTGTTCAGCAAGTAGTGCCACAGACTTTGAGTTCAAGGGCAGGGACTGTGGCTCATTTATTTATTTATTTGTTTGTTTGTTTGTGCATGCCAGTCCAGGAGCTAGACCTAGAACTCAGGGCCTGGGCACTGTCCTTGGACACTTTTGCTCAAGGCTAGTGCTCTACCATTTGAGCCACAGTGCCACTTCTGGCTTTTTCTGAGTATGTGGTGTCGAGGAATCGAACCTAGGGCTTCGTGCATGCTAGGTGAGCACTCTACCACTAGGCTACACTCCTGGCCTGGACTGTGGCTCTTTTATCAGTATCTAAGGTGCCTACTTCAAGGGCTCATACATGGCCAGAGATAAACAAATGTTTATTTAGTGAATGAGTAAAAGACTCAAGCAGAATACTGAGCTTTAAAAGTTAGTGTTGCCACTAAAAATACTGAGGATATCCCTCCCTAACAACTACCCCAAGATGTTCTTTCTCTCCCTTCCACTGCAATGAAATGTCGATATGTTCATCCTGACATATCCCCATTACTAGGCAGCAACTGACCCCCTTCCGTCTCTTCAATCAAACTCCTAACACCAGCAGTAGATGACAACATCATCTCATCTTTTACTATGCTGCCTAAGAGTATGAAACTGCCTGGGGTCACAGCCTAGCTCTCTCCAGTGACCTTGGTCAAGATACTTTACTCTTGTATAGCCCAACTGCAGGACAAGAGATAATAAGAGTCATCTCTAACATAGGATTGTTGAGAGAATTAAATGAAGCAGATATTTTTGAAACAGTGTCTGGCACATAGCAAACATTCAGTAAGTGTTAGGTAATGTGGTTGCTATTCACACTCCTGAGAGGGAAATTCATTCTGTTGTTTGAATAATGGTTCTTTCTCTCTAGGCTTAGTGGCTGTTACATTCATAATCTATTCTCATGGCCAAACCAGGTCTGCTGACTGGCTCTATGTCGGGAGTGGAAAAGGCTGAGGACTGCACATAACCCCAGGTTTCTGCTAGCACTGTATTTACCCATGAGAATTACTGCTTTCTAAGCTACCAAAGTGGGGTGAACTTTGGGGGAAATTCATCCAACTCTTAGACCTTTCTTAATTGACACACAACTCTCTCATTAAAATGAAGAACATAAAAGGGAAAACCTGCATTTCCACAGGAAGCTATGGAAAGATGCTATGCCCAAGATAGAAACATCAAGATCTATTTTATAGTTTTAGGTCAGATGGGACAAACACTGAAGAAAGGCCAATTGACTAATGATATCAAAAAGCTGTTTCCATGCCTAGCAGGATGCCTGAAAGGTTATCAAAGCTCCAATCAGTGCTAATTCAGAGGGCTGAGCTGATGGGAAGGGTGATCCATATTTATTTACCTAATTCCCCTCTCAGTGCTCTCAATGAAATGTATCACATGCCAATAACACACCAAATAAACATGGAAGGACAACAGTACAGGCATATGCACTCTACTGGAGGCAATTGTATTTTGCCAAAAAGGGGCACTACCCAATTTCCAAGCTGCTACTCCATCTAACCCTCTGATATGAAAAAAAAGAGGATCTTGCTCCAGTTGTCTCCAAACCACACATTCCTTGGGCAGCTGGACTTCTGAAATGGCAAAGTAAAGAATGATGACTACAATTTTCCTTCCTGCTTTTATTCCCCTGGCAAACTGGGATATTTTAATAGGAACACTGTAATATCGAACAGACCCCACTCATTCCTCGATTCCAGATGAGACTAGTTCTCCTTCTATAAATATTAACTCACAAACAGCACAGTTGTATGAAAAGCTCTGGCAGCCTAAAAGTTGTTTTCAGGAACCAAAGCACATTTGTCATTACAAAATAGAATTCTAATCTTTAAGGAACCCATGCAAGGCTTTTTAACAAGAAAACTATGTCTATGAAACTACACTGAAGAAAAGTCTGGAATAAAAAATATGCATAAACAAGCCAGATTTAAAATGTGTTGGAACCAGAGAGGAGCAGAATGATTAATTTTCAAAATTTGGAGTTAAATGACAAGCTTGAAAGGGGAAATGCAGCAAAATTTTGAACTAAAAGAACAAGACACGTTTTAGTGAAGGCTTTCTTTTCTTTTCTCTTCTTTTTTTTTTCTTTTCTTTTTTTAATTTAAAGGCTAAAGGTAAAGTTCTATTAGTATCCAGTTAGAAAACAAGTTATTTTCAAAAGCTTCCCACAGGGGCCGGGAGTTTGGCCTAGTGGTAAAGTGCTGCCTAGCATGCATGAAAACCTGGGTTCGATTCCTCGGTACCACATACATAGAAAAAAGCTGGAAGTGGTGCTGTGGCTCAAGTGGTAGAGCTCTAGCCTTCAGAAAATCCAAGGACAGTGCTCAGGCCTTGAGCTGAAGCCCAGGACTGGCAAAAAAAAAAAATCTTCCCACATAAGGCTAGCTCCAATTTCTTCAAAACTGTATACATCAGAAGACAATAAGGCTTCTTACAAAGAGCTAATGGAGGAACCAAGCACTATACACTCAGTCTCTTCCTGAGAAACAATTCTTAAGATGTAAGGACAAGACAAATATCACCTCAGACAGGCAAACACTGAGCCTTCTTTTATCTACATATTTCCTTAGCAAACTTTCCAAAAAAAAATTGGCTAATGGGTTAGGAAGTAAATCAAAGTAAGAACCCAAGAAACTGAAAGTCTGACTGAGGGATTGCTGAAAAGCAAAAGAGACAAAATTACTGTTGACATGGTTCTCAAACAACAAAGATGTAAAACAAATGGAGAACCTGAAGATAAAGATGTATTACTGACTGATATCAAGCTACACTAAACGTTTAAACTTCAAGTTCCAAATCTGAAGATGCCATGTTTTCCCGTGGATACTCTCTCTCTTTGCCTATGAGACATTTTCCTGACAACTGAAGATCTTCTTGGAGCAGATGGTAGGGATCAACTCCAATAACCCCAAAATTTCTCTCACAGTACTTTTAAAAACCAAACTGTTCTCAAGACTTCCCTCCAAAAATTGCTCTATGACTTTCCTTAACCTGTCAAAAATCCTTCAAGCGCAACTTAAATACTGCATCTCCTTTTCTCTCTGCACACGCTGTATTGTATTATAGTTGTTTTGTATTTATCTTACCTTTGAATTGTTCTCTTTAGTATCCTGACTCAGCACTGACCAGGGAGTCTACGTATTTTAGACAACAGAGTAAAAAGACCAAAAAAGACTACTGTTGACCAAGTTTTTCATGTAACAGTGAAGAATTTCTTACTTTCCCTCAGTCTTACCATAAATTTGATCAAACCCACACTTTGTACTTTTATAAAAAGCTCTAATTTAACCTATATTTAAGGCCTACTCATCAAAAGATTTTCAAAGATGTGCCCACAGCCATGAAATCCCAATCCAGTTTGCCATTAAAAACAGAAATGTTTCTTATGTATTATACTACGCACAGTACAACTATTTTTCTTGTCTGGAGAGAAGAAAAAACCACCTACCAGAGATCTGCTGTGAAGATTAAATGAGATCATGTATTTAAAACACTTAGTATATGCCCTGTTAATAGTAAGATAGTAAGTGCTTACAATATGCTATATCTATGATGATTACTTTTTTTTGGTTTTTTAATTTTTTTTTCCAATACTAAGGTCTAAATTCAGGCCTCATATTCACTCTGCTTTGCTTGCTCATAGCTGATACTCTACTGCCTAGGCCATACCACCAATCCAACTCTTTCTGGTTGGTTTGGAGATGAAGTCTCTTGGACTCTTTTGCTCAGGCTGGCTTTGAACCATGATCCCTCATGACTCATGTCCTGAGGAGGAGTCAAGATTACAGGCATGAGAGTACCGGTACTCAGTCATGAAGACCACTTGTTCTCACCTCGCTCAAGGCGAGGGCCTTAGAGGCGGCACAGGGAATTAGGCCCATCCCCAGGTTCCTAACTCTACAGTTCACAGGCTGATCCTGGATGTATACAAATAAAACCATATAGTCCCCTGATGTAAGTAAAGCCTACAGAATTAATGTCCCTAAAATACTTTACTTTCTCTTAATAAGTTACAAACAGTTAAGACACAAAATGAATAGCAATCGAAGACTTTTTATTTACTAAGAGTTCTCATTTTCAAGTCCTTAAAATGCGAACTACAAAATTACTTGGAAGATTTATGCTGTATTAGAGGCACTTTTCCAAATTAGCACAGGCATTTATAAATGCCAAATTGATACTTAAGACATTCACTTGTTGAAATATAAGCCAAATTGTGGGATGAAATAATAGTTATTAAGCCAACTAAAACGAAAAAGAAACTAACTAAAAACTTGTAAGTTAAAAAACTTCCAGATTAAGAGCTTACTAGAAACATATACAATCTTCACTAATTCAAAACATAAAGGGCTAAAACTCTAGATACTTGGTACAAGACTATGTTCTAGTTCTTCAGTGATTTCTTTAACTTTATTGTAAAGGTGATGTGCAGAGGGTTTACAGTTAAGGTAGTGAGGACACTTCTTGTTAAACACTGTTAATCCCTCCCCCTTTTTCTCCCATTGTCCCTCCCACCCAAGTTGTAAAGTTTATTTCCAACATAGTGTGCGGTATCACTGTTGTATCGGTTCACCCATTGTCCTTTGTCTTGCCATTTTCCCCTTCTCTTCCACAGATCAGATGAACATATATACAAGACACAGGGTTCCAAAATCAAAAATAGTGGCAACAAGGGACAACCTCCCTCCCGCTTACCCCCACCAAAACCACTTGTTTCTATATCTTGAAGTTCAATTAGCATTATTTTATATGGTCATATGATATGTACATAACTGTTGAACTATTGTGATCCTCTGTTAGGATTATCTTAGACATAAACTAATTATTATATATGAGGGAAATCATGGATCGAGCCATTTCTTTGGTTCTGGCTTACTTCACTTAATATTTTTTCTAAGTCTTTCCATTTCCTTATGAATGGTGCAATGTCATTCTTTCTAATGGAAGCATAGAATTACACTGTGTGTATATGCCACATTTTCTCGATCCATTCATCTGTCGAGGGGCATGAATTATTGCTGCCTCCTCCTTCTTTATTTCCCTTCAGTTCCCCCCCTCCCTCTCTCTCTCCTTCCCTACATTTTACCCTTCCTTCTTTCCTTTTAAACTCATCCAGGAGAAAAAGTACTAATATTTCCTCTTGTGTATTCTAAGACACAGAGCAGACATTTAAGCATACAAATAAATATAATTATAAAATAATTTATCATTCATTTAAAATATAAAATAATCCCTAAAGTTTTTCTTTGATAAAGTAATTTATGTTTGCTTTAGGTGAAAACAAACACTAGTTTAACAAGAAAAAATTAAAGGGGAAAAAAGAAACATTCCCACCCATAATTTTGATATTGAAGTAAAAAACCAACTTCATGTTTTGTTTTTGTTTCTTTCAATGGACTTCCATAAGAATCTCTCTTTTTTTTTAAAATCATAATTGATTTTTTTTTTGGGGGGGGTCATGGAGCTTGAACTAGGCCTGGGCACTATCCCTGAGGCTCTTCAGCTCAAGGCTACTGCCCTACCCTTGAGTCAAGCCCCACTTCCCATTTTCTAGAAGTTAATTGGAGATAAGAATCTAAGGTCCTTTTGTGCCCGAGTTGGCTTTGAACCTTTAACCCTCAGATCTCAGCCTCCTGAGTAGCATGAGCCACTGCTGATTTTTTTTGTACTTTTTAAACTTTAATACATTAAAACAGTTCTATGGAGCATAAATTGTTTGATAGACTATATAACATTCCATAAAGTGTTTTTTACTTAATAAAATTAACATTATTTTCTGTTTAACATACATATGATTTTCAGGAAAGTAATTCTAGCCAACATCTTGGCTAAAATTATCTGTGTAGGGTGAAGATATTTGTTTGCTGTTAGTTAAGTGTTTGTCATTCTGATGATCTGACTAGAGCCCTGTGCATATTAATTATAAGATTCCCACTAAGTCCCTATCTATACATCTAATTCTAAAAAACATCTCAGATATACTCATGTCTCATATTCTTAGAGGTGGTATAAACTTCAGGATTTATTTTAATGACCACTGATATTTAGAATAATAATTTGAGTCCTTTTGCATACTACTATAAATATATTTCTACATGTTCTTAAAAAAATTCTAATCCCATTTAGAGAAAGGGAGATCCCTGTGACCTTGATTTGTAAAGTCCTCTAAATAATTAGGATAGTAATTAATCCCATGCCAAAATGAAAAGTAAGACAATTTAAATCACAATGATTTTGGTGCTTTTTTTTTAATGGCTTCTTCTTTAACAGTAACTGCCACATTTCAAATGAACTCAGACCTTTGAAAGGAGCCTATTTATTAAGTTCAAGCTTGGTAACCTAGGAGATTACCACCTCTCCTTTCTATCCGAGCCTGGTGCCTCACAAAAGCAACTCCAATCAAATAGATGACCAGCTGTTTAAGTCTCACTCAAATGGACAGGAGGAAGAAGAGGAGAAAAATGAAACCCAAATATGACCACCATGATAATCCTAGGGTTGTTTACTTTAAAAAAGGAAGAAAAAAAGGCAAGAATTCCCATAACACCCCAAAGAAACTGAAGAAACAAAAACTTATAGCATGAGAATAAATTTAGCATAAAATAAATACAAATAAATGAAAAAAAAAGAATTCACACAACAGCCAAGTAATACAATAAAACATCCAAAGAAAAACTAAGCTACAGATGAAAGCATCATGAAATGGGTGAAAGTGAAGAATTCTGAAGGATGTATAGGTACTGATCAATATATTAGATCACATTTCATGCTTGTATCATCCACAGAAATTCAGGGGTGGGTAAGTACATTATATCTGAATATGTGGTCAATTCCTTCCTACATTAAAGTAAGACTAGTTGAAAGAATCAAGAGGGGTAACACATGTAAACATGCATTATTATAAGCAATAACATTTGAAACCAGTTCTTATTAAATTGAATTCTGAAATTCTAAACTAAGGCCACACTACCATTTTCGTATCATCTCCAGGTTCCTATGATGTTGCATATAGTGCCCCATTGTTTGGCCAAACACTAGTGTGACTGCTGCTTTAAAGGCATTTTCTAAAAATGGATAGCATTTACACTAGCATACACTGAGTCAAGAAGATCACATTCCATTGTGCTGGTGAGCCTTAACCAAAGAATTAAAGGCCAAAGAGAAATGACTAAGATCCATCCCCCAAAAAGGTAACTGTTCTGCCATACTGCATTTAATCTTGGGCTGCAGAATCAACTTTTCCTAGAGGCTCCAGCCTGTAGCACTGACTTGCAGGTTTCAGTTCCGCCAGTCCCACTGTCTTCTCCCCACTCCCCACTTCCAATATGCATACATCTTATTGGTCATGATTACAGAGAACTTTAATAGACAATATCATTGCCACTGACAGCTCATCCATTAAAGTGAAAGCTATTAAGAGTTTGT
The DNA here is from genome assembly GCF_031878675.1 of Megascapheus bottae. NCBI lineage: Eukaryota > Metazoa > Chordata > Mammalia > Rodentia > Geomyidae > Megascapheus > Megascapheus bottae. The sequence continues at coordinate 66,054,940 of NC_143512.1, forward strand.
ATTTGTCTATGTGTTATATGTTACACAACCTCTGTGGACTGGAAGTGTTGGTTTGCTTAGGGATGCCTTAACTAAACAACCCAGCCTGGATAGCCTAACCTGAAGTAACTTGGCTGGCAGTTTTGGGGCCTGGAGATCCCACATGAAGGTGTCATAATGGTGGCTCCTTGGCAGAATTTTCTCCTTAGTTTGCAGACAGCTCACTGCCTCCTCCTGTGGTTCCTCCTTTGCGATGTACATATCCCCTGGGTCTCCTCACATGAGCAAGTTTCCTCCTCTTGTGAGATACTACATGAGGCCCATCTTGAGGTCTTATGGTAATCACCTCTTTAAAGGGCAAGACTCAAGTATAATTACATTCTGAGTTATGGTGACTAGGAGTATACAAGACAGTACCATGTCAGATGGTCTACTGTAAGAGTATACAACACGTAGACTACAAGGTCTATACAGAAATCACTACCTAAAGGGTAGCGTTCTTCAGATCAGTCAAAAGTGTCCGATCAAGAAGAACAGGTAAATAGATGTAAATACCGCTGACAGAGAAAATAAGAAATGACTTTAAGTAACAATCTCAAATCCAAGGCCCAAAGTCAGACATTCTAAATGTTGTCACATGGACAAGATTTTTAAGATTAACTACAGAAAAACAGCAGAGATTTATGTATTTAAGGCTATTTTAATGATTCTCCCCAAAGGCAACACAGTAATAACAAAGGCAGCTGACATATCCGTCTTGGGTCTGAACAAGGTATGATGTTCTTGTAAGTATATATGAATGCTATAGTTTTGACCACAAGCTCTTCTGAATACGGATCTAATAGACAATATCAGTATATGTCAATGGATACAGGGTAGGGGCAAAAGGTAATGCAGTAAGAAGATAACAAGAAGGAATTAAGACGGAATGGAAAAGGAAAGGCAGGGGCTTAAGAAATGGGTAAGAATACAACAAGGGAAGTTAGGTCTCCCCACCCCAGTAGATTGCACACTATCACAAATCCCTCCTCTCACTAATAAAAATCGGACCTTACATGTGGAAAAATGTATGTGTCTCTGAAAACTTTTCACATTTTTTCTCCCTGATACTCTCTAAATACTGTGTCCCTTTTGACACATAGAAAATCTGATTCAGCACCATTAAAATGACTTTCAGAGTTCAGAAGCAATTGAATATTTGACAGCTGTAAGAATTCGTCTTTTTCAGGGCCAGGAATCTGGCCTAGTGGTAGAGTGCTTGCCAAGCATGCACGAAGACCCAGGTTCGATTCCTCCGTACCACATACATAGAAAAAAAGCTGGAAGTGGTGCTGTGGCTCAAGTGGTAGAGCTCTAGCCTTGAGAAAAAAGTCCAAGGACAGTGCTCAGGCCCTGAGTTCAAGCTCCACAACTGGCAAAATAAATAAATAAATAAAAAAGAATTCGTCACTTTCAAACAAGTGCAAGGAGAAAAATGATAAATGTTTACCAGAGAAAAATGTTCATGAGAAGACTGTAAGAGAAAATTCTAATCCTTGGTAAGAAATAAACATATTCTTTTGAGGTGACTTTGTAGGGTCTTTGCCCTCACTAAGCAAATAATCCAGCTTTCCTATAATTATTTTTAGTTATGGTTTTTCTAAATCTCAGAAAAAAAAAAACCTAATTGATGAACTTTTTTTTTTTTTTGGTAGGTAATGTGTCTTGAACTCTGGGGCCTGGGTGCTGTCACTGAGCTCTTCAACTCAAGGCTGCCGCCCTCCCCCTGGAGCCAGAGCAACACTTTCGGTTTTCTGGTGGTTAACTGAAGATAAGAGTCTCATGTTCTTTGGTGCCTGGGCTGGCTTTGAACCTCAATCCTCAGATCTCAGCCTCCTGAGTAGCTAGGATTACAGGCGTGAACCACCACGCCCAGGTAATTGATGAACTTTTAGGTAAGATCGGGTACAGTGCTTTTCATAAAATAAAACCAAGGTGGAGACTAGGAAAGAAAATGCCAGTACCAGTTCCTAGGCTGGTATGCCTTTACCACTACCAATGCCATATGGCACTGACAGCTTGGTTGACCAATACACTGTGGACCATTAGACATTTCAGACTGGCTTTCAGATGAAAACTCAGGCCCTAGTTTCAGCTAGAAGGTGACACGTGTCATGGGATAAGAGTTTAAAGTGTTGCATTCTCGGCTCTTATGCTAAGGTCTTAACATCTGGACTGGTGTACTACCATGGTAACCTGAGACCCAGCATCGCTGGGCCTTCCAGGAGTTCCCCTGCCAAGTTTACCAACTGCTTGCATTCTGTGGCAAATTACATTCTCCCTTTTCCAGAAGCACATTTCTCTTCCCTTGCACCCGAATAGCATTTTGTGACACACTTAACGGCTGGAATGTGGCAGTCGAATTGGTTTCTAAGGCTGGGCTGTAATAGGTGATCGAGTTTCCATTTGGCCATCTCTAGTTATGCTCCGAATTCCAGCTGCCATGCTGTGAGAAAAATCCAGTCAGTCAGGAGGGGCACACAGGTTTTGGCCAATCGCCTCAGCTCAGGTCATAAATGAGGCACCTAGCAATCCCACCCTAAGCCTTCAATCCAACTCGCCTCTCTCCAGCTGAACCTACCCCCTTGTGGATCAAACTCTACCTGTCTAGGGAACTTGTAAATATAAGAAATGTTTAATCCCACTAACTGTAGTAGTAATCACTTTGTAAATAGCTGTGGTATCTGAAACCTACCTAAAAGCTCAAGTTAATACCAAGAACAAGAAAGAATTATATGCAGGATTTGTTTGTTGTTTCTTTTTTTCCATGGGGAGGTGGTGGTGGTGGTAGAGATCTAAGGCCAACCCCTCACTGGGCAAGTGCTGAGCTGTATCTTCAGCCTCCATTCATTGTGGATTTGTCATTTTTAGTCTTGGGTCTGTCTTGGAGCTGGTCAAGCATAGGCAGAAAGCAGAAATGCACTGAAGTACCACCTTTCTGTTTTAGGACTACGTACAGTGATAGAAAGTTTCAATTCCAGGCTAGGGGCATAGTTCAAGTGGAAGAATGCCTCCCAAGTATGAAGGCACAATGAATTCTGATCGCCAATACAACATAAAATAGCAAAAATCTTCCATTTATCCCTGCAAATGAGAATTTCTATTTTAAAGCAGAGGAATCTCAAACACAAAGTTTTAGCTACTTACCCAAGATCTTATTCTCCTATGGTTCCCAAGTAGGAGACTTGGCTTTGGAATGGAAAGTCTGGGCAGACAGGAGGGTCTCAATTTAGTAAGGATAAGAGGCCAGTGAATCCATGTGTCACTCATGAAACGTGCCAAATATACACAACTTGCAAATAGTAAATTCTGAAATAATTATAATTCAAAGTTACCTAGTCCATTATTGGTCAGGGTTATTAGATATCTTCTCAGTCAACAGGTGATAAAGAAGCAGTAGCAGTAAAAGGTAAATGTCCATGAGATTTCTACATATATGTCACAACAGTTTCCGTGTTTTAAAATCTTGGGAACCCAGCGCCCACGCATACTTTCTTGTGTTTAACTGACATTCATGCCTGATGAACTGGGACATGTGTTGACACAGGAAAACTTCAGGGTTACAAAAGGCCAACATTCCATTTGCATTTCTTGAATAAGCATAGTTACTGAGTGCTGTCCCTTACAGTGTGGGCTTGGGGCTTTGGGGGAGAGCGCTCAGCCACAGGCATTCATTTACTAATTGTAATTCCCACAATTAGTGACCAGTCAGCAACTCTAGGATCTGTCACCAACTCCTTCCTCTTCCATAAATCATAATATCTAATGCAGTGCCACACAAGTAAGAAATTCTAATCCGTAAGTAACACTGTATTAGAATTCTATGTAAATCTTTTTTTTTCAGTCTACCTCCCTAGGTACCCAAATCGAAAGGATGTCTATTTTTGTAAGTGGTTAAGCAACAGTTGACAGGAAAAAGAAAAGTGCTTTTTAAACCTTGATTCTAGTTATCACTAACATCAGGCATGTGAATAATTCAGACATTCCTTGTGGTAACCCTTTAAAATAAACAATCTTAAGATGAATTACAGTTTAACACTGTTTAATTCATAAACGAAGGGTATGTTTGTCTTGCAATAAGTGTGCAAATTACACACACGCAGACACTAATGCTGAATGTATAAAAATGATTGTACAGTTTAAGATTTACACACTGTCTTCCAATAGTCAGAAACACTGACCACAGAGAGAAAGAACTGCATCTATTACAAAAATTATATGGTCCATGACAGGCAGAGGAAGAGACTTCAGACTGCAAGTCTCCCCATCTTTCTCTTCTAAGCTCTGGTCCACCAATTTCCCAGCCACTGAAGGAAATCTGCTACTCTCTCTCTCCTTTCAAAGAAGGTCCTGAAAGACTTAAGATAGAAATGTAGATGTAGAAGAGATCTTCTGAGTACTTTACTCCAGATGCACAATCAGCAGCAAAGCAGCTGAGCACCTTGCCTTTCCATCACTTTCTAGATGGAGGCAGAATGGCAGAGGTAGATGTGGAAAACAAATGGTCAGTCCTAAAGCAATTGTCCTCAGCCAAAGGATCCTCAGGCTTTCCTATATAACACCGCATAATTATTGCCCCCTTTCTTCTTCAAGTCTATACTTTTGCCCATAATCTAAAACATTCACCTGTGTGCCTTCTGTGTTTCCACAGACAACTCCAGATGTGTGCTATCAGACATTTCTGAAGACAAAGGTCTTTGTATACTTCAAATTCCCAGAGCACAGGAAATCCACTGGTTTTTCTTATGCTGTACTGTAAGCAAGCACCAAGTACTGCATACAAATACATAAATTCCTGCCAGGAAACTTTTTTTTTAAAGCTTCATTTCCTTTCAAGTGTCCAGTTGGGCAAAAAAATCTGGGAATTCTGGGAAGATGACATACACACAATTTATAATCAAGTAACTGTGACTGACTGACCTATAATTCATTCATTCAACCAAAGATATATAAACAGCTCTTCCATAGCAGGCTGGAGAGTCTTCCAAGGAGCCACCCCGCCTATCTCCCTCACAAGGATGCTTAAAGTTAAAATGAGAAGACAGAGTCAAAAGTGGGCCCTGGGTGCGAGGCACTATCTGAAAGGTAACTTATAGCAGAAGGCGGCTAGGGACCTGGGTCAAGTGGTAGCATGCCTGCTTAGCAGATATGAAGATAGGAGGCCCCTTGTTCAACCCCCAGTACCACTTAGAAAAAAAATGCATGGGCTGGGAGCATTAGCCTAGTGGTACAGTGCTTGCCTAGCATGTACAAAGCCCTGGGTTTGATTTCTCAGTACCACATGGTGGTACTAGAAGTGATGTTGTGGCTCAAGTGGTAGAGCGCTAGCCTTGAGAAAGTACAAGGACAGTGCTCAGGCCCCAAGTTCAAGGCCCAGGACTGGCAAATAAAAAAAAAAAACCCACAGCTGGTGCTGCTGCAATGCTAGCTACCTAAGAGGCTAAGATCTGAGGACTGAGGGTCTCAGTTAGTAAGCAGCAAAGCTGGTGAGACTCTGATCTCCAATTAAACACTAAAAAAATGTTAAGTGGAGCTATGGCTCAAGTGGTGGATTGCTAGTGTTAAACACAAAAGCTCAGTATCTGTGATTAGGTCCTGAATTCAAGCCCCAGGATGGGCACACCCCCCAAAAAAATGCCACAGAAAGAGTCCTCCCAAGACTAACTTTGCCTACTGATGATGGGGCTCGCAGTGGACAGATGCAACATGTCAGTTTGTGGTGATATTTTGAAGATAAAACTATTATGCTTTGCCAATGTGACAGAGACTGAGGTTTTATACCTCAGCTCTGTCATTCCCAGGGCACTGGGAAAATAATTTCTGTAAAATGAGCATAAAAACCACCTACATAGAAAAGTATGATTACTGTATAGAAACATCTATCGTCATCTCCAGGAGCTACTTCTTAAAAATATTCTGTCTTTGGCTACCCTAAACTCCTCTGGCCCGGTGGCTATCAGTGTTCTAGATAAGAAGTTTCCTGTGGAATCAGCATCTGTGCTTGTGATCTGTCCTTTTCTTCTGCTGGCCTGAGTTGATTTTCATTACACTCATCCCAAGAGCAAAGCTGTTGTTTTCAAGGTTGAGCCACTATAGTTCTAATCTTAATAGTATCAGAAAGCAGCACTGATGCCCCTTATCAGAGAGCTGGGCAGGAACAGCAAATGAGAAACAGAATCCTGGGGCTAAGAATCGCGGGGTGCCGGTGCTGTAGCAAAGGTAATTAGACACAGTAGAGCTCATGGTAAACACTCTTGGTTTTGCACTTCACAAGTAAGGTTAATCACTGCTGTTTGTGATTAGGTCTTGCCCCTTTTCCCATCCAATCATTAGTTCACTGGTCAATATTTCTTATGCCAACAGATGATCAAGAACGCATGACTTTGACTTTAAGGAGGAATGAAGACACCCAGCCCTCAAAAGCAGTCTGCCATTCAGACTGTAGCACAATGGCTGCCACACCCACCCCAAGATACATAAATAACATCAGTGGTGGTTCCCTCCACTTCCCATCCCACACAGGTTTCCTCTCTAAACCCATAAAATGATCTTGAAAAAATCTCACATGCTTCATATAAAAATTGAAAGGTCACTCTGAAATGTGGGCTGAGGAATGGAAACCACTAAAGAAAGGTCTACAATGGACTCTTGAAAAACAAGAGAAATCTCTCATTTGTAGAGAGCTTTTGTACTCTGAAAGTCAGTGTTTTTGCTCACATGTGGAATCTAGACTTAAAAATACTACTAATAATATGACATGATTATAAAAGGAAGACTGAAGAGGAGGTGATAATAGGATATCATACAAGTGTATTATGTATACACATATGCCAGTAGCATATGAAATACACCACATACTTTAAATGGTGGGAGGAAGGGCGAAAGGTGTTAAGAAAGACTAGCATATCACAAAGGCTTAAGATGTGCTATGATCATATGTATCAGATAAAATTATTATCAAAATGAACTGCAAGAAATGGAGACAAGGTTGTTATATTTTTTCCTTTGTTGCTGTTTTTGTATTGTTTGTAGGTTTATCTGGCTTGGAGAGGGTCAGGAGGGGGCACAGAAAGGGTACAGTGATCCTTACTAGACACGATGTTGAAAATGAACTATACAACTTGTGGACATGGACTAGAGGGAAAAATTGGGAGAGAACAAGGGAAGGTGTGACACTGTTCAAAGAGAAATTTACTCATTACCTGACTTATATAACTGTAACCTTTCTGTATAGCACCTTTACAATAACAAGTAGCTATGCAAATATAATCTATATAATAAATAAAGAGAATATATATGAGTATTTGGGCTTTCTTCCTTGCACAGTGACATACGTTAGAAAAAAACAATAAAACGTTTTATTCTTCAAGATATAAGATATATTTCTGTACCCGCCCTTCTCAGGTTATTAACATTTCTATCTGGTTCAGTTACATGTGAATATATCACCATAATTATAGACTATGTGTACAAGAGAAAGAACAATATGGATTAGATGAATTTGATCGAAGTGCATTATAGGTATGTTGCAACTATCATACTGAAGCCCTTTTTTACAATAAATTTGCGGCAGTACAAATTTTTAGGGCTGAAGGCAAAGGCCATGCTTTGCACTTAACCTATGGTTCTGTCAACTAGAAGACCTGGGAACCTAATTGTTCTTGTTGAGGAAATGGGTTTCTCCGAGGATAAACACTACAAAGTGACATCAAATAAACAGCTAACATTTAGAAGTATACTGTGACTGATCTGCACTCAATATTTTCCTATCCACTGAAATGTTTAATTCCTCCAAACAAATGTGGGAGGACCACGTGACTTACGCCTGCACCACCCTCCTCCATGAGAACCAACAGGTCACCTCTGGGACAGATGAACTCCAGGCCTGGGAGGAGATTGTGATTTCCCGTGGGTTCTATACAGATGAATACTGAGAAAAGGAGCGGGGATCTGAGGGAGGAAAAGCCTCAACATACAGAAAAGAGCTGATGGCAGAAATGGCCTTTCAGAGGGAAAAGGAGCTCTACCTGTGTGATCTTTCTGTAGCAGCAGGAAATCACATTGCTAGAAGTTAGGGAATGAAAAGGAATGAAATAAATGCATCAATGCATGTATTGATGTGATGGGCTGAAGGTGTCCTCTAAAAGATATTTTGCAGTTTCGTCGCCTACCCCGTCCTTTCCTTAGCACCTAAGATGAGCTGATTTGGGGTACAGGGTTGTTCCAGAGATCATCAAGTTAAAATGAGGTATTTTTTAGTACCTGAATCAAATTATGAAAGAGAGAAACTAGAATGCAAAGACAGATGGGTGGAGATATTGATCAAGGGCAGTTGGAAAATCAGGACAATGCATCTACAAGGAAATGACAAAGGGAGCTACCAAGTTACCCCAGGCTGGAAGGAAGAGACAGAAGCTTGCTCCTAGATAGGTGTCAGAGGGATAACAGCCAAGATCTCTCTAGAGCATCTAATCCCCAGAGCTGTGAGACAATACTAGATTAGGCTATTCCCAGCCACTGTCTAACAGCAGCCCTACTAAACAGATATAGATGGTTATTAGGAAAATAAAGGCCGCATTTCCTCACCCAGGTCCAAGAGAGAGGTACAGTGGAGTCATTAGCAGTGGTGGATACTCAAGTGTCTAAACCCAAAGATGCTTACAACTTATGAAATCTGTTCTCTATAAATTTAAGAGAAAAATGGAGGCTCCCCAATTCTTTAATCTGTTTTGATAAATATGCCAACTATTTAACAGGTACTATGGTTATACTGTTAGAATTCTATAGATTCCTCAACACTTAACTTTCTTCATACTTAGCAGTTCTATAGCCTTAAATGTGTCCCAAAGAGCATATTAAATTTAACCTTTAATTATATGTAGATGAAACTCTTATTACAGAGTTACTTAGCTTTTATGCTATGCAATTCCTTCACAGGACAAAAGGTAAAATGTGATACAATCTTTTTCTTCCTTCTCTCATTCTGTCATTCTCCACCAAGCAATCTTCTACTGCCATTTTTTTCAAAAAGTTCATTTTCCTCTGGGGAGGAGCTAGGGTGTAGCCCTATCAAGTGACAGACTTCTTGGGCCGGGGTTCTAGGTTCTAGCAATTAAAAATAAAATACAGGGGCCAGGAGGGTGCCCTAGTGGTAGATTGCTTGCCTAGCATGCACAAAGCCCTAGGTTTGATTCCCTGATACCACATACTCAGAAAAAGCCAGAAGTGGTGCTGTGGCTCAGGTGGCAGAGCACTAGCCTTGAGCAAAAGTGTCCTAGGACAATGCCCAGGCCCTGAGTTCAATCCCCATGACTGGAAAAAATACAAAGAAAAATACAAAAGAAAAACCTTGAAGAGGTCAGAGACTTGGGGATTTCCTCTCTACAATTCTACTTTGTTGTAAAGAAATGATTTAAAAAAAAAAGACCTGAATATTTCAAGTGAAGTTTATTACAATCAGATATTTTCTTCCCTGTTTATTCTTAATTTGTAGCAATTCCAAGAACCACCACAAACTACAGGAAGAAGATCCACTGTAACTAAGTATTCCAGGAGGCTTGAATAGCTCATTTAAAATGTGGGTGTTTTTCTGTTCAGGTTACTGGGGGCTGTGCACATTCTTTCAGTGAAAAATAAGTCACTGCTCTCACATTCTTACAGAAGCAATTACCAGTGGTGCAAAGGTGGATGGGAGCTGAAGGAGCTGGAAAGAGACCTGAAGAGAAAGTAGGGACTTCAGCAAACTGAGACTTAGCATCTTCCTGTACACCATGTGGAAACTCAGGGAGGCAAAATGACTTGCAAGAGACATGTCCAGGTAATTGGCAAAGCTCAGGTCAGTGAGCAGAGCCTGTTCTTCTGTCTATAAGAGAATGCTCCAAGTCCTAATATAATCCAGAACTTAACAGCAAAGTGTGGAGCCAGCATCTCTGGCTTCAAGTTGTATGTATTTGTTAGTTAATAGGCAACCATTGCTAGAGAGTTAGGGGTTGAAAGCTGGAGGACTGCATGGACTTCGCTGAGGTACTGACTGGTTAAAAAAGGGGAAAAACTTCTCTGAACATGCAGTCAAAGGACCACATGTGGCATATTCAGAAAGTTCAGCTGTATCCCTTAGATGGCTCAGATAATCTGGCATTTCAGGCAGAGAATAACACCTCTGCCATAATAGAAGCCAGCAGCAAAAAGTAAAATACACAGATCAGGAAATTCAAATAGATGGGCTACGTACAATCAAGATGCTAATCAATCTAACAGTATACAGAAGACAAGGAGGGTTTAAAATAAAACTTATTTCCCCCAAGTCAAGAACTCTGAAGCTCAAATATCACTTTTTAAATGTCAAGCGGAGTATAGCTCAGTGGTAGAGTGCTTCGGATGTAAAGGCCAAGCATTTTTTTTTTTAAGTCAGTTTAAGTGTGCAAATACCAGCCTGAGACTCACTGCCCAGCATGAGATATTCAAAATAAGAACACAAAAATCACACACAAAGAGAGAAAACTGCATTTGGGTAACACTATCACATCTGCCTTGTAAGAAATCTTCATTGGAGGGACCAGGCGTTTGGCCTAGTGGTAGAGTGCATACACGAAGACCTGGGTTTGATTCCTTAGTACCACCTACATAAGAAAAAAAAAAAGCTAGAAATGGTGCTGAAGCTCAAGGACTAGAGCTCTAGCCTTGAGAAAGTCCAAGGACAGTGCTCAAGCCCTGAGCTCAAGCCCAGGACTGGCAAAAAAAAAGAAAAAGAAAGAAATCTTCATTGTAATCAACTTAATCAGTAACTTGTAATACTATTCACATTCCGTGGGTCACATAAAGTCAAAGCTAGTGAAGTGGATGATTTAACTTTTCAAGGAAAAGTGGAGTTATGGGAAGGTCAAGTCCCCTTTCCAAAAGTATATTAGGAGGCATTGCAAAAATAAGGAAGTGGTTATCAATTTGAGACCCAACCATGGAAAGTCCCTCACTCCCTCATATGGACAGAGAACATCGGGGCAGAGCAAGGACATCTTGGGCTAGAAAAACACACAGTAGAAAAATAAAGACTACAGAAAAGTGAAAATCACAGTATTAAACATTTCACTGTTTCGATAGTGCATGTTGAAATGAGTGAGGTCAGAGGACAAACGGTGAGATCAATAATTCAAACACAGGGATTATCTGTACCTACTAAAAGACAAAACAAAAAGTGGCCATAAAATGGGCCCCTCAAAGACAAATGTTGTAGGCTGGCAGATGTTTGCAGATTTTCTCTAACCTAGGTGCTGTAAACAGGTGCCCTGTATCCAGACTCATTCCATGTCCAGTCATAAAGGGTGTGACCTTGCCTTTTTCTTTTTAGGATCTAACACAGAATTTTTTTTCGGGGGGGGGGGGTGGACGGTTATGGGGCTTGAACTCTGGGCCTGGGTGCTTCAGCTCAAGGCTTGATTCACAGCCACACTTCCCATTTTCTAGTGGTTAAGTGGGGATAAGAGTCTCAGGTTCTTTAGTGCCTGGGCTGGCTTTGAACTATGATCCTCAGCTCTCAGCCTCTTAAGAAGCTAGGATTACAGGTGTGAGCCACCACATCTGACTAACACAGAATTCTTCAAGAGAAATAAAATTTATACTTTATATTTTCTGACAACCAGGTTTTAAAAGTACCAATATTTTGGCAATTAACAATGTCCAATAATTGCCAAAATGTTATCATATTTTTGTACTAGTTCCTATGTATGTATGTGTGTGTAGGTTTTCTTGTTGTTGTTGTTGTTTTGGGGGGGAGGAGGTGTGGAGATGATCTTAGGGCTTGAACTCTGGGTCTGGGCTCTGTCCCTGAGCTTCTTTTTGCTTAACTCTAGTGTTCTACCATTTGAGCCACAGCATCACTTCCAGCTTTTCTGAGTAGTTTAGTAGAGATGAGTCCTTAACGTGCTATGTTATCTCTCATATCTTTTGCTGTCCCTTGGTTATCTCATATTGTTACAATATCTTACTTTGTGATCTGATATATTGGATATATTTGTATTTGGTTATTTGAAATTGGATAGGGAAGGGGGGAAAACAAGATGAAGGGTGGGGGTGAGGGGGGAGGAAAATGGGGACCAAGACATGAGAAAGGGTATCAATGTACGTGAATTAATGCACCTTCTATCTGGCAAATATAATGTAACCCTTCTATTAATTACAATAAAAAAATTAAAAAAAAAAAGTCTCGTGGACTTTTTTGTCGGGGCTGGCTTTTAACTGTGATCCTTGAATCTCCGTCTCCTGAGAAGCTAGCCACCAGCCCAGCTCTACCATACCACAGATTGCCAGTTCAACTCAGTTCATGTGTATTAGAAATATGTGACACCTCTTTACAGTCAAAAAATCAAATCTACATGTTTATTCTAAAGTTAATTAGATGATACCCAATATCTGAATTACCTCTTAGCTTAAATATATTGTAATAATAAAAATTTAAGGGGCCGGGAGTTTGGCCTAGTGGTGGAATGCTTGCCTAGCATGCATGAAGACCGGGGTTCAATTCCTTGGTACCACATATATAGAAAAAAGCCGGAGGCTCAAGTGGTAGAGCTCTAGCCTTGAGAAAGTTCAAGGCCAATGCTTAGGCCCTGAGCTCAAGCCCAGGACGGCAAAAACAATTTTTTAAGTTAATAAAATTTAAGTTAATAAAAAGTTCAGGATCATTCTGGTCCTTAGACGCAGAGCTATGATGTGGCAAATCTATACGTCCCCCTCTCCCAAATACAATTCTCATTCCAACTCCCCATGGACTGAAAGGCAGGCAATAAAGTGAAAGCTACCCCACAGGGAGAGAAGGATAATCATGTCTTTATTGTCCAAATCTTTATGAAATTTAGCTTACAGAATGCAAAAGGGGAACAAATACGAAGTGTCTCTTTAATAAATAAAACAAACAACCATACTTAAGAAATCAGAGGTATGTTTGCAGTTCCATGGTAGAGCTGGACTCTATCAAAGTACCGAATCTGATGGAGAAAGGTCTATAACTAAAAATTACAAAGTAGTTGGTAAAAAGAGAATAATAATATCTTTTGTGAAGATCTGAAGTGAAAATCTCCACAAATTTCCTAGGAGGGAAGGGGGTACTTTTCTAAAACTTCCATTTTCTTATAAGGAAACAAAGGTCTTGGAAAATCTGCACAAAGGAAGTGGAATGCATAGAATCGGAGCTCAACTAATGGCCTACACTCTTAGGTAGTGAATCTACATCTGCACAGAAAACCATGCCCAACAATGCGGGCAAGTAATTACTTACTTACAGCTTGGTGGAGTTCAGGGAACCCAGCCAAGGGCAAAGTATACAAAAGAAAGTGTTCATCTGTACAACTGCCCATTCAAGTCTCTTCTCAGTGCAAGTATGTAATCTGTCAATTCTTCATCGCTAGGGTGACTCACCATTCCCTCTGGAACATAGAAGTCCTGGGGTGGTGTTTAAGCTTTCTTGAAGGTAGTATAATATCTTATGAAGACGGGCTACATTAGACCTCAAAGTTCTGGGTTTTTTGGTTTTTTTTCAGAATCAACAAAGGACAGGATGAAATTCAGACTACTGGGTCCCTCTCTTAATGTCTAATTAGGGAAGATATGAATCAGATCCCAAAACTTTCTAACAAGTTGCCTGGATGTGTTGATGTTCAAGTCTACATATATTACTGTAATTGCCCCTGAACTAGACAATGCATGCAATGCATGCACTTGACAAGTAAAGGAAAAGAACCATCACAACTTCTTAAAGATGCTTGTTCCTTGGTGGAGCTTTCTAGTCTACAAGGGCCAAGAAGGTAACTCCTTGAACTGAAGATCTGGCAGGAGGACCCGGGTAGCAAACTTTAATTTACAAATTGCAGAAATGCCCATCCATGTCACATGAACCTACGGATCTTAAACCTTCAGAGTCCCTCAGTCATTTTTAAATAGAATGACTCCATTAGCTAGGTATCAGTGGTTCCTGCCTCTAATTTCAGCTATTCAGGATGCTGAAATCGAAAGGACTAAGGGAGGTTCAGGATCATTCTGGGCAAAGTGTATGGAGATTCATCGCCAAAATAACCAGCAAAATGCCAGACTAAGAGACATAGCTCAAGGGGTAGGACGTCAGACAATTGTTAACAATCCTGAGTTGAGCGCAAGGCTCGGAGTTCATGCTATGGTACTGGCACACTCACACAAAAGAATTCACGTGTAATTCTGTATAAACCTCAAGTTTTGTCCAGGAGTTTGGCCTAGTGGTTAAAGTGCTTGCCTAGCATGCATGAAAACCCGGGTTCGATTCCTCGGTACCACATACACAGAAAAAAGCCAGAAGTGGTGCTGAGGCTCAAGTGGTAGAGCTCTAGCCTTGAGAAAGTCCAAGGACAGTGCTCAGGCCCTGAGCTCAAGCCCAGGACTGGCAAAAAACAAAACAAAACAAAAAAAAACTCAAGTTTTACAAAACTTGATCTGTCCTTAGAGACCTCTCCTTCCAGTTTAGAGGTTTGGGTTTTGTTTTTGTTTGTTTGTTTGTTTTCCCTAGGAAGAAAATAAAAAGTTTCAAAACATCTCTGATTTATTTTCTTAGTACTATTCTAAATAGAAGAAGTACATACTTACATTTGTTGTAGTTATAATGCAATATGTCATTCTATCAACTGCATTTTCTCCACTGAATTTATCCTATGCATTCTCTCAGTAGCTGTATAATTTTGAAGCTTAATGTTTTTAATGATTACAAATACAGATAGAACAATTTGCTTCCTCCTCCAACATCTGGGTAGCTCTCAATTTTCATTAATATAAATAATACAAAAAACTCTTCCCCTTCCCTATTTATATTATCTCCTTAACACTGCATTTCTAGTGTGTCAAGAATTATTACAACCCGACTGTGCTGTTTGTGAAATATCTGTGGACGAGAAACCAGATGTTAGTGTGAACAGGGGTTATTGTGGGCTTGGAGTATAGGAGCCTGGAAGTTATGGTACATTCACAGCTTTAACCTGGGTGGCCCATTCAAGCTACAACTGAATGGTACACGTATGTATAAAAAATGAATAATAATGATACTAGAATATCTTTTAAATGAGGTTGAAAACAAGTGTCCTTCAAACTCAAAGCAATTTCAGGTAATGTAAAAGTGGCCATAAGCATGACCTTAGGACCACTAAAACACTGATGTCAGTAAACTGCATCTAAATTTGCATAATTTTCTAACCAGAATTGATTAGCTTATACTGCTATGAACTAATCAGGACTGATTAACCAGGATTGATTTTCTAACCAGGATTGATTAGCTTATACGATTGTGAACTAACTTGGACCTTTTAGTTTTCTAACCACTTAAACTAATAAACTATAGTTAGAAATAATTTCAGTGAAAGCAAATAGTTGGCCCTTCGTATTTGTCCATACTATACTCATCAGACACAAAGTAATTGGAAAAGAAATGTCTGTACTTTATTCTTGCTGTTTTCTAAACAATGCAGTCTACACAGCATTTACAATCTATTAGGTTATCATAAGAATCAGAGATGATTTAATTTACATAGCATTGGCAATCCATTAGGTTAATATAAAAAAAAGAAATCACCAGGTTATATGCTAACAGTATTTCCTTTTTCACAAGGGACTTGAACAATTCATAAGCTTTCTTATTTGTGGGGGTCTTAAAGCCAATCCCCACCACAGACACTGAAAGACCACTGTACACAGCACAGGTAAGTTGTAAATAACCTCCAATGATGCCTGTTAATGTCACATAGCATTGTGGCTGAGAGGATAACATTCTGTCCATGGTATTTGTATCGACTGATTCCTAAGTATTAAGCAGAAAGGAGATGGGGAGTGGGGTGGTGTGCCTGAGAAAACAACCAAGTACTTTCATTTAACATCATCATGGCATTCACTTATTCATCCTGACCATGTACCAAGAGCTGATACTGTAGGCAGAATTGGAAAACAATTCTATACTGTCTACAATGCCCAGGTCTACAACCTGCTGCCACAATCCACTTGTCATCCTGAGGGAAGGACTAGAGATACGTTCCTGAATGCCTCTGAAGATGGAGGAATCAACAGAAATAAATTCCCAGGACCTTGGGACTTAGTCACTGAAAAAGACAGTCCACCTGCAGGGGCACACATTAATTCCCTAACACCTGGCCCAGTGCCCAAAGCCTCCTAACCTCCCTAATCCTTATGGTAGGCCTTGTTATTTTAAAAACAGAAAGCAATACTAAACTCTTTCCCTCCCAAGTCCCAGAAGTCTCTGAGATCCTCCTAAGTCTCTCTGCCCTACTTCTCCCCAAAACAGGTTTAACCACTTTGATTTCCCAATTCTCCACCCCATTCTTATCGCTGGCACAGTAGGCTTTCAGACTGATAATGCTGGGCCTGGTGAAGCAGGCTCCACTGAAGCATGTTTTGGTCAAAGTTTACTCTTGGTTATCATCTTACAGTTGCCAATGGCAAATGGAATGAGGAATTTGAAATTTAATTCCAGGCCTTTGCTCAACAGGCTGGAATCACCTTCTGGATCTCTGGACAGCCATAACCTGAGTGCAGCAGCAGCAGTGTGGCCCACACAGGGCTCCCGGGAGACAGTCCTAATTCCTGCTTGAAACCCAGGGGTTGTTGACCAAGTGTTAGGAGACAAATTAGGTCTCCCTCTAAATCCTTTCATGACATCCTCTTTCTCTGGTGCCTCAGAATGCACCTAATTTAGCAACAAGGTAAGCACCAATGCAATCAATGAAGTAGGCAGGACTGATGGTCCTAAAAGAGAGGAAATCAGGACACAGACATGCACATAGGGAAAATGCCATGTGAAGACGAAGGCAGAGACAGGGTTGCAGCTTCTCTAAGCCAAGCAGTCCCAAAGACTGCCAGCAAACCAGAAGAAGCTAAAGGAAAAACAAGGCCTAGATTCGCTACACCTCCCTCATAAGGAACATTACAGAGTTGAAGGCACTCTGTGGAACTTGTGACAGCAGTCCTAGGAGAGCATACCTTTACAGTGTCACTATTACAACTTTTCTTTAAACACACACACACACACACACACACACACACACACACACACAAAACAAAAACAAAAACAAAAAAACGGTAACAATAAAGCCTGGACCTGGAGCTGAGAACAAGTCTTCTCTAATAAACAAATTATAGCTGAAGCTGCTACAATAAAGCCTGGTAAGCAGGTACATTTTAGTGTTAAATAATTATTTCTTAAGCATTTCCTTTCAATTAAATAGATTGCTTCTTTTTGTTGCTGTTTCCTAATGTTTATACCTACCTACTAAGCTGTTTAGTGAAATGCCAAGTATGAATATAAGCACAAGCCAGATTTCTCAGGAGATGAGGGGCCCTTCACCAGGGCTGGCTCTGCTCCTGGTAGGGTGGAGCCACACACTCAGAGACCTTCCCTTACATATCAACAGGAATCTAGGCTCCCTCCCTGCTCTTCAGCACACACCCACTCAAATCCCATCCTTTCCTTCCAATAGCAGACACCACCCTAGCCTTGGCCCTAGGCCTGGCCCTTTTTTCCGGTTACATTCTCTGAAAACCCCCAATCATCCTGCCAAAATATAATAATTTTGGAACTTCACTCTTCAGTTTTACTCACTCCACCCCAACCCTGAGCTTTCCATGCTATGGCCTGTGGAACTGCGTTTCCTGTTAGTTGTTCACATATCCTCTCTTTCCAGTTAGCCTCTCTGCTCTACCTTACTCAATATCTCCCTCATCCAACTGGTCTCCTCTATTAATGGTAACCACTCCAGACAGTCTTCTAGGCCCTAAGGTTCAATGCTTCCATAAGGCCTTCCCCATACTCCTGAGCTACTAGCTGACCACATACCATTTTATGTGGAAATACATAAACCCAGCACTGCTTCCATTGTTTCACATATGTGAGTTAGATGATCTCAACCAGACAAGAAACTTTTTGAGACCATTCTGGCATTATATATCACACAGAACCTACAACAACCAGATACTATGCTAGCACCCAGGAATTTTCTGAGAATTTATGCGTCTGATTGTATCCTGGTCTTCATCTTAATCTTTAAGAGAGGTGTTGGTCTCACCTGAATAAAAGGTGAGAAAATTGAAGATCAAAAACATTATGAAACTCACCCAACATCACATAAATATTAATGGGTAGAAGGGGAAGAGACAGGAAACAAGGCGAAGTAACAGGGAGGTATGCAAGGTGAGGAAAAGCTAAATAACCAGAGCCTCATGA
The DNA here is from genome assembly GCF_031878675.1 of Megascapheus bottae. Classification (NCBI taxonomy): domain Eukaryota; kingdom Metazoa; phylum Chordata; class Mammalia; order Rodentia; family Geomyidae; genus Megascapheus; species Megascapheus bottae. Next base: position 66,073,196 of record NC_143512.1, read on the forward strand.
ATATGAATTCCTCTAGGTCCATGTGGAAGAATGTCGACAGTTTGTGCATATGTGTGCGTGTGTGCGCACACTTGCACACACAGGCACCTGTGCATATCTGAAGAAAGAGCTTTTTAGCTGTTCAAGACTAATTCATAAATAACTCAACTTTTGACTGAAATAAGCATGCCTACCAAGTTTGTAGATGACTCAATGGAACTGATAGGAACTACATCGCCAATAGATTAACATACAATAGAACTCAACCAGTTAAAACAAAATTTAAATAAAGTGTCTAGGTTCAACTATCTAATAGCATAAGTACCTGAAGAGAAATACAGCAAGCAAAATGTATATGAACGAATGAATTATGAATAGGGCAATGTGGCTACCAAAAAAATGCCATAAGAATCTATAAAAAGGTACATGTCTGTCTAGAGTGAACATTCCACTGATCTTAATGTTATTTTGGAACCAATTTAAAGTTTTGCTGAGAATTCTGAACTATACAATTTGGAAACAAAACTATTACTTCTGTTCAGATGAAATGAATGAATGAAATAATCCTCAGATTTCACAATTTATATGTTGACTGAGCACACGAACTCTGTGTAACCCAAAACTAAGCTGATAGCATATAATTGAAGGTTGACATCATTCCCCAACTTTTTAGTGAAGGTATGCGATCAGACTGTGATAGGTCTATCTATGAAAGCAACCCCAAAATTATGATTGTAAAGTGGCACTTTGGGAGCCTGTTAATCCCACACCTTATCAGATGAAATCAGTCAGTGTATTACAAGACTTAAAGGAAAACCCTGACAGATTGTCACTCCCTGATGAAACCTAGAAGAAATTTTCATTCTTAACATGGGAAAAGGCACTTAGCTAGCTTCACCTAACAAAAGCCTAGTGCCAACAAATTTTCACCAACATAACAATGGTACTGGGCAAGTGGCAACCAACAGTTACTTCTAGGGGGAAAAAAAGCAATGAAAATGTAGTTATCACTAAAGAATGGGAACATTTTGGCTTACTTTACACATTCAAGTCTCATATGAAAGCATGGAGATGGCCTGAGGCTAAGTAAATTGTCTCCACAACCCACACTCTCTCTCCCTTGTCTTTAAAGATTTGGCTAGTTTCATAGCTATAGAGTGTTTTCCTGCCTCCCTTGCAGCTAGAGAGGGGCATGTGATTAGGCCCAATTAGTTCCACGTGAGGACAATGATTTGTGACTAAACCCTTCTTTCTGGTTCCCTGAAACTTGAATGCTGACTATACAACAGGGCCATGCTGTTGATAAAACAAGATTATATGTACACAAACTGACTACAGTATGCTATACATGGAGGAGGGGAGTTCAATGGTGTAAGTCCTTTGAATATCTAACTTACAACTTAACAAGATGAATTCCAGGAAGCTGGAACACGCTTTATCACAGAGGGAGAGGAAGGATGTGGTATGAGGTCAAGGTGGGGTAGATGAATGGAGAGAGAATGAGTAAAAAAATGAACCAGGGGATGGATGGCTATGAGCAAGCAAGTTCAAGACTCAGAGCACATTTTTCTTTGTTTTGTGCCAGTCTTAGGGCTTAACCTCAGGGCCTGGGTACTGTCCCTGAGCTTTTGTGCTCAAGGCTCGTGATCTCCCACTTAAGCCACAGTTACACTTTAGGCCTTTGGGTGGTTAATTGGTGGTATGTGTCTTTACTGCTTGGGCTGACTTCAAACCACGATCCTCAGATCTCAGCCTTCTGCGTAGCTACGATTATAGGTGTAAGTCACCAGAGCCCAGCCAGAGACACATATTTTTAAAATTAAAGCAGGTAAACGTCATTTAAAAATTATAGAAAACACGCGAAGACACTTGGCATGATTTAGAGGTTGTGATACAAAGCCTTTGAAACCTACCTTGCATTTCATGCTTAGAAAACATCTCTATTTGACTGGCAATATCTGAAATGCCCAAGGACCACAGTGACCAGCAGCTGCTAGAGAGCGTTAGAAGAGCAACACAGAACTGAATCCCTCCAGAAATCTATGGAATGGAGCTACCCTGTTGGCCTTTAGCCTGCTTGAAACTTTCATAGCAGAATAAACAATGTTCACTTTGTTTGCACCGCTGTATTTCTGGTATTTTATTAGACCAGCTTATCCTGTCACTAATTAATACAGCTATTGTGATCTCACAAAAGACCCTACAACCTCTCATGTATGGAACAATTTTTGCCAAGAACAGACAGGTTTATGAATTCGTATTGACTCTCATAAAAAAAAAAAAAAAAAAAAAAACATGGGGCTGGGAGTTTGGCCTAGTGGTAGAGTGCTTGCCTAGCATGCATGAAGACCTGGGTTCGATTCCTCAGAACCACATACATAGAAAAAAGCCAGTAGTGGTGCTGTGGCTTAAGTGGTAGAGTGCTGGCCTTGAGAAAACCCAAAGACAATGCTCAGGCCCTGAGCCCAAGCCCAGGACTGGCAAAAAAAAAAAAAAAAATCCAAAAAAAGAGGCCAAACCAGAAAGTTACCATAGAAACACCATGAGCAATGAGAAATGCATTTCAAAATATACATATCCAAAGAGACCATGTGGCTCCTTAGATTTGTTCTTTTCTCATAGTTTAAGTCTCTGTGTCACCCAGAAAACCAACCCACTGGGCGGCTGAGGAGGGGGGAATGAATTAGAGAATGTCAAACCATTTGGCTCCTAAGAAAATGAAAACTTAAATCCTCTCAGGCAGTGTTTTCCAAAACCGTGAAAGAACTTTCAATAAGGCATGGTAACTAACAGTGGATCAGAACATGGTAACTTTCCCTTTGTATAAAAGGAGGTAGAGACTCAAGCAACAACCTAGCCAAGACTGGGGACTAATATCACTTTCATAGACATACTGGGTCTTGGGTTAACACCCTCTGTATGACAACATAAATGAAAATAACTACCTTTATACAGCAAAAATCTCTGGGCAGAAATCCAAGAGATAATCTCCATAGGACAATTCAGAAGCAATTCCTGTTTCACTACCAAGAAGCAGTTACATGAAAAATTTGCTAAACACACAGGTCAGTCAACAATAGCCTTTCTTTAAAATTATCAGCTAATTAATTCATAATAAAGAGATAAGGGATAGTGAGCCAGGTGACTCACTGTTTGTGTACACTATCAGATTTCCCTACATTTAGGGGCCAGGTTTGGCGTTTCTCACTGGTCTCCAGGTAGAACAGATTCATGTGTAAGCAAGAAAGATGGTCTGGGGTAGGTACTTTGACACTGTGATCTACTTAGCCAGCCATGGTGTTCCATTAAAATGTAAAGGTGTCACTGGCTGCAGTGAGAAACATCAGCACCTGCTCTCAGGAAACAAACAATGGGGGCTATCCCCAGATGCCTCCACCGCCACCAGGAAGAGCTTTGCTACTATGACAGGCGACAGGCGTGGATGATCTACTGAAAGTTCATTAGATAGGCTTTAAGGTTAGGGACATGGGATGAACTTACTTTGTGACGTTTAAAGTTTCCAATTTAGGAATATTGATGACCTATGTGCCTGTGGGTGTGTGCATGAACAATGAGGGGAGGGGAGGGGGGGGGAAGAGCTGAACACTGCCTGGCACCTGGTGAGCATTCAATACATGAGCACTGTTCTTTACCTTCACATTAGGTTAGCAAGCTGTACTTGTCAACTCTTGCTACTCTCAGGCATGGTACCACTGAAAAGTATGGTGTTCGCATCTCACCCTAGTGGACAACGAAATGAGTCCCCAAGATGAGAGACTAGGGGATCTGAAGTGTGCATTTTTACTTAGTGAGAAGAAGTGAGAACTGTGCAGAAACTTGTCAGATGGAAAAGCCTGGAACTGAAGTATAGGTTGAATTGTATTCCCTCCCAAGTTCATATGCTGAAGCCCTAATAAATGTGATCTTACTTAGATGTGGAAGGAGGATTTTTGCAGAAGGTCCAATGTTTTAAACAATGAGGTTCACTGAATTTTAAAATGAGATCAGTAAAGCCAGCCCTAATACAATATGACCCAGTATGTTTATAAAAACTAGAAATATGGACAGGGACATAAGCATTGGAAGAATGTCACTTGGCAATGAAAGGATCAAGATGATGCGCCCACAAGCCAAAGACTGCTGGCAAATTGGCCCAATCTAAAGAGGCATCCAACAGACTCCCTGATGGCTGTCCCAAGGAACCATACTTGCCTACACCTTAAGCACAATTCTAGCCCCCTGAACTATAAAACAATGAACGTCCGTTGTTCAAAGTATCACCTGGTGTGTAGTGCTTTGTCATAGCAACACTGCCCAACTAATACAAGATAATAGCAGTCAGCAAGCAAACATCTCATTTTCAGCACTCTGACAAGACCTGAAAGATATGCAACACTGAAACACACTTGACTGTATTTCTCTGCAGAACGTCACTGGAATCTCTATTCAATGAGGTAATCGCTAATACATTTAAAAATTACATCTATGAACTAAGAGGCTTAGCTCAAAGCTGAATTTGGCCAAAATTCCTCTGTCTACAGAGTAGATTTTAAATCTTCCTATTTGTATATGGGGGAAGGTAGGGAAAGAAGTGGAAGGCATCTGTAAAAACTTATTATATAAATGACTAAAACTGCCTTGAAAAAATACTTTGGCATAGATCTGGCTGGTTGACCTTCCTAAGAATGCTTATCTCAGCAGGCAGCAAATTCAGACCCTGGACTGAGCCAGCTGTATGTGCTTCCTCAAGATTCATGGGGTGGTGGTACATTTCTTCCACTGGAGGTTGCAATAGTTGGTAGCTGCTACATAAAGGTATACCATCAATTTCATCTTCCACGAAGCATGTCATTTTGGTTTTTTTATTTTTTTCATATATTTGTTATTGTAATTAATAGAAGGGTTACATGATATTTGCCAGATAGATGGTGCATTAATTCCCATACATTGATACCCTTTCACATGTCTTGGTCCCCATTTCCCTCCCCCCCACCCCCCATCTTGTTTTCCCCCATTCCCTATGAAGCATGCCATTTTAAACAGGCTGTTGTGATCTTTTCAATGGAATATCCACTTGCCTCTCTGTGATAATGGAAAGCATAACCGGGAACAAAATCTTTCATGAAATTAAATGCACACCCACAAAGTAAACCGTGAAGCCTTGCATTCCTCAGAGTGGCATTTCTCAAGGTTTGTTACAAAGATCCTTCAGTCCCATTTCCTGCCCTTCAACTTCCACCCATTCCATTCAAGGCAGTAAAAATTGGCATCTGAAAAGAAATTCCAGAAGCCTGAGGGTTTCATTAGCAAAGGATAACCTTCTTGGCTTCCATTCCCCACGATGACAGCTCATTTTTTCAAGTGGAACCACATACCAGTTACTTCAAATATTTAAAGAGGTAAAGAAGCCACTTGCAAACTAAAAGATAAAAAGATGGAAAATAGTCTAACCATTTTTAAACTAGAATGAAAATAGTACAATGATCTACTGAAACAGTCAGAGGAGGAAGTAGCCCTGTGGCTCAAAGTGGTAGAGTGCCTTGGCACAAAAAGCTCAGGGACAGCACCTAAAGTTCAAGCCCCTGATCTACAAAAAAAAAAAAATGTGTTAGGGAGGACCACAGGTATATTTTATACTGGGGTGAAGGAAGGTCCTTTGGTATTTATATTCTATTTGTAATTCAGCTTTAGATATTTGCTGAATTTTTTTCCTTGTCCCATCTAAGCTTATCATCTTCCCTTTTTTCCTTTTACATAGTTTTTTTTTATTTTATTTTTATTTATTTTTTATTTTGCAGCTCAGGCTAGCCTGGAACCACCTGCTTCCTGAGCCCGTCTCTCAAGTGCTGAGGTTACACACAAGTGATCACCATGTCAATATCTCCACCATACTCTCCATTTCTCTTCTATCCCCTCCCAACTATATAAAACCAATGTCAAGACTTCCCAAAATCTACATATCATCTACCACAGAAGGTCGGTCCTCAATTCTCTTTTGCTTCTGTCAGTTAACTTCAGGATCGCAAATAAAAGTGGTGATCAAAGCAAGTCCACAATTACTTTATTTAACCACAGAGCACAGCATCCCACTCAGTCCCTTACTCCCCTCACAGAAACCTGTTCTGGACATGGAGTGGGAAGAGTCAAAGTCAGATGTGCAGAGAGGACTCTGTGAATTACATTTCTACCTCCTGGAGTAGCATCCTCCACGCTTCGTGGAATCACTCTTGTCCTGCCTTTCACTCCTGGCTTTTACTCTCAGTGGCCATAACTGAGCTGGCTGACATGTCCCAGACACTGACTGGATGAAATGCGATCCCACCACTGGGTCACCTCTCTTCTCTTTATGTAAGATTGAACCTGATCTGCCATCCTCTTCTCTTAACCCCCAGAAATACAAAGAACTCTTTCACCCTCCTCTGCCTCATACAAAAACTGGGTGATTGATGGCTTAGGATATTTGAGAGACCACTCCCTTTAGGTAAAGATTATAGCTTAGCTTATTTTTTTTGTCTAATAGCAAGTAAAACATGTATATATACACCATTCCCATTCCAAAAATATCAACTGTCAACTAAAAGCAAGCCTCCCTTGCTCACTCATATGCAACAACTGTTAACAGACTGTTCTGCACCGAGGAGTCTATGAAACTGTGTGTGTGTGAGTGCATAACGGTACTGGGGCTTGAACTAAGGACCTTAAACACTCAATTCAGGACCTTATACTCTCACTCAACTTTTTCTACTCACAGCTGTGTTCTACCATTTGAGCCACATCTCTAGCCCAGCTCTTTTGCTAGTTAACTGGAAATAAAAGCGCTTCTTCCTTTTCTGCCTGGACTGGCTTTCAACTGTCAAATTTCAATCTCCTGAGTATCTAGGATTGCACATATGAAATTAGTACCCAGATGCCTATAAACTTTTTAATCCTATTTTTTAATCATTTGTTTCCTATGGGAGGAAAAAATACTGAGCACACATACATCTTCCTGAACAAAGGCCCTGGGCAATGTATGTGTTTGCCATCTATTAGTGTATTTAACCTTTGCAACAACCTATCAGGTTAATTGTTCTATTTCCCTTAGTTTTCAGGAATAAACCTAAGGTCAAATGAGACACATGCCCACAGTCACAAGCCTAAATCCAAGTTCTAGGTGCTTTTCCAGATGTTCCCAACATCACTTTCAGAAACTCGAGTCTTCATTCGAAATGTCTTTTTATACAAAGCCTGGGTACTGGGAACCCATGACTGTGGTAGAAACACTGGTTCCATAACTTAGAGCTCTAAGGAAATAGACAAACTGCTGTACCTCCCCCAGCCTCAGTGTTTTCACCTAAGGTTTGTGGCAACAGTAGCTGAAGGTCACAGGAAAGGCATGGCAGAGGACCTGATAGGTATTAACGACTCTAAAATGGCTAGCTATGATGATCATAGGGCTGGAAAGATTTCTTTCTTTTTCTTTTCATTCCCTCCACTTAACTACACAGTGATGTAGCTTAGAGAAACAATTTGGAATGAATTTGGAAAGTCCTGTGAATTTGTCTGGCTCCATTTGACCAATTTCCTCTGCTCTCCTCTCTACCCCCAGAAATGCTCCTCAAACATTCCTTCTCTTCACATTCACTGCCAAAGTCATAACCTTTTCTGCTGCCAAACCCCAGAAGCATTTACTAGTTATTACTATGATTTTTTTTAATTCATGGAACTATTTCAATTTTTATTTCAAAACTAGTTTCCAGCCATACCCTCCCTATTGTCATCAGCTTAAAATTTTTAAAAATTTAAGAGTTTATGTGTCTATCATTTCCCTTGCAATCTGTCTAACTCATGTATCATGGCACTCTGAGGCTGAAAAGACTGTGCCAGAATAATCTTACTGTGTGAAGACTGAGTCACCCAAATTCCTTTGGAATGGTAAAAAGACAGCCACTAACCTGGCCACATAACTTACAAGCCCACTTCTGTGTGACATTTCCTCCCTAATGAAAAGCCAGAGATGGAGGCTTGGTAACATCTGGCCAGATGAGCAGGTTTAAAAATTTGAGGGGGGGGGCAATAATAAGTAATTAGATTATTGGAGTCCTGCGTTTTAGTTACTTTACTTTAAAAAAATGAGAAGGTAAAATCAATGTTTTGGTCAGAACCCTTTCAAACCCTTTAAATGAGACAGTCATCCAGAAAGTATCTGTCTGGCCTGGTTCTTATCAAAGCAGGGAGCTGCAAGTCATAACTGCAGCCTTGGGAGATAAGCTTCAGCCAAAAGTAGATGTGCATGTGACACGAGAGCCCTAAAAGACACAGGCTCCATTTACCACCAAAAAAGCAAGTTGTGCCAAGCTGTCAAAAGAGAATTCATAGTAAAGCAATAAAATCCAGTTTCACTTCTAATAACCTAATTCTAAGTAACAACTGAGCAAGCCATTCTGCAGGTGAGACATGTCAGGGCTTCCATCTAAAATACCCTCGCACGAATTTCTCTCAGGCAACTACTCTGCTCCAAGATTTTGGAATTCAGCTCATATAAGACTGGACTCCCAGGAGCATTTGTGAGGTAACCTTTGTCAAAATTGTACTACATGTAACTATGCCATGCTATGCTGTGCTGTGCTGTGCTATGCTTTTTTCCCTTCATTTTCTCCAATAAGAGAGACTATCTGATAATACTGACATTATAACTGGTTCTTCCAATCCAAATTCTTTTATGGTGAACAGCTCACAACTGTAATCCTAACTACTCAGGAGGCTGAGACTGGAGCAGAGGAAGCCAGATGTCAGATCTATTGAAGCAAGCCTGGGTAGTAAAGTCTGTCATTAACCCGCAAAAAGCCAGAAATGGAGCTATGTCTCCTGTATACACTGCCGGCCCTGTGTTCAAAGGCCAGGTGAGAGCATAAGACCCTGAGTGCAAGCCTCAATACTGGCACATTTAAAACAAAAAACAAAAAACAAAAAAACATGCCGGTTGTGGTGCTCACGCCTATAATCGTAGCTACTCAGGAGACTGAGATCTGAGGGTCATGGTTCAAAGTCAGCCTGGGCACCAAAGTCCATGAGACTCTTAGTTGAAGTGCTACAACTGACAAAAAAAACAACAAAAAAAGAGTCCAAGAAATTCCTTGGAAGTGAAGAACAGACAATGGATCTTACACAAAAGCCATAAAAGGAGAGTTAACCAACTCCTCAGGCTAAAGATTAACCTCACTAATAGGTAATTAATATTTTAACCATCTTCAGGAGAACAGCTCTTTTTTTATTAAAGAATTCATTAACATTTTTACATCGTATTTCAAATGACCTGTTTAACAAGTATTCAAGAAGGGAATCCCTATATACAATCACTAGCACTTAGATTTTAGAACATAATTAAAAGGCTGAGGGTTTGTATGTCATAGATACATATTAATCTATGTAATAAAACATTATGTCTATAGTCATAAATTTTTATGTCTATGTAGTTATGTTTATATTTCCAATACCATGTCCATAGCATTGGGTATGCAAATAGTGAGTCCTCGCTCTTGTACTGTTTGGACCTAATAGCCACATATTAAGGATACCATGCGCCTTTTGAGAACAGCTCTTTTTAAAATGACATTTTGAATCAATACACAACTTTAGAAATGCTAGGGTTTTTACTGATTTTCCCCCATATTCCCTGGACAAACTTAATTTATTCCTTCTCTATAAAATACAAACCTCAAGAATTTTTTAGAAGTCATTTTTGAAAGCTGTACATATAAACATCAAAAAGGCAAAGGCATGTCCTTGCTGACAGAGTGCTTCCGGCATCTGTCATGTATTTAGGCAGGGCCTTAAATGGCAGAAGTGGGAACTGTTCTTGCAGCCCCTTAGAACTGAACCAGGCAGGACAGGGAGGGGCGGGCCAGCCAGACCATGAGTCACAACACACTTACATCACTCTTCCTGAACTTTGCTTTCAAGCTCTTCATGTTTAATCCATTCAGCCTTCCACAGTCCTAGGAGATTTGTCAACACCTGAGGAGAGAAAGAATGAATGAATGCAGATTCCCAAATAAACATACAGAGGTTCCCTCCTGATTGGATTGCAACACCAGCCATGGGCAGGAGCTAGGCCCTGGGTCAGATGGTAGTCTGTTACTGGCTAGATAGGAAGCCTGGGGGCCATATGCTTTTGTCTACTCATGATCTGCTCCATAGGGAATTCTGACATTTTCTAACTCAAACTTCATTTTTGTCCCTATTTATTGTGATTTTGTTCTTATCTATTTTACCTGCCACATCACCTGTATCTACTAATGGCATTCAGAAATATGTATTCATCATAATCTGGCTTCATGAGCTAATTAAACTATATATTGCTTTAATACATTTACTGTTTCATTGTGATGAAAATAACAATCTAGCCATTTTCAAGTACATAAAACATCACTTAAAGTACACACACACACACACACACACACACACACACACACACACATACACACACGTGCGCACATAAATTATATACAAGAGATGTCTTGAAGTCATTCTGCCTATCAAAGCAAAATGTTCCATGTTCTAACTGACATATCTCAGTCTCCTCCCATTCACTTTACCACCAGCCCTGGGAATAATCACTCCATTCTCTGCTTTGGAAAGACATTCTAAGGTTCCACACATAACTGCATCCTAAAAAGTGTAATCCAACTGTCACTATAGAAAATGATTTGAAAGGGTATCAATGTATGTGAATTAATGCACCTTCTATCTGGCAAATATCATGTAACCCTTTTATTAATTACAATAAAAAATTTAAAAAAAAGAAAATGCTATATCTATTTGGCTATAGTTGGGATGCAGTTAGCCACCAAGGACTCAAGTGCTGCAAGCTTGGTCTCTCTTGTGGTACTGTGGGAAGTGATGGAATCTTCAAGAGATGGACCCTACTGGAACATTTTTACATCACTATGGTGTGTCCACAGAATGCTGGTCTCCTAGAGTTCTTACCAAAAGACTTGTAAAATAAATCTTAAATCTCTTACTAAAATCTCTGACTTCCTGGCATACTCATCTCTCATTTTTCCCTGACTTCCACATGTGTTTCCCCGCTTTATGGTATCATCTGCCGTAAGATTTTCAGAGTCAAACTGATGTCTCTGTGAGGCATTCCCTTAAATCTATGTAACTGTCTAAAGAAAAAAGGTTTATTAGCTCACAGTTATCTAACAACAGGTACGTCATTATAGAAACAATTTTTTTAAATATGATACTCATCTGTATGCTAAAGTAATTCCTCTACTTTATTTAGCAATTACAACATCTACCTCCTTTGGAAGACTGCAACAGTGAAAAATGATAAGAAAAACACTTCACATTCCAGGCCATTCACTCCTTATTTGTTTTTCCAGTAGTTGTTCCTGCCCTCTGGCCCCCTCCTAAACTGCACAGTAAAGACTGCCAGGAACAATAAAACCTCTCTCATCAAATCTCCCTTTCCATACAAGACCGGGACCCAGCTTTAAACAATGCAAGGCTCTCCAGGTCCCTCTGTGGAACCTGGCAACTGTGAATTGGTACAGGAACAGATTTTAGCCATTACTTCAAAATTAGAAGTCTGTGGTCCTTGGGGTCTTGATGTAGAATTTTAAATATATATGCAATGTTTTCAAAGGTTTTCACTGCATTGAGCAAGGTATGTGACCATCTTCAAAGGACTACAGAGCAGAAACCTGGAAGCAGAAACCTCCTTGTAAAAGACTCGTGGTAATGGAATTCGGAACCAAACCCCAAAGTCTGACAGAAGCTGAATCCTTTTTCTACTGCCCTCTAAGTCTGCACAACTAAAACCAAAAACTTAAAATCCGTATTAAAAGTATAATGAAGTGTTTATCTTTTCCATCAAAACATGAACATGCATGAAGTGTGGAACCAATACCAAAATGCACTTATCATAAAGGGAAGATCACATGTGAACAAAGTCCTATCATACAGTATGTGTTCAATAAATGTTAACTTCTCAAGAGCCATCTGACAAGTGAAAACAAATGAACTCTGTGTGTGTGTGTGTGTGTGTGTGTGTGTGTGTGTGTGTGTGTGTGTGTTACTAGGGATTAAACTCAGGGTCTTGAGCATGCTAGGAAAGCCCTCTAACACTTGAGTGTACTGTGTGTGTATGAGCATGCTGTAGAACATGAACTCAGGGCCTGAACTCTTGCACAGACCGTTCACTCAAGGCTGGCACTTTTATCACTTGAGCCACAGCTCCGCTTTCAACCTTTTGGCTTGACAGATCTCACAGACTATCCTGCCTAGTGTGGCTCTGAACTACAATTCTCAGATCTCAGTTTCTAAAGCAGCTAGACTACAGATGTGAACTTTCAGCACCCAGCCTGTCTTTTGACCTAGATAGCTCTACTTTCTCAATAGCTTAGATTATAGGCATCCGCTGCTATATTTGGCCTTTCTTTGTCAAAACTGAGGACCAAACGCACTGGCTTGTGTTCACTAGGTTAAGTACTCTGATGAACCATACTTCCAAAATAGAAAAACAACAGAACTTTTTGTCAGATAGCACTACCTACCTCAGTGAGTTGGTCCTAAGGAATGGCAGACGAATGTTTCATATAATTAGCCATTATTGAAAAAGCCTTTCAAAGGGTCATCTCATCTTCCTCCCCATTCTTATCATTCTGGTCACAACTGATTTGAGAAGACAGAACAGAGAAAAATGCTACCCACAGAATGGCTCCATTTATCCTTCCTTGTGTCCTTGTTGCTGCCTTAAGAACTCACCCTGTAACTCTGGCTTCCAATGTACTCAATTTCATCACCGCTGCTGCCATTAAAGCAGGCACCTTCGGACCAACAGCATGAAAACCCAGTCATCATAAAGACCTCCGATGGCATTTATCCGGAGGCCATACTGAAATGACAGAATGCGTGTCACACTGAAGTGACAGAATGCGTGTTTCCTTGGAAACTGTACACACTGTAATTATACAATGTTAACTGCCCAGAACGTCACAGAGAATACCAGGCTGGTACCCGCTCACCCAATACAAACTCCAGGGCAATGGTTCTCCAAGCCTGCCCCTCTGTACTCCTCATCATTTACCTACATTTTCTAATGTAAAACCCTAGCCCTATTCCCACAGAAGCTGAATCTCAAAGGGCCCCAGGGGGCTAGGAATTTCCTTGTTTGAATCTCTGCACACTGAAGTTTGAGAACCTAGAATGAACAGAGATTGATAGACTTATCAGAGTGGGCCTAGCTTACAAATTTGGTCCAAGACTGGAGTCAAAACTCTTGATCTAATCTCTTTCACTGGCTGACACTCTACTACCTGAGCCATGCCCCTAACCCCAAACAAGTCATTTTTGGATGACTCAAAATAGAAATAATAATGACCCACTGCTACTGGCTCACAATTTCCATTCTAACTATTTCTAGAAAATGGAAAATATCCCTCAAGTTTAATTCTTTCCATCCTCTAGAATAACCAAGAAAAAAGACCAAATCAATGCAGCTGAAAGGGGAGAAAAATAGAAGCCACCACTGGGCTAACCCACAAACTGCAGCCCACCAAGAGAGAACTACCCAGCACATTCATTCCTTCATTTATCTAACACAAGGCCTAAGATTTTTTTCTGAGGTCAGAGAGTCTGGATGGATATTATGTTAGCTTTTTGATATATTTGGCTTTGGCTTTTTTTTTTTCTTCTTCCATTTTTAAAGCCTGGCAGTGAAAAGTATGTAAACTCTCATGTGAAGAGGATTAAAGAAATAAAGTATCGGATTCCAAAAATTCCCAGGGGAAGGTAATTAAGTACTAAATAAATGTCTTCCTGAAGCCCAAGGTCCTGGGTATGAGAAGCTGGGTGGTCCGTGCTATATATTTCCAGGATTACAGAGATGAAGAACGAGATGCTGAGAATCTACATAACAGTAACCTCTAGAAGCAAGAACCAGAGCTGGGTATAACTATAGTTTTAGTGGGCTACTTCTATCCTGGCATTTGGAAAAGGCTCTAATACCTGGAAGCCATGGCTAGTGGCAACAACCTAGGAAGTAACCCAGGAGTTATGACAGGTCCCAAGAGGAGACCCTTGAGTAAAACATTAGACATCAAATCCATATAACCAACTAAGGAAGGGTCAAATAAATGAAAAACTAAAATGCTTCCCTCATGGCCAATATCTACTTCTCCTCCCAGTGCTTCACTATTTCTCAGACAACAAATAATCTGACAGCAATGACGAATGTTTCTTACTCAATTCTCTCATTCTCTCATTTTGCACGACATTTCTTCAGATTGTTCTAGCAAAGGTATCTAAAAGAGTACCATCCTAATTCCTCCTAGGACAGAAGCTGTTTCAAGTCTCTTTCCAATTCATTTTTATCTACAATTGACTGGTTTATCTGTAAGACTGATGTCTTTTCCTTTTGGATTGTTAAAATTTTAATTTTATTGTCAAGTTGATACACAGAGGAATTACAGTTACATATGCTACATACAGTTACATGAGTACATTTCTTGCCAAATATTGTTACCCCCTCCCTCGCTTTTCTCCCACTTTCCCCCCAACCAAGTTGTAAAAATCATTCCCAACATATTGTCTTTGTGACCATCAGTTGCGGGGGGTAACTCAGTTCCTACTGTTAGGCAGGAACTCTACCACTTGAACCCCGCTCTCAGCACTTTCTGCTTTTATTACTTTTAGGATCCGGTGGAGTTTTCCCAGGGCTGGCCAGGTCTGTGCTGTACTTATTTATATGATCTGTGTAGCTGCAATGACAGGTGCTTCCATACCATGTCCAGTGTAGGACCAAATTTTAAACATCCACAGATGGACATTTAGATAATGGTGACCATGTACTGTAGATGACTCAAAACTGATCAAGGCAGTAAGTGCAGAAAAAGCAGCAAAATTCTTACAACTAAAAAAAATAATTAAAAAAAAATCTCACACTCAGGTATTAAATGCAAAGAGTAGAGATCTTTGAGAGTGGGGGAAATGAAAGAAGCCTTGATAAATTGGGATGGAATTCTAACATGCCTTCAGGGAAACACAGGATTTGAGTGAGCTGGGAAGAGGGAGATGGGGAGAGGAGGGGGATTTGTGTCCAGACTGGGACAGACACCAGTGCATCATCTCCAAGCTGTCCTGCCAGCTCCAATCATGAGACTGAATTTGTGTGTTAGGAATCATCACGCGCACAGCCCTCTCCAGGGAAAAGGCCTCCCCAGACCAAAAGATCCATTTTTTGGCCCCTGGGGACGAAAGGGATTGAAGTGGCATTACTATTTTTCAGTAAATTGGAAATTTTACATCTCAGACAGCCCACTTACTTTGAAATAGGGGCTTTTCAGGATAGGATTTTATTTACTCAATACATACCTGGGCCCTGGGCACTGGCACATAATCAGTTGATGTTTCATGAATGAACATGTAGGCAGAGACACAAATAGCCTTCACACTTCCCCTTTGACCTGAGCAAAGTTCTCTTTGACCCCAAGTGCACTATGACATCATTAGCTTCAGAGAAATTTGAATAAAGGCAACATAGATCAGATTTCCCCATGAACAGATGAAAGCACCAAGTCCTGAAAGCCTCCACTCATTTGGCCTTAGCAAATGCTCGCCCCTTCTCCTGCTTGCACCCCCTTCTCTCTCACTGCCATTCTCATTCAGTATCCAGATGTAGCAGAATGTTGGGCTCTGCAGAGGGCAAGGCTCATATAACGGAACCCTGGAAAGGAGTTCCTAAGATGGAGACTCTACCAACAGATTCTGGACAAAGCTGTAAAGCAGGCCAATAGTTTCCCACAAGACAACAAGCCTGTTCTGTTACTTCACCTGTGATTCTGCCCTTGCACACCACTAAGTAAAACCATTATACTAGATAGGACTAAGGTTTGATCTCCAACCTCACCGAGCATTTCCTCATTGCTAATGCTCAAACTTCATTAGGGCTGAATGAACGTAAGAAAAATAATGAATTCCAAGTGTGGAAATGGAAGCATGAAGACTCAAGTTGTTTCATTTCTTGGTGGCCAGAGATGACGCAAATGTTCAAAAGACTTGGGGCTCTTATGCCCTTCCCTCACATGCAGAGTTCAAAGCTAAAGGTGTGTGGAGACCAAGGAGGATCCTCCTTTAAAGAGGACTATGTAGTGATTCCACCCCACCTGTTCACACTCATGAGAGGTGGGGCGGGGAAGAGGCCTGGTCTACCCTTGGAAAATGTAAGAGGTAAAAGAGAAAAACCAGTCTGTACTTCAAAGATGAAAATGAAGAAGACGATGCTTTACTTGAGTCAGTCTGAATTGTTGGAGCTTATCTCCGCATCCACGTGTGTTTCCTATGGGCCTCCTATAGTCAGCTCACCTCACAGGAAGTAGTCATAAATTTCCTGTAGCAGGGTGGACTAGAAGGACAAAAAGGGCAGGGAGAAACTGACACCTGATGAGGAAGCAACCACCAGATGCCAGATCATCACCTTCCTGAACAAAATGGCAGGCACCCCGCCCTCCTTTCCTCCCCCCCCACACATCCGAGGTGAGGAAAGGAAAGAGGCCTCCAAAAGCACCTTGTCCTGGTGTGCTGGAGTTCCCACCAAAAAAAGTACCAAGACTGCAGTTTAAAAAGATGAGGGGCAGGGGTGGGGGGAGGGAAATGGGGACCAAGGCATGAGAAAGGGTATCAATGTTTGTGAATTAATGCACCTTCTATCTGGTGAATATAATGTAACCCTTCTATTAATTACAATAAAAATATATGAAAAAAGAGATAAACAAAAATGCCAGGAAAAAAAAAAGCAGAAATGCATTTCTCACAGTGCTGTGAACCTTAAGTCCAAGGTCAAGGTGGAGGCAGGGCCGTTTCCACTGAGAATCTTCTCCCATGGGCTGTGAATGGCCATCTTATTTATGCCTTTTGTTTTCATGCAGTCCTTCTTTCCATGTACCCAAGTCCTGATCTGAGGACACCATTGTTACTGCACTAAGGCTGACCCTAGGACTTCCTTTTCCTTCATGACCTTGGTCAAAATATCTCTGAACCCAACAAATTCAGTCCCTGACACTCTCAGAAAAACCCCAAGTTCAAGACTTACATCACCAGCTGCAGCCAGGCACAGACGACTCGTATATGTAATACTAGGTCCTCAAGAGACTGAGATCTGAAGATGCCATTTGAAGTCAGCCCAGGAGAGAAGTCCAGAAGACCTTTACCTCCAATTAACCACCTGGAAGTGGCTTAAGCGGTAGAGTGCTAGCCTTGAGTAAAAAAGGGCAGAGTGGAGACGCCCTGAATTCAAACTCCAGGACTGGCACCAAAGTAACAACAACAGCCAGCCTTGGAGAAAAAAAGACTGTCCAGCTATGGCCCAGTCAGGTAGGAATGCCACGGTCCTTCTCATCTCCCATGCTCCCTATCACCTGCAGTTTAATAAAAGATCCCTTGCCAGTATAATAGACCACAGACAGAAAGAGTAATGTGGTGAGGCGAGGAAAGAGAGAAAAGGAGAAGCACTCAACTTTAAATCAAATTGTGAGTCTTTATCATTACTCCATGTTATATAGTCTGGGCTGAGTACAGAGCTCAGTTCCTGTAGTATGCTGGAAGGCTTCAAATGCCAACACTGGGGAGAAAAAAGAAAAAGTAAATTAAAGTTCTAAGTTTAGGTTAAGAACATTTTGAATTCGAATTGACTGTGGAAGGTTTATTAGTCAAGGCTGAGGATGTATGTAGCTCAGTGGTATTAGGCCATACCACGGCCCAGTGTGCCTAGCCAAAATATTGTCATGTTAGTAATTTCACTTGCCAAGTGTGGCATAAAAATCAAAGCCGCCTTTGATTATATTTATGTCTCTTTTTTTAATTCCTTTTCTTTTCATTGTAAAGGTGATATACAGAGGGATTAGTTACATAAGTAAGTAAATGAATACAACTCTTGTCAAACATAGTTACCCTCTCCTTACTTTTCCACATTCCCTCTCCTCCCCCCACCCCCATACATCAGGTATAAAGTTCATTTCCAACATAGTGTTTTGTGAATATCAATGTTGCACTGGCTCATCCTTTGTCTTTTGTCTCACCAAATTTAATCAATAAACCAGACGTGTATATATGTATAAATAGACGAATTAATGAATGAACAAATAAGCAAATTTTAGTAAGCATTACTTGTAGGCTAAATACTTTCATATACATAATTTCTTTCATAAATTAGGGTACAGGTTGCTTAAAATTAGTGTTAATTACTGTCCATTTCATCCTTATACACTGAATACACAGTAAAATATCACATTATTCTCCATAAGTATACATAATTATTGTCCATTTAAAACTGTAGAAAAGTTAAATGATGTTGTTAAGGTAGTTCGGAAAAACTGCTTTCATTTTGGCAACGAGGTGTTGTTTTATTCTTAAGATATGTAATACCACACATTTTTTAAAGAAAATAAATGAGCATGTTCTTTGAAAACTATAAACGTTACTCAGATACTGCATCACAATAATTACGCAGTAAAATTCTATGGAACGCTAATCTCACCACTTGCCTTTATTCAAGGGATGGCATTTCTCCTACAAACTAAATATATTGTCCTTCTTTGAGAATTATGCCTGCTGTCCACCAGGACTGATCTTGGCCCATGAATCAGCCAGAGCCAGCAAGCAGCACTGATCTGAAACTGGCAGTGGCTCCCGCAACACTACTATCTGCTGTCAAATGCTACACACATGCGCTAGTGAGTCTACCAAAGAGGTCCCAAGGTGACACCTGCCCTAAATCCAGGCAACGCTTTATCAAAACTGTCTCCAGAATATAACATCATCCCAGGACTAAGAAATTCCACGTGGTTATCCCTTATGCTGAGGGTTATTTTTTAATATGATCTCTAAAGTGCCCTCTCCATGGAGTTTTACTTGTTTGGTTCATTGGTTTTCTTTTCTTTTTCAGTTCTGGAGCTTGAAGTCAGAGCCTGCATGCTGTCCCTGGGCTTTTATGTTCAAGGCTAGCACTCTACCACCTCAGCCTTCAGGCTCTCCATGGCTATCTGGAGATAAGAGTCTCATGGACAGGGGCGTGGTGTTGTGGTAGCCTTGAGCTGAAGAGCTCAGGGACAATGCCCAGACCCAGAGTTCAAATCCCACAACCGACCACCAAAAAAAAAAAAAGTCTCATGGAAATTTCTTCCTGGTCTGGCTTCAGACCCTGGTCCTTTGAGCTTAGCCTCCTGAATAGCTAGGACTGTAAGTATGAATCACTGGCATCTAGCACTAGAAACATTTTTTCTTTTCTTTTTTTTTGGGGGGGGGGAGTGTTTATTTGTTTCCTTTATTTTTAGTATATTTTAATTTTATACTTTCTGTAATTCTATTATTTTATGTTAATTCCAGTATCTTCCAGACACATCATTAGGTTCCCATCTCAAGACAAAAACTTCCCTACACATACTTAATAACCATTCCAAAGTTCAGTTCTACTGGATGTGGAGGTACACACCTAAAATCCCAGTTCTCAGGAAAATGAGACAGAAAAGGTTGCAATTTGTGGGCAGCATGGCATAGGTAAGGCTTTATCTTAAAAAATAAATAGTCAAAGGCCGGAAATTTGGCCTCGTGTTAGAGTGCTTGCATGAAGACCCAGGTTTAATTCCTTGGTACCACATACATATAAAAAGCTGGAAGTGGTGCTGTGACTCAGGTGGTAGAGTGCTAGCCTTGAGAAAATCCAAGGACAGCGCTCAGGCCAAGTTCAAGCCCCAAGACTGGCAATAACAATAATACTACTACTAATAACTAAATAAATAATCTGGTCCAACCTAGCAGGCAATATGGAAAAATGCAAAATACATATAAAATGGTATCGTAAATATAGAAAGCAGTCTGACAGTTTCTTTAAAAATAAAAACTGTACCCTATGAGCCAGCAATTCCATTTCTATGTATCTAATCATGATAAATGAAAACAGATCCAAGCAAAGGCTTCTACATGAATGTCTATAGAAACAATATTGATAACTGAAAACAAAAAAAATCAAGACTAAAAATGTCTTCTAGGAAAACTGTGACAGCATCCCATAAAATACTAGCCAGCAATAGAAAGGAATATAACGTGAAACCATGAAGCATGGAGAAGACTCAAAAACAGAAAGCTATGTCACAGATAATAAAGGCTACATTCTTATGCTTCCATTTTTACAACATGTCCGGGAAAGAACAAGTTATAGAGGCAACAGGAGATTCCTAATTGGCTAGAGTTGGAAACAGGAAGTGATTACAAATGGCAGGAGTTTGGGGGGGGGGGTTGTGTTGTTTTGCTTTTCTAGGGTAAGGGAAATGTTCTGGAACTAGACTGGAGTGTTGACTGAACAACTGTCAACTTACTAAAAAAAATCATTGACTTGTATACTATAATGGACTAAGTTGTAGCAGAATATTAACAACACCTCTGTGAAACTGCTTTTGAAGAGATCAAATGCAAAAGAGTAAAAAGGAGGTCCATAGGCAAAATACTTGGTTGTGGAAAAGCATTGTTGCAAGGTGGGTGGAGGTGGGTTCCGTTCATGCTAGTATTTTATCCCTGCTTTTACTCTAGGAAAATTTTACTACCAAAAGTCAGCTCATTGCATATTTCATCAGCTCCTTGACTAGGCTTCCGAATGGGGTCACCTGGGCTGCTCCACGCAGTAATGTTGGAAGTATAGTCACTTCTAGTGATCACAGTGGTTCCAATAGGCCTGATAAATATTACCCAATGCCCCAGTGTCCAAAATACTTGTCAGAAGAAGGGACACATAAGTAACTTAGCAGAACACTTACTATAAATGCTATAAATGCTAAAGACCTAGAAAGAGCAGGCAGGGAGTGGGTGGAGAGCCCAAATATGACTCTGCTGCCCCAGCCATCGTGTCTAGACACCATATGAGCCCTGTGGGTTCCAGCAAGGGTGTTTCCCATCTAGCCTTATTTGGTGAGAGCTCGCTCCCCCATTCAGCCGCCTCCTTTCCTTTGCATGCCATGGTGGATCAGGGAGGACTAGTTTCCTCCTCTTCACTTGACTCAGGTCCTCTGGCTCCTCCCCTACACATAGGTCTAGTCACAGACTCTCCTTGGGAATGGTGGAGCTGGAGAAGACTTTCTTCACTGGTGGAAAACCTGGAACAACATAAGTCTGGCAGCTGGCTAGCCCCATTTGTAGACCTGCGGAGAAAGGTGTTTGGTAAAAGAGTAGGGGAGGACAATTCCTGTGACCCCTGAGGTTCTGTTATAGAGACATCCAGTTAGCACAGGTTTAGCACAGGATATGCGATACACTTAAGCCAAGGTTAGCCTGAGCGAGTTCAAGCTGGGTTTCTGGCCCTTGCAATATATGAGTACTGGCAAATACTTTGGTTCCTTCTCACTATCTCAACTGGGCAAGCTCCATATTCCAAAAAGTGCCTAGAATTTAAGAGTGCGATTCTCACACAAATTCCATCTGTTCTGCACAACTCCATGAAGTTACTTCACCAACCTCCAGGAATAAAAATCAGTTCTGGAGTTGAAGTGGAATACAATCAGATAAGCAGTAAGACAGTAAGGACGGATGGTTGGTTGTTGGGCTAGTAGCAGCTGCCTGGGCTCTGCATGGGCCCAAATAAAAAAACTCTCATCTCCATGTATCCCCTGCCCTCTGAGGCTCAGACTATTCAGGAGGCCTGTGTATGGGTAGGTTTCTGGGCTAATTCCATTCTGAGACTAAGTTCTTTTTTGACTCTCCTTCCAAAACCAGATCAACAATGAAAGTAACCATAATCAACTGGAAATGAACAGGTTGGACTATTTTAAAACATGAGCGAACTAAAAAGCCATTGTGAACCACTAAGCCCAACTGGACAGTCCCGGTTGGATTCAGCTCAGAGTCCAGAGGTGGGATGAAAGCCCAGCTGCCCTGCTCCCCAGAAACTTGGTTTTACAAAGCTACTAGTTAGAAATCAGTAGGGAAGCCTTCGGGATTGGCAGATATAAAGAAGAGGAGGGACAATAGGGAGGATTCCTGGGGGGCAGAAGGAGGAGCTAAGCTGGAACAAGAGGATTCAAGGTTCAATGATAATCCTTCAAACAGTGATCCTTGGACAGTGCAGAAGCTATGATGTGCCCAGTCAGTTACCTAATGTACTGTAAGACACCTGGAAGACTCAAATATCCCTTTCCCTAAGGATTGTGCCAGCCTGGATTGCCACAGGACTCACAGGACCATACAAGTAGCAAAGCCTATGCTATGGGGGATCCCTCCAGGTGTAGACACACTCCCGTTCCTGGGATATGAAACCTTTGGACCTTCTACTTTGCCATATCCAACCACCCTTTGTGCTTAGGCATAAAAGGCAAATGCGTTAGCATAGAAGGGTGAGAAACATTTCCATGAATGTAACCAAGTTTTCATATGATCCATTAGGGTACACATACACTCAAGCATATATCCTACATACCTTATGCGCGCAGTTTATTCAAGAAGTTACAGTTTAAGAGGAAAGGTAAGAGGTCTAAGTCTATCTACAATGACTTACTCATATCACATGCATAGAGAAGCAACCATGAGCCACCTAAATATAAAGCTGATGTAGAAACACAGACCCCCAATAACTGTTACTTAACAAAATCAGCCTCACCATAAGAAAACAAGCCCACATGGGTGGATGCACTTGCACAAAACAAGGCAGAGATAGGTACAACTCAAATTTGGTGGTCTCATTCCACTTATAATTAAACTGGTGTTTATGCTGGTCCTAGGACTTGAACTCAGGGCTGGTGATCTTTTGTGCTCAAGGCCAGTGTTCTTTCACTAGAACCACAGTTCCATTTCTGGCTTTTTGGTGGTTAACGGGAGATGAAGAGTCTCATGGACTTTCCTGCCCACCCAGGCTTCAATCCTCAAATCTTAGTCTCTTGAGTAGCTAGGATTCCAGATGTGAGGCACCTGGCTATAATCAGTTTTTGATGATCAAACTACCAGACTTCTTTACAGACATACCTAAAGCTAACGGCAAACTTCCAAGTAACCAATGCAGACACAGGAAAGCTGACTCCAACACGCAGTTACTGAAGACATTCTAGGTGCCCGGTGGTGCTGATGCTGTAGGATCTACCTATACGAAAGCCAAGCCATCTTAGCAGCCCAAAGCTGCAGCCATGAGCCACCAGTGGTGAATGAGCATATGAAAGGCGACTCGTGTAAGCTGAGATGCACAGGAGTCAGGGGTTACACACAGTGGATTCCAAAGACCCCCCCCATACTGCTAGTGCCAAAAATAATATTCTGAACATATTAGGCAAATTAAAACAGAGTATTGATTCAATTTTTTAACTTTCTTATTGTGACTAGTAGAGAATACAAAATTATCTAAGTACCTTCTTGGTGGTGGTAATATATAGGTTTCTCTTTTCAAAGGCTACAATCACATCTTGTTACAACAAACAAGGCAGGGTTAAAAATTTAATAAAATAACAGGGGAACTTAACTTTTCCATCACTTCAGTGCAACCCAGATTTTTATTACTGTGTTCGGTTTCTTGTATGAAACAAATTTCTCCGAGGAACGTAGTGCAATGTGGAATAAAGTATGTTGTTAATAAAGGAACTACGCCTTTGTTGGAATTAGACAGCAGCAGTAACTATTCAGGCTAATCCACTGGCATACCTTTAAAGGCTGAACAGGTGCTGGTGGCTCACACTTGTAACCCTAGCTTTTTAGGAGGCTGAGATCTGAGGATCAGGGTTCAAAGCCAGCCCAAGCAGGAAAGACTATAATTTCATCTCCAATTAACCACCAAAAAGTAGAAAGAAGAGTTGTGGCTCAAGTGGTAGAATGCTAGCCTTGAGCAAAAAAACTAAGGGACAGTGCTCAGGTCCTGAGTTCAAGCCCCAGTACTGACACACAAAAAAAAAGGTAGGAGCAGGTTGACTGAGAAGAAAATATTAGCAATGATAATATTCACAATCAGTGAGATGAGCGCTTTGCAAAAAAACTTTTTTTATTTTACTTGAGTAGTATCTCATTAAATGCTTACAATCACTTCCAAATTAGCAAATTGTAACATAAATTTATTTGGCCAAAATGGTAAGAGTTATAAAAGGAGTCTAGATTTAAACTGGGGTTATTTGTTTTGTTCTTGTACCACGGCTTAGACTCAGAGCTTCATGCTGTCACTCTGCTTGCTGGTACTCTACTACTGGAGCCATATTTCCAGTGTGGATTTTAGCTGGTTATTTTCTTCCCAGACTGACTTCACACCTCTGTCCTCTAGGTCTCGGCTTCCTAAGTAGCTAGGATTACAGATGTGAGCTATAAACGCCTGGCATTGATGACACTGGATTACATACCTATAGGACAATGCTAATACTGAAAAAAAGTCCGGTCAACGGATCCACCTTTCTAGTACTTACAAATAAAGCCAGTTGCCTTTAACAATGGACCAGTGGCCAGAACTGCTGCTGGCACAGAGAGCTCCCTCTAGAAAGCCTGAATAGACCAGCTTGTTAAAGGCCTTCCTTCTGGCTGTCAGCCCTCAGTCCTGCACCCTTGCCTCTCTCCAGGGGAGGGTACGTCTTTATTTCTTTATCTTCATATATGGCATAGTTTAACAAATAAGCCACTGAACTCATGGGTCAAATCTTTTCCCGTATAGCTTTGCTAAAGATACCAAATCAACATGAGAGAAAATGTAAAGATAATTATAGGCAAGCAAAGGGCTATTTTTACCCACATCTGAGCTGACAAAGTACAGAGTAGGATGGAGTGTTCCACGTACTGGCAGCCAGTTGCAGAAGTAGAATGTCTAGCACTTCTTTCCCTATCAGTAGGACATTTCCTGTGCCTTGGGGATTACAAAATAAAATATTATAATTCTCCAGAACAGTGAAGAGCATTGGTATTAGCTTGGGGAGAGAAGGGGAAAAAACAGACCCCTCAAAGAGGCAGAGTGAGGCAAGAGCACAGGTGAGCTGTGTTCTGGAAGCCACACACAAAAGCATCCACTGAAGCAGATAGGGACAGAGAGTGAGTCTCTCCTGTTTCTCAGTGGCTACAAACACCCACTTTCACGGTCATGGGAATCAAACACCCTTTGTCCTGGGAGTACGCACTTAATGTAATCAGTGGTGGTATTAAAAGAGAGCAAGAAAGCAAACTCTTGCCAAACAAGGCAAAACAGGGACAGGGCCATCGATGAATGGGCCAAAAGACAACAAGCTTCAGCCAGGTCCTGTGTGGAAAATCACTACTGTTGTTTGGCAGGCTGGCCTGCCCCTTTCTGGCTTCTAGAGACTGGAGGAGCAAAAGAAAACTACACCAGGGCACCTCTGACATAAAGTTAAGGAACACTGAAAGAATCTAACTACCTAAAGATTTATCAAGCTTATTAACTGCACATGTAGGTATGCATATGTGGGGAAAGGGGGGGGGGCCAACATGAAGTTTTTTTCAAAAAAGTAAATTCCAAAGAAATTCTAGATGGGAGGAATATCTATACTTATATTTTGAATCTTTTTTTTAATTTCCAATTTAAAATAGAACTGAAAGCATTTGAAGCAACTTCTACTCCTGATTTGACAGGTGGTAAGTTGCTGGGCACCTGATCACGGCCGCCACTGAAGCCTCCTGGGCCTGTGTTTCTAGCTGGGCCCTTTCTTGTATCTTTCCTTTTTTGGCTATCTTTCATGAAGAAGAAAGAAACTGCAATGCACTGTCCATGAGGCTTTGGCTCTGGGCTGGCACCTCTAGTGGCTGGGTGGAGACCACTGGACAACCACAAAAGTTGCACTCCCTTCATGACAGAGATGGAGTCAATCATCCATGTGTCAAGTCCATGGGAGAACATTCCAAATCACTTAACATTCTTTTTTTTTTTTTGACATTCCTGAGCTTGAACTCAGGGCTTGAGCACTGTCCTCAAACTTTCTCAAGGCTAGAGCTCTACCACTTGAGCCACAGCGCCACTTCAGGCTTTTTTCTATGCATGTGGTACCGAGGAATTGAACCCAGGTCTTCATGCATGCTAGGCAAGCACTCTACCACTAGGCCAAACTCCTGGGCCCCAATTCACTTAACATTCTTATCAAACTAACAGCCTCCGCATAGAATCTGTGTAGTCCCTGTCGAAGTTTGACAAACAGACTTGTTTAGGAGGTTCTCTGGCTCAGCAGGACGCCATCCTTCATACCACCATGCAACACCCTTTGCCTCCCCCACACTCCCAATTTGCAGCCCATTCTTCAACGTGGACTGTTCCAAGTCTAACCAAGTCGCCAGAACTTTTTTTTCTCAATATAATTAGCTAACTATAGGATTCTTAAGCTGTCTCTGAAACAGAAAAATATAATGCTTCAAGTAGCCAGAACTAAGGTCATATCTTACACTGCCTTTTGCAGAGCCTTTTTTTTTTTTTGCCAGTGCTGGGCCTTGAACTCAGGGCCTGGGCACTGTCCTTGGGCTTTCTCAAAGCTAGTGCTCTACCACATTTCTGATTTTTTTTTTTCTATGTATGTGGTACTGAGGAATTGAACCCGGGTCCTTGTGCACGTTAAGGCAAGCACTTTACCACTAGGCCAAACTCCTGGCCCTTGCTGAATGGGGTCCTTATCACTTCTCTAGGATGCCGTCTCCTCTGTAAAATGAGTGCCCACCACTGGGCCTGTCTCAACCATCAACAGTCTACCCTTCGTCTCTATCAAAATACAAGTGCCTGACCCAGGTTAAAACTCAAATCTATTCAGCCTGGCCTTGCTATTCATCCACAAATCTCTGCACAGTCAATTATCCCATCTATAGGACCCACTCATCAGAAATCTGACTGCAGTCCTAGGTCAGAGAAAGACCAGTCATGACCTCATTCATTGACAGCCAAGTGCCTGCCTCAGAAATATGCATGGCAACTGAACCAACTTGCTCAAAGTTTCCAACAGGCATCCTCTTTCACACAGGTCAGTGACTATTTTGCATTCTGCTTCTTTCTTTTTTTTTTTTTAAACTGCAATGACTTAACATATCATTCTGGACACCCTCAGAATGGGAGCTTTAAACACCTGACACTTCACAGAAAGAGGGTTTTCCTCTGCAAAAGCAGGTGTCTAACTGAGGTCTTGCCAACTAGGAAATGTGGCCATGACTTCTAGGATTCCAGTGAGACAGCTCAACATGAAGGGTGGGGAGATTTCCCCACAAAGCCTAAGTCATCACTAGGTGGGATGATATAGGAAGTCCCCTGTCCCTCCTATAACACCAGGATTCTGCTGCTACCTGGACAGCAGGAGTGCAGGCCTGACTCCAGACCAAGCCATGTCACCCTTGACTGAGAAAGTAAAGTCTCACAGAAAATAGAGAAGTAGAAAATCATAGAAAAAATGACACTCATAGTAAAACAGAAAGTCATAAAATAGAAAATGATATTCTTAGAAAACCATCCCACAGATCCACTTTTTACTTCCACTAACAAACAATGCATTATTGCATTAAAGGAATCTAAAAACACTGTAGGCTGGCTGTACAGCAACCAATAATTTGTTTTCCTAATGAGAATCTAAAAGCCACAATTACCACTTTTTTACATATAAGGCAAATTATCAAACTGTCCAGAGGGATAATAACACAGGACAGAAAACAGATCCCTTGTCACTGTTGAAAGTTAGCTGTTAAGTGAATGGGTTAGCTGTTAAGTGAATGACTGAGATGGTTTATACCTATAATCCTAGCTACTCAGGAATCTGAGATCTGAAGATCATCATTCAAAGTCAGCTCAAGAAGGGAAGTTCCTGAGACTCTGGTCTCTAAACACCACAAAAATCTGAAGTAGAGTTGTGGCTCAAGTGATAAGGTGCTAGCCTTCAGGGACAGTGCCCAGGCCCCGAGTCCAAGTCCCAAAATAGCATGAAAGAAAGAAAGAAAGAGAAAGAAAGAAAGAAAGAGAAAGAAAGAAAGAGAAGATTTTTGTGGTATATTCAATGAGTCTTATGTTCTTATGAGGAGTATGCCTGAGATGATTAGCGATAGCCTCAGGACAGAGAGTACTATGAACCTCTAAATTTTTTTTAAAAAATGGTTCTGAACATATATACATTATTTATTATATCTAAGTAAATTTCCTCCACAGGAAAAACTGTCTAAAACCTACATCAGAATTGTGTTCATTTCTCAAAAATCCTTCACATCATTACTAGTTTACAATCATCCCTCGGTTTGCAAAACAGATTCCTTCTGGAAGAAAGCAATTTACTTCACTGTATCCTAGTGCAAAAAGGAAGTTTCTTGAGCCTTTTATACCCACCAGTAAGCTCTGCCAGGGTTTTTGTTCCAGGCTGAGGTTCTATCACTTTCCAGCAAGAGCAACTAGACAGAAACAGTGAACGTGCAAAGAAATATGCTGGCATTGTTAATTTTAGTTGTTTAGGTCACACACACACACACACACACACACACACACACACACACACAGAGAGAGAGAGGCTGGACACGGATGGCTCAGGCCTGCAATTCTAGCTACACAGAGTGAGCTCTGGAGGATCTCAGTTCTCCGCCAGCCAAGGCAGCAAAGTCTATGAAATTCCATCTCCAATTAACTAGCAAAATGCATGAAGGGCTGGCTCAAGTGGTAGAAACGCAAGCCAAGCGAGTGAGAGACCAGAGTTCAAATGCCAGTATTAGGAGAAAAAAATTAAGATCTCTAAATCTATAATCAGAAAGGAAAAAATGGGTCTTGGTGTGGTGGTTCACACCTTACTTGCAGCTCTCAGGAGGCTGAGGCAGGAGAGTATTGAGTTCTGTAACAGCCTTGCTGGCTATAGTAAGATCATTCTTCAAAAGACAGGGGGTGGGGGAGATGACCATTATTTGTGAAATTACATAGAAAGACATGGTAATTTCCAGTGAATGTCATTTACGACAGAAAGGACTAGATTTGATCACAGGCAGGGTTAGATAAGGTGACACCAATCACTAAAAGCCAGCTGATAAAAAGAGAACCAGATACACTGCAGCAACTTCTCCAAAGAGTGGAGAGGGAAAAAAAAAAGTGTTTCTCACACTTCTAAATGTCCACTCACATCCCCTACTGTGATGTCTTTATCACTGTTTAAATTATGCTGTGGACCAGACAGCTTTGCCTGATGGCCACATAAGAGACCTAATGACTGTGCGTGTGTTTCAATAAACAATCACCTACAGCATGAGACTTTTTAGACATAGGAAATATAAAATTGAAGAATGAAATATGCCTCTTTCAATTAAACAGAATATTCTATTTTAGTATAAATGGTTAAGTCAGTAAAGTAACTTTTTAGAATGCTGAGTGAATTTACTGACGCTTCTGAGAGGGTCCCAGACCCTCTGGAATGTTGCAGATTAAATGAATTTCTGGTCCACAGCACATGATAGAGGCCGAGAGGCTGGGCAATAGATGGGTAACCTTTTTCTAACTTCTGTTGTACCACCTGTACTTTTAAAACTCATGGGGGTAACTATCAAAGAGAAAAAAAAACTTCAGATTATGCAGCATTTTAAAAATAATTCTAATTTTTGGCTGAAGATTAAAAACGCCTATGTTGAGCAATAATATACTAATTTTTAACGTCATGCTTTATTATAAGGTATAAAATGGCTATGCTTCTAATACTCTGGTCATTTTTAAGAACACTATCAGTTTCATAAACATATTTAGTTCATTGAGAGAAAACAAAAGCCTACCTCTTCCTATCATTTACTTAAATACGACAAAAGGACTTCAATATTTTTATCTTTGGTTTGTCAACTCCCATATTTGTCACACAAAGTAGAGAAAATTCAGTTGGTATATAATGCAGTATACTCTGACAGTGAATGTTTTCTGTAGCATGAATTAAGGATTCTACAATTGGCAGTTCTTAGGATATATTTCGGCATTTATGACACACGGCTCCTAAACATTCAGATTCTGTGCCATCTTTTTTTGTCCATCGGGAACGTTCTCCACAATTGTAGATGAAGGCAGCTAGAGTGACGGTGTGCTTACCTTCTGCGAGAATTCACAGACACTTTTCTGCTCTTGGAAGTTCACTGGGGTTTGTGTTGCTGGAGCTGTGCTGGCCGCTTGGGACTAACACTGTGTGAACATGAGGGTCAGCATCCTTTGAGCACACGTTTCTAACTGAAAATTGAGGTCCAGAAAAAGAAAGTAAGTGACACCACGTACCACATTTAGTCATGTTCTCCTTACAATTTAGACTTAGGCAAAATCCTAGATTTAAAAAAAAAAATCTAAAGACACAGGGATAAATTACATGCATTTAGTCAGTGGTTTCTTTACCAGATTTTGTTGTTGTTGTTGTTGTTGTTGTTAACTGTTAGGACCTATAAATATGATACTTAGCTATTAGGATATCCAATAAGTGAAGAGAGAGGAAAGGAAAAAGAGAGTAAGGGAAGGATAGAAGAGGAAGAGCGAGAAGGAGGGAAAGGGATAACTAAAAGAAAATCATAACAAAATATATTATATTGATAGCTAAATGCTATGGAGCATATCCTCTAATTCCCAGCCCTCAGAAGACTGAATCAGAAGTATCAGAAGTTCAAAGCTACTCTGAACTATATGGATGTCCCTCATGGATCACTCACTGCAGCTTCACTGTATCACAAGTTTTGGTTTTTTGTTGTTGTTTTTTTAAGTTCTGTAATTTAATTCTAATGCAATTCTAATTCTGTATTGCAGAGTTTTCGCTATATTGCGGGGTTTTGTGATATACAGGTATTCATACAGAGCATATGACGTATTGATAAGAGTGTGGGAAAGGTTTATAGAAAAGTGGGAAGGATTTATAAAGCCTTAAGATATATATATAAATAATAAAGTAAATATATAGGTGCTATGTCCTGCTATGATGCAGGATTTCTCCTCACCTATCCTAGGAGTCACATTCTAGAGACCCCTGCATCAAAACATAAATAAAAATGAATCTATTCACAAATACTTGAGAACATACTATAGGTGTTAGCACTTTCCTGAATATTGGAATACAACAGTGGAAAGAAAAAAAAAAAACAAACTTGTCTCTACAGCCTTATCCTCTAGTACAGAAAGACAGGTAATATTAAAAGAAGTTAGAATGCATAGCAAAGCCAGTGCTCTGGAGGAAATAAAGCAGCAAAAGACGCAGCAGGGAATACTAGAAGGGGATGTTCCAGTGAATGCCTCAAGAACTCTGGGTAGAAAGAATGCAAATGCAAAGGCTGAAGTGAGAATGTCCTTGGCAGTTTGATGGAAGGCTGGAGAAGCCAAGGGGCTTAACTGCTTTAAGATTCTTCCAGTTTAGGGAACGGGGAGAGGTTATTATTGGGAACAAAATATGTCACTTACACAGTCACATCTTTATGCCTCATTAGAGCAGGAACCTGCCTCTGGAATTGCTTACTGGAAGCCCTCAGTCTTACCAAGGAAGAATGAGTAATTGTTTCATACAACCAACAAACAGCTGAGACGGGCCTTACATAGTCCATGTATCCCAAACTCAGCATAAAAAATGATATTTCTCATGCTGCATACTAATAAAGAGGAACTTCTCTTCTTCTTTTTTTAACAACTGAAACCACAAAAATAATTCAGCCAACTAATATCACCTAAACTTTTTGAGTTTAAGACAAATCAGTTTTCACCTTTTCATTCAATAGGTGGCAAAGGAGAGAGCTTATTATCATCCTAAATATTTGCTAGATGAACAAAATAATAAAAACAGCACTACTAAGACCTCAATACCGAGTAACCAGTGACCTAAGTGTGTAACAGAAACGTACGCTCAAGGAAGCTTGATTCAAATATGTACTACACTACTATTAGTTATAGCTTAAAAAAAAATGAAAGCAGACAAAAAAATCCAGGTACAATAAAAAATTGAAAACAGTAATTTTCTCTTGTCAAGGGAATAAGAATACTGTAATTTATTCATACACTAAGATATTCTGTAGTAGTTAAAAATGAATATTCACATAAACCTCCAAAAATGAAATGGAATTCTAAATGCTGTTTGTGTATAGCATTATGCCATGTGTGAAATGTTTAACACTCAGGATGCTAGTGGTTCATGCTTGTAAATCCTACTTACTCAGGAGGCAGAGATCTGAGGATCATAATTTAAAGTCAAATGAAGCAGAAAAGTCACAGAGAGTCCATCTCCAATTAAACAAACAGCCAAAATCTTGGACCAAAGGTGTGGTTCAAGTACTAGAGTGCCAACCATGAATGAAAAAGCCTGCGTTCTCATTTGAAGTCTTGAGTTCAAGATCAAGTACTACCAAATAAATGAATAAACAAATGTTCAAAACAAACTTGCATGTTTTTGTGTATTAAATACACAAAATGATCAAAACGTGCTTGGGAACTAAACTATATGTGGCCACCTGAATGAACCTGGAGATGAAAAAGGTACAAAAAAATCCTTAAAAATCCCAATGTTTTCATGGATATGAATGAAGTACGGACATATCAGCAACTCTTCAACACTGGATGCCTCACTATAGAAAAGATTTCATCATTAGTTGGGGAAACCAAGCTAGAAAGGAGAGAGGAGAAGACACAGATTCTCCACAACATTCTTTCAACATCAAGGCGCAGTTCTCCTCAACCTCCAACTCTGTTTCTCCACCTTTATGGCACTGGGAGGGTGGGGGCCTAACTCAGCAGCCAAGCACCTTCCTACCAGGTGGATCAGGTGGATGCCCTGGGTTTTTTTCCGATGGGGTGTGGGGGGGGGGGGAAGAGGGGTGTTGGTGTACCTGCCTTTAAGGTGATAGAAACGTCACGCATCGCCTTCCTGTTGAATCCCCAGAAATGCTGCATGCATTCGTGCTCAGTTCCAATCAATAGGAAGTACTAACACACTCACTGCATGCAGGAGTCAGGACAGTGGGCAGTAACTCCTGAAGACCTGTCATCCTAAAGAGGAAAGCAGCTCCGCACGGGGCACTGTGCCCCCAGGATCCGACTCCTGCTCAAAGTGACTGCCTCAACCCGTTATCGTTCGGACTACATCCACCAGTGATAAAACTCCCGGGCACACGAGTGGACGGGGGCCCCGTGGGCTCCGTGAGCTTCGGCGAACATTCCGGCTCCCCGTTCTGCAGGGGCCCCGCGGCCGCCGAGGTCATTCCCCGGGGACGGAGCCCCGTCGCCGGCGGCGCGCGGTTCCCGGCCCGCCCCGGGAGGGGAGCCGTCCCTCGGGAAGGGGCGGCCACGGAACCCAGGCGCGCGCCCTCCCCAGCGCGGCGCCCTCGGCCCGCTCGTCCTCGGGAAGAAAGTTGCGCTGCGCTGGCTCCTCGGCAAAGAAAAGAACAGGGAGCCCGGATCCACAGCCCGCGCGGGGGCCCCTGCGAGGCCACCTCGGCCCCTTCCCCGCACAGAGGAGGAGGGGCTCCATCTGCCCTAATCCCCCGTGCACCCGGGCCTTTCCAGGCTCAGCCCTCCCCCGCGTGCCCGCAAGCGGAGGGAGAGAAGCCCCAGCGGCGGAGCAGATGAACCCTGCAAAGCGCACAAAGTGCGTTCGCAAACCTGCTCAGACCGGCGGGCTGCGGGCCAGAAGGACGCCGTCCCCCCCGCACCGGGTCGCGCCGGGAGGCGGGCGGGGGTTCCCCGTACCCTCCCGCTTCTCTGGAGCTCCAAGGGGACCCCAAGACCGCGGCACGCCAGGGGGTGGTCTGGCCTACGCCCCAGGCCCGGAGGCAAGGCGCCCCCCGGGTCCGGCAAGGAACAATAGCGGACCCGGGGTCTCCAGAGCCACGGGAGTCTCTCCCGCTCGCACCCTCAGCCCCGACCCTCCAAGTTCGGCAGGGAGGCGGGTTCAAGCCCAGGAGGGGCGACGCCGAGGGAAACGGGACGCCCGGCAGGACGAAGCAGGTGGGACGGGGTGCGGACTCCAGGGCGCACCCCTCAAATGTCCTCCCGGGGTCCGCTCATTCATTCCACTCGAGCTCCCTCCCCTTCCCAGGCCGGCGGAAAGGAAGAGAACTCGGCCGGCCGTTCCCGATCGCCGCCACCCCACTTTTCTCCCCCTCTCCCAATCTGTCCTCGGCGGGCAGTCGGCCGGGGGCCACCGCGCGGCGGGACGCTCTGGGCAGCCCCGCGACCCCGCTCCGCGCGGGCGTCCCGCGCTCCGCCTCCCTCTCCCGCGCCCCAGACACAAAGGCGGAGACGCGAGCGGGGACCCCGCGCCCGCCCGGAGACTCCCAGCTCCGCACGGCGCACTTACCCCATCGAGACGGCGGCGGCGGCGGCAGCTCCCGGGCCCGGCTGGCGGCACCACCCCGCCCGCTGCTTCCCCAGGAAAGCGCGGCCGCCGGGCTCGCTTCCTGCTCGGCTTCCTGCGCCGCTCTGCTCCGCGCCGCGCACCCGCCTCCTCCCCGCCGCGGGGGTCAGTGGGCGCCGCCGCGGCTCCCGGGCTGGGCCGGCGGGGCGGAGGCGGGGGCAGCACCACCACGTGGCCGCCGGACGCCGGCCCCCGCCGACCGGGATCCCGCGGGAGCGGGAGGGGAGGTGCCAGCCTTTCCCCTCCCCTTCCACCCCGTGCGGCCCCAAATTCCGCGAGTCAGGCGACCCCGCCCCGCGCCCCGCGCCCGGGTTGGGACCCGCGGGCGCCGCCGCTCCGCCTCCCCGGGTCCCCGCGCCCCGCGCTCGGGCTGGGACCCACGGGCGCCGCCGATCCGCCGCCCCGGGTCCCCGCGCCCCGCGCACGGGCTGGGACCCGCGGGCGCTGCCTCTCCGCCTCCCCGGGTCCCCGCGCCCCGCGCCCGGGGGTCTTCTCGGCACTCCCACGGATCGCGGGGACTCGTCCCCGCCACCCGTCTCTCCCTCGTCGTCATCACCTTAATCTGGACTGAGTGGGAGACACCGAGCTCCGACCCCGCCGCTCGCAGAACACAGACAGAATTTGCCGCTGGACAGCCTCGGAGAGTCGTCCGCAAAGTTGTGGTCGGGAGGCGCGGGGAGAAGGCGGCCAAAGTCACCGGCCCGGGCCAAGTCCCTGGCGCCGGAATCGAGCTGGTTCTGAGTTCCAGAACTGCTAGACAGAAAGTAAACCAGGAGGCGCTGGCGCTCCCCGGACCCGGGCCCGGGCCGAGCGCCTGGGCTCTCCGCGCCTGTCAGGTGGCCAGACAAAACCTCCAGCCTCCAGCCTGGCTCTGCCTCGGCGTCGGGAGGGTAGACACGACCAGAGCGGCCGGATCGCGAGCGGGGACGTCCGCAAAGCCACTCTGGGGTGCAGACCGGCTCGGCGACAGTCTCTGCCTTCCCCTGGACCTTCAGGTCATGGTGGACTCCATTAATTCAGAGGACGGCCAAGCCCAACGCCCACTCCTTTCATTTGAATTCTAGTCGTGCTACCCAGCTAAGACTTAGCAAGTTTTATTCACCAAACCTCCTCCCTTCTGGCTAGAGGGAGAAAGCTTTACTTTTGCACAGCTTTCTAAAATAAATAAAGTGGAATGACTTTTGTTGGGCTGTAAGTCAGCTGAACATAAAGAGAAGGAAACAACCAGTTCTGACAAAAGTGAATCCACCCTCACAGAAACCAGTTTGTGCCATCTTACAGAGAGTAGTTGGTCTTGTCTTGGTTATGTCTTAGTATCTATAGATCAGTCTATCAGTCTATCTGCTCCTGTCCCAGCCCCTCACGGGAACAGCCGGTCTGAACTTTCAAAACTAGCAACGTGGTTTGCACTTCCTAACCCCATATACCAAAAGGTTCCCCTGGAAAGTGGTGAACAAGCCCCCTTGACTGCAAGATGTACCACTCCTCTACCTGGCCCTTTTTCTCACTCAAATGAAATCAGTCTCTGAAAGAAATATGATCTAGCAAATGCTTCTTTGTTGTTGTTTAAAACTGGTTATTTACAACATTATTTTCAACATTGATTTATACTGAAGGTACTGTAGGTTATTTCAGTACTTTACAATACTGATTAAAATTTCCCATGGGGGGGGGGGGATTTTCTGCTTTCAGGGTGAGTTGAAGCATGTTTTTGTTATAGAGGAGTTGTTTGCTTAGGGGTACAGAGAATTGAATCCAAGGCCCCCAGAGTGTCAGTCAAGCCTTCTCCCAAGAACTAGTCTTTCTGTTGGTACTTTGTAAGTCAGGGTCTCATAACGTTTTATGGTCTGGCCTCCTCTTTTGGGTTATGTTCCTGCCTCTACCTGCTAAATAGCTGGAATTACAGGTGTGCACCACTGTGCCTGACCAGGAGTTGAACTATTAAATAACCTTAAACAATGATTGTCGAAAGCAGGCAAATCATCCATTGCTTCATCAAAACTTTGACTCTCGCCTATTTAATCTATCCCAAAGACCTCTGAAGAGTCCTAGTCAGCTTGATGGCCTGTGTGTTATTCTCATTAGTTTATAACTCCATCTTCTGGCATCCACAAGTGGAATATGGTGTGGGATTGTGGTAGAGGGATGGACTCTTGTTAGTTGATTGTGACGAGATCCTTTCCCAGATTCCTCCTTAGGAAATTCAAATTCAGCCTCCCATAGTATGGAGCCTTTACTGCCTTGCTGAAGTTTTTCCTTCTGCATAAAGAGTCATGATTAATCAGTGTCTTCTCATTGGTCTTTTTGCTCAGTCCTTTTAGAAATGCTAACTGGTTTCTGGACATGTCCTTGAGTACAGACCAAGACCAGGTGAAAAGGCTTGAGAGAAGGCAGCAAGAATGAAATAACCACCTATAATCTCTGTAGTGTTTTAGTCCTTTGTGTAGAATGCCATGTCTATTCCTTTCTCCAAGGCAAATAAACAGTAGTGTAATATGTATTACAGTGAATATTAACAGCAAGAGTAGATGATCTCACCATTTATTTTACTTTTCAAATTCACCAAATGTTTTCACCACTACTGGTTCCCAATCAGGAAAAGATATCACACTATATGATCTCTGAGAATATTTTGTGTTCTAATATCCTACGTCCAATTTTAATGTTCAGAGCAAGGTTCCGTTGTCCTTTTATGGCCATTGTCCTCTGGTTATTCTAGTGCCACAGTTTGAAATATCAATCTAACTGGAAGCTCCAGAGAAAGTGGCGATTGCTATGAAAACGGAACAATGAAATCTGCTGAAGGGAAGGGGGATGACAGAGGGAGATAGAAAGGTAAGATTGGTTGGAATACATTTGGAATGCAGAAATATCACACTAAAGATCCCAATGCCCCCAAGTAACTAACATAAACTAATAAAAAGAATGAAAGGGAAAGAGAAAGATGGTTGCTCTCCAAGACTTAGCACAACTCCCGTAAAGGAAATTCACCAAATGGTGGTGAGGCTTACCATTTTACTTGTGAAATTGAGCGATAAACACATCCCTTCTTGCTTGCCTAATCTCTTATCCACGTAAGATGAGGGTAGCAAAGGATGAACCCAAAGAAGAAAATAGAAACAAATGTACCAGAGCCAACACATTCCCTGCAATTAATTTTGTGTTTGGTCTTTTCTGTAGTTGGGATCTGGAATGTTCCAAGCAGCTCATGGGATAAAGGTTTGGTTCTCAGAGTGGCTCTATTGATGGAGAGGTGGTGGAGCTTTCAAGAGGTCAGGCCTAGGAGGTATTTAAGACTGACACTCTATACTTCTCCCTCTCCCACCCCCAATCCAGTCTGTTCAGCTTGCCCTAGGTTCCCCAGCCATAAAGTAAACAGGATTTCTCTGCCATGAGGGTCTCGCCAGGATGTGTTATATTACCACAGGCCCAAATACAACAGTGCCAATTGATCATGAACTAGAGCCTTTAACTGTAAGCTAAAACAAGCCTCTTCCCCTTTGCAGGCTCATTATGTCGTATTTTGTTACAGTTACAAATGCTGACTAAAAAGTCAAGTTCTGACTACAGTTCTGTCAGTTGCAAGCAGCATGGATTTTGGTCGTTTGGTTGGTTGTTGGTTTGGTTTTGGCAGTACTAGAATTTACGCTTGGGGCCTTGAACTTTCCCTACCACTTGAGGCATATACCAACATAAGTGGCATGATTTAGAGGAATGTGAAGCTACTAGACTCAGTCCAGAAGATGGGAGAAAAACACAACACAATCAGAAAGTTGCAGATAGTAACCTACATGCATACCCCATCCACACACAGAAGTCCAAACACTCACAGAAAAAGAACAAACAACACTGTATTTTTCCAAAGGATGTTTCCCAGTAGAAGGAAACTAACATGGGAGACATTAACAAAAATAGCTTTTGCATTGCTTTTCACAAGTTAGCAAGACAGTAGCTGTGAATCAGCTAAACACTAATTAGCCTGTGGTTTTTCCACTTGCCAGGAAACCAGCAAAGATTTTCCATTATAGGTTACACTATACTTTCCATCTGAGCAAAGTTGCACACTTGCTCAGAAGATAAGACTAAGATGTTTGCAATAAATATATCCCAGGCCTGGAAGTTTGGCCTAGTGGTAGAGTGCTTGCCTACCATGCCAAAAGACCTGGGTTGGATTCCTCAGTACCACATACATAGAAAAAAAGCCAGAAATGATGCTGAGGCTCAAGTGGTAGAGCTCTAGCCTTGAGAAAGTCCAAGGACAGTGCTCGGGCCCTGAGTTCAAGCCCAGGACTGGCAAAATAAATAAATGAATCCCAAACACCTGCATCAGTGTCCTGAAAAGGCCTTAAGAGTGGCTGGTCATCATATCAGAGCAATGCAAATACTCTGAGCTATGCCATCCAGTATAACTCCAAACTGCAATGGCTACTGGGTATCTGGCATCTCCCTAGCATTGCAAAACAATGAAAAGTTACTAGAAGATTGAGATTACATTGCATTTCTGTTGGGTAGTACTGCCAAGCATCTGACACACATACTTAGTTTATACTCTTCTAAGTGGTAAGTAGTTAATTTCAAGATTTAAATCTGAGATACTTCTGAAAGTTAAAGGGAGTTGAACATTTTTAGCCAACCTGAATACTAGTACAGAAGGCAAAAATGGGAGCCATCCTACTTAAATGTTAGGGTCATTTAATCCTACATCAATCTGATGGATATCATTATCCATTTTGCTACACAAGAGACAACTGGGATACAGAGAAAGTAACTTGCTCAAAGCCACACAGCAAGTAATTGGCAGTATTCGGTTCAAAGAAGGGCAGACTGGTTCCAGAGCTTTTATCCTTACTTGATATATAATATTATCTGTTTAAGAGCTAATATTGATTGAAGATTGAATAGCCAAATCATTTTTCTTAGTAAGAACAGCAACTTGAACACTATATTATCCTGCTCTTACTGACAGGGAAATCAAGTTTCAAACTGATGTCCAAACTGTAGAAATAAAGTGAGCTAGGACACAAATCAAAGCCTGGTTATGTGAATCAAAGCTTTCTCATATTAAGCCCATTCATTCTCCCGCTCTGACAGGGAACCAGCTATGAGAGGATGGGGCCTGGCTGGCATCAGCCTTGCTGCAGATCAGCAAACATTGAAAGCTCCATCTCAGATGCCTCTCCCTTCCCCGGAATAAGTTAAGAGAGTACAAATAGTCATCATGGTGCCAGCACCTTGGACTACTGCGCATGTCAGACATTTCAGAGCATATTCTCTGAGGGAGGCAATAGAGAGTTGTATGGAGTTCATACCCAGGCAGTAAGATGGTTTTCAGATGACGTCAGAAGGGACTTTCATGATGCTACACAGCTTTGGACTCAGAACTGATGCAAAGCCATGAGAACAACCGGTAGGTGCATAGCTCATCGTGTTTCCTTGCAGTGGTTCCCAGTGCTTCCTAATCCAGCAGTCCATTAGAACAAGCTCCTAACTATGCTAAGAATCTGAGCCCCCATGCTTAGCCTGAGGATAATGCTCCTTAAATCATCAGGGGCCACTGAGTCATTGGCTGTGCCTTCTATGCTCAGAGCTAGCTCTTACTAAGCCTTGCAGATGAGAGTAGGTAAGAAGGGCTGGATGCTTCTTATGATGGTCTTGCAAAAGCTGATGCACCAAGAAGGTTGTCTTCTTCATTGAGATGAACTTCTGCTTTTGAAATACTTGAATTCATGTGCTTTCCTTACCTACTTACTACGCCCATAGAAAATCTGTACATTAGTTGGGTTATGGATTATTTGGAATGTGTTCGTGGCTTATTTGGGATTTTTGAAGGCTTTGTAGTCAATTGTTTTCTGTTCTTGTCATTTTTTTTCATTTTTGTTTGCTCTCAAAAATCCATAGTGGAGGGGCCGGGAGTTTGGCCTAGTGGTGGAATGCTTGCCTAGCATGCATGAAGACCCGGGTTCGATTCCTCGGTACCACATACATAGAAAAAAGCCAGAAATGGTGCTGAGGCTCAAGTGGTAGAGCTCTAGCCTTGAGAAAGTCCAAGGACAGTGCTCAAGCCCAGGACTGGCAAAAAAAAAAAATCCATAGTGGAATCTACATGAAGTAGATTGCTCGTTGCTTTCAGAACAACACACATGTAAGGAAGCACATTTTTGAGACATCTTTCTAGAGCAGATTGTGAGTGCTTAAGATATTTAACTGAACTGCTGTGCAGATATTTAACAAAATTCCACACATTGTTTTCATTTGCTTTGCCTTCATGTAAATTCCTCTCTGCACCTCTAGCAGGTTTCCATGTGTTCCATTCCGTTAAAATGTTTCCTTTGGGCCGGGAGTGTGGTCTAGTGGTAATGTGCTCACCTAGCATGCATGAAGCCCTGGGTTCGATTCCCTGGAACCACATACACAGAAGTAGTGCTGTGGCTCAAGTGACCAAGTGCTATTCTTGAGCAAAAAGTGTCCAAGGCCCCGAGTTCAAGCTCCAGGACTAGCCAAAAAAAAAAAGTTTCCTTCTTCCCTCCTTTGCCTTTCAAAGACTCCTGTAATTTCTAGTTCTTGACTTTCCAGTTTGTGTTTCCAAATATGATAAAAACCATGAAAACATTTCTGTCCACTGGGCACATAGGGGTCAAGTCTGAAATTCTAGCCACTCAAGAGGCTGGGTCTCATGATATAGATTTGAAGCCAACCAGGGCAGAAGGTCTTGAGACGCTTAATTATCCATGCTTACCATCATTGAACTATGTGTAGCTCAAGTAACATGTGTTAGTTTTAGGGGAAAAATGCTAAAGGACAATGCTCAGGTCCTGAGTTCTAACTCTAGCACCAACACACACACACACACACACACACATGCACACACGCACGCACGCACGCACAGGATTTTACATTTC
This sequence comes from Megascapheus bottae, assembly GCF_031878675.1. NCBI lineage: Eukaryota > Metazoa > Chordata > Mammalia > Rodentia > Geomyidae > Megascapheus > Megascapheus bottae. The sequence continues at coordinate 66,114,345 of NC_143512.1, forward strand.
ATTTATGCAAGTCAGCACACTATGAAGCACAAACTGAGGATACTTTTGTGTGCCAGTGAAAAATTACATTAGCAAATATATTGAATTATACCAGAATTGCTGGGGCATGAACTTATTGAAGACACCAGACCAAGGATTGATTTAAAAAAAAAAAACAACTTTCTCACCTGAATTATGTGAAGGCTGTATACCTTAGCCCTGTGACACAGTGGCATACACTGTGACACTCTAGTGATGTGTAAGAACTGACAGCAGATGGACTCTCAACTCTGTCCCTGGGACCTCAGATCAGCTTGACTTTCATCCCCTTCTTGACATGACTGGAATTGCCATTAGTCTAGCTGTAGTAAGCCCAAGAACTAGCTCTGCTTCTGGACTCAACTCTGCCTCAAATCATCTCTGTGTTCCAAGGCCACTCCACCTCTGCCTTCTGAGGTCACCAGACCTCGGCCATTCTGTGACTAAGCTCCTTACTCATGTCTCATCTGACCATTGGCAGTGACTATCTTGCTTTTCTGCTCTTGCTTTAGGCAAGGCCTTTTTGAACTTTGTGGCTGCTTTAACTCTTCATAGCCATTCTTTTTTTTTATTTTTTCAGTCCTGGGGCTTGAACTGAGTCTGGGCACTGTCTTTTAGCACTTTTTGTTAAGGCTAGCACCTTGCCACTTGAGTCACAGTACCATTTCTGGCTTTTTTTCTTTGTATGCGATACCAAAGAATTGAATCTATGGCTTCCTGCGTGGTAGTAGTCAAGCACCCTACCACTAGGTCACACTCCTGGCCCCTACATGACCATTCTTTAGCCTTTATATTATTATGAAGTTTACTGTGTGATCTTAGAGTTAGTTAAGACTGGAATAAGAGGAGTTGTGCTGCCGATGGCTTCAGCTACCAAGTGACCCCAATATATTTAGTAAATTAACACAAAACTGATGTAGTTTGTCAGTTTGTTGTTATTCAAAAACTTATTGTGCAAAGACACAAATGTGTTCTTCTATGATTATGACAAGGTAGCTTTGAAGAAGGCAGAGCGCTCCCTGTGAAATATTCCTTCAACAGAACTGAGCTGAGAGAGTATTTCCACAGAAACCAGTGAAGCAGGAAGAGAGGCTGTGGCTACTTCCTGCCCAGAATTCCTAGAACCCTCAGAACACAAAAGCCAGGAAGACTGTGACTTCACAATTCTAGACCAACACATGGGGGCAGGGAAAGCTCTGGTAGTAAAAAATATGGAAGTCACTTATAGCTTTTGTTGTGTCGATTTCTGTAATTGGGAAGAGAATTGTGGAGGTCAAAGAAAGCCCTAGATTTAGACTTAGGAAAGCTTTCAGGACTCAAGGACAAAGTGAGGGAGGCGGTGATATGAGTCTCATATTTGTTCTATGAGTTTCTGAGAAGTATTTTTCAACATTTTTATTTAAATGGTATGTCTTAAGAGGACTCTCCACTTTCTTCCAACATATTTAAGTATGAGAACATTCTATATATTTCTTCTCTTCTTGATGCATTTATTCTGATAACCACATTGCCTCTGCCCTGGCTCTGGGAATTTCTCTTAAATTTCTAATCTCAGTGGTAGAAAATAATTAGCGTCTTGAAGGGTATTTTGGAACAAAATAAAACAAACCATGCGCTTTGGTACTGTGGCTAGAACTCAGGCATTCTCCCTGTCTGTTGTGCCTCAAGGCTGCTCTTATCAGTTGAGCCATGCTTCCACTTCTTGAATTTTTGCTGGTGAGCTGGAGATAAGAATGTCTTGGACTTTGCTGCCTGGGCTGGCTTCTGATGGTAATCTGCAGATCTCAGCTTCCCAAGTAGCTAGGATTACAGGCCTGAGCCACCAGTGCCTGGCCTGAAGACATTTTAGAATAGCACTGTGAGGCCAGTTTTGTGGGTGACCATTAAGAACAGAGAAGCCACATCAGGCTGGAGTTGTTCCACTGTAGCCTGGGGAGGAAGCTTTCCAAGCCCGGAAGTTGTCAGCCATCATGGTTGAATGCTTCTTTTTTCTTTTTCTTTGTTTTTAAACATGAAGGAGACACGAGAAATAAACGAACTAAAACAACATAGCACCTGAAGAAATACTCTTGTCAGGTAATAAATTTGAATCTTATTAAGTGGTTTCTCCACTTAATAGCTAGTTTGGGGGCAAATTGCTTAATCTCTCTTGACTTCCTTATCTTCATTTGCAAAATGAGAGTAGCTTGAGTACCTGCCTGGGGTTATTTGTCGGGTTATTTCAGAAAGTAAATTAGCTAATATATATGAAGCATATACTCTGCATGGAAACTACAGTTAAATAATTCTGTTCATGATGACTAATATGGAAAAGCATCTGTGAACCATAAAACCCAGGGGAAAATAGTAGAAATAAAGACAAGTTAATTCAACTATCATTTAAAATGTTATAAGCGATAGTTTATATTATATCCTAAGTCTTCCATGGAAACTCTATTTTCTTTTTTGGGGGGGGGGGAACTCTATTTTTCTAATACATAAAGTTCAGCATTGAACACTCAGGAAACTATATGGTCTTGGCCATCATAAGCTTCCACTGTATTTAGACATACAGGCCACATTGGTAAGGGTGAATAAAATATCCGCCCCAGTATATGTTTTTGGAATATTTCTAACCAGTTATCCAGGGAAAGTGAAAACGTGTACAAATACAGAAATAATTCTGAGAGGCTGCTCTTTCAGAAAAGAAATTTATATCTATAAAGGACCTATGTGATCTATACAAATTAGCCAGTGGATCTATATTAGCTGCTGCTCCATCTGCTATCCTGCTTTTTGCCAGAGAAAGCTCTTTCTAGAAGAAGAAGAGATTGGAACAGGGGACTCCTGGCTTAGACAAAGAAGACCACGGGGGGCGGGGGGGGGGAACTGCTTTATCTGCATAGTGAGATAATCCTTGCGCCTTGTCTGCCTCCTCTCTCAGTTCTCCATAGCCTGTACACTTCCCTTCTCTCAGAAACTCTAGGCCTAACCTTTGGCTTAGCTCTAGGTCAGCTCTCTCTGACTCTTGGTGTCTCTGCATGTTAAATAAATTTGGTAATTTTTTTTTTTTCTTAATCTGCCTCTTGTCAGACTTCTAGACTGAAGTTATTGAGCCTTCAACTGTAAAAGAGAAAATCTGAAAATCCCTTACAAGAGACAAAAGTGACACAAGATTGCTAATCAACTCATGTGCTCTGAGGCTTTTCCAGACCATATTCTATGTTGCCAGCTAGTAGTACTGCTCACTGTTGTGAGGTATCCTGTTCTGCTGAAATCTTATGAAGCTGCAAGCTGAGTAAATTCTTCCTTACACACAAAGACCTCTACAATGTACAGCCATTGTCCCACACAGTCTTCATGGTAGTGACAGGTGATAGAAACTCATTAACACCCTAACCAGCTGCCTAAAACACAACAAAAGTGATTTTAATAAAATGTTTCCCTCATATTTTGAAGTTATTATCTTTGGCTCAAGAATGTCAAGATTGGAAGATGTGGTATTTATACACAATGGAATTCTATGCTGCTGTCAGAAAGAATGACATCACCCCATTTGTAAGGAAATGGAAAGACTTAGAAAAATCATATTAAGTGAAGTAAGCCAGACTCAAAGGAACATAGGCCCAATAGTCTCCCTCATTTGTCATAATCAGTAGAAAACTTGGGCTCTCCTAGCAGAGATTTACAATAGAACAAAATCTAGAGACAGGCCAAATAGCACGATCTCCAGGATAAGGAAACAAAAGCCATATAATGAGTGACTGTTGTCCTTAATGTACTATGTTATCGCTCATCTCTTTTGCCATCCCTTGGTTATCTCATATTGTTACAATATTTCACCTTGTTATCTGATATATTTTATATATACTTAATTGGTTATTTGAAATTGGATAGGGAAGGGGGGAATCAAGATAAGCGGGAGGAGGGTAGGAGGGAAATGGAGACCATGTCATGAGAATAGGGTATGAATGTCTGTGAAGTTATGCACTTGCTGTGCACGGCCTGCAGCACTTTCCTGGCTCTCAGACTTGCACTGATTCCTGGGAATAAGGTGAGCAAGATGTTGAAAGCCTAGGAAAGACAGTGCCCACCTGGTTAGGGAACTTAAGGAGAGAGCACTTCCTACTTTCAGCAGAGCCATCCTGCAATTGTAGGAAAGAACACAGAGCATTCCCACTATAGCTAGACACAGCAAGAGCCTTAGTGAGTGCCAGACACATGGAGGAGAAACTCAGTATTGGGCTATATTGGTCTCCATGGCACAGATTTAAAAGTTAAGGTGGAGCCAGGCACCCCTGTGGCTTAAAGCTGTAGTCCTAGCTACTCAAGAGGCTGAGATCTGAGGATCGTGCTTCAAATCCAGCTTGGGCAGGAAAATCTGTTAGACTTGTATCTCCAATTAACCACTCCCCCATCCCCCCCCAAAAAAACCCAAACAAACAAGCAAACAAACCCAGAAGTGGAGCTGTGGCTCAAAGGGCAGACTGATAAAAATCTCAGGGACAGCATCCACACTCTGAGTTCAGTCTCCAAGATCCCCACAAGAAGACAAAGACAAAGTTGGTAATCTGGATATTATAAGCTGTCTCAAATCCCAATGGCACTTCCAGTCTGGAGGTTTGCAAGGTACTTCAGGCAATAGAATCCAAAAAAGAGTGCTTCATTCTTCCTTTGTTCATCCCTCATGCACCTTCTCATACGTGGAGCGTGAGGGATGAAGTTTTAACATGAAATCTGGAAGAGCATGAGCATCCAAACTATAACACGAAGAGGAAGAAAAAGTGCAGCGAGGAAAGTTTAGGGAGAACAACAATGATGAAATATAAAAGATAATTTCTGGTAACAGTGAACAAGAATCCCATGTTAGAGCAGTAACATGGCCATGGGTGCCATTTAAGCTGAGATTCGCCGAATCACCAGGTATATAGAACAGAGGAGAGTCTACACTTCTTCCTCAAAAAAAAAAAAAAAATGCTGCTTAATGGCACCTAAATTTTCCCCCCACAATCAGAAGAAACATACTTAAAATGCAAAAGAAAAATCCATGATGAGGCCATATTTAATTATAAATGAGCTTCCCTGGCCAATCTACTCATCAGTGTGAAGTATTAGTTGTTGGCACTCAGTAATTTGGGGAGAGTAGAGCAGGGAAGGAAATACTGGTTAGAATCACAGCTGACAGGAACAGGAAATTCAGTTTCTCCTTGAATTCTGCTCTCCTAATCAGATATACAGGGAATCCACCACTGTATTAGTTCTCTAAGGAGAATTTGAGACAGGATATTTCTCTCTCCTGTTCAGGGAAAGATGCCTTCACAATTCTCTATCCCTTTAATGTTCTTTCTCACTCTTGATTAGTTTTCTTGCTAAATTCAGAAAGGAGTCTTGGTTGCTGCTTTGTTTTCACAAAGGTTAGCTCCCAGGTATCTGTTAATTAAGATCTTACTGCCCTGATTTTCTCGCCCATGCAGCTAAACACTTAGTAAATGCTCAATAAATGCATGCTACTTGATCTTTCTACTTGGCAATTATGCTCTAGAAATAGAAGTGCATTACTGAAATGTGTTATTATTTCCCTCCTCCGTGGGCTTTTGTGCCTCACAAACATTTTCGGTTAACCAAGGAAAAGGAGAAGCTAATACATTTTTTTCAGTTTTTCTCCAAGCATATTTTTAAAGTCTGTTTAAAGGCATGTGAGTAAAAGGCATTTGATTGAAGGCCTTTGCTTAAAACACTCAAGAATGGATTGTCATAACAGAAAATAAATAAGTGAAGGGTTGAGTGGAAGGAGGATGAGAAAATTGACAGGATGACACAGCTTAATATGCATTGCATATATAAACTGCTTTGTTAAATGGCCAAGACATATCCTAAAAAAATAAGAAAAGTGAGGGAAGGGATGGGTTGGGATGGGTAGGTGAGGATGTTGAAAGGAGTGAAATTGATCAAGACACATGGTATCCATAAACTGCTTAGTTGAATGGTAACTTCTTCGTACAACTACTTAAAGAAATAAAAATATTCAAAAGCAAAAAACAACAATAACACGAAAATGGGACAAGAATCTTTTCACAGGGTGTTACTTCCCATAGGTTTTTTCATTCCAAACTTCAGAGAGAAATGGCTACAATTGGTCTCTTGATCAGCCACCAAAAGAGGGGAGCCAAATTTGAATAGACGATTTCTGTCTTTAATTATTTCAGTCTTTGCAAGTTGGGGTGAGGAATTCTATTCATCTATAATGGGGCAAATGGCTTTTGGAAACTCTTAGCCTTTCCTGTGATGATGCCTCAGATGTTTTATGCCAGCTCTTCTGAGAAAATATGGATTGTTTGTCTCTATCAAGAACATGGAAAGTTCTAGCCACTTTTTTTTTTTTTTTGGCCAATCCTGGGGCTTGAACTCAGGGCCTGAGCATTGTCCTTGGACTTTCCTCAAGGCTAGTGCTCTACCACTTGAGCCACAGCACCACTTCCAGCTTCTATGTATGTGGTACCGAGGAATCAAACCTGGGTCTTCGTGCCTGCTAGGCAAGCACTCTACCATTAGGTTAAACTCCCAGTCCCTAGTCACTTTTTTTTATCAGCACATATTAACAAAATTAATTAATATTTTTATCAGCATGGAATAATGGGTTCTATTGTGACACTTTCATTTTTGCACATGACGTATTTTAATTATGTCTAACTCTCCTTTATCTTTCCTCCTCCCTTTATCCTAATTTCCTTCTTCTAATAGTCTCTCTGCTAATTTCATGTCATTTACCTCTATCTTACTCTCTGTTTTTTTGTCTGGCCCACTTCCCTCATCATAATCTAAATTTCCTTCCTGCAAATGCCATGATTGCATTCTTGCTACACATTCTGGACTGCTGCAAATTTATAATGACGGAGACGCCTCTTCTGACATGCTTTCTCACAGCCTGTGCTTAGGAAAAACAGCTCTTCGGAAATCACATTACCTAGCCAGACACAAGATCTCGCAGATGAGGATGAGGTGTGCAGCCAAACACTAGGCCTTTGCATTTCCGCACCGCCTCAGCCTCTGTACAAGCCCCTTAGTCTCAATTTCTCATCTCTACAATGGGGCCAGCAAGAACAGCTCCCTTCTCAGGACTTTTATGAGGACTCAAGCAGAGCAGCAGGCCCAGTGCCTGATACATAAGAAGCCCCCTGTGAGTGTCAGCAGTGCCTCCATCTACTGCTAGTTATCCACTACACCACTTTCGACAAAAAACATTTTTAGGAAGAAGGTTGTATTTTCTTTTCCAAAACTGAGGAGACTCACTGAACATGAAATACTGTGGTTGAAGGGCAATTTAGGAATGAAAAAAATCTCTAGACCTCATCATTTTCAACCTCTAAGTTTTATCCACAGTTTTTGCAAACCGCGGGTAAATCATCTGGGATTTGAGTTGGAGCATAATAAGCAATATCTTAAAAAGCAGAGGTTACAAATAGGGGATTGGGTTACATATTTACATGTAATGTACAGAAAGAAAAATCTTTGTTCTTTTTTTAGGGGTTTGGTTCTGTTCCCGGTTTATAAATCAATTTCCTTTTCTGATTCAAATTCAAACAGTTCACATTCCTGCATAACTTTCTGGTTATTGGTGTCTCTGTGGAAACAACCACCTAGGAAGTGGTATTTCCCAGCCTAAGAGCTTCACATTAAATTTTCTTGGCAAGATGAGAGGAGAAGAGGGCGTTTCAGGTCCATAAAACCCATAATTTTCCCATGATCATCAAATAATAAGGATAATAACAGAGTTGTAGGGTTTTAAAAGTAGGACATTAGATCTCATCTAGGCCAATCCCTCATTTTACAGATGAGTAAATCTCATATTCTGGAACCACGCTTTACAATCCCGAAAGGGTTTCTCCCATGGCATAGGCTATTTGCTTCTCCCCAAGCCCTGTGAAGTACAGGAAAATAGAGGCTACTTATCTCCATGTTGCAGATGAAGAAACTGAGGCTTTGGAGGGGAGGTGACATGCCCCAACTCAGGAAGGGCTCAGCCACAAGTGTATGTTCACTTCAATTTCAGACTGCACCTGAGGCACCTAGGATGGGATAATTCTACGGGGAAAGGGAGAATCCTAGATACCAGTGTCCTCTAGGCTACATACTTTCGGTCTCCAAAGCCCTGTCAGATGTAGAATAAAATCTAAGCTCCTCACACAATTCACAAGGCCTCAAGTTTGGTCTCTGCTCCTCTCAACCTCATTTTTCTAGTGGCTCCAAATGCATTTGTATCTGTAAATTCTTTTTTGTTCCTTGAACTTTCCTTTCATCTTTCCATTTACCCTAACTTCTTGTAAGAACACACTGGAGTCAAAAGAAAAAGCTAAAAAAAAAATGTTTTTTCTATCCCTACATCCCATTCTTAAGACTCTATCCTTTCTATGGGCCTAGAAAAGGCTGGTCTATATAGTATATGATTTTACCCAAACCTGATTGTTGCAGAGTTGCTCCTGGCTTCTATTAGAAAATAGAATGAATAGATGGATAGATGGATCTAAAACAGATTAGAGACGAGAAGCCTGAAGAAGAAAATAAGCATAGAAAGATGTTGTTGACCCATTCATGCTGGCATACTCCTATAATCCCAGCACTTGAAAAGTGGAGGTAGGAGAATTTTAAGTTCAAGGTCAACCTGGTTTAAGTTCCAGGCCAGCTGGGCTACCTAGGAACTCAAGAGCCTTGTAATTTAAGAAAAACACTCTGCAACTTAAGCTATTTTACTTTGTTATTTTTTAGGTGGGGTCTTGCTTTATGCCTTTGCTTATCTGTCACTTCTACATATTCCAGGGCCAGCAACTTATCTTGCTTTTCCCTACATTGCTGAATGTTTGACAGGATATTCTTTTCTTGGCATCTTGGTAACCAACTATGACACAGCTTCATTTATGTGTGGATGCATTATTCTCTTTAAAAGCCCATATTTTGTGAAAAATGTAGAATCGTGGCAATATTTTTCAAGATCAGTCCCTGCTTTCTTGAAACCCAGTATAAAAGTCTTGACTCTAGACTTGTTTTCCCTGTAGATAATAGCTTTCTGCTGCTAATACCAAATCAGAAGCAATTTTCTTAAGGTCATTTCAAATGGCAATTAAGCTCCACATGTATACTAATAACATTACGAATAAGTCAACCAAATTGATGTCAAAGTGACCAAAAATCACTCCTGTGCTCTTAAAACTGTGATAGGGAAGCCCATCTAGCCTCGAGAAATTCTAATGCTTCATCATTTACAAAACAAATCCTAGTTTCAGAGAGATTATAATGCGGAAAGGAAAGTACATCCTGAGTCAGTGAAATAAGAGAGTCTTTGCTACAGAAAAGAACTTGGCTCTGTTATTGGGAAGCCTTATTTCATCATTTTCTTTCTTGCATAAGAGGTGGGTGAAACCACCCCTCCTTACACACCTTGTAAACCCTGTATAGGTGTGTCAAATTTGCACACTCAGTGTTTGTGTCCTGATGGCTCCCTTTTGTTGAGGATTACACAGGTGAGAAGTTCCTGTCTTATTCTTACATGCCGCAGGAACGGGGCATTTCTCTTGGATCTTGTTATATGAAGGGAGGAATCTCGCTCCTGGAGACTTCCGCCTTAATGGCTTAGTTAACCCTCAAAGGCTCCACCTCCTAATGCATCTCGTTGGTGATCAGATCTTATGAATTTTGGAGGGGTACAGACATTCAGCTCATAGCATGTCAAATTGTAAACTTCAGAAAGTGTTACAGTGAATGTCAGGCTATTGTGGCAGTGTTTTTGAGCTGGAGTGATTTTCAGCATACCCTTTGAATCATTGCTTGGCTTTACTTTTTACACTCTAATTTGGGGCCGTGAGTGACTAAATCAAATTATGATTTAGCTCACTCGGGAGTTTCCAATCTCCCCCTTTGGACCTTTTTGTTCCTTTTTTACAAGATGATGTTGAACAAAGAGCCAGCATCCCAAAACTGTAGGTGGTCCACCCTGACCTGGGAGGGAGGCCACAAGAGAAAATCAAGTTTCCAGTTCTCTCAATTCCTACTGAAAACATTACCATATCTGACTATTTAGGTTTCTCTTAAATAAAGAAAGCACTCAAACACTTCCAGTGCTTAATTCTGTCTCCCTTTTATGAGGCTATCTTATTTCTCTATTTATTTCCAAAGCTTCCCTAAATAAAAGTGACCTCTGACATTTTCTCTTCTCACAACACTCTTCCTTCCATTCTTCCTTGGTCTAACCCCAAACAGGAAATAGGAAGAGGGAAATACCAGTTCATCTTATCAATTAAATAAACAAGCAACAGTAATTCAAACAATTCCGATGAAGTCTACCTGCTTTCAACAGGGACCAGGTCTGCCTGGTCCCACTGCTTGTGCCTTGGGTTCATGATTCAGACAGAGATGTGCTGCGGACCTGTTCTCTGCCAAGGCAGAAACAAGTCTCTGGTAATTCCTCTTGTGGATAAGAAACTTCAAGAATGGAACTTTTAATTAAAACCAAACCTGGAGCAAACAAAGGAATGAGGCTCAAGATGGGCTATTTTATACAAACTCTGGCTGTGTCAAGCGAGCAGCTTCCAATTTTTGTAAGCAATCAGTGGCAAGCTGGAATTTTTAATTCCTATATGCAGTAAGATGTTAAAGAATCATCTTTGTTTATGTTTTGAAGACAAAAAAGTTCAGGCTTACTACCCTGCTGAGCTTTGAAACTGCTTGGAACTTTTATATCGATATAATTTTATGATTGTGGAAAAATATTTCAGTCATTTCCCTCCGTTGTAATAGTTTCCATCCATAACCTCAAAGGCAAAGGTAAGAGAGAGAGAGAGAGAGAGAGAGAGAGAGAGAGAGAGAGAGAGAGAGAGAGAGAGAGAGAGAGAGAGAGAGAGAGAGAGAGAGGAGCCTTGAGCCTTTCTGAGTGATGGTCTTAGTAGTTTCAACAACAGGGAAACAGGGACGAGCTGGAGTTTAGCCTCATCTGTATCCTCTTCTGTGTGAACACTTGTATTTATCACACTTCTTACATCCTCAAGTTGCAGAAAATAAAATATATTCCCTCTCCCTCCCTTTATGCTTTTAGCTCATATGAGAAAATATAGTGTTTCCCTGAACCTTTAATTCTAATTCTGAAATTTATCATGTGTCTAGTGGGAGCCAAACATGTTACAACTATTACCCCTAATCCTTACAATTCCCTTTCTCATTCCAAAGATTTCTTTCCTTATGCTTTGTGGCTGACTAAACAGTAAGACATTTTGTACTCAAAATACAGAAATGCATGAGGGTTCTAGAATATTACCAGGAAAATTTTTGCTAGAGTACCTTTTACTATGGTTGTCTTATCATACTGACTCTGAGCCAGGACAAATCAACTCAAATTAATGACAAAAGAAACATGAATGAAACTCCACGGCTGAATGCATGGGTTACATCACTGCCACTGAGCAATGTCCCTATCCATAGGGTATCCTTGAAGATCTGGTATGTCCGTTCGTTGCAGTTCTCTTATATACTTATTGCTTGGCTTTTCTGGCTACCGCTATACTTCTGCCATTGTTTGTGCTCTCCTGCCCTACTTGGAATGTTGTACAGTCTTCTGTTCACTCTATATTCACCTCGGGACCTCATCCTTTGGGTCTCCAGCCTTGGGGTTCTATGGTACTCCATCTCTTGACTTGTTGGGCTTCTAGAATTGTTCACCCTGGAGACATGCTCAAATTATAGCTGTACTTTGTCCATTATTCTCCTAAGTGGATTCTCTTGGCAATCTTCAGTGAGCCTCTTCCAGCTACACACTGCCAGCATATACAGTTTCTGGGAAAGTGTCAGGAAAATGCTGAGTACTTCTGCCGAGCTGGCTTTGGGTCAGAGGTCAGTAGGCAGCAGAGAAGGGTAATGTGAAGCTAATGGCTTACTACAGAGCAGATGCTCATGGAAGTGTGATGGTCATGGAATTCCCCTAAGGAATTCTACCCCCCCACCCAACTTCCCTCTTGCTCTGGCTATTGCAGTAATCGTGCAACCATATCCCCCCTCTTCTCTGCACTCATTGCCAAAGTAACCTTTGAGTACCATAACTCAGTTTACTACCTTAGATTTTCCAATGGCTTGCAGTCATGCTCAGAAATCTGTTCACTTGCTAACTACCTCAGTAGCCACATTTCCTACCACCCATTCCTTGGTTATTCACAGGACATTGGACAGCATTATCTTCTCTCTTCACTGAATCGGCCACATTTCCATCCTCAGGGCCTGGTACTTGCTGTTCCATCTGCCTGCCAAGAGCAGCAGTCTGCCAGAGCAGTCTTCATCGTTTTCCTCCTCAGTTCTCAGAACCAACATAATCTCCTTGGTCTGCATTCTGTGACCACTGCCTTGAGCACTGATCTGACAATCGCATTTCATCTGTTTATTGATTAATGGATACCCCTCCCCCAATTTCTTGTTCTGGTTCCTCTAACAGAACATAAAAGTATGAGACTAAAGAATGTTTTGACCATTGCTCTGTCTTTAACAGGGGAAAAGACAGAGTTAATATACATTGAACCATTGAATCTCTTAAGTGACCTGGGCTTTTGGCTTTTGCAATTTGCACTTTGGTTCAGGACCTAATTCCAAGTCTGTAGTTATTGAGAAGTCCCCTCATTTCCAACCACAATGTGTGTGCATATATATATGTATATATATACACACATATATATACATATACATGTACATATCTCACACACCATGAGAATTTCTAAGTGTCAAATAATAAATATGAGACAGTGAAAAATTATACTGCTGTGTGTGGCTGTCTCTGTGAGCTCTGTGAAGGGTCCACTGCTCACTGTCCAGCCAAGTCACTGACAGATATGAGGACTTTTTTTAGATTTCTCTCCTTATTGTTATTATTATTGTTGTTGTTGTTTGTCATGGGGCTTGAACTCTGGACCTGGGTGCTGTCTTGGAGCTCTTCAGCTCAAGGCTACAGCCCTACCGCTGGAGCCACAGCACCACTTCCGGTTTTCTAGGGTCAATTGGAGATAAGAGTCTCATGGACTTTAGTGCCTGGGCTGGCTTTGAAATGTAATCCTCAGATCTCAGCCTCCCGAGTAGCTAGGATTACAGGCATGAGCCACCACACCTGGCTTCATTATTAATTTTTTGATGACTAACTGCAAGTGTGGCTCAAGTTTAATACTTTTTTCCATAGCTTCTCTTTTACACCTTAAGACAGGATATTACATAAATTTAGAGCTCCAAAATATGTCCATCTGATATTTATTACTGAAAACACTAAGTTGTACATGTACTGTTTGCCTTTAGAAGAATTTAAATTGCTTTTACTCACATGAGCCTGCTTCTCATTTCCTTAATGTAGAAGTATGTTTTTAATGGAGAGTTGAATTTCTGTAAAAATCTTAAGGAAATTTCTCAGGGAAACACATATGTGCACACATACAGATATCTCTGGATTATCCACTCTGGCTTGGATCTTTTTGGGTTATCCCGTGTGGTTCCTTGTCTAATGTCACTTCAGTCATTGGGCATGATATTCTCTTCCTTCTACATCTACTCTATAAACGTTAGATCTATAGTTTATGAAAACATTTTTGACTGGCTGATTCAATTTAATGTTCACAGTATGTGGAGTTTCAAAAAAGAAATGACTCCCAATTTTCAGGGAAGGAATCTGGTTCAGAGATTCCCACACTTAAGTCTTGAAAATCTTACATATTGCTATTACACGTGGTTTTTTTCTAATAATCTTTTTGGTGTGTGTGCCTATACTAGAGCTTGAACTTCTGGCCTTGCACTCTTGCTTGTCTCTTTTGCCCAAAGCTGAAGTTCTTTACCACTTGAGCCACACTTCCACTTCTGGCTTTTTGCTGGCTAACTGGAAATAAGAGTCTCTCAGACATTTTTGCCTGGGCTGGCTTTGAACAGTGATCATCAACTCTCAGCTGCAGTTCTAAGCTACCAGTGCCCATCCCCTAATAAATATTAATAATCCTTTATAACACAGTCACTAAAAGAGCTGGTCAAATCTAGTTGTGGATATATCAATACAGTTAACACGCTGTCGAAGAGTTATTTTACTTGAAAGCAATGCCTTCTGAGGTTTTCTTCATAAAAATCTGCACATATTCTTTCAGAGTGTACCCCCTTGACTCTCTTCTCTTGACTCAAGAGTGCACAACCAAGTTGGTTTTCATCTTCCTTAGATCACAAGCTTGTTAACCATGGAGTTCAGTAGATTTCGCCGCCCCCCCCTTTTTTCAGATTTCATCATGACAAATTTAATTATTTCCTGCCAGGTTTCAAAATGTTGACAATAGCACAAAGCTTCTTTCTTTAATACTTTTTCCAAGAATTATAATTAACCCAATAATTTGTGTGTGGTCTGAGTGCATTTCCTAGAGATATTTGTGAAAATCAGATATAATGTTAACAAATAATATTTTAGCACCATGTCTGGAACCTCATATTGCTATACAATTAAAGCATCTAACATTACTTGAAATAAATGAGCTACAACTATGTGCGGGCAATGTTTTTTTCTGGTCTATAGTGTTGCTTAGTAGGGAGAGATTCTTTTGGGCTTGTTCACAGACTGTCACATACCTTTTGCTAAACAGGAAAACTATTTTTCCTTCAAAAGAAACGTTTTGTATGTGTGCATACTGGGAATCTAGATACAGGAAAGAAAGTCGTTTCCTTCTAAAATAACCAGGATATATATTTAGTGCTGGGCCATTTTCAATTGCTATTGCTTAACCTAATAGCCACTAATATTTACAGTAAGCTTTAAAATGAGTTTATGAGAAGTGGAGCTGTGGATCAAGCCTTGAGGGCAGGAGTTCCTAAGTTCAAGCCTCAGTACTACCACACAGACAAACAATTAATTACAGAGCGTTTTTTTTACATTATTTTTTTCTCCCAGTCACCCTGTGAGTATTGTTATCTTTGTTTACAATAGAGGAAACTAAGGCACAGAGCAATTAAGTTGATGTATCCCAGGCTATCCCAGAGTATCACTGGTAAAGAACTCAAATCATGTTTGCAGGCCAGACTCCTCAGCACCTATAATTCTGTACAGTCCATGAAATCCTTTTGTAGTATTTTTCCTCTCTGAGATATTTAAATTGAAGGAAGAGAAAGTGTTAGCCATATGATCGCTTTTCAATGAACCCTAATTACCTGTCACTCTTGGTAACATATTTCCAATTTATTTTGCTAAATGAATTACCCAAGATAAACTTTACCTTCGACAACACATTGCTAAATAGTAGTCAAACTTTTTTTTATTTCAAATGTGTATAATAGCCACAGTTGGCCATTTTAAGGTATAATCATGGAATAATGTAACCATTATGACAACATGATAATACAAATTTGCTTCCGGGAAATGTTTAGAAGATAAGTTTCTCCCCCCTCCAGGGGAATAGGTATCTTTGTTCTTACAGAAATAAAAGAAAGAATTATGCTGGAAACTATTGAAATAACTTTTCAAAAAGAAGTCAAGAAGTCACTGAAGCAGTGCTGGTTAGGGTTAAGGTTGGAGTTGAGGTTGGGGCTGGGGTTGGAGCTTGGGTTAGGATAGGGGTTAGGGTTAAGATTAAGGTTGGAATTAGAGTTAGATCATGCATATCTTCAACTGCCTAAGAATGTGAACCTTGGTCATTCTTACCCCTGAATTGTCCCATTTAAGACAAAAAAGAATAAAGAATATGCATACTTTTATCTTTCATCATATTATATAACCATATCACACAACAGCTTTCCTCAACTTCAGCAGGATTTTCCCATGCCTTGTAATTAATCAACACTGTTTACCTAATGTAATTTCTATTTCCCTTGACTTCTTTGGGACCTGCCTTATTTATTTATTTATTTAATGGCAGTATTGGGGTTTATGTCCTGGCAAGCACTCTAAAATCTGAGCTATGCCCCTAGTACTTTTTTTTTCAGTTTATTTTTCAGGATCTCTCACTTATTGACCAGAGCTGGCTTCAGACCACAATCCTCTTACCTATACCTCCCACATGGCTGTGATTATAGGCATGAACCACTATACTTCACTGTACTTAGCCCTGGGACACTGATTTAGACCAAAATAAAATGATATTTCTTGAATTGCAGTTCCCAGAACCCAGTTCTTTTTACTTTCACAAGTTGTGAGCTTGAATTTATTGATAAGCTCTCTTAAAGTCTAGAACTAACGTGCCTACAATTAAAAGCTGAGTGGTTTTAGGAGGCTGTTGCTGGATGACTGTACGCACAGCCACCTGCTCAGAAGGCTCGTACTTCATCGAGGTTCTGCTCAGGCCCTAGGGAATCTCAATGGTAGAAAGATGGGAATCTACATTTCCATTTACTGAGTCATGCATAGTTGATTCTCTTTGATATTTCATATTTGGTTCATATTCATAGTTGGTTCTCGTTGCTATTTTAACAGATTAGCAGCAGAGACTGGGGTAGTAACATAGTTTAGGTACATTATCTGCATAGGTCAGAGATACTACTAGATTTAATGCTTCCCAACACTTCTGAGGGTAGGCTGATATGATAAGGATTTGTGACCTAGAGAATTTAATTTGCTCATTGCATGTGGGTCACAGGGTACTGTCCAACCCTGCTCAAGGAGGTTTATTTTAATTGATGCCAGAGAAATAGGGGTATGATATACCATGCCAAATGCCAAACAGATATGGAGTGATCCCAGCAAGGTACTGCTAATCTTTTATTTGGGATCCTATTTCATAAAGCTGCTTAGCCTATTTAATTAATAGGATGTTGTTAGAAAAAAAGTTTCCATGTGCAACAATCGAGATTCCACTTTTGTATTTTCTTCTGTCAATCTATTTTTAATTCATTTCCATTAGAAAATTCACTTTTTACTTATTCACAATTAAATTTGTTGAAGAAAACACTATTTTACTGATGATAAGCAGAAAAAATTAACTTATCCACTGTTTTGTTTACTCTAAATGATCTTCACTACAATTTTATCATGCATTATATTGACAAAGGTGTTTTATTGCTGTAATTATTAACATCCTAATGAATATGTATACATTTATGTATCATAAAGAAAATAAAATCAGATTGTTTCATTTAGTTTTCAGCTTTGAGACATGATTTCTCTATGTAGACCAGACTAACCTCAAATTTTCAATCTTCCTGCCTCAGAGAATTGAGCGCTGGGGTTACAGGTGTGTGCTATTGTACATGGCTGTTTTCCACAGCCTTATAAAGTTGTTTTTGTTTTCATTTAGTGTTTTGAGAATACAATCCCATTTCATTATGTACTCTCTTACTAAATCACATCTAATCTCCTACATGATTTAATACAATTTGTAACATTGAAGTTGCCTGTGTGGTTTGGTTATTTACAAAGCTTCTCATTTCTTCTTGCTTGCAGTAATGTTATAATGAACAGGTGGGGAACTAGATTTTTGCCATTATCCATGAAGACTCCTTTAGAGGAATTTTCCAGAAGCAAGTCTGTTGAGGGGAAAATGTGAGCTATTGAGAGACGCTTGTCCAGTGACTTTCAGAGCTGTTGCATCAAATTGCAGTCCTGTCAGCAGGGTTTGAGAATTTGGGCTCCAAGAGTTCTTAGAGTCCTGTGGAGACTCAGTTTTGTGAGTGAGAGGTTATTGATTTACACCTAAAAGAGGTTTTTGTTTCTGACTGTTTCAAGATTTCTTGAATTGTAGAGCCTTGGTAGGATGGGGGGCGGGGTGAAATTGTGTTAGTATTCATGATTTATTGTCTAGGCAACTGAAGATGGTTGAAATTATCCTAAAGAATTACCACCATGAGCTTGTCAAAACACTGTATTTGATTGTAATTGCACTTTGCAGTTGTACATAACAGCATGATCACATGGTGCTGAGTCAGTATATATAAAAATTACACTAAAACCATGCCCTGTAATTTGCAAAGGCTACTGCTCTTTTTCCCCTTCTTATCCAATCAGTACTAATTATTAGCTTATTTAGGCTCCCTCCCCCCTCATCCCTTTAAGATATTTCTTTCTTGTTGTATGGAGAAGTCAAGAGTGAATATCATATCTGACCATGTAAAAGTGAATTCTTAACCTCCAGCTCTTTTTATTTATTAAAAAAATTAGTTCAGATTTCTTCCATGTTTATAAACACTGAGCCTCCTAATCCCCAAGCCCATCTGTGTATCAGACCTCTCTTTGGAGAATCCATACATAATCCTCCCATAAAGCAGGGCTTCTGGACAACAAAACAAAACAAAACAAAACAAAAAAAAACTAATCATAAGGAAACACAAGGACATTTAGTGGACACATAGCTAAACTTTAGAGGCATAGTCCCTCAGAACTTTCACATTTATTTACTTATTATTATTTTTACTAATCATGGGGCTTGAACTAGGGCCTGAGCACTTTCCTTGGGCTTTCTCAAGGCTAGAGCTCTACCACTTGAGCCACAGCATCACGTCTGGCTTTTTCTATGTATGTGGTACTAAGGAATCGGACCTGAGTCTTCATGCATACTAGGCAAGCACTATGCCAAACTCCTGGCCCCCTATATTTATGTTTTAAAGTCAGTAAGGTTTTGATCTGTTGTACTGAAGAGAGAGGAACTGTCTGTAGAGTAGAACCTGTCCCACAGAGGATGCACTGGAAATAGACGTGTTATGTTGAGCGCTCTTTGCAGCTGGATCTCGCCTGTGAGTTTTAGCTGTCACTGCAGGGGCACAGTACTATCCCCCACCAATTTGCAGGCAGTGAATTTCAGTGAATATTGGCTTGAATCTGTGGTCTGTTTATTTGCCTACACAAAAATGCAAAAGACTACATAATCACTACAGTGGGCGGTCTTAGAATTCTCATGGAACAATGGCTGTCTCTTAAAAAATGTATTATGTTTGAATTATCATTAGTAATACTGTAATTATTTTCTTGCTCCTGTAGGTTCTTTCACTTACTCTTCTACATTTTCTTGTTTTTGTTTTTAGTTTCTTGCCTAGATAATTTAGTAGAAGAGTTGGCTTACATATCTTCAGTTTCCTTTGTAGCAATTTCAAATACATTTCCTTTCACATTTGTGATTTTTTGCTTTGCCATTCTCCCCTGTTTTTTTTTTCCGCAACCAAATCATGTTTACTTCCACCTGCCCCCACAACAGCAGTCTAATTTTTCTTATGTCTGTCACACTGGAGGTGAGCTATGTGCTTAAAAAGGGAAAAAAAATGCCCACTAGCTAGTTTCATTTTATCCTAGATTATTACTTGAATACAATCCCTATTTTTTTCCTTTGAAAACCTTGCTCAAGGAACAGTTTTAAAGCTCCATAAAAACACATCTGGGACATGTGAACCCAAGACTTGGTGTTCAGAATTTCCAGTTACTTTTGTAAATGTGGCAGAGTTTTCCTTGTGATTAGCCCCACTTCTCTCTCCAGTACTGCTTATGCTGTTCACAATATTTTTCAGCTGAAATTCTTCCTCCTTGTTCAAAAGGGAAATTGGTAGCCCTGAAGTTATTAAACCCAACTCAAAAAGACATTAGGAGGGAGATATTAAACTCAAATAATCATCTCACAAGCCTCCCTTTCTTGTGAGGTAAGAAGAATCTGGAGCAATGGAAGGCATATGGAACAGTAAAATAAAGGAAGGTGTGGTTTGATTGGAGGAAATTTACTATGCCTGCAATCCTTTATCACTCGAGAGACTCTTTTGGAGACCTTTCGGAATGTTCAGATCTATGTAAGGAGGAAATCTTATGTTTTATAAGTGATTGCTTAAGTTCCTTTTTGAGTGAGTGTGTGGAACAGAATATGAATTCTAGAAGGTAGAGTATCTTAGGTTTTCCAGTGAATATTTTCTTATTTTAATTAATTGGCCTAGACCCAACTTCAGAACAGAACCATAATTTTAATGCATTTGTGCACAAATGAGAGATTTAATATAAAATTTAAGCAACACAGTATCCAGTTTGAAAGAAAAAAATATGTTCTCTGGTAATGTATTTTACGTTTTAAAATAATTTTTGCCTTTTAGGTCATTCACACATTTGTTAAACAAAAGTATTTTAGGACAAGTATGGTCCTAGGCTATGAAAGGGCTTTTATTTTTAATATTATGTCTCTCTACTGGGGCTTCCTTAGAACATTTTTTTTCTTGTATTTTTCTTAGTATTTTCATGGTAGGCTAGATTGAAGCTCTCTATCACAATGTGACTCACCTCTCCACTTCATTATAAAAATTAAAAAGACAGTAATTTGAATGTGTGATGGACTCAATAACTGCGTAGCGTAATCTTAATGAATTTAGCCTACAGTCTAGAAATTAGGACTAAAATATCACATGAAGTTATCTTGACCTAGGCCATTTAAGTCAGGTGAGTCTTTGGGAGGCATTTTTTTTTCAGTTAGTTTTGTAGTTATCAGTCATATCATTGATCTGGTTTTAAACTTGTGACATTTATTAACTAGCTGCAAACTGTATGCTTCATTACCAAGAAACACATCTCCTAAGGTAAAGCAGCAAATAACAGAAAAGAGGCTAGTCTGTAAGACTCAGGAAGACTAACAGAAGGTAAAGTGAATTGTATCATTCGTGAAATGATCCTGTTAGGATCTTCAGAAGGAGCTAGGTATATCAGGAGAGTACATTGGTCTGGACATGCTGAAACTGTAGGAAAAAGGCCTGTATGTCCAGTGGACATATTGACTCACAGCACCGTAGCAGGCCTGGGATGATTAGGGGGGGAACCTGGCTAGGAGGACTGGCCAAAGAGGCCGTGAATGTGGCTGAGCATCAGGTCTGAATAGATGGATTTCACCATGTGCTGGTTCTCTTACAAGGTGATTTTTGAATCTCGTAGGAAAGTATACCGGGCCATGAGGATTCTCCTTGACTTCAGTGCTTATTTCCTTCCTCCACGACCACCCTGTTACCTCTATCGAGAAATGAGATTCCTTTCGTCCTCTGTTTGGACTGTTTGCAATTGTCTTATAAAACTCAGTAATAGCTCTTGTTTACTTCAGGAGGGTGCCATGAGACTAGAAAGAGAGGCCATAACTTTTTGTCTACGATCTGCAAGTTTCAGTGGCTGCACTTATTCAAGGCAATCTGATGAATGGATTCCTTTGATTTATTTGTATGCTTCCTCTGATGAACCATGTATCTTCTTAGGATAAAACTGTCTTCATTTATGTTTGTGTTTACTGTGAGTAGCACAGAATATAATGCCACCACGGCATTCCTCCAACTTATACTCAATTTCTTTAGTGAAAACTGAGAGAAATGAGGGAATCGTGGCTCAAGTAGTAGAGTGCCTGCCTGGAAAGAGCAAGGTCCTGAGTTCAAACTCTTGTATGAATCCCTGCCTCCCCGCCTCCCCCAGCCCCCCCTGACCCAGCCAAAGGTGGAGGGATATAATAGACAAGACTATATGACCTCAAAAGTCATCCGAGTAAGTTCTCAGTAAGACTTAGCTTCTTGTATTATTATTGTGCTTTATTCTTCGTTAAAACACCCAGATATAAATCTAAGAGTGAACACTGGGTGTTTTAAGGGGCTTGGCTTTTAGGTTCTCTTTGAAGAGGAAGGAGTTTGCTCTCTAAGTTAGAAGGTTGAACAGTAAAGGAGGAAGCTGGCTCAACATTAAAGGCTGAAGTCAACAGATGCTATATGAAAATGATGTTTGATCCCACGATTTTCTAACAAACGCTAAAATTATAATGTTTTGTATATATTATAGATATGGTATATATAATCTCTCTCTATATATATTAGAAACTGATCATTTTTTAGGAACAAATGGAGAGCTTAGAATTTTGGTTATCATGATGCCAAGATTAACTCAAAAGCATGTCTGCATCTTATTTAGAAACTCTGCTTTGGAGCTCAGCTGAAAATTTTGGTTAGCATATATTAATGATACAGAGTAATGAGTTTCATGGGAACATGTTTATGTAATGTATTCTAATTATAGCCATCTCTTTCAATCTCTGTAATTGCACATGAACCCCTTTCTACTCTTGGATGGCTATATTTAATTTTCAGGATTATACACAATTTACATTTATGTGGAGCCTCTGTCTGAGTGAACTTTTGGTAAAATTTCCCTTTAATTATTGTCATTTACTCATCATGAAAACACCATTACAACTACCATTATAGTCATCAAGGTCCCCTATCCCCCTTTTTTGTCTTTTCTCAAGGCCATTTCCCTGATTGCTTAAACCCATCTCATGCCTCCCAGTTCTCTTAAGATCACATGTGTCATCATTGGCAGAACACTGACAATTGCTTCTTGCAATCTTGGCTCAAAGTTATTACACAGAGAATTTCCTGTGTCTCTGTACTCTGCTTATTAGAGGCAAATGACCAAACAGGAGGCCGAAGTAATCAGTTGATGTGGATTAAAAAAATAGGCAAACAAGTAAGAATTAAATTAGAATAGCAGTCACCTGCCCAAGTCCAGCTGGAATAGAAAGATTGATATTAAATCATGACCATGACCACAGTAAATTCAATTTACAAATAATTTATGATATTTAATAAAATTAAATGTTTATACTATTAAATAATTTATAATATTAAGTTACAATATTAGATAGCAAATATATTAAATATAAATTATAAGATTAAATACAATGTAAAATAGAAATTAGAGCAAATAAAAGTTTCTTTTTGTGACACTTACTCATATAGTGCTGTTAGATCTTTGAATAAAAAAGCCAAACCAAAATAACATGTCTTGGAAGGAAAACCATGCCTTGTTAAAAAAAATAAATCAAGTTGTTAAAGAATAGAAGCTCATAGGAGATTAAAAATAGACTGTGAATTTTTCATTGCACATATTAGATTTTTCAGTGTTTGGATGGCCTGATGGAAAAGCAACAGAAAAATATAATTCCTCTTTGTTTTTATGCAAACAATACCAAAAGGGAACCCTCGAGAGACTAGAAAGCCCTTTAAAAGCTCTTAAACAAGTCATCATCCATGAAGGTTTAGCTTCTGAGTAATTCTGATACATAACTGTATTAGCTGACACAAAGAGTGTACCAATTAGCAACTCATCTCATTTGTATGGCGTGAAGTAGATTTCAAGTTACTTTCTTAATATCAGCCATGAGTTTGCACAGAGCAAACCTTCTTTTCTCCTCCATTTCCTCAGGCTTTAAGTAACAACATTTACAACTTGCCTAGCAAGGGGAAGTACAGCCATAAAACCACACAGTAACCATTCTAACAGAGTTGTTCACAACACAAAAAATACTGTAGCAATAGTATCCTTTTCTGTGTGAACGTAAGTCTGAGGACGGGATATAGAGCTTCAAACACTTGAAGGCCAGAACACAAGAGAAGGCCTTCCTGAGAGATATTGTCATAGACACCAGAAGTAGCAATTCATTTCAGAACTGAAGCTGAGGATGGTAAAGTGGTAGAATTTTATTACCCATACCTCCCTCCCCCCCAACATCAAGATCGGGATTCTATGACCTCAGCTACCCCGTCAAATTAATGAGCAACAGATGAACAAGCAAATTTTTGCCAACCTTCAGGAAATGAGAATTTACAATGTTCTATGTGGTAGTTAAACTAGGACAGCATGGAATCTGCCTAATTTTATGGGTTTCCTCCTGTTAATTTAGGCTATCCAAGTTCAAACTTCAAAGCAGGAAGTTGTGCAGCCACTGGGTAAAGAGCAAGCAACAATACATAACTAACATAGGACATAAAAGAGCTCAGGCTTGGCCTTGAGTGATGATTTTCAAAATGTTTCTCTCATGACAAAGTAGAAGTTATTTCTGTTGAGCCGTGTATTTTTTTCTAGAGACAAGTGGTCAGGTTAACCACAGTCACATCTAAGCTTTCAGTGCTTAGGTTCAAATAGGTACTTTTTACCCTTCTTGCCCTCAAGATTTTCCTTTTAACCCATACTGCTTCTTGTGGAAGCTTCCCGGGATTATCTCTTCTCCCAGTTCCAAAGCACTTTAAGACTATTCCAGGTATCTGGTAGTTGATCTGGCAAGCCTGAAGTCCTACATTCTTTTCTCTGAAAGCTGTTTGCGCAAACACCATGTGTGTTCTGTGTTACATCACTTCTGTAATTGTAGTAGGAATAGATATTCGGCTACTTTTTTTCTCATGGGAACTTGGTATTGGAAGTGTGATGTGGAATTCTCTGAAGACTCCACGTTTCTATGTCAGAGTATATGAACTGTGCTGACTAGAACATCATCATTGTGGAGAGATGGAATGCTATAAATCAAGAGCCAAAATAATCTCATCCCTTTTCATAGTCACGTATTATCACCCCTTTTGTCTGGAATGTGTCATGAAGTTTGATGTACTTTATCTCTAGCTTCTACCAAGCCTAAAGTTGAGAGTGTGGTAGGATAACATCTGATTCCTATAGAATACGTTTCCCTGCTTTGCTGTGGCTTGCCTGCCTGATGTCATTACTCAGTATATTGATTCATGATTTTCTTTGGTTCTGTGTCTATACAAGCTTATATGACCTCTTCTGTGGTGGAATATGTCATGAAGACTAACTTTAAGCTGTGTTTCTAGGCCATGGGTCACTACAATTTGGCACAGAATAAGCTATTTTTTCTTATTTACTTTAAAAGCAGAATTGTTATTTGGCAGAAACCAAAGATAGGAAAATGTGAGCTGTGAGGTAGATTGTCTTGCCATGGGGAACAGTAAAGTTTATTTGCAGGGAATAACTTATGGGACAGTCAGGTGGAGAGAAGTCAGGATGAGAAAGTGTTTGACCAGGTATGGAATGGATGGATCAAGACGAGGAAAACATTTTATTCCTGCTCGCAGGTCTTGGGGAGATTTAGATACCCATATTTCCCCCGTGTTTCTCCAGATCCCTTTGTTTTAAGTTAACCTAAGCTTTTAGCTTGGAGTAGTTGAAATGCTTTTCTGATACATGTATAACAATTTTACCTTGACCAAGGCAAAACTGAAGGTCAAAGCCTTGGAATGGCCTTTAAAACCATCCCCACATGAAAGTAGAGTGGAAGGGGAAATTTGTTTAAAACACACTCATATATGTGTGGAAATATAACAAGGAGACCCCCTCATATTACAAAAGTGTGTTAATTCAAAACTGAAAGTGCAAGTGAACATTCAGTTACAAAAAAGTGGAAAAGGGCCATCGCGAATTATTCTTGTCTTCATCTCTCTCTGCTGTCTTATATGAAACTTTATTTATAACAGTATGCTTTCTGTTGGTCTCTTACATCTTATTCATTCACTCTCCTTCCATTCTTATCATTTTTTTCTATCTAAAATATATTTCTTCTTCTTAGTAGCCTCATAGGATTCTGTTTGTAAAGGCCAGCTTGTTGGCCTTTCTATAGACTTTCTAGTTACAATAACTTTACCTTTGTTTAAATTTATATGGTGCTTATTGCTTCTGTTGCCAAGTGTTTTAATGGAACAATTGCTATGAGGGAGAAATAAATTGGTGTTAGAACCTTGATGCTAAAACTCAAATACCAGATTTTAGAAACAATAGGGTAGATCAAGGAATGAATCCCAGAATGTAAAAAGGAAGGAGGATGGTAAAACCATTTGACTTATTAGCCTCAATAAAATAATACTAAATCTGTTAGAAAAAATAAAATGTATGTATTCATATGTCACTTTTAATCCAGCTTAACGAACATCTATACAGAGGATGATAAAAGCAATGCCAGCTAAAAAAGAGATACTATAAGAAAGGTAGAGAGAAGATAGACAGGGAGAGGCTGGATAAGATGGAGAGCATAGAAATAAGAGCGGATGGATAAAGAAGACTAGGAAGAATGACATGGTGATGCACCATTCATTTTCCCCTTCTTCTAGTTGAAATTAATTTTAACTCTTTTATACTCCTTACTTTCCTAGGGAAGAAAAGGAATAGGAGGAGCTGTGAGGGTGAAAATAAAGAACTCCAAAATGATCAGGAGGTCAAGAGCCATTACTTCCTACTGGCCACATAGACTTGGTACCCATCACCTTTGGCCTAGGGTGGAGAGCTATGGTCTGTATGATAAGAACAAACCTGTAGTGACAAATTAGTATTTTCAATAATAAACATAGAGATCCTCATAAGGTTTGCTCACTCAACTTCTCTTCAACAAATCTGTTCTGTGCCTCCTACTATCAGATGGTTCCGGGTTAGTGGTCTCCCATCTCTTCTGTAGATGACAGAAACAACCAAAGCTTGAAAATATTAGAAGCAAACATCACTTGGCCTGTGCCATGTTGAAAGGACTGCCTCTTTGACTTGTCATGACTTTTGATCATGAGATTTCCCCACCCTGTCTGTCTCTAGTTTCCAGAGGTTAATGTTGAATAACTTGCATCTGGATTTGGGGTCTACTCCCCAAAGACCACCTTATGCAATAACATGAGCTTGCTTAGGCATAGCCCTTGCCCACACTATACAAAGAGCATTCCAGAGGTTTAGAACCTAGAACATATGCCCTCTGCCTCTATTTTCTCTCCTTGTTTTTATTCAGTTGTATGAGATCATCAAAGGGAATCTGAGAGGAAAAGATCTCACCTATTGTTTTCAGCCCTGCTTATGGGAATTTGAAAAAAAATCACTGTTTTTCATTTCCTTTTTTCTTCCAGCTTAAGTCCAACTCTGTATTAACCAGTGACATTGGATAGTTCAAAGCTTCTAGGGAAAACAACACAGGAGAACGTAAATAACAAACACAAATAATAGCCTTTTATATTTAGAACTATTTGTACAAATAGGCATGTACCTTCTTTATCAACTCTTCACTCCCTGATATCCCCCCCCCCAATTCTCTTCACTGTACCACAGAGATACCAATAATTAGTACAAAGTGGGAATAGTGGCTCTGTTAACATATAAAGAGAAGTGATCTGAAGAAATGGGTTGCACAAAGTAAAGGCTATCTCTTCTCACAAAAGTGAAGCCCTTGAATTCTGCTCCCTTTACTCACTTTGTATCCCAGAGAAACATATGACTCACAGAAGGAAAAAGAACAGAACCTTTCCTGACTCACCTGAGGGATGAGGAGGTGCTGACTGATACTTTTGCTGCCTATTGTCTGGGAGGCAGGCATCTTTCCTTTATATGTACCTGTCTTGTGAAATAAGCAAGAAATATGTCCATAGGGCTTGCTCTCAGTTGGCCACTATCAGAACACATGGAAAGCTGTCATTTCCCCCTGAAATGGCCAAATCTGTTGTGTTTTCAACTCCTTCATTCTCTAAAGGCCAAAGTATCCTATTGGGTGTAAGCTACTACCAGATGTAAACTATTACCCTGAAGAGGTGGTGGTGCTGAGTGCTTCTTCATGTTTTCCACTATTCAGACTTGGGAACACATGAAAATAAGGTACAATCACTTAAGCCAAGCCAGAATTGGTGTAGTGTTTCTCCAAGGTGAATTCTGCTTTGAAAGATTTTACCTTCCTGTTCATCTGGCTGAATTTATATGATTCACTGTCAAGTTCAACTCACAGTTGTGTGATGAAATATGAAACTCATTTCCCCCCCAAGACTCAGATACCACAGATCTGACTGAAGAGTTCACAGCCAGGTCAGACTGAATCCAGTCACATGCTCATCAACTCATCCTGGAGCTGCAAAGCAAGGCATTTGAGTTCAAAGAGGTATTGTGTTGGCACAGTTCCTAATACACCCAGGCTCTTTGGCAGATATGTTAATTGAATAATATGGTCTTAATGCTAGATGCTATCTTTCGCAAGTCTTTTTCCTTTAGATAGATGGTGATGAATCTATGTTGGTACAAAAAGAAATTGTGAATCATAATTTCATCAAGGATTTGAAAAATAAAATGCTAGATAGGCAATATAATTTGGGGTGCCAAATGCAGAGTAAAAATACCTAAAAGACACAGTTGTTAAAAATCAGTAAGAATTTTGAGATAGCAACTATGGAGTATTAAACAAAGAAGGGAGATTGCATGGAGCCAGCCCCAGATCCCTACTCAATTTATATATGACAGTATGTACCGTGCCTGTCATAGTCATAAATCTCTTCTTTTCTGTCATTCTCACAGAAACCAGGACTCTCAGGGAATTCCCCGTCTTATTAGTATAATATTGATTCATTTTTTCCTTTATGAAATTCTAAGCTGATCACTTTTCCAAGGCTACCTGGCAAGTGTAGGGAAAGAAATACAATGGACAGAGAACATTTAGGGGGAAAACCATGGGATGTAGAGATAATGCCTCATTTGACAAAGAGAAAGGCAAGTTAGATAAGTGAAGGAATGTTACTGCTTCAGCAAAGGGCTCCTGCTATAATCAATGATGAGACTTAAACTCACCCAAACCCTAACCTCCGAGCTAGCCACCCCAGTGATGGCACCTCAGTCCCAGCCAATCTGGATGATGTGCTGATATCCTCCTATAAAATTGTTTGTGTCAGCTGGAGACAGCCTCTCTGCTGAGGCTGTCCCTGTCTCTGGTCCTTTTCAAATCAAGGAAGATGTGGTCAGATAAAGAAGGGAAAAGTCTTGATTAATGAGGAGGTGGAGATGAATTTGAAGCCGATTTTGAAGGGCTGGGTTGGAGGGAGATTGCAGGATAGTTACTTCTATTATAGAAAAGACAGAGTGAAGTTTCTAAGTTTGGCCGGGATCTTAAAGGGCTGCTGTAGTGCCTGCCCTTTCCAACTTTGAATGTAAGACATTCCCTGCGGGCAGAAAGTATGTCAGTTCCAAACAATGTATTTTCACATATGGTAACACATGCTTTCTTGAGTAATCTTGTTCATTGACTTGTGTGGATAATAACAGGAGCTTTGTTCAGGCTTTGGCAGAGGCAGAAAGTATAAGTCAAAGGATTAGCTGGAGTGATTTTAGTGAGGCTGTTTTCAGAAATGTGGATAGGATGAGGGTAATATTTTCAAAACACAAGTGAATCTGGAGCTAGTGAGAATAGGAAACTGTTGGCACCTGGGGCCAGAAGTGGTGAGGGGAGAGGGCAAGGCCACTGAAAGCTGCTGCCATCATTAGCCAGGGCATGGAGCTACTTGATCACAGGTAAAGGAAACCAGTCACTCCGGATGTTCTCATAGGAAGAGAGAGGTGGGTGGATACTTATTGCTTATGAGGACCTAAGTGGCCCTACTGCAGGAAGGGCCTTCTTGTGTTCTTAAGCAAGCAGGCCAAATGACTGGTGTCAAGTGAAACACAGGAACAGGGTGAAGAATGGCAAGGAAAAATGGAAAAGAACCCAAATTATTACTATCCACTCATTTTGCAGGTGATGAAATGGAGACCCAGAGAAGCTATAGAACATGCCCCAAACTTCGTTAGTCAAGAGACAGCAAAGTCAGCATTCAAATGTGGCAAATCTCAGTACCAAATAGGACCACTGTTCTGAAACACATTGTTTGATAGGATAGATGCCTGGAATATGATAGTAAACTATCTGTTCTCGAACCCGTTGGTTTAGATCATTGTAATTAGAGGGCATAGAGGCTTGGCTCAGTTGGTACAGTACTATCCAATGAGCAAAAGGGTCAGTACTGAGTTCGAGTCCCAGACTTGAAACTCCCAAAATGAATGTGATAATCAGCCAGACTGGATCAATCAAGTTGAATTTTATTCATTATAAATGTGTGCATTTGGATCAGGATTTCAAAACTTTTCTTTTTTTTTTTTTGAGGAAGGGGTGGTTTTGAGAGACTTGATTTTAAGAAAAATGAGGGAGGACTCTGGGTTAACTACTTTAATTTCACAGTGCATGCTTATTTCTGAAACAGGGTCAAGAGCACTCGAATGGTACATTTTCTTTTTCAGTTCATATTCTTTATAACTTGCCTACAACCTGTGTTAATTCAGTGCTGCTGCTCTAGGCCTCATTCCACAATGGCTGGATATACGTCTGTGAACACCACATGAATGCTCCATCTAGGCTCTTAAATCCTAATGGCCAGAGACTAACAATAAACAAATAATGAGCCATGTAGAGGAGGAAAAATTATACTAATGGAGAAGCTAAATAGAAAGTAATGAGGGAAAAAGAGAAAAAGGAAAAGAGAAGGAGGAAATGAGGGAATAAAGAGGAAGGGACGGAGAGAGAGATTTCACATAGAATTTGCAAAAGCTTCTACTAACAAGGGGCCGTTTGAGCAGAGAACTGATATTGGTAGTTTATTAATAGTATAAAAGGTAACATTAGCCTAAACATATCAAAGAATTTTTGGGATTTGGAAGGCATTATGGAGGTATCGCATATTGAAATGAAGAAACCAAAGTCTCAGAAATTAAGTTCTTTATCAGAGCCATGCCATGAATAGTTAGCAATAAATGAAGGAAAAATAATACATTAGGATTCTCCTCCTATAATTAAGTAGAACTACTAGGCCCCCACTTACATGCCAGCCACCTAGTTTCATGCTTTTTTGCTTTGGCTGCTGTGGTTTTCTACTTCTTTCAACTTTAAGTTCCTGAGCTTTTACTTTTAAAACTTAATAGTGTTTTGCTACCTTGAGATATAGGTTCTCTTCCTGTGATATGTGTCAGGACGCCTTAGATAATAAGTAAAATCCCAGCAGCTACGGCTACAATTCTTGGTTACATTGTAAACCACCCCATTCCTCTTTCACTAGGCTAATTTTCTTTAATGTAATTTGAAAATTAGATCCTGTGGGTTCATGTGGTCTGACTAAGAAAGTTATGCTTTCTGTCTCCCATCTGTGATCCGTACTTATACAAATATGTAACAGCAGAATTATCCAAGCTTGGAAAAAGAAAAAGCTTTGGACTAAGACAGGATCTGGGACAATCAAGATTATACCAGAGGGCAAATTTGGAGAAATGACACCGGAACATGACACTGGATGCTTCCAGGCACCATTCCAAGCACAGGGCAGAGTGAGAAGAGGCCATTGGTCAGAGACTGTGGGATGTGGCTAAAGGTAAGAAGGAGCCAGTGACCAGAGGGATAGTAGAGTCAGTGTCTATGATGGTTCATTCAATATGTCAATGTGACTTGGTTTAGGGATGCCCAGATAGCTGAAAAGCACTTTTTATGCTTGTGACTCAGAATGGTCCTGGAAGAGTGTTTGAATCAGCAGACCATGTAAAGGAATTTCTATTCCCTAGTAAAGACAGGCATCATCTAATACATCACACATGAAGCTGCAAATAGAACAGAAAAGTAGATGAAAGGCCAATTTCTCTCTCTTCTTCTGCTAGAATATCCATCTTTGCTTGGCTCTGAACATTGGCACTCGTGACTCTTGAGCCCAGGAACCCCAGAATTTTCAGTACTCTAGAATTCCTCCTGTTCTCAGTCATTTGGTCTTAGATTGAGTTATGTTACTAATTCTGCAGCTTGTGAACTGCATATTGTGGGAGTTCTCAGCCTCCATACTTGCATGAGCTAATCCTCATAACAAATTTTCTCCTTTTCATCTAGGTATAGTCTACTGTGCCGTTTTTCTGGAGATTTCTGGTTCACATATCACCAGGATTGAATCTTAGAGATACACTTCTCTAAAGAGGATGTTCCACCTTTTATTGGGTTGAGAAAAACATTTTACCTTTATTTATTTATTTATATTTTAAAAATTATATTTTTATTGTCTTTAAGTAGTTGTACAAAGGAGTTAATGAATTCAATGCATTTGATCAATGTCACTCCTTTTGCTAGGTAAGTGCTCACCCATTAAGCCATACTCCTTATTTATTTATCTAATTTTTAATTATTATTTATTTATCTTTTATTTATTTACTTTAAATTTATTTTTTATTTTTTTATTTATTTTTCTTTTAAAAATTGTAGTTGTACAAAGGAGTTAATGAATTCAATGCATTTGATCAATGTCACGCCTTTTGCTAGGTAAGTGCTAAACCATTAAGCCATACTCCTAATCCTTGTTTTTTCTTTTTACTTTGGTATTTGAGATAGAGTCTTACATATACTTTTCTCAAGTGGGCCTAGTGCAAACCAAAATCCTCCTGTCTCTAATTCCCAAGTAGTTGTCTAGTTGTCCCTAGGCTTCTGGTATTTGTAAATCTGCATTATTTAACTGAAAGTCCTGGTTCTTTAAGTAA
The DNA here is from genome assembly GCF_031878675.1 of Megascapheus bottae. Taxonomy (NCBI): domain Eukaryota; kingdom Metazoa; phylum Chordata; class Mammalia; order Rodentia; family Geomyidae; genus Megascapheus; species Megascapheus bottae. Next base: position 66,146,398 of record NC_143512.1, read on the forward strand.
ATTGGGCAATGGGAAAAGAAGGGAGGTAAGGATATCTTATACCTAAAAATATAGTGAGAAGTTCACTAAGCCTAACATTAGGTCTGTCACCTGGTCATTTCAAACTCTTAGGCTAGTTATTGAAGATACCAAAGAAAAGAATTTCTTTCCTAGCTGGATAAATCATGGAAACATCATGGATATTGGTTATTGTTCCGGTAGTGTAGGGGTAGAGAATATCTGGGGCCACTGTCGGTGTGTGTATATATGGAGAATGGCCAATTATAGCAACCACAGCTTGATGAGGATATGGAGATCAGAGACTCAGAACTCACAGGTATAAAAATCTAGTTGCCCCAGTAAGTATACAACCAGGACTGATGGAAGACCTGGGTGAGGGTCAGGGGACTCTGAAATGAGGGTAGAAGAAGAGTAACATTATAACCTTCAGAATAACTACATAAAGAGAAATTCTAGCTTGTCCGTATAGCACTCAAAAGTACCATAGATCCAGGGTTAGTGGTATAGACCATAAACTCAGCACTTGGGAAGCTAGACCAGACGATCACGATTTTGAGGTCAGCCTGGACTCTCTATTGAGAAGAAAAGAAAGAGTAATATCACAATTAAATTGTTCCAAGCCTTAAAATTCTTATGGCCAAATGTTCATTTTTATTTTTTAAATAAGAAAGTTGTTTATTTATCAATCTTTATGGAAGAATTAATGGATGTTCATTTGGTAGTCACTTTTCCTTTCTTTCTCAATAATTTTCCTTTTTACAAATTTGAGACATATGTGATTGTATGTACTTAAAGAAGAGCCCCTGGCCCTTTAAAGAGTAGGGTAACAAGCAAAGGAAAATGGCATGTATTCTGTAGATGTTCATACCAACCAAGTGAAATGTTGCTTCAGACACAGCTTAAAGGTCTTGTTCTTCCACATCCCAAGATGCACCAGGGCCATTGTGAGTTATCCTCATTCTCACAGGGAACAAGAGCTAATAAAAAGACAGAAAATAACCACCTGTTCCATCTCTTCCACCCTTGGATGCTTTATGGTTCTGATTTGGAGTCTAAACCCAATTAAAACCATTCCAAACAATGGCCTGGGAAGGAGCCTACACTTTTCTTCAGAGAAAGAAAATGCTAGTGAGTTACTGCAACCAAAACCCAAGGCTCTGGCCTGGAGTAATGAGCAATGGACCCTGAACAGTGTGTGTAAGTACCCAGCTACAATCCTATGTATTTCTCTGGATTGTATTTTGGTTGTGTCTGTAATCTACACCAGTGCAGAGCTCACTCCTCGATTCAAGATGTATGCATGCCACGTCGATTTGTTTACTGGTATTGCTTATCCTTTTCTGGGGTCCAGTGCTCTATCCATATAAGGGGGTCAATAGTTATCAAAATCTCAGCACAAACTAGGTATAGTATCAGGCTGAAAAGAGTTTGATAAAAAAGACTATCTGCTATGAAACCAAGATGGAAGCAGCAAAACATTCCGGAGCTGGTAACTGCCCCCAAGCTCCTGGGGTATTAAGAATGGAGGGCAGTGGTAGATTTGCCTATGGAGAAGGTGAAGCTGCAGTAGTGGTGGCTTTCTGTATAAGAACCTTGTCACTGCATCTTCTAGTCCTGATGTTTCGCCCATTCTGTGATGTTGGTGTTTCCTCCTAGAAGACCCCAATGACTGAATCCAATTGGATTTCGGTGCAAGAGTGCAAGGGCTGAGGTGTCTACACAGGCTAATTTTATGATATAGAGTACACGATGGAAGGGCAGAGAATGGATTTATGGGAACGCTTCTGCTTCATTACCTAAATCCCTCACAGAGTTGTTCTAAGGGCTGAATTAGTTACTACAGGAAGCTCTGCGAGCAATACAGGCCCAGGAGTCCATTAGTAATTTGTGGCTCACATTTCTGTGTGCTTTTGAGCATCCCAGTGGCTACAGGATTGAATGGGCCCCTCCTCATGGGTTCCTACTGCCTGGAGTGGGAAGGTCTTAGTCCAGCTTCTCCTTGCTCTTGGGTGATGCTATCAACTTCTGTAACTGGGTCTGCATTATGTGTGAGGAAGGAGCTTCTGAGCTGGCCTTGGGATTGAACTTTTGGTGTGTGGCTCTTCTCTTGAGCGGCTTTCCTTCTCCCCATCTTAAGTCAATTTCCACACTTTTTGACCCAGCAGGTGGGGGAGACCCTATTCTTTATCAACATCTTTTCTGATTTTTTTGGTCATCCTGAAGTCTATATAGTTCAACATCATTCAGACATGAATCACCTACATACAAGATGACACCTGCCCGTCTCCCGCTCTTCCACTCAGGTAGAGAAGGTCGAGGAGAGGGTAGAGGCTGTGGTGAGTCCCATTTATCTTTAGGGGAAAATGGTTTTGAAAATTAAAAATTAAAAATTATTGGTTCTAATTTGAATAAAACCTTGGCAGTAATAGAACTCAGGCCTTGCTCTTGCTGTGCAAGTGTTCTACTACTTGAGTCACCATCTTCCTAGTTCTGAAGTCATTTCCAGGAATGAGTCTTGCCAAGTATTTCCTCCAGGGTTCACAGGAAGAGATATTGGTTCCACATATTGAACATCTAATTCTTGATGCAAAATACTTTGCATGTGTCAGCCAGTACATAAAACTCAACAATTAAGTCAAGGGTCAGTGCTAAGTTTCATAGCCAAGAAAGCAAAATCAGAGGTTTTGCCTACACACTGGAGTTGGGATTACTCTGATTCCAAAGGCCTTTTGTCAATGGATCCACTTAACAAATGCATTTTCTTGAGACCCATTTCTACGTGGAAGCAGGGCAAGTGGCCTCTGTCCTGAAAAAAGAATATCGAGGAAGACAAGGTGCAATGACAGATTCACCTGAGAGAATCTGGAACTGTTTTGAATAGGGTGCTAAACTGAGTGCCATAAACTTTACTGAAGGGAACGCTTAGAGAGAAGGCAGACTCTAAGGAGTCATTGGGAGAGGCCTTGTGAGAAGCTGGGCATGATGGGGAAGTGAGCTCAACAGAGAGAAGTAAAGAATAGCTCTGGACAGGGAAATTAATGGGTCACGAGAAAGAAGGCAGCAGCAAACTTAGCCAATGACTAACAGAGAAAAGTGACCTACCTAGAGAAGAAAGTACTAGGGAGTCTCAAATAGCGATGAGCAAGAGTAAAGAAGAGCCTGAGAGCAATGCAGATGCAATCCAGGAATCCAGATGTAATTGGGTGCAATCAGTGATTGTAGAGAGGCCATGTAAAATGAGAGCATTGAGCGCATTTAAACTTGAGGAGTAAATAGAGGCACTGAAGGAGCTTAGGTCATCAAAATTCGAAGTGTATGTGCTGGTCTGAAGGCAAGATCTAAACAAATTCAGTTTGACAACTTGCTTTACATTGAGGGATTTAAAATATTCCCATATTAATAAACCAGTCAAGCACTACCTTCTCATTGAGCAAAAGTCTTGATCTTCTTGGTTTCCCTTAGCTATGAAATGGCATACTTCATTTCTGCTAAGATAACCAAGGATTTATTTCCAATGACATGGTGCTACCAATAAATTCTGAACTCCATGGTTCTTCCATTAAGACCATTTTTAGTATCTAGTATCTAGGCCCTTAAAAAATTAGGTGTCCCCTGCAAAGCAAATAAATGAATACATACATACGTACATACATACATACATACATACATACATACATACATACATACATACACACACACACACATACATACATACATTCACTTCACAGCTATGCATTACAACTGAAATCTTAGCACCTGGGAAGTTGAGATAAGAGGATCATGAATTCAAAACTACCTTGTACTATACAGAAAGAGCCTCTCATAAGCAGATGAATAATACAGACAAATATGCTTTTCTGATCAGAAGAGTAACCTTCATTTCTGAGGAAACCACCAAGTATGCTACAAACACATTTGATTTCTAGATGATGGCTCTCCCAGCCTGAGAACCAGCTGAGAGATTTCTTTGTTGGCTTAAGCTTTTTAAAATATTTCTCTTTATTTCTTATACATTAAGGGAGATTCTTTTGCCATGAAATAAAACCATATATCTTAGAAGTAGCATGATGCTTCTAAAGAAAAGACACAATCTTCACATGTCTGTGTGTGCACACACGTATTGGCAATAGGAAAGGAGGTAATAGAAGGCAGAGAGGAGGCGGTATAACATTTTCTCAGAATATAGCTGTGCAAGTGTGGCCTCCCAAAGGCATACTAAGCATTTACTTGAAAACAATTGCTCCCATGGAATCTATCAAACTTCAGAGTTTTTTTTTCCCCCTTTGGGAGTACTAGGCTTTGAACTCAGGGCCTTAGCCTTGTAACTGGAATTACAGATAAGAATCACCATGACCAGTTAGTTAATTGGTAGAGATGAGGATGTCATTGACTTTTTTTTTTTTTGCCTGTGCTGGCCTTGAGCTATTCTATGATCTCCTAGAGCTGCACCTTCCAAGTACCTAGAATTACACACACACACACACACACACACACACACTCACACACACACACACACACACACTTTACACACTTTGCAACTAGACACCACAACTGTCATCCTGGTACTTGGAAGGATGTAACAAGAAGACCAGGAGTTCAACACCAACTTGGGCTAGATAACAAGACCCTCTCACACAAAAACAAATAACCCATCCCACTTAGCTTTTCTGGCCAGAGGGAATGCCTTCATTTCCATCTGGAAAGTTACTATGCCCACTGAAAACATAGCTGGCATATAGATGGCACCTAGCCCTGGCTTTACCAGAGCAGACATAAAGTGGCATTCCCGGCCTAGCTCTCAGGCATTCTACGTGTCTATAGACGTGAATCACATCCCTTGTGAGTACATTCCTTTTCACAACAGGAACATGAGTCTTATCTTGCCCAGTCTTCACCAGCCTTGTGCCCAGTCTTCACCAGCCTTGTAGTGGGAGGGTAACCAGCCTCCCTGCTTATGAGATATCAGCTTGAATACTCATTTGTACTGAGGTGGAATTTGTACCAAATGTGAACAGAGTAGGTGACTGATATTGTTTTGCTTTTGCAGATTAAGGCTGAGTGAAGAATCTCATCTCCATGGTGAAAGGGAAACAGGAGAGAAGCTGTGGAGGTTCATTTAGACACGATGACATCTGAAAGCCACTGCAATCATTAAGGAACGTGCCCAGTGTTCTACAACTCCATGTTTCTTTCAGAGTTAGCTACCCATAGGCCCCTTTACTTGGTTTCTAATTTGATGATACCAGATGCTCCTTCTTCTTCTTCTTCTTTATTTACTTTCCTAGGTTTCCTGCTTTCCTTCCCTCTACATATGTTTAATGAGCATTTACATGCCAGCTTTAAATAAGTACCGGAGACCCCACAGCTTTCGTGGAGATGGGCAGAGAAAGTAATAAGAATAAAGTAAAAATGGTGTCATTCCATGCTTATAGTGTTGAAAGATCTTATAGAAAAGAGAGACTGTGAGAAGGTTATGTAGGGTTGGGAAGAAGTGGGGATGGCAGGGAAGACAAGGTCAGATTTGATATGTTTATACTGTAGAGAATGGACCATTATGAACTCTGAGGTGTCTAAATAATGGCTACAATCTAGCAGTTACTAAAGGTCTTTTTCAAAGATTAGTATTCTCCCATTTTCCATAACAGTAGCTATTATTTATTACCTTTGTTTTACAGGTGAAGAAATTGAGGCTTAGTGAGTATATCCCTCTTCCAGAGCCAGCAAGGACAGCAGAATTTTTCTGAACCAAAGGAAATCTAAGCAGTGAAGTGCTTATGTGGATGATAAATGCCTCCTGAACCCAGACAGCAGGGGGAAGGCAGAGCTCAGGCACAATGGGAAGCCCTGCTAGGACCAGGCTAATGGAACCCCTGGGGAAACTAGAACCACAGGAGACACTGGAGGCAGACAAGGTGATAGACACTCTGAGGTTTACCACCAGTCTTTAATGGACTGAATCCTCTTGGATGCAGAAACAAGCAGGGAAAGACATTTGATGGGTGTGGGGCACAATGGGAAGCTGGCTGCACACCAAAGACGGTTTGGGCAAGGTTACTGAGAGCTGAATTACAGCAGTAGATGAGAAAGGACAGAGGGCCACAACAGGTGGTGCCCTGGTGCTGGGACTGGCAGGAATGGAGACACCACCATCCATAGAGCCAGAGGGACAGGAGAAAGTGAAGTACCAGAACTTAGATGGAAAGGGACTTTTACAGAGAGGAGGTCAAGGAGCACAGCTAAAATCTCGTAAGTCGAGAGCTTAGAAAATATACTAATTTACCAATTGATTATGATGCTTTGGATTAAATGAGATTATAAGAACATGGAATATATATTAAATGAGAATAGATATGTATATAAAATATATATTAAATGAAAATATATGTATCAATACACATATACATGGGCATATCAATATACTTATATATTTATATATATAAATGATATTTATATATTATGAACATAGATATGCATATATATATGTATACATGTGTATTTTCTTCCTGTCATCATCGAGGTTGCATCAGCCCAACCCAAATGGAGCTTCCTCTGTGGTAGCATTTGTAAGTTCCATTTTTATAGACAATAAACTCAAGCTTTAAAAGTCAAGGTAACTTTTCCAAAGTTGTACACCAACTGAAAAAGAAATCCATATCTGACTCCAAACACACATTTGTCCGATCTTCTTCAAGATACTTCATTTACAGGATAATTTCTTGCACTAATGTTTCACATTGGTATTTAAACTCCTTACTCACTAACCTCTTTTCAGGGTCCAATTTGCACGGGGCCTTCAGAACCCTGGTACCCAGATCCTGCCCCTTCAACAGTGCCCAATCTACATAGCAGGCCATCTGTTTACTCCTTAATACTTCCTGTCTTACTAACAATGACTGTGAAAGCAGGCTATTCTGCTTTGTTGGAATCAAGAGCATGATGCACACAAATTAGAAGCCTCTTAGGTATTCAATGCAGCACTAACCTGCTTTTATTTTTATTGTCAGTCTTGAGGCTTGAACTCAGGGCCTGTCCCAGAGCGTATTTGTGCTCAAGGCTAGTGCTCTACTACTTGAGCTACTGTGCCACTTCCAGCTTTCTCTGAGTAGTTTATTGGAGTCTCACGGACTTTACTATCTAAGCGGCTTTAAACCACAATCCTCAGATCTCAGCCTTCTGAGTAGTTAGGGTTACAGGTGTGAGTGGCCAGCTACTAACCTGCTTCCTTACTGCAAGTTAGGTGTGTGCTGTCCAAAACCCATAAAGCGGGAGGATCCACTGCAAGAATTCCACTGATGAGAGACTATGTATTTGAAGGTATTTGTTGTTGAGTTGTTTATAATGGTGAACCCTTAGAAGCAGCCAAGTACGTAAAGATAGGGAATGGCTTGGATGAGTGGCTTTTCAGACACCGGGTGGGGAGGATATAAGCTTCCTCTGGCCCATTTCCGCTTAGAATGTATTTCCAGACAAAGCTGCCAGTGGAATGCATCTTTGGTACACAAAGTAAACAGTTAAAAGCTCTTGCACACGCTTGGACCTTAGGTGGTAGGGAATTAGGTAGGCCCAGGGCTGCTTCTTCCTGGGAGAGTTCCTAGCACTGGGAAGGAAAGCTTAAGAAAATTAAGATGAACAAAGAAGTGGCTGTGGGCAAACTTTCCACAGATTGGCTTCAGGTATGCTTTTTTACTTTTAATAATTCCATGGCCAATATAGTATGAAGCTAATTGAAAGGACCTCCGGGATATTGAAACAAAAGCCATATAACAAATGATTGTTGTCTTTAATGTACTATGTTGTCTCTCATCTCCTTTGCTGTCCCTTGGTTATCTCATATTGTTATAGTATCTCACTTTGTTATCTGATATATTGAATTTATTTGTATTTGGTTATTTGAAATTTGGTAGGGAAGGGGGGAAAACCAAGATGGGTGTGTGGGGGGGTAATGGGTACCAAGGCATGTGAAAGGGTATCAATGTACGTGAATTAATGCACCTTCTATCTGGCAAATATCATGTAACCCTTTTACTAATTACAATAAAAAAATGCAAAAAAAATAATTCCATGGCCAAACTGTAGTAGCCACAAACTCACAACGGTTTTTTTCTCTTTCATTATTTTATTAGTGCATACTAATCGTACAAAGTGAGAAGTTTCATTGTCATAAATGGATCAGGCTGGAGGTTGAGAGAAATGTGTGACCATCAAAGCAGAGACCCAGAAGAATCCTTGGTAATCTTTCAGAACAGCCTCCAGGTAGTGGAACACAGTCTTGGTCTTGTGAGTCACTTATGTCTGTTTCAATGCTGCCAGGCAGGGCCTTGAGGCCAAAAGCCATTTATTAAGTATTGCTTGAGGTAGGTGGTACTGTATTGCTAAGAGTTGTAGTTCTAAAATCATTAGCTGCAGAGCTTGGGGAGGGGCTTTAGGATCCTTTAGCAGTTTTGTAAATTAATTTGTTTTCAGAAAGCCTCCATGATGGTATTTACATGCTTTTTTGTTTGTTTGTTTGTTTTTACTGTATAGCAATGATGGATAGTTCTGGCATTGTATCATGAATCAGAGCAGAATTACAGTTCCATGGTAAAACTGTACTTTTGCCGCATCATCCTCACAGATTTTTTTCATCTAATTATTTAGTAGTGTATTTTAACTTGACACAAAGAAAATTTTGATGGTTACAATTTTTAAAAGCCAATTTCACATCCATCCTTTTGATATTCCACTAGTGAAATGGCAACTTTGCATTTAGCCTTTCTGATTCAAAATTGATATTGGCTGTCATAGGAAAAAAACAATGGTGCCATTATTTGACTTACAGGCTTAAGTATATTTTTCATAAAATCCTTTATTACTTGACAAGTGACTGACAAATTTATTCATTATTCACCCTTGGAATATTTAATAGATATTTTATGAGACTAGAATAAAGTGAGTTTGTCGTTTCAAGAAAAACAAGTGATATGTATTGTCAAGGATGACTTTTATTTATTTATTTATTTTCTTTCCTATTTTAATTTTTTATAGTCAGGATAATGTATAGAGGGGTTACAGTTACATTCATCAGGTAGTAGGTACATTACTTCTCACATGTTGATACCCCTTCTCATGTTTTTGTCCTCATTTCCCTTCTCCCACCCCCTACACTCAATCATCTTGTTTTCCCACCTTCCTTTTCCTATTTCAAATAAACAAATAAATGTATATACAATATTCCAGGTAACAAAGTCAGATACAGTAACAATATGAGATTAACCATAAGGGCAAAAAAAGAGAAGAGAAATAACATAGTACATTAAGAACAACAATCATACAAGATAAAGCTCTTGTTTCCATATCCTGTAGATCCTTTCATTTAGTCTCAAAGGATGACATTTAAGTTTTATTATTATTAACTTTTTTGTGGTTTTTGGGCATCAAGCCCAAGGTCTTGTGCATGCCAGGCAAGGGCAATACCACTGAACTACACCCCCAGCCAAAATTCATGCTTTTAAGAAAGGAAAAATAAATCTGGACAATTCCCCTGTTCTATTCATGCTGTAAACTTATGGTCTTCTAATACTTAAAAGATTTTTCTTTTGAACTCGGTGATGATAGAGATAGACATATTTTTGCTCTTATAAAAAGTATCACTATCTCTGAATCATTATCTTCCAAACCCCATTAAAAACAAACCCACCACCAGGTGCCAGTGGCTCATACCTGTCATCCTAGCTACTCTGGAGGCTGAGATCTGAAGATCACAGTTAAAAGCCAGCCTGGGCAAGAAAGTTTGTGAGACTCCTATGTTTCAATTATCCACCAGAAAACCGGAAATGGCACTGTGACTTAAAGTGGTAGAGCACTAGCCTTGAACAAAAGAGCTCAGGGAAAACTCTCAGGCCCAGATTTCAAGTCCCACAGTTGACAAACAAACAAACAAAAATCCACCCAAAAAAGTGTGTGCATATTGAGTGCAGATGTAATGTTTTCATTGTATTTTCTTCTGTTCCTGAGTTGGTTGAACTGGGGTTGAGGGGGGCTGATTACATTTATTTATGTGAGACTGGATTTTTCTTCATATAGTTCAACTAAAGCAACAGAGCCCAACAAATTAAATGTAGAAGCTGAGATGAAATTCCAGATGTCTTCCATTATGCTAGACTTTAAAGAAATGTTATTACTAAATGTTCCTTTCTTCTGGAAAACATGTTACTTTTTTCATGAAACCGTTATGATAATATTTAAGTCTTATTTTAAGGAATATATTTACATATATATTTAAATGTCAAATTTGGTAAATACTGACACATATGATTCACATGAACAAAAGCTCTTTGAGATCTTCAATACGTGTTAAGGATGAGCAATCAGGAAGGAAGATTTGAAAACCACAGAGCTAGAGCCCTTGCAGAGGAGGGAATGGGCAGGATCTTGGCCTAATGTTCTAGACATCCTCTCCAAAGCTGCCTTCTAACAACTGGGATCAGTGACTACAATAAGGAAGTTTAACATTCCTTTATCAAGAAAAACATTTCCATGCAGAAAACAAGCCTGTGCAGATATTGTGATGGTAACAATTTAGCAATACTATACAGGTGGGAACTAGAAGAGGACTTTGCAAATAAGAATTGCACTGTTAAAATGGCAAAATTGTTCTTGATGGCTGTTGTGGACATATTTATATCTTAACAGTTTAAAAGAAGCCAAATTAGAAACATTCATAGACATAGCAAGAACTGTCATTTTTGTAGGAGATTCAAAATAAGATTTCCATCCATTTATTTTATAAAACAAAATTATTAAAGTAACCGAGTCACAAACATTCTCAAACTCTGACAATGAGGAAAGCTTAGCTCTGTGTCTGTCTCTAAAGGGAGAGCTATGTGAACTATATTTGGTTTCCAAGCTTATGGAAGTAGGCGTACAAATTGTGTAGTGTCTTAGGGCTAAGAACGGAGTCTCTGCATGTTGGCTACTGGGTTGGAAGCATGTTCCACATGGCTTTGTTGACCACTTTCCCATCTAACTGTTTCTTGTGGGTAAGAAGAGGCAGCTGTACAACTTCCACAAATGGAACTGTGCAAAATGAGCACCAAGCTGATTGTGAGTGAAGTTCCAGAGGCTGCAGCCTTCAACACATGCAGAAAAGAAGAGTGGGTACCACCACAGGCTACCTGGCAAATGGCTGGCTTCCCACTGGCAGGGATATTCCTGGAGAATGGTTCTGAAATATCATACGCTTTCCCTAGACTGTTAGAAATGTGTGTCCCCCAGGCATGCCAGCTTCCAGTCTAGATCTGCCTCAGGTAAAGAGATGGCCTCTTCTGTGTGTCCTAAACACAGCATATTTTAATTATGATGTAAATATTCCAGACTTTCATTGAACAGATTCTGGGGTGTAGGAATAGAAGAGTGAAAAAAACACTAATCTCCTCTTCATGAAATTCACATGCTAGAGATTTGCTTTGTTTCTATAATAAAATACCCGAGGTTGGGTGACTTTCTTATTTTTGAGACAGAGATACAACAGAAAATACCTACTCTCCCATTTCTAGAGATAATGATGGCTAAGATTTTGCTGGTACAGTTTTACACTATGTGTACATCACATTTCCCACAGGCAAGTGTGCACACACAAGAGTCTGTTTCTCTCTCTTTGCAGTACAGCTGGAACAGCTTTCCACAACACTTTGTTGGTCTGCAATACCACTTCCACTGGCCACAGAAAATGGAGAGGGCATATCTAATGTCAGTGTTTCATTACTGCAATGAAATCCCTGAGGTTGGTATGTTTACAAAGAAAGGTGTGCATATGTAGGTGATTTATTATGAAGAATTGGCTTGTGTGTTCATAGACTCTGAGAAGTCACCTGATTTAACATCTCAAAACTAAATTCCCAGGCAAGCTAGTGGCATGGTTTTGAGAAATCTGAGTGTGGGCACAGGCCTGACTGAATTGCTTGGAATGTACCCAGAGGCCTTCTGCGTTTGGCCTGTGTTCTGTTTCTGGGTTGGAAAACCACTTTTTGCACCATTTTTTTTTTTTTTTGCTGATTAGCAGTATTAGAAAGCTATTTTTTTTTCTTGGCACCTTTTCTCTTTCATGGAAGAGGTTGCAGATCACAAAGTTCTCAGTCCACAAATAAGACCTACTTGAAGAATGAAACAAAAATAAGTTCAGAATCTTGATGATAACTCGAACATTTTCAAAACAAACAGGGATGGCTATAAAGATGGTTTATGAGCTCATTAAAAAATCCCCAAACTACCATATCAGCCACAGAACAGAGAGTGTAAATTTAGAGAACCCTGTGAAGCTCTTCTACAGAGCCACCACTGCAAGCCAGATGCTTCCTAGTGAGCAGTTGACGAGCAGTCCCAAGATGCTTGTAAGGAAAAAAAAGGGTCAGAACTTTTCCCATGCCACCCCAGGCTGTGTAAATAGCAGGCTTTTGAATGGCTGACTTCCCCGCTAAATCCCATCCTACCTATGGGTAGGAACAGAGATAAAGGAAGAGGAGTCCAGCCTGAGATACTCTGCCACAGAACTTTCCAGACTGGCCTGATTTGGTCCAGCTGATTTTGAATGATATGGTACCCAAGTCTCCTTGCCTCTAGGACTCAATTGCAGGGTACTTGACTTTAGACAGACTGTTTTATCTCCTGATTCTGATATACCAGTTGGATCACGAGCTAATAGTTTTGTTAGACAGGCTCTACCAAGCAATAACGGAGCTACTCAAAATCTGCTGACTGATTGGCCGACCAATGGCCTTGCAGGAAAATTGATTCTAAGCCACAGCTGGAGTTTTACCTTGAGTTGTAATAGGATGTAGGGCTTGATGATGCAGACTGTGCTGAATAACTTCACTTTTACAAATCCAATGATTTCTGGAACGGACCACCCTCTTGACAAAGAGTGCAAATAGTTTTGTTTTTTTTTTTTAGCCCTGAAGAGGATTCTAGCTCTGATTGTCCCTCGTCTATTCCTTTGCTCCCCCCTCCACACCCACGAGGTAACTGTATCTGCAATTTGTTCCAGACACAGGACTACCTTCCCTGAGATGCTAGTGTCCATGATGGTGAAGGGGACCCAGGGTTTATCATGTCTCAGGATTTTCCTGTTCTGCACATTTCTCCTTCGGGCTGGTATAGCAGTCAGAGTTGTGAAAAAAAAGAACAGACTGCCTTGAAGACTGGGTTCAGAGCAGCACCTATGATTAGATGAGGTCACATAATGTGATATTCCAGACAACAGACTATTTGTGCTAATGGATGGTCATTGGAAGTAAAAATCGGTCTCCAGAAGTTCTAGGTTGGAGGAAAGATGATGGATGCCATCTTGCCCCCTGAAGTTCGGTGGCGGGGAAGGAGGGATGGTGGCACAAAGTGATTGTGAATGGTGGTCTAGGACCAACGTAAGAATGAGGGAGGTGTTTTATTGATGAATGCAAAAGTATTTATGCATTCCAGTATTTTTCTCGGCTGGTTTGGCCAAGAAGAAGGTCCTTGTATCTGGACCACTAGAGTCAGTATTTAACTGCTTTGCCTGCTATTTCTTTCCATTCAGTTCAGCTTGTTCACCTCTGGCCTATTTCTCTCATTAAATGGTGTTTCAAGTCACTCCATTCTCAAGAAAATCCAACATTTCCTCAAGACCACTTGGGACTCGTTTCTAATCTTGGTTAGGTTTTAAAATAATCTGGCCCTGACTTAACATCTATTTTTAGATACTTAGCTAGAATCTAAAAGCTAATTCCATTGACTGCTTTCTTTCCCGATTAAGCATGGCAACCCTGAGGAAATCATATTCCAAAACTAAGGGTGCCTGAAGATTTCACTGTTAGAGGTTAATTACTTAAAAATCTTGGAGGCCATTGAGTTTTAGAATGAGTTCTCCAGACATAAACAAGTATTTTTTTTTCAAAAACGCAACACAAATGGAACAACTTTGGTGAGAAATTCCACTTTTAGAGGTGTTGGTTTTTACTTAATGATTTTCTTGTTGTATCATTGACAAACATGTGAAGAACTCAGGACTCTGGGTGTTCTCTTCTTACTGGTATATGAAAGGCATCATAGGAATGAGGGAATATTCTATATCACCACACTACAGCCTATGGCTTCCAATGTAGACAACAGCCCTTTCTGGGGAGGTCCTATTTCACAATGAAAATGTGAGACAGTGGCAGAGATGCTGGTGTTTAGGCAGCAGCTCACTTCTGCGAAGGCAGCAGCATACTGGGGCCCAGAATGATGCCAGTTCTCCTTTAAAGGGAATAGTGTTCTGGTCTTTAGCCCTAAATACTAGCAAATTCACTACCTCAAAACCCTTATAGCCCATAATTGCCTTGGTTGCATTTTATGTTCCTGGGCTTCTAGTCAAGTTGTTTCTGGTTACCACTCCCCTAGGTTAAAGCCCAGACCTCCTTCAAAACCTCATTTCTTTTATAAAACAGGGACTGAACCCTACTGATGACAACATTTTCCAGAAAGTTCCAAGATTGCTATTTTAGAGAGGGTATAGTGTAAAGGGAATGAAAGGAGGAAAAATAGAAAGCAAGTAAGGAAGCAAGAATGTAACTCAAATTCCAAGGAGCCTCTGAACAAATGATAGCCATATGAGTTAGAGTTGGCTTTTTGATGAGTTAGTATCATCCATACCTATACATATACATGTGTATGGATGTATGTGTATAATTTCAAAAGCAATCATCAGTGAACTCATGATGAATGTGAGTTGAAAGGCCTCCCTTTCATTTTTAGCTTAGATGGTACATCTGAACTGCTATAGGGTGTGATCAGGGGAAATTCTGTAGTCAGCTTAATGGACGCCTTGAAGCCTAGCTTACAACTGGGCACAGCACATGGAGGAGGAGTTGGCAGCTGTACTTGAGTGAACTCACCACTGCTGTTGCTCTCTAGCATGGAGATGATTTGTTTTGTACTTCCAAGCTCCAAGCAGACATTTAAGTAACACTGCAAGGGGTGCCACTCTACATGCTTATCAAATAAGCCTACATTTTCATTTATTTTATAGGAAGGATATCAGAAATGGGATCCAAAGAAAGAAGTGGGGGCCAAAGAAAGAAGGACAAAAAGAAGCTGGAGATGTTGTTGAGCAAAGAGTGTGTGATTGGCAGGTAAGAGGACCAGGATTCTGTCCTCCTGTGATTCTTCATCTCACTGAACTGTAGAATGTCTTGCAATCTAATGAAGCTAGGACCCTTTCTTATAGGAGCATAAAATTCAGCTGAGCACTAGTGATTTATGATTATAATCCCTAAATATGCAGGAGGCTGATATCTATGAATAATCTTTGGAGCCAGCTCAGGCAGACATATCTCTTATCTCTCCCAATGAACCAGTAAAAAGCTGGAAATGGAGATGTGGCTCAAGTGATAAGAGAGCCAGTTGTCCTGCTTCTAAGGCTATGCATCCAGGCTTAGAGTCATGTCCCACTGGAATTTGCTGTGTCAAACTATAAGCTTCTCATTTTGTAGCATCAGCTATGTCAATAGGAATGGACTTTGATCTCCTCTTAAACTGATGATAATACCTCACATGTGGCTGGCCATGTGAACAACCTATTTCCTATTGCCATAGTTTTGATTTTTAACTAAGTACAAATCTGTAGATTTTCTTCTCCCTCACACCAGAAGATAAAAATGCCTTTTGCCATTCATTCTAGAATTTTAAAGTAAAAAATGATGGTATTAATCTATTTTTTAAAGTTTTTGACCATGACGATAGATATTTACAAGAGTTTTGTTTGTTTGTTTGTTGTTTGTTTGTTTTTGGCCAGTCCTGGGGCTTAAACTCAGGGCCTGGGCACTGTCCTTGGACACTTTTGCTCAAGATTAGTGTTCTGCCACTTGAGCTACAGCACCACTTCTGGCTTTTTCTGAGTATATGGTATTGGGGAATCAAACCTAAGATTCCATGCATGCTAAGTGAACACTCTACCAGTAGGCTACACTCCAGGCCCAACAATAGATATTTAATATAGACTCAAGATCAGAGCATCATGCCTTCTAAGTGTAGATAGAGTGTTGATTCCAAGAGTTTTAATCAATACCATCAAAAAGCCTTTTCATTTGGTATGCTGTAAATTTTATTGACTGTGTCTGTCAGTGTCAGTACCTGGCTAAGGTACTGGTTCCAAACAAACAAACAATAAATAAACAAATAACGTAAGCTGGAAGCAAGACTTAGGAGAGCACTTATCTACAAAGCATGGAGCCCTGAGTTCAAGCCCCAGAATCACCAGTAAAAAAATACATAGATAGTCGTAGTATTATGAAATAAAGCACAATTATTTTGAAATATTATTATCAACATGCTTAAAAATGAATTCGTGACATAATAATGTATGTACATATTTGAAAATGCAGCAAAGAATAAGACCTAAAGGCAAGTATATTAGTTATGTTCCTTGAAAGGAATGTGGTAGCAAATGCTATTTCAAGATATATGTAATAACTGTCAATAGTAAAATATCTGGCTATGTAAAAATATTTATTTTACTATCTTAAGTAGTTGTATAAAGGAGCTGCCATTTAACAAAGCAGCTTATGAATACAATATAACTTGATCAACACCACCATTTCAGTATTCTTACCTGTCCTTCCTCTACCTGCCCTTCCCCTCACTCTTCTTAATTTAGTAGGATAGACATTGGATTCTGGTCTGATTTTTGCTGGTGAAAATGTTGTAGGAGCTGTAAACGTTTGTGTCTTATTGCCAATGTTTACAATGAAGGAAATGATTAAAAAAACATATTTGAGAGTAGTGAAAATAAAGTGATTGTTTTTCTTTCCCATCCAGTTTTACTGACATGCTGGATTCTCTCTAGACATATTCTCTTGTCTCCTAGATTAAGAAGCTCAGTAAAATGGCAAAACTACCTGGGCAAAGCCAGGAGAAAGAGAGGAACAGATCACATTCACAAGCTGTTGACATGTTTGCTAATCAATGTTGATACAAGGCGTGGGCAGATTGTTTTCATTTAATTTCTTACACTGGCTTAATAAGAATCATTATTTAAAATTGATTAATATGTGCCCATAGCTTACGACTTACACACAATCAAATTAACTTAAAAGCCTGGCTAATTAAGCAGCTGTCAGAGAGGAGTGGGAGACTGCATGGAGACGAGCCTCTATGCAATCAACATGGAAATCACCACCAGCAGCCTGGGAGGCAGACACTGGCAGCTTCTGGGAAGGGCTTTGGCAGGTTGTTACAGCTGTGGTGATGTGGAGAAGACAACAGGAAAGACACCTCCGCAGAAGGCCTCTAGCTGCTTTTGGCTCACGTTTCTGCTCTCCTGATTGTTTTGGATACTTATTTCCAACTCTCAAATCAAGATGGTGAAGTACCCAGTTCAAAGTGCTTATAAATGTTCCTCAGGAAGGGGCTGGAGCCAGACAGTCCTATGCCAGTTGCAGAAATCCTGAAATGCAAATCTATTGTTCTCAAGTTACCAAGGCAACTTTCTGACTAAGCTGTTGATATCAAAGGAGATGGAGAGCGAGCACACATTGCCTCCCTTTAGAAAACTCCAGAAGCTTATAAAACAGTGCAAGAAAGCTACTGGCCACTACTGTAATAAAATCCAGTGTTGAGTTGTGCACTAACAAGCTGTGGTCTAAATTTATATGTGTGTGTGTGTATATATATATAAAATTCCAAGTACTGGGATTATAGGTATATACCACTATGCTTTGTTTCAATCAACATGTATTAGTTATTAAATATGAATTTTTATTTAGTATTTAAGAAGCAGATATTCCTATTCCTATTCTTTGATAGAGGAAAATGTACATAAATTTCTAAACTGAAGAAACTGAAACGACCCAAGTACTTTGAGTTAGTATGTGATGGAAGGATCTTGTATTTGCATAGTAACACTCCTTTCATTAATAGAAGAAGCCTGATTGCCTTTAAGAGGTTGTTTCTAACCCCAAGTAAGTAGATGGAATAAGCAGATGTGATAAGAGGCTTCCATGTGGCAGACATGTAACAGGACCAAGAATCTGTCCTTTTGTTCTCAGTCCTTAAACTCACTGGTACTATGAAACTCCTAGCAGACAGGTAAAGCCTACAGCTTCAAAAAGTATTGTCTCTCAAACCTTAAGGAAGAGTTTCTTCGGAAGACGATCTGAAGTACCAAGTCATTTGCATTTGACTTGTCAAAACCTCCATGTTCTAAAGGCAAGTGTTTAATTGATAAGTCTTTTCTCACATGCAGGACACAGCATGAATTAGATGATTTATTTATTTAATATATCTGAAATACAGCCAATAACAAGTGAGTCATTGAATTCAGGTTGAAATTTGCTTTTTAATTTTTCTCAGGTATTTCCAAATCAGTTTAAAAAACATCCCAGCTCTGAAGTCGAGTGCGATGACTCATGCTATAACCCTAACAAATTGGAAGGCAGAGATCTGGAAGGTTATGGTTTGAAGCCAGCTTAGGCTAAACACTTATCTGACCACATCTTGACAACAAAAAGGGTCCATGTGATGGTACGTGCCTGTTGTCTCCATCATGCTGGAAGTATGCATAGAAAGAATGTGGTCCATTGATCTGGGGGAAAAAAAAGCCTAAGACCCTATTGGAAAAACAAAGCAAAAACTGCTGGGTATGTGTGGCTCAAGTAGAAGGGTACCTGTCTATCAAACACAAGGCCCTGATTAAAGCCCCATGGTCCCCTTCACAAAATGTCTCAGAGCAGATGTAGACTGAGGCAGGGCTTCCTTTATATGGTGATTACCATAAGACATGGCTCTCCTGAAGGCCTGCGACATATCTTCCTTTTAGTGGGGTTCCTTGGGCTAGTGCTTTTCCAGCCAAGTATTCAGTTTGTTGCATCCAGCCTGGATCTGTTAGGTAATCTTGGCGCCATCACTTATTAACCTCCAACAATCTCACTTTTCTATGGTTTTAATATGAAACTGGTGCTACCAAGTCTTAAAGACCCCTCCTGACTCATGGTGAGAATTGCTTGTGATGACTGGGGAAGAAGTACTTGTTTCATTATGACATTTATATAAATGTCCTGGGAAAGCCTAGAAACTAGCGCCCTGTATAAAGACCTTCAATGACTTCTGTCCCCTGAAAAGAGATGTCACAGGTTGCCTGTGCAAAGTCTGCCTTCCTTTTCTATTACCAGAACACAATTAAACTGAAGAGCCACTCATCATTTAGCATGGGCATTTACAAATTTGTATTGTCACTTATGTTCAGATCTGTGGAGCAGAAGCTTTGTTTAATGCCTGATGCCTAAAGCTTTCCATAATGCCTCCAATGGCTCCTGAAAGCAAAAGGTACTGAGAAAATACAGGCAACTGTATTTCTATACAGAAAATATATATACCACTTACTGACCAGAAATTACGTTCCGGAAAACACTGCAGACTCTCCATATTGATCAATGTGTAGGATATTCACAACACACCTCTGAAGCAAGGACTGTCATTTTCTTCATACTGTAGGTGAGGAGGAAGAAACAAAGAGTGAAGAAGCTCATACAGGTGAGGGGCAGGTCTGAGGTGAGCACCCAGATGCAGGAACTGAGAACCACTGCTATTTTAAGATAAGTACAAAAGGCTGAGGGAGAACGTTGGCCTCTGCAGTTTTCCTACCTTGCCTCTGCCCCCTCTCCCTACTGTTCTGGCTTGCATGGTTTGCCTTCCAATTTACATCTGACTGGAACCTGAGCATGGAAATAGAGTCCATTTGAAAGTTGTATCTTTCTAGATGCAATTGGCTGAGTTAATACTAGATTAAAGAGAGTCCTAACATGACATATATCCTTGTAAGAGGAAAGTTTGGACACAGACACATAGGGGAGAGGCCACATGAAGATGAGGACTGAGAATAGATTTGAATAACGTGTCCATAAGTCAGAGATGCCAAAGGTTTTTCAGCAGTCTGTTGGGAACCAGGACAGAGGCATGGAACAGATACTCCCTCAAAGACCCTGCAAGGAACCAGGCCTGTAGCACCTTGGTTTGTGACTTTTGGCTTCCAGTAGTGTGGAAAAATAAACTCCTGTTGTTTTACATCACCTACTTGTGGTACTTTGTTATAGCTACCCTAACAAACCAATTCACCTTCTTTATCTTTGTTCTCTGCTTCCAGTGAAGTGAAGGAAAACATTGCACAGATGACAAAAAAAGCTAAAAATTCAAGACTTTGATGGCGGGGTGGGGGGGTGTTGAATTAGCTCATTTCCTTTTTCTCTGATTAAACCTCATAAAACCTCAGCCCACTCAGATTAGGAAAGAGTAAGCACATCCATGGGTCATTATCTCTTGGTGAAGTAAAATTAGTTCCAGAGAAAACTGTCTGGGCAGCCCTACCATTGCTTCTCATCTGATCTGGCTGTGAGGTAGAACTGTCCACTTCCCTCTGTTTTCTTGGGGGATAGGGGGAGGAGAGAGGTCATCCTCATCTAAGTATTTGAGTTGGTCGCTGCCAAACAAGAGAACTCTTATTTTTAAACAGCAAACTATGGCTTTCTATGCACAGGGATGGAGTATTGAGTCAAATGGTTTGTCTAGTAAATTGTTTTATTGAGAGCAAAGTTATAGGTTTGGGAAGAGGCTGGAAGTAGCTGAATTTCTTGGCATAATTGAGAATAAGATATTTAGCTTAGAGATGGCCAAGGGGCAGGGAAAGAGAAGCGTGGTGTAGCCGGAAAGGCTCAGACTCTATTGAGAGGCTCCTTGGTTGGTAGCCTTGTCCACTCATGTTTAGAGCAGTCTTACTGACTGTGTGAGCCTGTAATGCTTTTCACCCTGGTTGCACCAAACCTTCAGAAAATCTTTCCTGAATGTATAATCTTGTTGCATATTAATCATCCTTTGAGGAAAAAGAAGGAAATGTTGTTAGAAGCAGAGTGGAAAATGTTATATAGAAGGAAAGATCATCAGGAGAAGAAACTTGAAAGGGAAGATAGGATTCAGAAGAATCAGGAACCATCGCCTTTTATACCCACTTATATTCTCTTTTCCCACTGTTCATGAGCTGGGTGCTTAATTCCATTTTGAATAAATACACAAAGGTCCTGAAATCAGCAAGTCTAGTGCACTTGAAAAAGAATTACCAGGTTGTTAAGAATTAGGTCTCACCTGTACTGGATGCTTGAAAATATGAAAGGCATATGTAAACACAAAAGCACAAAAGCTTACCCTGCATTCTGTTGCTGTGCACTGAACGTTTATGCCCCATCAACATTCATATTCTGAAGCCCAATCCTCAATGTGGTGGATAATTGGGAAGGTGACGAAGCTGTCTATATGGCAATTCTGTGAATATGGGTAATGGCTCTATTAAGAAGAGGAAACTATGATCTTTTCTTCTCTCTTCTCTCTGCAGTTTAAAGAAGATATATATTGGAAAACCAGAAAGCATCGGATGGCATCTTGATCTCAGACTTCATAGCTTCTAGAACTCTGAGAAATGAATGTTAGTTTTACAAGCTACTCAGTCTGTGGCAGCTTCTTGTAACTCCCGCCCTCAAAGGTTACAATGCTGAAAACAAGCAAAAGGAATGATATTTAGAAAAGATTTAACAGAACAACTGAGCTTTGTGGCTTCAGAGTAAGAAAAAGAGAACTTTTAGGCAGAGTGAACAAGGATGTAGTATGAACTATTTAAGATGATGTTTCTGTAGATGAAGGTGTAGCTGCGAGCACATATGTGCATGAGCTCACATGTATCTATCTGTGATATCATTGAGGCATACAACAGAGGATACGGATGACATAGGCTATAGTGTGAACGGTGCTTCCTGAAATTGTGCTGTGTGGGGGTAGTTTTGCTTCCAGAAGTTGTTGCGGACCCTAGCCAACAGGTGAGGAGGGAGCACGTGTCTGGGAGTCCTTCTCTGCTCATTAAAAGCAGTGAAAGATGGGGAGCAGGCTGGCAGACTTTAGGAACAAGGAATTCTTAGAAGAGAAAGATGGAGATAATGAAATGTCTCCATAGA